>NC_072425.2:26070000-26695000 GCF_028878055.3 Symphalangus syndactylus
TGCACCTACAGTGGACTGCTTATAAACAACAGAAATTTATTTTTCACTGTTTTGGAGGCTGGGAAGTTCAAGATCAAGGAAACAGCAGATTTAGCATCTGGAAAAAGACTGTGTTCGAATTCATAGATGGTGCCTTCTAGCAGTGTCCTCATATAGTGAAAGAGGCCACTGAGCTCCCTCAGACCTTTTCTTATAAGGGCACTAATTCTATTCAAGAGGGTTCCTCCGTGACTTAGTCACCTCCTGAAGACCTCTCTTCCTGCCCATCACCTTTACAGGGGTGTGGGGGGCCGGGGGTAGGATTTTAACATATGAATTTTGAGAGGATGCAAACATTCAGATCATAGCAGATACCAAATGTGCAAAAAAGGTATTTTTTTCCCTCAATCATGATTTTTAAAAATTGTGTAAGGATTCCTTTTAAAATAAATTTTGTTGTGCATAATTAACACATGTTATGGGATACACATGGATAGTAAAATGGTTACTATAGTGAAGCAAATTAACGTATTTCACATAGGTAAACATTTTGTTTGTTTTAGTGGCAAGAGAAGGTAAAATCTATTTATTCAGTATGAATCCCATATACAGCACAGCTTTATTACCCAGAGTCCTCATGTTGTATATTAGATCTCCAGACTTATTCATCCCACATATCTGCTACTTGGATTCTATTGCATTTATTTGGTCTTTCAAAATAACTGGACATTAAAAAAATTAGAGTTTTTAAAACCTACTAATAATGACAATGACTCGATTTATTATATCAAAAAATAAAAGTCTGTATTTAAAAAGTAGAACTTATCACACAAGCACTTCCTTCTACTATTAAATTCTATATTGATAATATGATTTCAGGAGGAACAACTTGGTATTGACAATTGTTTTGGTTTTGGTTTCAGTATGTTTTTTGTGTTTCATTAATAAGTTTGGTTCGGTGGTAGACATGTACAAGCACTATTTTAAGAAGCACATACTTAGATTTACACTTGAGTAATGTTATAATGAAAATAATTAAAACCTTCATGGGTGGTCCACAAACGATTGTTTACCCTTTAAATAAGAACTTTGTATTACATTAATTTGCAGTTGATGAAGGAAACACTGAACTGGTTTTGACTGAGAAGAAGGCAAAATAAGATCTATATTAAAAAAATATTTATCCACCACAGACAGAATGGATTGGAAAGGAACTAGGGGGGCAGGGAGATCAGATAGGAATTTTATTTTATGGGAGAGACAGTATGAAAGCCTGAATCAATATAGAGACATTTTGGTGCAATAATAAACTCTTGTTACTGGTAATGATGATGATCATTTAGCAGCACAGAAGTTGCACCTCTGTGCCAAATACTTACAAGGTCTGTAGATTTCAGGCCAGAAATTAGTAAAGGGGCATTTTGTCAAGCTTATTTCCTTGTAACAGTTGTCCTCAACAGTCATTTGTGGATTTGACTTGATTACTTTGTGTGCATTACAACCCAATTAAATCCAAGCCATGTCTTCACAGAGAGCCAGATCTACAAAGACAACATAACAAGGATAATCTTCAGAACATCCCTATCCTACTTCATCCTTATAATTCCAGGCAATAAATGTGATTCGGAAAACTGCGTTTAGGAAGGCGACAGAAAGGATTGCTTAGTAGGAAATCCTTAGTAGGAAAATGACCAGCCAGAATTTTATTTCTTCTAATGCTATCAGGTCTGAGAACTACATAGGGAGAGAAATGACCAAAGGGAGAGATTGTTCCCTCTTCACAAATATAAATGAGTAAATGGCAATTCCTGTTCATTAAAATTCTATGCAGATAAAGAATGAAAATTTGTAGATAATTAGCCGATTTCTCTATTTGCAGAAACTCGGTTGAGCATAAATAAAGAATGGCCTGGCTATCCATGCATGTGGTCATCGTCTACAAATGGAAAAATCTGCTCATCACCATTATATATAATTTTTCATGTCATTTGCTTTGAAGCATTAACAAAAAGAAATATACAATTAGAAGAATGAATGCTGCTTCTCTATTCATTGCCCCTGACTTTTGCCTCAAATACAGCACAATCAGAAATGATGCCATTGTCTCCAATTCTGCAAACACAGTGGCAAGAGTACCAAGATCCTCACCATGATATCTTCTAAAGACCATATCCTTATTACTAGGTTCAGGACCAGCATGAACCCCACAACAAAGTGAGGTCTCATTAATTTCTATCTAATCTCAGATTTGTAAAATGTTATGCACATTTCCCATCATACCATAATCATGCCATGTATCATAATCAAATATTCAAAGCCAAGAGGGGCTTTTTTAATTCTGTGAGGGTCCACGCTCTTTGTGTCTTGCTTTTGTTTCTCCTCTAGCCATGGATGACTCAAATTGATATTGGGCTCCTCCTGAGTCTTTAGCCTCAATCACATCAAAATGATGTATTTTATTCAAAAACACCTATTATATACCTTTTAGTGTTAATCATTACTTTCTCTGTACTCTCAAAACTTACAGATTTGTTCAGATTACTTCTAATTTATTGTCATCATTATAATTAATCTTGTCTGATAAGAGACTGAAGATCATGATTGTACTTTGTCTTTTTTTTTTTTTTTTTATCCTTTTCTTGGACTCTTCCAGTACACTGGACAAAGTAAGTCTCCAAAAGCTTAAAAAGTTTTCCAGCTAACACGAGCCTTTCATATAGCCTTTGCTTCCTTTGATTTTCTCAAGTACTTTATGATTTATTCTAACTTAATAATTGAGACATAGGAGTCTTGAAATAATGTTACAGAGATCCTCAATCACACAATGTATGGGTGATATGGTTGAATAACAATTAAATTTATTTGAGGCCAAGATACCAGGGCTCTTTGCTCTATACCATTTGTGTAAAGTTGAAAACATGAGTTCCAAAACACCACAAATTTGGGACTCAGTTTATCTTTCATCAAGTGTTTTCCAGCTCTACTACTCAGAAAGTTCGAGAGGTCTTTTTGTTATGCAAAAGGAGATATTTAATCCATGTGTGTTGGCGACACTTTCTTTACCCTAGAGTAAGAGGTGGCATGTGTGTATTTAAGAATACAAGGGGCTGGCCGGGCGCAGTGGCTCATGCCTGTAATCCCAGCACTTTAGGAGGCCCAGGTGGGCAGATTACGAGGTCAGGAGATAGAGACCATCCTGGCTAACATGGTGAAACCCCGTCTCTACTAAAAATACAAAAAATTAGCCAGGCATGGTGGCGGGCGCCTGTAGTCCCAGCTACTCGGGAGGCTGAGGCAGGAGAATGGTGAGAACCCGGGAGGTGGAGCTTGCAGTGAGCCTAGATTGCGCCACTGCTCTCCAGCCTGGGTGACAGAGCGAGACTCCATCTCAAAAAAAAAAACAAACCAAAAAAAAAGAATACAAGGGGCTGGGCATGGTGGCTCACACAAATGATTCCAACACTTGGGGAGGCTGAGGCAAAATGATTACTTGAGCCCACAAGGTTGAGACAAGTCTGTAGTGAGACCCTGTCTGTTAAAAAAATTTTTTTTAAACCACAAGAGATTCTATTGTAAAATAATATGAATCACTTAAGATAAATGGAGACCACTCAACAGCTTATAGAATCAGGCCTGGGAATCGTGCTCCTAACATCCAGTGTATTATTTAGAATTTATTTAGGATAATATAGAAACAAAGACATTTCAAAATGCAGTGGTTTAAATGAGTTATTCATTTGTTTCTCACAGAAAAGCTCAGAGGTCAACAGATAGAGCTGCCATATAGCCTTCGAATTTATAGCTTACACTTGCTAACATCTTGATGGTCATTTCCGTGGAGAATGTGCTGGGTGCGTGATGCAAAGAAAGTTCTCCTCTATAAAATGCAAACACCGGCCGGGCGAGGTGGCTCACGCTTGTAATCCCAGCACTTTGGGAGGCCAAGGCGGGCAGATCACGAGGTTAGGAGATCGAGATCATCCTGGCTAACACCGTGAAACGCCGTCTTACGGCGTGGAGGCGGGTGCCTGTAGTCCCAACTACTCGGGAGGCTGAGGCAGGAGAATGGTGTGAACCCAGGAGGCGGAGCTTGCAGTGAGCCGAGACTGCATCCCTGTGCTCCAGCCTGGGCGACAGAGTGAGATTCCGTCTCAAAAAATGCAGAACACCCACATTGTAAAGACGTTTTGAGAATCGATTGGGATAACATTGATAAAGTACTTTTCCTGTTACCTGCACATAGTGGGCACTTTATACAGCTCATTGTGTAGTCTCCGTGCTCTGACTTGTTTTAGTAATGGTGGCAGTGGTTGTCTCCTCTACTTTCTCTTTCTTCTCTACTTATTTTTCACACCTTTCACTTCTTAAAACTTAATCAGGAAATATACTTTCCTTGATGAGAATTGTAGCATCAAAGACGGAGTGAGGCATCAAATTAGGTGTTCAAGAATTTCTCAGTAAATTTTAATTGGATTTTCCATCAGTAGCAATTATCATCACCACTCCCTCTCACCTCAGAGTAGACACTAGCCAATATGCCCAGAACTTTAGTAATTTTATACTAAGTTGGTTAAATGTTGCCAGCTTTACTAGGATTATATGCGCTGATTCTTTTATGCATGTTAAAAACAAACGAATCAACCTTCAAATTCAGCAAGGTGCAAGGAACAGAAGGAGACAGTGAGTTGTACATTTTTCCCTTCTTTTTCCCTCCATTCACTCACTGCTCACTTCTGCAATGTATAATCATTCTGGATTCTTCTTTTTCTCCTATCTAAACCCATCACATACACACACAAAAAATTTATTAACTATTTTAAGTTAACTTAGTATCTCTTGTGTAGTTTTATCTATTATTCCCAAGAATGCAAATTCTGACCGGTGTCCATACCATTTTCTAGATGTCTCTTTTATTCCTTTCTATTTAGGACTAATGGCATGTTTAACTAGAATGAACCTCTTTTTTTTTTTTTTTTTTTTTTTTTTTTTTTTGTTCTCTTCATGGCAGCTTTCAACTTTATACAGTAAGTGTAGTGTCATGGAGTACTGGGTAAAATTTAGATTAGGGTAAAGAGGACTGGAATCTTACTCTAGTATTTGAAGTCTAGGGCTTATGAATTTTCAAGGGCTCTGCTATGGCCTGAATGCTTGTGTTCCCCCACAGTTCACATGTTGGAATCCTGTTCCCCAATGTGACAGTATTAGAGTGTGAGGGCTTTTGAAGGTAATTAGGTCATGAGGATGGAGCCCTCATGAATGGGAGACTGTCATTATAAAAGAGACACAAGAGAGACTTGTAACTCATGTGAGAACATAGCAAGAAAGTACTGTCCAAGAACCAGTAGGTAAGCCCTCAGCTGGCAGATGCTGAATCTGCTGGTGTCTTGATCTTGGACTTCCAAGCCTCCAGAACTTTAAGAAGTAAATTTCTGTTATTTATAAGCCACCCAGGTTACGGTAGTTCATTATAGCAGCCCAATGAACTAAGACAATCTCTGTAAGTAATTTATTTTCAGGGCCATCCATTTGTAAGTACATTTGGCCCTTAAACAACACAGGTTTGAAATGGGAGAGTGTACTTCTACTTGGATTTTCTTCTGCCTCTGCTACCCCTGAGATAGCAGGACCAATCTCTTCTCTTCCTTCTCTTCCTTCTCTTCCTCTGCCTAATCAGTATAAAGATAATGAGGATGAAGATCTTTAGGATGACCCACTTCCACTTAAAAAATAATAAATGTATTTTCTCTTCCTTATGATTTTCTTAATAATATTTTATGTTCTCTAGATTACTTTATTGTAAGAATTCAGTATATAATAAATATATATAACACAATATTTATTGATTGTTTATGTTGTTAGTATGGCTTCCAGTCAACAATACGTTATTAGTAGTTGTTTTGGGGAAGTCAATTATACATGGATTTTTCAACTACACAGGGAAGTCCATTCCTCAAACCCCTGCCTTGCTCAAAGGCCAACTGTACGTATTTCTGTTAACTCACTTCCTCTATGCCATAATGTCAAGGCTTCATTTATCTCACACTGCAAGATAATAACTATCTGCCTTGTGATACTTAAAATAGTTTGATTGCAAGAGACCCCATATGCCAATTAAGGCATCTTCAATCAATTAATGATTGTCATCTTTCCCATACATTTTTTCTTTTCCATAATCTACAGCAAAACAATTGACAAATAGTAGGTTTCTAATAAAAATTTCATAATGAACGTATATATAAATTAATATATATTGTGGACAAGAAAATTCAACAAGCTGCATGCCTCCATGGTTCTCTTGCAGTGGTGTGGGTATGGAAGGATCTCCCAAGACAAAGTGATCAAACTGAGATTAGAGAATCATCTCTCAGAAAACGCATATAATCCTGTCATATTTAATTCTCAAATTATGGAGCACAACTCATTGGTAGGTTACAGAAGTACTTTGGTGGGTTGTGAATTAAAATTTAAAAATTGCATTTATTTTGCCATTGTTTAGTATTTCAAGGTGAATTATGAGAAATTTATATTTTTATAAAATTTATTTATGAATTATCTTCTAAGAAAGATACTGGTTGTTATCAACATCAGATATCAATAAATTAAAAATTAATACCTAGCTAAAATTTACTGAGGACTCTATTTCCTTGCTGTAATAAAGTTTCTGGTGTCATTTCACTTTGGCAATGGTGAAAATCTCCATGTATATTTGCACACCTGAGAGCTGGAGTCTCCAGAGCTTTAAAGCGAGATATCTTTGTGTCATTTGTGCCATCTTAGATCAGCTGTGGTTTCCAACTGCTGCTATATGTACATTTCAATTTGAATTATTTTTTGGGTTATCCCAACAATGATGAAAGTAATTGCTGTGAGTTTTTGGCTATCATTACATGGTACACATTGATACCACCATCTATTTAGTCATGCATTCATTGTGATTTAAATAAGATTGTTCATTTAATTCTTAAAAGAATCAGTATATTCTTGGCACAATCTTTCGCCCCCTACATATTTTCTATGCAACTGACCTTCCAGCTGGTTCTCTGGAGTTGATTTCCCAAAGATGGGATGAGAAAATTTTACCTGACATAAGTAGACATAATCGAGTATCTGTGAGAACTTTATCACCAGATATTTAGCTTGCTTGGAGCAATCATATTGTCTATTTCTTGATGCATCCTTAGTGTTTAGAACACCATTTAGCCCATAGCAGGTGTTCAAAAAATTTTTATTACATAAATTAATATATAGTTTTTTAAAATCATACAGATTAAATAATCATATTTAAATATACATTTTAAAATTATATATTATTACATAATATTTTCACACTTAAAACTTCTTCCAATCCTCCCAGTAACATTAGGTAGTAAGCAAGGCAGCTAATGCTATGATTTTATATGTTTGCAGGTGATGAAATTGAGGGCTGAGAATACTTCCCCAACATTAAGAATCCACAGGGAGAACTTTGTTAAAGGATATAAAGTTACAGATAGTGAAGAGGAATAAGTTCTAATACTCTATGCCCCTGTAGGATGACTATAGTTAATAATAGTATATTATATAGTTTCAGACAGCTAGAATATTGAGTGTTCCCAACACGAAGAAGTGATAACTATTTGAAATGATGGATATGCTAATTACCATGATCTAATTATTATACATTACATATATTTAAATATCACTATGTACTCCATATGTACAATTATTTTTGTTATATAAAAAATTAAAATTAAAATAAAATTAAAAATTTATAAAATTAAAATTATCAATTAAAAATATTAAAATTTTTTAATTTTATAAAAATTAAAAAATGAGTTTATTTATCTAAAAAATCTATTTAGTGACAGAACTGGTGTTCAAACTCATACTGCCCCATTCTTACTCTGGTGGCTTTTTTCTATAGCTTCCTCCCAACTCTTAGATTTCATGATTCAAAGTGAAAGCCATGATGGCCATACTTCCCTCTCTCTGGTCCCCTTCAGAGACATCCTGGGCTACTGCATAGCTTCCTCCCACCAAAGCATCCTTATGTGCTGAAAACACAGCACTCCTGAGCCTAGTCATCAGCCAATTGGCACTTTTTCAAATGAGCCACTGAATGGCAAATGCACAGATAACACTGGGATAAAATGAGCTCCTCTTATTGATTTTCCAAACCAATATGGCACGGGTGCTCCCTCTTTGTGCCATCTCCTCCCTCTGCCTGGAGGCATTCTCTGCCCGTCCATCATTTTAATTAGACATTACACCTGGCACAAATGCTGAGTTGATTAACCTTAAAGGAGCTGAATAGGTTCTCTGATCGTTAACACGGGGCCCCTGACATATTATAACTCACGTTAACATGTGCTGTTGCACAGACTCACAGCTTCTTCAGCCCACTTTCCAAAGCCGCCGTGCGGGGTAATAGCATCTACAGAGAGCTCTTTGTGAAGCGTGCTCCCATAATGATGCCGTGAAAAGCAAGATTTAAAAGATGGATTGGTGTGGACTCTGCAGATACCACTTTTTAATGTTTATATAAATGCACCTTCAGTGTCAAGGGGGTTCTCAGGGATGGTACTTCGTGTTAGGAAGTCGTAAAAAAGCGAACACTACTTTTGGAACCGAAAGGTGCAGGATTTCATCCTGTGCTGACTGTGATCTTAGAACAATCTTTTCATTTCTCTAGGTCTCGAACTCCTCCTATGGAAAATAGAGATCCAAAAGAGCGTGAAGTTTTCCTTGCCTTGTCCATTACTACCACCCACCAACTTGCCTCTCACCCTAGCATGGTACACAGAGAACACTTCAGTGAATTTTTTTTTTTTTTGAGACGGAGTCTCGCTGTCGCACAGGCTGGAGTGCAGTGGTGCCATCTCGGCTCACTGCAAGCTCCGCCTCCCGGGTTCACACCATTCTCCTGCCTCAGCCTCCCGAGTAGCTGGGACTACAGGTGCCCGCCACCACAAGCGGCTAATTTTTTGTATTTTCAGTAGGGATGGGGTTTCACTGTGTTAGCCAGGATGGTCTCGATATCCTGACTTCGTGATCCGCCCGCCTCGGCCTCCGAAAGTGCTGGGATTACAGGAGTGAGCCACCGCGCCCAGCTGAATCTTTATTCTTTAATGCTTGTTAAATAGACTTTCTGCCTCAAATAATTTATCCTTTGTTGATGAGGTAGGGTGTCTTAGAGATGTCAAAGAACCCTCTTTTGCCCTCCTTAAGTACCCAGATAAATCACTCAAATCAGTTGTTATGTATTTTTCCCATAGGCCTCAACTTAATGTTCTGTCTCCTCCAGAGTTAAAAAAACCTTTTTAAATAATATCTTCATAAAGAAAGCTGCCTCTGGACCTAACATGCTATTATAACCCAATGGGGAGAGAGAAAAAAATTTAGGCAATGAAAATGAAGAAGAGAATTTTAGTGATCATTTCCCTTTTTCAAAGAAGCTTCCTCCTTTTGGTTTAAGGAAAGGATCATTTTTCTTTTTTTTCCTTTTTTTTTTAAATTACACTTTGAGTTACGTGGTACATGTGCAGAACTTGCAGGTTTGTTACATAGGCATACATGTGCCATGGTCGTTTGCTGCACCCATCGACCTGTCACCTACATTAGGTATTTCTCCTAATGCTATCCCTCTTCTAGGCCCCCACCCCCTGACAGGCCCCAGTGTGTGATGTTCCCCTCCCTGTGTCCATGTGTTCTCATTGTTCAACTCCCACTTATGAGTGAGAACATGCAGTGTTTGGTTTTTTGTTCTTGTGTTAGTTTGCTGAGAACGATGGTTTCCAGCGTCATCTATGTCCCTGCAAAGGACATGAACTCATCATTTTTTATAGCTGCACAGTATTCCATGGTGTATATGTGCCACATTTCTTTATCCAGTCTATCATTGATGGATATTTGGGTGGGTTCTAAGACTTTGCTATTGTGAATAGTGCTGCAATAAACATACATGTGCATGTGTCTTTATAGTAGAATGATTTATAATCCTTTGGGTATATACCCAGTAAAAGGATTGCTGGGTCAAATGGTATTTCTAGTTCTACATCCTTGAGGAATTGCCACACTGTCTTCCACAATGGTTGAACTAATTTACACTCCCACCAACGGTGTAAATGTTCCTATTTCTCCACATCCTCTCCAGCATCTGTTGTTTCCTGACTTTTTAATGATTGCCATTCTAACTGGCATGAGATGGTATCTCATTGTGGTTTTGATTTGCATTTCTCTAATGACCAGTGATGATGAACTTTTTTTCATGTGTTTGTTGGCTGCATAAATGTCTTCTTCTGAGAAGTGTCTGTTCATAGGAAAGGATCATTTTTCCACCACAGGTCTGGAATTGAAGTCATAGATCTATTCCTCTGCTCTCCCCTGAAGATGAAAATAACTGGTAAATTAGACTTTGAGCTTCCTGATTACAGTAGAGACCAAAATTGGCTGATATTTTGTATCTCTAATTCTAAGAACAATGCCATATACATAGTAGAAATGAAATACATCTTAATTGAATTGCGTGAAATAGTGGAAATTTCCAGCATAAGCAAAGACTAATGGAAACACGTTTTTGTCTGAATGACATTTTCATTTCTCAAATAGCACTATTTTGGTGGCAAACTATTCTAATTTACCTTTGGCCAACGACTTGAATTATAAAGGGGAGAAGGGTTATCGCAAAGGAGAAAGAACTTGCATCTTTGAGAGGCAAGCTATTCCACTAGTTTGTCCTGTGATCTGGTAATATATACATATATATTTTGTTGTTGTTGTTTAGAAACTGTGTCAATTTGGTCAAGTTACATGTCTCTTCTGAGCCCTATTTTCTTTCATATTTAGTTGTTTAAACTAAATGAGCTAATATATGTACAGCTTGCACCACAGAGTTACGCAGTCAGTACTAAGTAAACACCACTTATTAATCATTTCAACATACCACAAAGAAAGACAGAAGGAGAAAAAAAGAATTCTGAGAGTTTCTGTCAATCATTCTATAAATAAAGAGAAGCTAAAAAGGGGGGAAACTCTCATACTTTGCCTTAAAATGTAGGTAGAAATTAGGCTCTTTGGAAATTCCTGGAAATGATAATTTGTGTTCTGATACAATAATCTTATTTCTCATATCCTTGTCTGGGAATCAAAGGCAGGGCCAGAAAGAAAGACCTATGAGCACCTCTTTTTATCTCTCGAAATTTAAAGACTTCAAAGGTGACCCACTTAAACAAAATCCCTGACCTCTAATCCTTGTCCATTTCTGTAGAAAGGTCAACATCTCTCTGGTTCATGGCTCATGGCAAAAGGAGAAATATTTAGCTTCACAGGGCAGCTTCACAGATTGATGCCTACATTGTGATGAGTTAATAGGCTTCATCTTCAAGAAGTAGAGTATTTGGAATTTTTTAAAGCACTTTCATCGTGCTACAATCCTGCTAAAGAAAGATCTATTTTTCCTCAATTACTACAGGACACAGACAGGACCACAGTTCCAATGTCACCAACTCTTTGGCACCTACCCTGACCCTCCTAGGTCGCACGCTCCAGTGCTCTCCATAGCATGATGCTTACCTCTGTTATAGGACGTGCCATTTGCCTGTGCTCATCCGGCTACTTCTTGCATCCCTGACTTAACTGTGTATTTTGTTAATCTTTGCCCTACCAAACACAGTGCTTGCTATTGGTAAGGCTTTCAAGAATTGAATTTTTTGAATAATTAAGTGGATGAACAAATTAACCAATAAAACAAGATGGCCCATTGAAAATAAAACATACTTTCCATTGAAAGAGAGCTGAGTTCACACACTGGCCCTTCCCTGAACTGACTGTGTGGCCTATGCAAGCCATCTGGTCTCTTTAAATCATAGGGTTGTCATAAGTAAAATGAGTATAAACCTACAAACTATACTAGCTATTCAGCAATTGCCTCTCAATACCAAACCTACATTTCTGCACTATATAATATATTTGTTTTCTTTATCATCTGGGGAATGCTGAAGTGAGGCTTCAAGACAAGAGATGAAGGAAAAGACACACTCCATCCTACTATGCTTTTATCTCTATCAGTGTAACTCAGCCAGGCTTATTCACCCAGGCAGCCGCAGTGCATTTCTGTAGCAGCAGGTCATTCTGGGTTGCAGTTTTCTCAACACCTTCAGAAGCCACCTCATACATCTCCTCGGAGACACAAGACACTCTTCCTTCTCAGAGGCCTGAATCCCAGTTCCCTGGAGGCTTTCCTCCAACCTTTTCAGTTTTAATAATCCTCATTTATTTCATTTTGCTCCTGACCTAGAAGGGATACCACTATCCTTTTTTTTTAAATCCTGTTTTCAGCTTTTCAATTCTCCGTAATATGGTTAACTGTTTTTACTTTTAATATTCTCTTTGTAAGTAACTGGTGCCATTTTTGCCTTCTGATTAGACAAGCACTGATACATCTACCTTGTAGGATTGTGGTTTACGTGAGACAGCACATTTATAAGGCCCTGCATGCAACGCTCTTCCTTTAGGGGTGGTCTTTTACAGAAAATTTACTGTTTTAACCACTTTCGAGTGTACAGTTCAGTGGCAATAAGTGTGTTGACAACATTGCGTAATCATCGCTATTTCTTTCTTTTTCATTTCATTTCTTTCATTTTCATTCTTCTAAACTAAAACACAGTACCCACTAAACAATAGCTTCCCGTTCTCCCCTCACTCCAGCCTCTGGTAACCACTATTCCACTTTCTTTATCTATACAGTTGACAATTCTACATACTGAAATAAGTGGAGAATACAATATTTATCTTTTTGTGTCTGTCTTACTTTGATTACCCTAATATTTTTAAAGTGTATCAAATTTGAAGCATATATCAGAATCTCATTCATTTTTATGGCTGAAAATTTTTGGCTGCAGTGGCACCCAACCTTTTTGGCACCAAGGACCAGTTTCCTGGAAGACAGTTTTTCCATGGACCTGGGGGATCGGGGAGGATGGTTTCAGGATGAAACAGCTCCACCTCAGATCATCAGGCATTAGTTAGATCCTCATAAAGAGCGTGCAACTTAGATCCCTCACATGCGCAGTTTGCGAGAGGGTTCACACTCCTATGGGAATCTAATGGATAGATTAGATTCTATCTGCTGCTGCTCTGACAGGAGGCGTAGCTCAGGCAGTAATGTGAGCGGTGGGGAGCAGCTGTAAACACAGATGAAGCTTCACTTGCTCACCCACTGCTCACCTCCTGCTGTAAGGCCTGTTTCCTAACAGGCCACAAATCAGAACCAGTCCGTGGTGGGGGGTTGGGAACCCCTGATCTATTGTATGAATATATCACTTTTTGTTCGTCTAATCATACATCAATGGACACTTGAGTTGTTTCTACCTTTTGGTTATTACAAATAATGCTGCTATGAACATGGGTGTACAAATATCTATTAAAGTCATTACTTTCAATTCTTTTGGGTATATGCCTTGTCTTACCATTAGGCTGCTATAAGAAAAATACCACAGACAGGGTGGCTTAAACAACAAACACTTGTCTTACAGTTCTGGGGGCTGTCTAAGATAAAGGCACTGAGAGATTTGGTGTTTGGTGAGGGCCTGCTCCCTTGTTCACAGACAGCCATCTTCTTGCTAGGTCCTCATGTGTTGGAAGGGACAAGGAAGCAGCTTTCTGGGGTCTCTTTTACAAAAGCACTAATCCCATTCACGACGTTATGCCTTCATTACCTAATTATCTCCAAATGCCTCACTTCTAAATACCTAACATTTAGATTAGGTTTCAACATGGGGGGAATACATATTCAGTCTATGGCATACTAACAGTGGAATTCCTGGATCATATGGTAATGCTATGTTTAAGTCTTTGATTGGCTGCCATACTGCATTGCACATGATTTTACAATCCCACCAGAAATACGCAAGGGACTTAATTTATCCACATCCACATCCTTGCCAATGCTTCAACATTTCTGGTTTTTTCTATATAATAGCTATCCTAATATGTAAAGTGGTATCTGATTGTATTATTATCATTAATGTATAAACATGTGTAATGGAACAAATCTCCAATTTTAGAACTATGCATGGATACTTTCATTTCGGCATTAGAAAGACTCAATAGGTAAAGGGGGTGGCTTAATTGATAGTTTTCTTACTCTAATTCTGACACTACCACCACCATTATTATGTTCCCTGGGATGGCATAAACCTTTTCTTTTTGTTGCTTTTACATAACACAGATAAGCTAGACTAAAAAAATGTCTAGTAAATTTGGAAGGAAAGCATAAGAAAATAGAATAAAAATGTGAGGGGCAAGATAAATCATCTAACTTCTATTAATAGTTGATTTTATAGTTTTTATCTTACTTGGCTAGGTTCAGTTTGGTCTGGTAAAAGTTATTGAGCATCTAAAAAATGTTCCAGATTCCATTTTATGCACTAGAGACATAGACTGAATTAAACAAAGACTTTGCCCACTCTCCCACCCCTGTCCAAGAAGATCACTACTGGCTAGTATCAGTCAGAGAGTTTTAATCTATTAAAGTATATTGAGGATAAATCATTACTTAGCTCACAGGATGTACCACTCTACTATCTGGATTTTAGTCTTAAAATATGTCTTAATATATCTGGGTACCTCTTCCCAGCCTGACTCAATTTGTCGAATCCTATGCTACTTAATCTGGGTCTTGAAGAGACGATCAGTGGGGTGAAACTATCTGTTTAAAAGCAGCTTCAAAAATCTTTGGAGAGAGGAAACTGTTTTTGTCTAGGAAAATGCATTGAAAACCTTCCTGGGGTGGTTGATGGCATCCTGAAAATATGGATTAAATGGGTCTAGGAAACAAAGAAA
Source organism: Symphalangus syndactylus (assembly GCF_028878055.3). Classification (NCBI taxonomy): domain Eukaryota; kingdom Metazoa; phylum Chordata; class Mammalia; order Primates; family Hylobatidae; genus Symphalangus; species Symphalangus syndactylus. The sequence goes on from NC_072425.2 coordinate 26,084,800, forward strand.
CAGCTAAACTCATCTAGGCAGAAGTTTGGGGATGAAAAGAAAAATAGAAAACAGAACAGAGATGGACAGAGAGGAAACGGGACAAAAGAAGATGTGAAATGTGCTAGAAGGATGAACATTGAGAAGTGGAAACAATTAATGGACTTTCAGAGGCAGAACTGAGTTTTTACATTTTGTGTGTGTATGTGTGTTGTGTGCATTGTCTCAGTATGAATCACTTTCTATATTTGATTCTTCAATAAAGTCGTCTACCCATGTATAAGCCTGTCAATTTTTGTTTGTTCATTTTTTACTTCTTTCTGGAAGTCAAAGAAGGAAGATCTTGGCTTCCACATCTAAGTTGATCCAGTGTAGAACAGAAAGGTATCACAGCACTGAATGAGAAAATATTCCAAAGTGGTTTCATTGGAAGAAGCTCACAGCAAAAGGAGGTTCTGAGAAAAGACGACTGAAAAATTTACAGAAAATATTGAAAAACTATTAGAATTGCTTCAATTTATGGCATGGATATTGGAATTATTCATAATTTGGTTTTAAAGACCAAGGTGACTATGTACAACTAGAATATCTAAGAACATTTGAAATCCACAACTGGAATATGTAAGAACATTTGAAATCCCAATAAAATGTGCTATATAAAGTAGTAACTGGAAGCCGAGGCCTTAGATTCAGTCAGAATGAAGTTCATTTCTTATTTCTGCTTAAGTGTTTTTGGCATGTTCTCTCTCTAAGTTTCAGTTTTCTCACCAGCTACATTGATAATAATGTCAAACTCATGGAGTGTTTTGAAGATTGAGTAAAATGATGCAAATCAAGCCCAGACCTCACCAATAAATCATAGATGTTATTCCAGACTCTTTTTGGTACATTCACAATAGGATTTATGTTACAAAATTCTGTTGACCTTCTTCCTACCAGGGATATAAAAACCTGCTGAATAAAACAAGTTTTACCCAGACATTACTGCGACTATACTGCCAGCATTTTCTTAAGTGTTTATCTCCCTACTAGACTGTGAGCTCCCTGGGGCATGGCAGTACCTTATACACCTATGTAGCATCAGTACTTGTCAGAGTCTTTTGCTTAAATAGATGCCCACCATATATATGCTGAATGGATGATGGATGAATGGATGGATAGATGGATGAAGATGGATAGATCAATGGATAAAAAAAATTAATTACTGCTGATACAGGATCATCTAGTGCCAGTGTTCCAGAGAAATTCTAGGAAGAGACTAACCCAGAGACTTCTAAGCACAGACTTCAAAACCCTTCATGCCTACTCTGAGCTTCGTCTCCTATAACCTTTCTCCATTGTTTTATTTTCGATTAATTCTGATGTCATGGAAATAACAGGCATTTTAGATGCCTTCTCAGCTTTTATGTCTCCCCTCTCCAGTAGTCCCAAGTTTCACTTGTGGTTCCCAGTGGTTCTGGGTCACGGTGTTTTGTTTTTCAGTTCAGTGTCCAAATTAAGCCTGCCATTGCAGGGTGAATCATATTATTTTTTTCTTACAAAACTGGAAGACAGAACACACTTTTCTCCTTTCTCTGGACTCTGTAGTATATCAATATGAGGCTGTAAGTTGTTATGGCCAACCTTACTATCATGAGAAAAGCCAGGTTGAAGACAGACAAGGAGGGAAATCTTTAGCATCATGGAGAGAAATGGTGCCAAAGCCCTAATGGCATCATGAAACTCTGAATCAAACTACTCCTGAAGTCAACACCACATCTCATTTATTACACTATACGATAAAACAGACTTTGCCTATAATTATATTGTTATTTGAGTCAGCTGAAAATGGGCATTCTATAACTGATAGAGGAAGGCTGTTTTTAATTCTGAACAAACTTTTTTTCAACAATTTTTTTTTTCTGGTAATAGTAGGTTGGTGCAAAAGTAATTATGGTTTTTGCCATTAATTTCAATAATAGAATACCTATTTTTATTTTGGCGACTGTTTTTCTCTATGGCCTTGTGAATTTTGTCCCACCTCCTCCACAGCTAGGACAAATCAGAGTTTTTCTGAAAGTCCAATATATAAACTGAGGATGAGGTATCATCCTGAGAATTGCTAACTAGATAGATAATGGAAGCCTGGAGCTTTTCCATGGTTCTTTTTGGACTACAAGAAGATAACCCATGTAATCATTAGGCTAAAAAGACTAAAACAACATTGAATATAGTATAAGGCCTTGATGACATCATTTGAACACTTAGATACAACCACGCCTGAAGGTCCATCCACCAGTTGCAAGTCTTGTCTATAAAATCAATGAAAAGATTCTCAAAGAGATTTCATAGAGTTTCCATAACTTGTAGCTAGAACAGTGCTAATGAGAACATTGAAACTCTCATAGATCCTTTAAGTTCTCTTGATGAGTCCTGCTTCAGTGTTCTTGCATATGCTATTCTGACTCTCTGGAAAGTGATATCTAAACATTTAGTTTTTGCCAGCCAATGATCCACTCCAAAATTTAGTGGCTTGAAACAATATCCATTCATTTGCCTCATGATTTTATGGCTTAGCAATTTGGAATAAGCAAGCTAGATGGCTCTTCCAGCCATGGCTGGGATCACTGATGCAGCTCTTTAGCTAGGCTCTCTGCTTTTGGAGTTTGCTGGCCCTTGTCTGGAGTGACAGCAGTGACTGGGTCACATGGCTTTTCTCATCCAGCAAGCTAGCCTACATACACTTGGTTGTACGGTGGTCATAGGATTTCAAAGAAAGAGTAGAAGCATACAGAACCTGTTGATGTTGAAATTTAGAACTGCCGCAACATTGCTTATTGCTTCTACTGCACTCTTTTAGCCAAAGCAAGTCACATGTGACTATCCTAGATCTATGGAGCGAGAGAATAAGTAAGGAAGAGATGGACTTTGCCCTTTCATGAGAAGAGATACAGAGTCTAATTTCACAGAAGCTTGGATACAGAGAAAAAGATAACTGCAGCAGATTTGGTAAACATCTTTCACAGTGTTCAATTAGCAAATTTTCATCACCCTTCAAAACACGGCTTGGGTGCGACTCTGTCTTCAAACCTTTCCAGATCTTGCCTGATTGCACATGTGCGCAAAACTCATCTTCATTTTAAACACATAGTAGCTATTCATGAAATATTTGTTAATAAGTGAATGGATTTCTTCTCTATAAAAACTTAATAATATAGTTTTTATTGTATATTTTACCATTCACTGAAGTCGTCTGTCTTCCCTTTGGGCTGGCAACCTCTTTAATTTTTTTTTTTTTTTTTTGAGCTGTATCTTTCTCATCTTTCTATCCCTAGTGCTTAGCACTGTTGTGTGCAGGGCAAGCATACGAATGTGTCAATGAACATCTTTCTGCCCAGAGTGAACTTTATCTTCTTTCTTACCAAAAAAAAAAAAAAAAAAAAAACTTCAAATGTAGGTCAGAGACTCTGCTCACTGACAACACTGACAAATTGTATTGCATTAGAGGTTCAGAACCACAAAAAGAACAAAACTCACGGTAGATAGTTAATCATAACGAAATTAGCTCAGTGAATCTCCACCTAAATCAAATCAAATATCCGTTTTATGGGCTGATGAACAGATAGAATCATTCTTGCAACTGAAAGAGAGTTAGGAAGACAGCAAGTACCAGCAACGATGTGAGAGGGCTCATAGGTCTTTTTGTGTCACCTGGGACTGAGTGGTAAAAAAAACAAAAACAAAAACAAATGAAGGCCCACATAAATAAATTGCAGTGGTTTAATATCACCAAATCAATTTGCAAATGGGTACAAGATGAAATTCAGTAGGCTGTTCCAGAGAACAGATAGAAGTAAAGTAACTATTTTATTACAGATGGAGAAATTATCAAAGATATATGAAATCTGATGAGAGACCCAGCTAACAATTTTTAGCAATATATTTTCTGTTAGCTTATTGTCATATGTGTGTATACACACACTAATAAACATAAACATTTTTACATGATTTTAAATTGGGCTTCTAATTAGGCATTTATCCAGCATGAAAAAGATGCTTCAAAGAGTCCCTATATTTTTGGTCATCTTTATGGGAAAATGACGGGGTGGAAATTAGAAGACGAGAAAAGAGATTAAAAAATGGATGTTTGAAGAAATTTTAGATGAGAAAATAGAGGTGGTTTCAGATATCAATTGTGCTTAGTAAAGATAATTTATTTAGCACTTACTATGTGCTACTCATTTTTTAGTATCAAGGCTATTTAATAAATCTCAGCTAATTTCTTTCAGACTTGAGGATTATGCCACTATGACCTTTGCTTTTTAGTAGGCTGCCAACACAGAAATCTGGGGTAATGGTGCTAATGTTAGTAGTACCCCAACTTTATCATCCACACTGGCACTTTTATTAATTTTAAGAATTATAATGATAATAACTAGAATCATTACTTCATGGCTTATCAAATCTTATCATAAATGTTATTGTACTGTAATGCTTATGTTGTATCAGATTGAAATCAATATATTTATTTTACAGATCAGAAAAAAATGTGGCTAATTGATATGACAAAGATCACAGAGCTACATTTATGAAAATACTGATTCACACCACAAGCTGCTTTAATTAGTGTAGATGTCCCCTGCTAAACACATTTCAGTTTCAGCATTAGAAAAAAGAGTAGGTTGGGATATTAGAACAGATGTCCTTCAAAAGTATGTTTCTCTACAATTTGTTTTTTATCAGTACAATTCAATGAAATACAATGGAACTAAAAGTTTATGAATATAGACCGGATTCCTTTCTACCATCTCTTAACCCTTCCTCTAATTCATTCTCTATTGCCACAGTGGTCTTTCCAAAATGCCAATTTGATCGTTTTTCTCCACCGATTAAAAATATTCAGTGGCTTCCAATTAATTTTCTACAGGTCAGTAATTCAATTTTCCTTGCAGAACATTTAGTTTCCTTGATTACTTCCTGTTTCCACACTAGTCATACCATTTCTCACTTTCTTGATTTTGGAAGCTTCATTTCTCTCTTGTCCACTGGGAAAATATCTAGGCTTCTTTAAGGTTTATCGTTGAAAAATACATTCATGCACTCATTCACTAAATCATTTACATATTCACATACTTATTTACTCCTTCATTCATTAAACTAGTATTTCTTAAACACTGACTATATACCAGGCACCCTGGTCATTACAGGGATATAGTGATAAAGTAGAATGATACAGTCTGGGATATTTTAAACCTCCCCTCTCAAACTATCCTTGATTCCTGCTGACCACAGTCACTTCAGTCTCTCTACTCTTGTAACTTCCCCTTTTAAACACCGTAAACCTAATGATTATTAACATATTTTACTACACAGCAGATATTTTCTATGAATATATTTCTCCAACTCCACACTGTAATTCAAAGGACAAAATTCAGCCTGATTCACCTGTTAAGCATCCTCACTACTTAGCATTGGGCTTTGTGTGTATTAGGAGTTATATAAATATTCACTGAATAAATTAGTGCATGACTTGAGATTTTGAGAGAATGACACTAGTGTTATATGGTAAGTTCCTCAAGTGGGGCATCAGGTGGCTAAAGGCTCAAGCTTTAAGTTGAGGAATCCTAGGTTCAAATCCTGCCTCATCCATCTACTATTTGCATGACCTTTACTGTGTTATTTAACCAAAGTAAGCCTCATTATTTTTATCTAGAAAGCAGGAGGAAATGGTGCCTTCTTGTAATTATGTTATGCAGATTAAATAAGCTATTCAATATGCTTTTTTACCAACATATCTGACATATAATACACATGAAATAGTATCTAATATTATCAAAAATGAAGCCATTGATGCACTATCATACGACAGATTTTAAAATAGGAGTTGCTAAATATCAAGCATGTGGGTGAGAAGTAGAAACATTCAGATTTTAGATTTTCACACAAGCAAAGCTTTTGTTTTTTCTTCTCACATTCGTATTCTGGCTCTGTATATCTACTGAAGACTGAAAACTCTTAGTATCCATGGGAGTCTTCCACATACCCCTCCTCCTGCCCCACCCTCATTTCTGTAACCCAGTTTTAAGAGACTCATCTTAAATGCCATGAGACAGTCAGCAGAGTGATGGAAGTAGGTCTCATTAGCAGAATGGTCCAATTATGTCCAGCCTTCCCCACACCTTAAAAGCAGCTGTTCCCGTTTCAAGGGCTGTACAGAGATGTAGGGTTTTTCAGGGTTACAATGAAGGTATTTATGTTCAGGGTCATTGGAAGACGCTTTAAATGGGAAATATCAAAAGGAGGCAGGTCTGTGAAAGCATTTCCCTTGCAGTATCCTTGGGCTTCTGCTAAATGATGACTTTGTGTAATTAAAATGAACAAAGTAAGTAGCAATGTTCTGTCTTCACAATCACAGCACTTTCTCTCTCCCTTTGTTTAACTGCTTTGTTCATCTGAAACTGATGTTAAAAAAATAACAGAAATAGAAGTTGAACGTATTCCTGCAGGGCTGTATTTTTAGTAGCTCATCACTTTGTGGAAGGGACCTGAGGTTGCAGAGTCTAATTATGAACCTAAGAAGATGGCACTGGGGAGAAAAGGGACATTGGGTGGGAGTGGGAAGAAAGAAAGTGGAGGGGGCAGTTAGTGGGTAGGCTGCTTCCTGCTAAACTCCAACCAGAACTAACCAGGAGCTCCCTGGTATGGGGGAGAATAAATTATATCAGAAAACAAAAAGACACCCTGGGTTTAAACGTCACCAACACAAGTTTTTGATGTACAAGTTTTCTAACTGGTTGTGAGAAGAAAAGCAACCTTTCCTCTAAACCATCTCCAAAATGACATTCCATGGTAAAATGCTTCCAGAATGAGATGAATCAAACTAAAGCAGACCGTCAGAGAGACAGTAAACAAAATGATGACTAATAGTGCAGGAAGCTGCATGGAGGTGCTGAGAGGTTAACCACAGAGAGGATGTTGGGGATGAACTTTTTATATCTTTATTGATGATCACAAAGAATTAAATAGCACTTGAATGCAATTTATTATTGGTATTGATTTATGGGTGAGCATGTATATTTATAACTCTTTCATATCTGCCAAGCTCTTTTCCATCATCATTTTCAGTGTTTTATGCCTCAAAGCTGCGATAAGGAAAGTATCCTGGCAGATGGTGAGGGGTAGGTGCCATTCATCATGTTAAAACTTTGTCTAATGGTAAACTGAGGCATTTGAATAAGATGGGTCACAGGGAGATTCTAAATTAAGAATTTGGACAGAAATAAAGTAGGCCAAATAGAAGAGTAAGAGAAAAAAAGTTAGCTATATTGATCTAAGTCTAACAGGACAGAAATAGGCCCTGAGAAATGTGCAAGAGATGCAGGAAAATGAACCAAATTACAACTGGACAAAAAGGTGAAGAAACCCAGGTATTGAATTGGTGAGCAGGTTTTGCTCAGAGCAGCCAATAAGACTTGATAAATTCAGCAAGTGTGTTTTTTATAGTGCAAGATGATAAAGGTGCCTTATTTAAAGACAGTACCACTTTGGCCTACTGTCTCTAGTTTATTCTAAAGTAAGCAAATGCTTCATTATAACACACAGTATTTAGACCCAAAATTATTACTTCTTTTTCAACCAATTACAAGCATCACCCCTGAGTAAACATTTATCAGATGATTACTGAATAAACGAATGATGCAAGAAACTAAATGGATACCATGGAATAAAATATGTGTTTTTGCTGTTATTTTCTTGGTGTATCATTATTGTTGTATCATAAGCCAATCTAAGGAAATTAATAGCTTAAAGTAACCATCACTTAACATTGCTCATGAGTCTATGGATTAATTGAGTGGATCTGTTCTTCTGGGTCAGCTTGATTGATCTCAAGTGGGTTTGCTCATGTGCATGTGATCAGCTGGTGGCTTGGCAAAAAGGGGCCAGTCCAAGGCCTCACACACATGTTTGGCAATGGCAGGCAATGACTAGCTGCTACGAGGGTGACTGGGCCACATGGCTCTTATCCTGCAAGTTAGCCCAGATTGTTCACGGGGCAGTGGCAGAAGACCAAGAGAGAGTGGATGTGTTCAAGGTCTCTTGATGTGTGGGCTCAGAACTGGTGCAACATAAATTCTTTTACGTTCTTTGCCCACAGCAAGTCACAAAGACAGCTTAGATTGAATAGGAATGCAAATAGACTTCACCTCCTGGTGGAAATTGCTGCAAAATCACCTGGCAATGAGGTGAAGAGAGAAATGATTTCTGTCTTTTTGCAAACAATCTACCACACCTGAATTAAATTTCTTGATTCTCAAGTGCTGATAATGATCATTCTCAAAAAATATCTGCATGTGGCACAAACAGAAAGTTAGATTGAGCCAAATTAATGCATCAACTGAGTTATATAATACTCTAATATGATTTATACATGTAGTATAATATGGAGTATATGATTATGTCCCATTGAGGTAGAATATGCAAGGTTACATGCACAGTATTTATAATCTTACAGCTTAAATTTGTTTTCTTACTTTACCACTCACTAATTCTTACTTATTCTAACATTTTTTAATCTAAAAATGGTCATCACACTAGTATCTATCAAATAGGACTACCATGGAGCATTGCCTAAGCTAATGCCAATATGTTTTTAAGCACCATGCCTTAACCAGAGTGGCCAATATATATTGGCTCTTATCATCTGTAAGATCATACTTTAGTGGGCATATACAATTCTTATGGGTTCTAATAAGAGTAAGGTAATTATTTGCCTTATCGTAATTTTATTGTAAATCACCTTAGTGATTTACATATCAAGCAAGACAAAACTTCTTTAGATATTTCTAAGATAAACCTCATCAACATACAAAATCACATGCTCCTCATATATGGAATCCAAATATAAGAACCCTCATATATGGAATATATGAAACTCCTCATATATGGAAACCAAATATAAAAAACCCATATAAGGCCTGTGATCACTTTCCTTAACCTTGCCAAATCGATAACATCCTGGAGAGAGCAAAACTGTCTCTTACAAAGTTTGTGATGATGTTTTCCCATCCCAGCCTATAGATGCATCCGATTGTAGGGGAGAATGAGAACGTATACTGTTATGTAGACCTTAAACCAGATCCTTTTGTGTTTCTGGACTATTTATTTGCTTTATGGGATGTGACTTCCTGGTTCCACAAGAAGAGCAGGCACATTGAAGGGGCTGAGATCCCATCTGCCCACAAGGCTGATAGCAGCAAAAACAGAAGGAAAGGAGGAAGAAGAGGGCATCACTGAGGATTTGAACCATAATGAGAATGACACTGTTTTCCTATTTGTTCTTCTGTAGTCCCTGATTCTAAGATGCACACACATTTTGGAAAAAAACAAACTTTAAGTTTTGTGTTTTAATACATAAAACTTATTTAACAAAAATAGAATCTGTAATGTTAAGAAACTTAAAGAAAATAAGCCATATCTGTGGCAGAACCAAGTTCCTATAAATCCAGAGCATCAAAATTCAATCAGAGAAAACATCAAATTAAGAAAAATCAAAGTTAAAGAAATTCACCTTTTTATTTCCTTGTAATTGCAGAGCTTTTAGCAATGCTTTGGATGATAGTCTCTATCTTACTGTATACATATGCATGTATGTATTTGTGGATTGTGTGTGTGTGTGTGTGTGTGTGTGCGTGTTTGAGAGATTGACTTCCTAACTGTAGTATAATTGAAAGTACATGACTTGGGGGTCTATCTAGCTCTACAACTTACCAGATTTACCATTTTAGATAATTACCTTGACCAGTCTTACCTTCACATTCCTTTGTGAATGAAGAAGAGGTGGGTGAGTGAACTTATTTACTTTACCTTTTATTTATGTATATTTCATCTTCTTGCCCTTACAAGTTTTCTATAATATTATTACTTCTTTATATTTTTGAGAGAGAGTGAATGTACATGAAGATTTCGTGTAAATCACAAGGGCCGATCAAAAGGAAATGGTGATTTTGGTCTATATTCTTACTAATCAAAGTATAACCTGTGGATTTTGGCATAATCTAGGGTTTATTAATGACCCAGAACTTTAAGCCCCACCTCAAAACACTAAATTATAATATCTTCATTTTAACAAGATTTACAGGTAGTTATTACGTATGAAAGTTTGGGGGGCACTGGTGTATACTACATAGATGAGATTTATGATACTTTAAATGAACACTTAAAAGTGTATGCACAGCCCCATTGGTACATGAACTGTTTCTGGCAAAAAGCCTATTGCATTCATATGATGTCAGAGACAGAGGAAGAAAAATGTACTGAAAAACTAAACATTCATTATTTTTCAATTGCATGCAAATTTTCTTAGTGCTATAGTTTCGATATTTGACCCCTCCAAATCTCATGTTGAAACTTGATCTCCAATTCTGCTGGTAGGACATAGTGGGAGGTGTTTGGGTTTTGGGGACAGATCCCTCATGAATTATTTGGTGCCATTCTCACCACAGCAGGTGAGTTCTTGCTGGATTAGTTCCCATAAAAGCTGGTTGTTCAAAAGAGGCTGGCACCTCTCCACTCACTCTTTGATGCCTCTTCTATTACCATGTGATCTCTGCACATGCTGGCTCCATTTAACCTTCTGTCACTGGTGGAAGAAGCCTAAGTCTCTCACCAGAAGCCAAGCAGATGCTGGTGCCATGCTTCCTGTAAAGCCCATAGAACCATGAGCCAAATATCATTTCTTTATAAATGACTCAGCCTCAGTATTCCTTTATAGCAACACAAAACAGACTAAGACATTTAGTAGCAGAAACAAATATAAATTTGCTCAATATTTAATGGAAAAAGTCACACAAAAGGAACATAAGAAGAAGAGTGAAAAGTAGAAGGATGAGAAGAAAGAGGAGGAGAATATATAACATTTGGAGAAGGAAGGGGAGAGGGATGGAGAGGAAGAGAAGGGGATGAGGGGGATAGAAAAGAGAACCAAAAGAAAGGAGGAGAGAAAAAGTAAGAGGAAAACCCAAGTAATCAACCTCAGACCTTGAAGAGATGGTCAATATAACGGGATTTATTTGAAAGGTTACAGGAATGGAAACCTGAAGGTCTGGCTTTGAGTCTTGCCTTCAAGCAAAAACCTCCGTGTAATACTGGGGGAAGTCCCCTCTCTATCTTGAACTTAAATCTCCACTTCTGCAAGATGAGGATGGTTAGCTATGTTCTTTCTAAGGTCACTTTTAGTTTTAGGATTCTGTTCATAATTTATACTCTTATCATGTTTTGGACCAAATCTCCAGTACAGAAGCCAGAGATTTGGTCTCTTCCCACTGCTAGAACAAAGACAGAAAGACTGCTTCTCCCAGAATTTGATCATGAAATTGGAGCATCTATATTTTAAGTATATTTTGGATAACATAATGTTTTTCACAGACTAGAAAGGTAAAAACTTGAAGGTTTAACCTTCAAGTTAAAAAATGTTAAAGTGGGCCGGGTGCGGTGGCTCATGCCTGTAATCCTAGCACTTTGGGAGGCTGAGGCGGGCAGATCACGAGGTCAGGAGATCGAGACTATCCTGGCTAATACGGTGAAACCCGTTCTCTACAAAAAATATAAAAAATTAGCCGAGCGTGGTGGCGGGCGCCTGTAGTCCCAGCTACCCGGGAGGCTGAGGCAGGAGAATGGTGTGAGCCCGGGAGGCAGAGGTTGCAGTGAGCCAAGATCGTGCTACTGCACTCCAGCCTGGGTGACAGAGAAAGACTCCATCTCAAAAAAAAAAAAAAGTTAAAGTGAAAGTCTTTTAAATTAAGAGAAACCATGGAGAAGGGTGTTAGCCTTACTCATTCAACTGTAATAGAAGAGAATAATAAAATGTCTCCTTGGGGTTTGAAATGTTCTTAGATTTGCAACATGGAGACCAAGTCAATAATCATTAGCATGGGGTTATCAAGGTATATATCAAAAAACACTAATTCTCAGTAGCACTGGGTGAGAAAATATTTCTACACTCAAATTTTCAGAAAATGGAGTTAAAGCAATTGAAATAGCTTTATTTTTTCTATAAGATTTCTCAAAAGCTTTGATATGCAATATTAATTGTTCAGCATCAGTTATTCTAAGAAATAGAATATGCAGCTTTTTGTAAGCTGATTTCACCACAAGCACTTTTTCATTTGTCAATGTTGTTGTACTTAAGCAGAACTTAGTTTGAGAAATGTTATATGACTTTAGGAAAGTCACTTCTCTCTGTGTTATTTTCTCCTTCTGTACAAATGAGGAGGTTGGATTAAAAATCACTAATGTTCTTTCCAGGTATAAAATGGTACAGTTAAATAAAGCCTAAAGAATATCATTAGTTGAATTTGAGACAATAATGAGTCAGTGCAAGATACAGAACAGGATAATAAGTCTGCCAATTTGTGTGGTACAGATGATCAATGCTATGGAAGATCAGGAAGGCTAGATATTAGTGTGGGCTCAAGCTGTTAGAACAGACTGGGCTTCTGAGTAAGGGAGGGGACAGGGAGGGGTGTTTTAAGGGGCTAGTGCTTTGAATTGAGGTGTGAAGAAAGGGAAAATTTTAGCTTCTGAATATTCTTGGACCTCAAGAGGCAGAACCCAGTTGAACCAGCTTAGGCAGAAAGGATAATTCATTGGAAGATAGAGGATATGACCGTGGACAAGACAGAATGAAGATGGCCTTGGTGACAATTAGAACCAGGAACTGAATCACCATCAGAAAGTTTGTTCTGTCCTCTCTATATACCAGATTTATATTCTCTTTTGTATATTCTCTTCCTCTGACTAGAAGGAAACATAGCCTGCAGCAAACCCTGAGTCTCAAATTCTTTCTCTTACTACCAGAAAAATACTGGTGTTCTTCCTTTATTTCCAGGTCAGATTCTTCTGAGGAATGCATCTGATTCGCCTGTTTGGCTCAGGTTCCTCCCTGGATTAGTTATTTATGGACAGACTATTAGGATCTCCTAACACAGACATGGCAGCTGAGGCTGTGGTTCTCATAGATGGAAAAAAAAATTACTATGAGCTGGGACTTGATCCAAATGATCTACATTGAAACACTGATGAAATGGCCAAGACTTTGCCTAAGATATGTTCAGGCAGCTAGGAGGCAAAAGTAGGAAAGGTCCATTAAGTCCAAATTTTGTAGATGTTTTAATGCTAAGACCAAGGGTTCTTATTTTATCTGCATATTGTTTTCATCCAGTGGTTCTAAAAGTCCAGGCCAGTGTCAGGCAGCCTATATATGAATTACTTGAGGGATGAGACAGGGAGGAGGAGAATATTAAATAAAGTTAAATAAAATAAATAAAAATCATCATCATGGGCCCATCCTTAGTTACTTTGATTCAGTAGATTGGATTGGAACATGAGAATCTGTATTTATTAAAAATTCCTGGCCTGGCGCAGTGGCTCATGCCTGTAATCCCAGCACTTTGGAAGGCCGAGGTGGGCAGATCACAAGGTCAGGAGATTGAGAACGTCCTGGCTAACACAGTGAAACCCTGTCTCTACTAAAAATACAAAAAATTAGCTGGGCGTGGTGGCGGGCGCCTGTAGTCCCAGCTACTTGGGAGGCTGAGGCAGGAGAATGGCATGAACCCGGAAGGCAGAGCTTGCAGTGAGCCGAGATCACGCCATTGCACTACAGCCTGGGTGAAAGAGTGAGACTCTGTCTCAAAAAAACAAAATAAAATAAAATAAAAATTCCCTAGGTGGTGTTGATAATCAGCTAGTTTTAGGAGTCACTGGTTAATCCAGTATAAATTTATTAAACTACTAAGTAGAATAATTGCTGTGAGTTTCTGAAAGACAGAATTTACTAGTTTCTGGGAAACAGATTCACCACACATTCATCCATTACTGAAGAACTTTTGACTCTATTAGGGAACATATATCTTGGGCATAAATAGCCATAAAAGATAAAAACAACTAAGAGTCCAGAGGTATTATTGGAACTGGAGATGGAATGACATTAAGAGAGACTTGGTTGAGGGAGGGAGTATTTAAGATGGGTTCTTGAACGATTGATTTTGAACATTCATAGGAGGAAATTTATTCCAGGTGAAAAGAAGAGCATAAAAAATACCTGAAGAAGGAGTATCTACAGTTGGGTTTCTTGATCTGTAGTCGAAGGATACTTCAAGGGATCAGTAAATATGTATTATAAAATATTTCATTTTTACCAGCATCGAATGGAAATTTAGTAAATCTCAATCTGACAACCAACAGTGGAGTTTAGTGATACTTGAAAATTTGTCACCAATACAAATCAGATGTTTTGTATTTGATTAATACTGTAATAGATATTCAGCCTTATCATTTTTTGCTCATCAATATTTTAAAATTATGGTAGTCATAGATCTGATCATAGCTCTTGCTATTTAATGAGTTAACAATAAATGAGTTTAATGAGTAAAATTAAATTTATTTAAAAATATTTTATAACTGTTTCGATATACATTTTCTTTGTAATTTTACACATTTTATTCCATGCATTTGAAAACATTATTCTGAGAAAGTGTTCTTGTTAGCTATTGCTGGGTAACAAATTACCCTAACATTCAGAAAGTTACAATAACCCTTTGTTTTCCCATGATTTTGTAGGTCAGGAATCTGACAAGGGTACCACTAAGCAACTGTCATATGTGATCTCTCACATGGTTGTAGTTTAATGATTGCTATGATTTCACTCATGAAAACCACAAGCACCTTTTTCGGTGGTTTTTGGTTGCTGGACATCCAAGATGATTAGGAGTTCAGATGGGGCTGACCACCAGAACATCTACCTCCCCTTGTAACATGGAATTCTTGCACCATGGTGGCTGAGTTCTGAGAAGGAGTACATCAAGAGGTAGTATTCAGGAAGAGAGTGGGCTGAGAGACCAAAGAAGAAGCAACCCGCCTTCTCTGACCTTACTTCACATGTCATGCAGTGTCACCTCTACTTTCTCTTGGTTACAAATGAACAACTAAGACAAGCCCGAATTCAAGAGAAGGCAAAACATTTCCCTCCTCTTGTGGAAATATATGTCGAAAAATTGTGACTACCTCTAATTTGTCACAGAACAATTCCATAGACTTCAATGGAATATCAATGATGTTCATGGCATAGTTAGCAATACTGTATTGTATATTTCAAAATAGCTAGAAGAGAGGATTTTGAATGTTTCCATCACAAAGAAATAATAAATGTTTCAGGAATGGGTATGCTAATTACCCTTATTTGATCATTACACAGCATATACATGTATTACACTCTACCTCATAAATATGTACAATTGTTATGCATCAATTACAAACAATATAAAACTTAAAAGAATTTCAAATGTTAAGGACATTTGCCCGGGAGTACATGCTTAAGCAAAGAACGTATTCAGCAAAAGAGTAAAAGTGTTCCTAATTAATATTAATATTAGCTTTAGAGGGTATCCAAGGTTGCTGGTAGTCAGCTACTAAGCCAAGATGTATAGATTTTCCAAGTCATACTGTTCTGGTGTCTGTTAGAGACAAAAGAAAGAAAGAAAGAAACGAAAAATAAAGTTTACTTAACCTTGATAGGTCAAAAATGACAAAATGAAGCTTTGCCCTCAAACCAGAAAGAATGAGCAAATAGTTTCATAACGCTGAAAGCATCTTGCTTATGGGGAGATAAGGCTTGTCTTTCTCTGTTGAATGTAATTAAAAGAGATGGAAAAGAAACATGAAGAGGTCCTCTATCCCCTCTCAGACATGCTGCAGTGATGGATCAAAGAGATGGGAACTGACACCTCTCATCTCCAGGACACCCGGAGTAGAAATACAGTCAATAAGATGACATGTTCATTGATGTGCAAGTCCTCTTCCCCTATCAGAGGGAGAAAGATGAAAGCTGACAGTCCTCTTCTCACTAATTCCTTACTTCTTTTCACCTCACCTCTTTCCACAGGTAGAAGAAAACTTTTGGATGAGAAAGACTTGATGTTTGTGTGTATGGGATCTTTGGGTGGGATTTTTATCTAAGTCTTTAGTCAAGGACATAAACATGTTCACTTACAGCCTCCAGCTAGAAGATGGCTAGGGGAGTTATTATCAAGTGAAGAAAGCAACTCCTTAAATTAAAAGACTTACAGGCACAAGAACCTGATGAATCTTGTTTCATTTAGGAGGTATCTCCTTAATGGATCACAGTCCCCTGAGGGTCAGGGAAACACATAGCTCAGGATTCTTATATGTATTCTGGGACCCTAATTTGGGGATACTGAGTATTTAGGATTTTAAATAATAACTGTAAGCCACTTAAAGGCAAAAATAACCTTAATCATTTTTGCACCTATAGTTTTATCTGTGTCTGGTATACAGTACCGATGACTGACAAATGAATAAATGATAGATAGTGGAATGAAACTATTCAGAGGTCTGAGAACCCTATGTAGGTTCCTATAAATTAAAATACAGGCTGGGTGAGGTGGCTCATGCCTGTAATCCCAGCACTTTGGGACGCTAAGGCAGGCAGATCATGGAGTCAGGAGTTTGAGACCAGCCTGGCCAACATAGTGAAACCCCGTCCAACTGAAAATACAAAAAATTAGTCGGGCGTGGTGGTGGGTGCCCGTAATCCCAGCTACTTGGGAGGCTGAGACAGGAGAATCACTTGAACCTGGGAGGCAGAGGTGGCAGTGAGTCAAGATCACACCACTGCCCTCCAGCCAGGGTGACAGTGCGAGACTGTCTCAAAAAAATAAAATAAAATAAAATAAAATAAAATAAAATAAAATAAAATAAAATAAAAGACAGGATATTTGACTACTTATAAGGCCCTATGTTTTCTGTCCTCTGACTAGTTGTCTAATCCAATCTCTCATGACTCTTTTTTTTACTTACCAAACAATGAAACTACAGTTGTATGTCTTAATATCTTTGCCTGTGCTGCTCCAACTCTTAAGATGTAGACAAGGACAATCTAGGTAGATGGTAAGATAAATTCCTCTGTAAGAAGGTAATCTTCGAGCAGAGGCCCGAAGAAAAAGACAGAGTCAGCCACATGAAGTTCTGGAAGTGAAAGTGGATAGCATAATCTAAGCTGTGGGAAACGCAAGTATAAAGAAATAAGTTTGAGTTTTCTTTAACAGCAAGGCAGCTAGTGTGGCTGCAGGTTAGTGAATGAAGACTTAGAACTACACAAGATAATTTCAAAGATGAAACATTTGGGCAAGGGCTGGGTCACATAGAACCTTGAAGGCCACAGTAAGGAGCTTAAATTTTGCTATAAGTGGAATGGTAGGTCATTCAACTGTATTAAGTGGGGGGGTGGGAGGGGCATTATCAGATTTTTTTTTTTAAGAAGAGAATCACCTGCAGGAAGATAAGTGTGTATTCAGGGAGTCCAATTAGAAGGTGATTACAGCAGCTCATGTGAAATAGTGGTTCAGATTAGGGTGATAGCAGTAATATTTAGGGAGAGAAGTGAAAAGATTTTATGCATATTCTATCTGATAGGATGGAGGGATAAAATCTGATAATCAATTAATTAGAAAAGTATTTACATTTACTGGTTAAAAAAACACATAAATAAAAAAACCCAAAATGTCATTTTTTTCTCCTATCAAATTGACAAGTGCTTTTTAAAAATGGTAAGATCTCAAAACTTTGTGAGTTTTTAAAAATCAACCAAATTGTCCAACAATAGGGATAAGTTAATACATTATAGGGCACACATATGCTTAAATGCTCCATGGCCATTACAAATGATGCTGTGGAAGAACACTTAATGACATGGAAAATGTTCTAGGAAAGTTTTATCTGTTCAACAACCAGCTGTCAGGGTTCATGCTTCTTGCTAAATATCAGATGGATTTGTAATGAAGGAAAATGTTAATATCTTTTAAACTTGCTGCTGAATTTCCCAAAGAGAGGAGACTCTCATTTTATATGAAATATGCCTGGCAAATTTCTCGGGGTGAAAGCAAGACCCTCAGGACATATACCATCATGATAAAGGTTAACCGAAGAGGTCACCAAACTTCCTTACTGGAGAAATAAATAGAAATGTTGGGAAAGACAAATACTGTGGGCCATTGTCCCTTGCTGTGGAGTTTGAACAGGTAGCTGTGTTATTTTTGGTCTGCAGCAATGCAGAATGGACTAGAGTCCTCACAGGCAGAATGACAAGGCAAGTCAGAAACTGAATTGTAAGGGCCGTGAGAACAACGTTCTTTCACATCTCATAATCTAACCGCCTTAGGAATTT
Organism: Symphalangus syndactylus; assembly: GCF_028878055.3. Classification (NCBI taxonomy): domain Eukaryota; kingdom Metazoa; phylum Chordata; class Mammalia; order Primates; family Hylobatidae; genus Symphalangus; species Symphalangus syndactylus. The sequence continues at coordinate 26,102,999 of NC_072425.2, forward strand.
TCAAAAACCAGAAAGGCCTTTTAACTTCTGTATATGGTGTGTTGTTCTCAACTAATTTTTCAAATTTCTCAGTGCAGTCATTAAAAGTGGTAACCCATTAGTTAGCTCCCACTTATAAGTGAGAACATGTGGTGTTTGGCGTTCTGTTTCTGTGTTAGTTTGGTAAGGATAACGGCCTCCAGCTCCTTTCATGTCCCTGCAAAGGACATGATCTTATTCTTTTTTTATGGCTGCATAGTATTCTATAGTGTATTCATACCACATTTTATTTACCAAGTCTATCATTGATGGACATTTAGGTTGATTCCATGTCTTTGCTATTGTGAATAGTGCTGTAATGAACATAAACGTGCATCTGTTTCTATAATAGAATGAATTGTTTTCCTTTACAGTACCTAGTAATGGGATTGCTGGATAGAATCATTTTTTTGGAGGGTGGAGGGTGGGAGGAGGGAGAGGATCAGAAAAAATAACTAATGGGTACTAGGCTTAATACTTGAGTGATGAAATAATCTGTACAACAAACCCCCATTACACAAATTTAACTTGTGTGTAACAAACTTGCACTTGTACTCCTGAATTTAACATAAAAGTTAAAAAAATCAAAGATACAGCCCCAGATATTAAAGGTTTGAGAAAGACCTGATTTAGAAATTTACAAGGTGCTCAGTGCTTGGTGTTGGAAGGTACTCGGTGACTACTGGCTTATGTCATATAGAGTGGTTATGGAAGAATGATGACATTCAAGCATTTGCTATCCAGGGTCATTTTAAGAAAGATTTGGAATAAAGAGATTAGGAAATGTACTTTTTGTGTGGTTATACATAAGATAAAGAGGTGGATGATTTTTCTCTTCCCAGTTAAAACTCTGATCAAAATCTGCAACATAAATAAAAATAAATGATTTTTTCACACTTAAAAAATGGTATCCCACGTTAGAAAGGTAATTATATTCCAAGGATAAAAACATAGGCAACCAGTATGGAGAAAGGTCCTTTGAAGAACATATAATCCAATCTAATAGTAAAAGAGAAACTGAGGTCCCCATAAAGATACACTACAAAAAGTCCTCATAGATGTTTGTCCACAGATTAACTCTAAACATGAAACTTTAAAAGCATAAAGTTGATTTCAAAGTGAGATAGACTGTCTGTCACTCAGTGCCCAGGCTCACCATTGCTAACAGATAGTAGAAAACTCATTACTCACTCTCCATGTGTAGACTTTTGCAAACTCACGGAAAGAACTGTGGAATTTATTTTCTAGTTGCTATTCTCATTCTTTGTATTGCCTGTGGTTCCAGCAGCCCTGAAACAGAAAGCCCGTGGCTCAGCTAATATTTCATTTCAGAGGTACCATCATGCGCTGGTACCCTGCCACCGCTGCAAGATGAATATCATTGCTGGCTGTCATTTCTAGTTATCGTGCTTGAGGGAGGCAGCAGGGTACATTTGAAGGCAAAATCATGGCTCAGTCATGTTTGAGTCTGGTGCACTTGGACAAAACCCTCAAAGTCACAGTCCTTAGTTTCTTCATTTGAAAATAGGAATAATAAATAAACTTGTCCAGCTGGGGAGTATTTATTTGATAGCAAAATATGTGTGAAATATCTATGTGGGCATTTAAATGTCTGCATATACAAAATAATGTTATTAAGCCTAGGGGCCTCCGTCCTTTAAGCCACTAATCTTTGCCATGAAAACGCCTCCTGCACACTCCTGATGCTCATCACTGTGACACAAACTCCATACAATCTGCATTGCTAAATATAAAGTCTCCCCATTTCTTTCTCCACTGGGGCCTACTGTATTCCACTCACCCACTTAATCCTTTAAGTGGGAAGTTGTTCGTGCCCTGATTTCCCAAGATACAATACTTGAATAGCTTATTTAAATTAGCATTTTTCAAAATGTGTCATAGTTGTGTACCATAGAAATAGCAATCAGGCATTGTGCTGAGATTTCACATGCATTATCTCATTTAATCCATAACTGCTTTAGAAGGCAGATATCACATGCTTTGTATCTCCAGTGATGCAGGTGATATGATTGGTTGTGTCCCCACTCAAATTTCACCTTGAATTGTAATAATCCCCATGTGCCAAGTGGGGGGGGGTGCAGGTGAAGATAATTGGAGTGGTTTCTCCCATGTTTTTCATGGGGTGGTTTCCCCCATATTTTTCTAATGATAGTGAATAAGTCTCAAGACATCTGATAAGTGGGAGTTCCACTGCATAAGCTCACTTGCCTGCTACCATGTAAGACGTGATTTTGCTCCTCATTCGCCATCAGCCATGATTGTGAGGCCTCTCCACCTATGTGGAACTGTGAGTCAATAAACCTCTTTCCTTTATAAATTACCCAGTCTCAGGTATGTCTTTATTAGCAGCATGAGAACAGACTAATGCTCAGGAGTTCTATGAAGACAAAGTTAGGGTATAATTTATCAGTTTCTTCAGCATGATCAAAATAGAATCAAATAAATGCATTATTATTACTACTATTACTATTCACTAAGTTTTTATAATACTGACATATTGGACACTATGCTAAGCATTTTTCATGCATTGTCTCAGGCATGGTTATCCCCTTTTGAAACATGAGGACGCAGCCATAAAAAAGAATGAAATCATGTCCTTTGCAACAACATGGATGAAGTTGGAGGCCATTATTCTAAGTGAGCTAACTCACAAGCAGAAAATCAAATATTGCATGTTTTCACTTATAAGTGGGAGTTAAACAAAGGGTACACATGGACATAAAGATGGAGAGAATAGTCTATGGGGACTCCAAAAGAAGGGAAAGTGAGGGGTGAGGGTTGAAAAATTGTCAATGGATAAAATGTCCAATATTTGGGTGATAGTAAACCAGAAACCCAACCCCACCATTACACATGTAATACCAGTGTAACAAACAAGTATATGTACCCACTGAATATAAATTTTAAAAAAATGGAACAGAAAAAAATACATAATACAAATACATTTTCATTAAACAATGATCCCTCCCTCTAAACAATGAGGAACCTTGTACTCAAAGCAATAAAGCTATTTTCACAAAGTCACTAATGACAGAATCAGAATTTTGACACCAGACCTCCTGAATTTAAAACTAGTGTTCTCAATTGCCACCCTTCACTGGCTCATTTGAAAACATCTGGGAAGAATCTTGGACCATTTTTATCAAATGGAATGATCTTGGCACAAATTTATTAATTAGACAGTCATATCAAGATACAGTTTCCTTTGCCCCATGGAATGACATCTGCCTTGTGACACCCCAAATCATGTTTGCTCTTTGAACTCCACAGAGGAGTCTCAGACTACCACCATCTGCCACATGCCCTGTCTGGAGGTTTATTGCTGGAGAAGAAATGAAGAAAGCAAATGCATCTCTTTTACTAGAAAGAAATCATATTTATATGTGAATACTCCCATCTCTGGTACGCTTTTAAATACACCAAAAAATAAAGCAACTCATGGATATCTTGCCTATTCCAGAAAACTGGCGCTTCTCCTGATCACTGGCTTTGAAGAGGATGGTCAACATGGCAGGACACATGGCAGTGGTTAGCCTGAAGCTTCCTGGTTCTAACGTTCCTAGCATCAGCTGGCCAACACAGTCTAGCTGCTATTATGCACCCTCGAGAGAAAGGAGAACTTTACCCTTGAGATGAACCCAGAAACTGGAGTGAGAAAAACAGGTCTTATTCCAGGAGAAACCAGAAAAAAAAGTGTCATCAGGAACACAGAGAAATTAATGAAAAATAAAACGGATCCAAAAGTATTAAATTGTCTGGGAGGAATAGTTTTCCAAGCCTGAAACTAGCATATGTAGTATAAAATAAAGCTAATTTAGAACAGTGATTGCCTTTTCATATACGAGAATCAGCTAACTACGCTGGTCAAAATTCTTCATTTTGCGTAGATAAGCCATTTTTTTTTTAAACTCGGCAAAAGATAGGAGAAGAATTATAGGTCTGACCACTCAATCACTAATTCATTGATTCATGAAACCATTCATTAATGTATTCCTTCATTATGCCACTCATTTCTAAAGAGAAATTGACCAGCTTGCAATAGGAACCTACACTTAATAAAATCAGATTTCAAAAGGAAACAAATCTAAGAATCAGTAAATAAAAGCTATAGGAACAGAGCATAAGGGTTACCACATTCCTGACCAGGAGCCAAAGAGTAAATGGAAATAACATACTAAAGTCGACTGGGAATTATTTTTCTAAAGATACATGTTTCTTTGTCATAGAAATAACATTCCTTTGCTGAGAAGTGTAACAGAAGCATTGGGAAAAGTAATTTAGAAACACTTGCATGATTTCAATATTTGTCCTCATGAAGAACAGTGGATTAAAGGAAGGGTACAGAAATTACGCACAATGCCTAACTTTGAGCTTTTTAGAGGTGACAATAAAAAGAAAAATCCAATATGATATATAAGGAAATTGAAAATTTTAAACTTCTTTCTTAGAAAAAAATAGTTTATGTTGCTTTGAATTTAGGAAGAAATTGATTACTCAAGCACTTAAGCATCTAAAGGACATCCAATAATTGGTAAAAGAGAGACAATAATTTAATTTTAATTTTTTTTTGAGACAAGATCTGGCTCTATCACCCAGGCTGGAGTGCAGTGGCACGATCATGGCTCACTGCAGCCTCGATCTTCAGGCTCAAGTGATCCTCTCATCTCAGCCTCCCAAGCAGGTGTGCACCACCACACCTGGCTAATTTTTGTATTTTTTGTAGAGACAGGGTTCCACCACGTTGCCCAGGAGGCTGGTCTCAAACTCATGAGGTCAAGCTATCTGGCTGCCTAGTCTTTCCAACTTGCTGGGATTGCTGGTGTGAGCCAATCCATTGGGCCTAATTTTTAAATTTAGTTTTCACCATGCCTGTAGAAAATTGACAGGATAGTGTAACCAACATCGATATAATCATCCTCCAGACTTGATCATTTTAACTTTTTCTTATATTTAGTTTGCCTGATACTTGCTTAATTGTGCTAAAGTATAATAAAGATAACATCATTTCATTTTAGCACTAATTTTAGTATACATTTCTAAAAAAAGAGCATTTTCTGTAAGTGCTGAATACAATTATCAAACCCAATAAAATGGTAAAATAATCCTTAACTTTCATCAAATACCATCTGTATTCAGAGTCAAACATTGCCCCCAAAATGATATAGCTGGCATGTTCAAAACAGCATCCAATATTATATCAAGGAACATGCCTAGGTCGACTTTATAATATTTGGGTTACTAAAATACAGGACCTTGGGAATTAAGAATAATTACCAAGGGTAGAAATCTCCTAACCTGTTAAATATGGCAGAATCTATTTAGGAAGTTGTGGGAGGTAAATGGGAAATATACCTTTAGGGTTTTTTTAAAAAAAATATAAGTAATATGTTTTTTGTTCTTTTTTTATAATTAACAAATTTTAGATAAAATGAACAAGTGTGAAAATCAGTGGGTTTTGACAAAGATAAACTCCCTTGTTACCACCATCCCAATCAAGCCAGAAGCCATTTACATCACCCCAGAAAATTTTGTCATACCCATTTGGTGTCATCTCATACTCAATACACAAAATGTATCTCTATGATGATAGAAAAGTGTTACCTGTGCTTCAACTTCATAGCACACGGCATCATACAGCATGTATTCCTTGGTATCCTGCAAGTATTTTTTTTCAGATTAGTATAATACTATTGAAGTACATTCATGTTTTAATATGTATCACAAGTTTGGTTCTTTTATTGCTGCATATTATTCCATTGTATGAATATATCGCCATTTGTGATTTTGGTTGATACATATTTGGATTATGATGAGCCTTTTGCTCTTATGAATAAAGCTGCTATGGATATTTTTATACAAATAGTTTTGCACATGTACATTTTTATCTATTTTGGTTAAATGCCAAGGAATGAATTCACTGCGTGTGTGTGTTTAACTTTATATGAAACTGCAAAATTGTTTTCAAAGTGGTTGAATCCATTTTACACTCCCACCTACAATGAACCAGAATTTCAGTAATTCTATATTACTATGTACATTTAGTAGTGCCAGTCATTTTGATTTTAGTCATTATAGTGGGTGTATAGTGGTATCTCAGTAGTGTGGTTGAATATATTTTCACTTCTTTTTTTTTAAAAAAAATCTCATGTTCCTTTTATTGAGTTATTTATCTTTTACTATTGAGCTGTAGGAATTCTTCTTATATTCTAGATACAAGTATTTTAAAGTGAATATTTACTCCCAATGAAATGGCTGGCATTTTCATTTTTTAAAATAATGTTCTCTTGGAATCAACCTAAATGCCCATCAATGATACACTGGATAAAGAAAATGTGGTACACATACACTATGGAATACTATGCAGCCATAAAAAGAACAAGATCATGTCCCTGGCAAGAACATAGATGGAGCTGGAAGCCACTATCCTTAGCAAACTAACACAGGAATAGAAAACCAGCTGCATCTTCTCATTTGTAAGTATGAACTAAATGATGAGAACACGTGAACACAAAGAGGGGAACAATAGAAACTGAGCCTACCTGAGGCAGGAGGGTAGGAGGAGGGTGAGGAGCAGAAAAATCACTATTGGGTACTAGGCTTAGTACCTAGGTGACCAAACAATCTGTTCAACAAACACTTGTGACCAGTTCCATGCTGTTTTGGTTACTGTAGCCCTGTAGTATAGTTTGAAGTCAGGTAGCATGATGCCTCCAGCTTTTTTTTTTTTTTTTTTTTTTTTTTTTTTTTTGCTTAGTTTTTTGGATCCATACGAATTTTAAAGTAATTTTTTCTAGTTCTGTGAAGAATCTCAATGGTAGTTTAATAGCAAGAGCATTTAATCTGTAATTTGCTTTGAGCAGTATGGCCATTTTAATGATACTGATTCTTCCTATCCATGAGCATGGAATGTTTTCCCATTTGTTTGTGTCAGCTTTGATTTCTTTGAGCAGTGTTTTGCAGCTCTTCTTGTAGAGATCTTTTACTCCCCTAAGTTAGCTGCATTCCTAGGTATTTCATTCTTTTTGTGAGAATTGTGAATGGGAATACTTTTCACCTATCAGGACATAAGCACAGGCAACAATGTCATGACGAAGATACCAAAAGCAATTACAACACAAGTGAAACTTGACAAATAGAATCTAATTGAATTTATGCACAGCAAAAGAAACTATCATGAGAGTAAATAGCCTATAGAATGGGAGAGAACTTTTGCAAACTATGCATCTGACAAAGGTCTAATATCTATAAGAACTTAAGCAAATTTACAGGAAAAAAACCAGCTTTCATTAAAAAGTGGACAAAGGGCATGAATAGGCACTTTTCCAAAGACATACATGTAGCCATCAATCATATGAAAAAAAGCTCAGCATCACTGATCGTAAGAGAATTGCAAATCAAAACCAAGATCATGTCTTTTACAGGGAGAACTGGAGGCCATTATCTTTAGCAAACTAACACAGGAACAGAAAACCAAATACTGCATGTTCTCACTTGTAAGTGGGAGCTAAATGGTGAGAACACATGGACAAAAAGAAGGAATCAACAAACACTCAGCTCTATTTAAGTGTGGAGGGTGAAAGGAGGGAGAGGATCGAAAAAATAACCAATGAGTATTAGGCTTAATACCCGGGTGAGGAAATAGTCTATACAAGAAACCCCATGACACAAGTTTACCTATGTAACAAACCTGCACTTGTACCCTTGAACTTAACAGTTAAATAATTTTTTGTATATTGACCCCATATTGTGCAAAATTGCCTAATTCTAGAAATGTATATGTGCCCAAGTTCTAGAAACTTAAACAGTCTGTAAGATTTTTCTATTAATATCATTTCCTCTATGAACAAAAAGACTTCTATGTTTTCTAAGTTCTGTGCTTTTTATTTTTCATGCTTTAAGTCATAAGATATCCAGTACAAGTCTACATAGAAGCAGTAAAAACATGTATCTTTGACTTGTTCTCAATCATAGGGAGTATGTGTTCAATATTTCACCACTATGATGATAGTTCTTTGTTTTCCATGTAGGCCCTTACTCAAATTGAGAAATTTGCTTTCCATTTCTATTTTGGTAAAAGCTGTCATCATGGCTTGTGTTTAAATTTTGCCAAATTATGTTTTCTGCATACAAATAAGATAAACATGTATATTTTTTGGATTTTATCTTTTAGTGTGAGAAATTATACTGATTATTATTATTTTATTTAGTTTTTAAGTTCTAAGATACATGTGCAGAACAAGCAGATTTGTTACATAGGTATAAGTGTGCCATGGTGGTTTCCTGCACCTATATTCATGCCACCTAGGTTTTGAGCCCCACATGCATTAGCTATTTGTCCTGATGCTCTCCCTCCCCTTGACCCCACCCCCAACAAGCCCCAGTGTGTGTTGTTCTCCTCCCTGTGTCCATGTGTTCTCATTGTTCAACTCCCACTTATGAGTGAGAAAATGTAGTGTCTGGATTTCTGTTCCTGTGTTAGTTTGCTGAGAATGATGGCTTCCAGCTTCATCCATGTCTCTGCAAAGGACATGATCTTGTTCCTTTTTATGGCTGCATAATATTCCATGGTGTATATTCACCACATTTTCTTTATCAAGTCTATTATTGATGGGCATTTGGATTGGTCCATGTCACTGCTATTGTGAATAGTGCTGCAATAAACATACATGTGCATGTATCTTTATAATAGAATGATTTATATTCCTTTGGGTATATACCCAATAATGGGATTACTGGGCCAAATGCTATTTCTGGTTCTAGATCTTTGAGGAATTGCAACACTGTCTTCCACAACGGTTGGACTAATCTATATTCCCACCAACAGTGTAAAAGTGTTCCTATTTCTCCACAGCCTCACCAACATCTGTTGTTTCCTGACTTTTTAAAAATTGTCATTCTGACTGGTGTGAGATGGTATCTCATTGTGGTTTTGATGTGAATTTATCTAATGATCAATGATGTTGAGTTTTTTTTTCATATGTTTGTTGGCCACATAAATGTCTTCTTTTGAGAAGTGTCTGTTCATATCCTTCACCCACTTTTTGATGGGGTTGTTTTTTTCTTAAAAATTTGTTTAAGTTCCTTGTAAATTCTGGATGTAAGACCTTTGTTAGATGGATAGATTGCAAAAATTTTTCCCCCATTCTGTAGGTTGCCTGTTTGTTCTGATGATAGTTTCTTTTGCTGTGCAGAGCACTTTAGTTTAGTTATATCTCATTTGTCAATTTTTGCTTTTGTTGTCATTGCTTTTGGCAACTTCATTACAAAATCTGTGCCCATGCCTATGTCCTGAATGGTATTGCCTAGGTTTTCTTCTAGGGTTTTTATGGTTTGGGGTTTTACATTTATGTCTTTAATCCATCTTGAGTTAATTTTTATACAAGGTGTAAGGAAGGGGTCCAGTTTCAGTTTTCTGCATGTGGTTAGCCAGTTTTCCCAGCACCATTTATTAAATAAGGAATCTTTTCCCCATTGCTTGTTTTTGTTAGGGTTGTCAAAGAACAGATGGTTGTAGACGTGTGGTCTTATTTCTGAGGTCTCTATTCTGTTCCATTGGTCTATATGTCTGTTTTGGTATCAGCACAATGTGGTTTGGTTACTGTAGCCTTGTAGTATTGTTTGAAGTTAAATAGCATGATGCCTCCAGCTTTGTTCTTTTTGCTTAGTATTGTCTTGGCTATGTGGGCTCTTTTTTGGTTCCATATGAATTTTAAAGTAGTTTTTTCTAATTCTGTGAAGAATGTCCATGGTAGTTTGATGGGAGTAGTATTGAATCTATAAATTACTTTGGGCAGTATGGCCATTTTCATATTGATTCTCCCTATCTATAAAGATGGGATGTGTTTCCATTTGTTTGTGTCCTTTCTTATTTCCTTGAGCAGTGGTTTGTAGTTCTCCTTGAAGAGGTCCCTCATGCCCATTTTTAGCTGTATTCCTAGGTATTTTATTCTCTTTATGGCAATTGTGAATGAGAGTTCATTCATGACTTGGCTCTCTGCTATTCTATTGATGGTTATAGCAATGCTTGTGGATTTTTGCACATTGATTTTGTATCCTGAGACTTTGCTGAAGTTGCTTATCAGCCTAAGGAGATTTGGTGCTGAGACAATGGGGTTTTCTAAATACAGTATCTTGTCATCTGCAAACAGAGACAATTTGACTTCCTCTCTTCCTATTTGAATACCCTTCATTTTTTTCTCTTTCCTGATTGCCCTGGCCAAAATTTCCAATACTATGTTGAATAGGAGTGTTGAGAGAGGGCATCCTTGTGTTGTGCCAGTTCTCAAAGGGAATGCTTCCAGCTTTTGCCCATTCAGTATGATATTGGCTGTGCGTTTGTCATAAATAGCTCTTATTTTGAGATACGTTCCATCAATATGTAGTTTATTGAGAGTTTTTAGGACGAAGATGTGCTGAATTTTATCAAAGGCCTTTTCGGCATCTATTGAGACAATCATGTGGTTTTTCTCATTGGTTCTGTTTATGTGATGATTACATTTATTGATTTGCATATGTTGAACCAGCCTTGCATCCCAGGGATGAAGCCAACTTGATCATGGCGGATAAGCTTTGTGATGTGCTGCTGGATTCGGTTTGCCTGTATTTTTTTGAGGATTTCTGAATCAAACTTCATCACGGATATTGGCCTGAAGTTCTCTTTTTTTGCTGTGTCTCTGCCAGGTTTTGGTATCAGGATGAAGCTGGCCTCATAAAATGAGTTAAGGAGGAGTCCCTCCTTTTCAATGGTTTGGAATATTTTCTGAAGGAATGGTACCAGCTCCTTTTTGTACCTCTGATAGAATTTGGCTGTGAATCCATCTGGTCCTGGGCATTTTTTGGTTGGTAGGCTATTTATTACTGCCTCAATTTCAGAACTTGTTATTGTTCTATTCAAGGATTCAATTTTTTCCTGGTTTAGTCTTGGGAGGGTGTATGTGTCCAGGAATTTATCTATTTCTTCTAGATTTTCTAGTTTATTTGTGTAGATGTGTTTATAGTATTCCCTGATGGTAGTTGTATTTCTGTGGGGTCAGTGGTGGGTGATAGCCCCTTTATCATTTTTTATTGTGTCTATTTGATTCTTCTCTTTTTTCTTTATTATTCTTGCAAGCAGTATATTTTATTACTTTTTTCAAAAAACAAACTCCTAGATTCATTGATTTTTTTTTGAAGGATTTTTTTTGTGTCTCTACCTCCTTCAGTTCTGCTCTAATCTTAGTTATTTCCTATATTCTGCTAGATTATGAATTTGTTTGCTCTTGCTTCTCTAGTTCTTTTAATTTTGATGTTAGGGTGTTGATTTGAGATCTTTCTAGCTATCTGATGTTAGCATTTAGTGCTATAAATTTCCCTCAACACTGCTTTAGCTGTATCCCAGAGATTCCAATACATTGTCTTTTTGTTCTCATTGGTTTCAAAGAACTTCTTGATTTCTGTCTTTTCATTATTTACAGAGGAGTCATTCAAGAGGAAGTTGTTCAATTTCCATGTATTTGTGTGGTTTTGAGTGAGTTTCTTAATCCTGAGTTCTAATTTGATTGCACTGTAGTCTGAGAGACTCTGTTATTCAGTTCTTTTGCATTTGCTGAGGAGTGTTTTACTACCAATTTTGTGATTGATTTTAGAGTAAGTGCCATGTGATACTTAGAAAAATGTATATTTTATTGTTTTGGAGTGGAGAGTTCTGCAGATATCTATTAGGTCCACTTGATCCAGAGCTGAGTTCAAGTCATGAATATCCTTGTTAATTTTCTGTCTCATTTATCTGTCTAATATTGACAGTGCGGTGACACAGTCTCCCACTATTATCTTGTGGGAGTATAAGTCTCTTTGTAGGTCTCTAAGAACTTTTATGAATCTGGGTGCTCCTGTATTGGGTGCATATGTATTTAGGATAGTTAGCTCTTCTTATTGAATTGATGCCTTTACCATCATGTAATGCTTTTTTTGTCTTTTTTGATCTTTGTTGGTTTAAAGTATGTTTTGCCAGAGACTAGGATTGCAACCCCTGTTTTCTTCTGCTTTCCATTTGCTTGACAAATTTTCCTCTGTCCCTTTATTTTAAGCCTATGTGTGTCTCTACATGTGAGATGGGTCTCTTGAATACAGCACACTGATGGGTCTTGACTCTTTATCCAATTTGCCAGTCTGTGTCTTTTAATTGGGGCATTTAGCCCATTTACATTTAAGGTTGATATTGTTATGTGTGAATTTGAACCAGTCATCATGATGCTAGCTGGTTATTTTGCACACTTGTTGATGCTGTTCCTTCATAGTGTCATTGGTCTTTATATTTTCGTGTGTTTTGCAGTGGCTGGTACTGGTTTTTCCTTTCCATATTTAGTGCTTCCCTCATGAGCTTTTGCAAGGCATGCCTGGTAGTAATGAGTTCCATCAGCATTTGCTCATCTGAAAAGGATTTTATTTCTCCTTCACTTATGAAGCTTAGTTTGGCTGGATATGAAATTCTGTCTTGAAAATGCTTTTCTTTAAGAATGTTGAATATTGGCCCCCACTCTCTTTTGACTTGTAAGGTTTCTGCTGAGAGATCTGCTGTGAGTCTGATGGGCTTCCCTTAGTAGGTGACCTGGCCTTTCTATCTGTCTACCCTTAACATTTTTTTCTTCATTTCGACCTTACTGAATCTGATGATTATGTGTCTTGGGGTTGATCCTCTCATGCAGCATCTTAGTGAGGTTCTCTATATTTCCTGAATTTGTATGTTAGCCTGTGTTGCTAGATTGGGCAAGTTCTCCTGGATAATATCCTGAAGTGTGTTTTCCAACTTGGTTGCATTTTCTCCATCTCTTTCAGGTACTCCAATCAGTCATAGGTTGGGTCTTTTTACATAGTCCCACCTTTCTTGGAGGTTTTGTTTCCTCTTTTTCATTCTTTTTTCTCTAATCTTGTCTGCCTGCATTGTTTCAACAAGATAGTCTTCCATCTCTAATATTGTTTCTTCCTCTTAATCGATTTGGCTATCAATACTTGTGTATGCTTTACAAAGTTCTCATGCTGTGTTTTTCAGCTCCATCAGGTCATTAATTTCCTCCATAAACCAGTTATTCTAGTTAGCAGCTCCTCTAACATTTTCTCAAGGCTCTTAGCTTCTTTCCATTGAGTTAGAACACGTTCCTTTACATCAGCAAAGTTTGTTATTACCTGCCTTCTGAAGCCTGCTTCTGTCAATTTGCCCATCTCACCCTCTGTCCAGTTCTGCGCCCCTGCTGGGGAGGTGTTGTGATCATTTGGAGAAGAGGCACTCTGGCTTTTTGGGTTTTCAGCGTTTTTTCGTTGATTCTTTATTATCTTCATGAGTTCGTCTAGTTTTGATCTTTGATGCTGCTGACCCTTGGATGAGATTTTTGTGGGTATTTTTTGCATTGATGCTTTGTTGCTTTCTGTTTGTTTGTTTTTCTTTCAAAAGTCAGGTCCCTCTCCTGTAGAGTTGCTGTGGTTTGCTGGGGGTTCACTTCAGGCCCTATTCATCTGGTTTGCTCCTGCACCTGGAGATGTCACTCAAGGAGGCTGGGAACATCAAAGATGTGTGCCCGCTCTTTTCTCTGGGATCTCTGAGCTTGAGGGGCACTGACTTGATGCCAATATGGATGCTCCTGTATCAGATGTCTGACAACTCCTGTTGTTGGGGGGTCTCACCTGGATGGGTGGCACGGGAAGCAGGACTCTTAATGAAGCACTTTGGCTGTCCCTTAGTGGAGGTGGTGTGCTGTGCTGGGGGGCAATTCGCTCATCTGGGCTGCCTGGAATCCTCAGAGCTAGCAGAGGGAAACACTAAGTCTGCTGGTCCATAGAGACTACAGCCACTCCTCCCACTAGGGGCTCAGGCCCAGGGAGATCAGAGTTTTTGTCCCAGAGCCCCTGGCTGGAGTTGGTATCCCTGCAGGGAGGCCCTGCAGCTGCAGTGCTGGCTGCTGCCCCTCCTGCAAAGAGCTCAGATGGCTTAGACAGCAGGCAGCTGCAGCAGTAGTGATGGTCCCACCTCTCCTTGGGAACTTAGCTTAGGCTGATTTTACTGGAGTTAGAATCTGTGTGGCTTCCTACTTGGGACCCAAGGCCCTGGTGGCGTGGGCTCACAAGTGGGATGTTTCAACCCGGGTGTTGCATAGTTCTGTGAAAAAAGCAGTTTCCCAGCCTGGGTAGCAGGCTCACTCACCACCTTCCTTGGCCAAGGGTAGGGGCTCCCCAGCCCTGTGTGGCTTTCAGGTGGGCTACTGCACCACACTGTTCTTCCTTTCTTTCCATGGGTCACACCAGCCGCCTAGTCAGTCCTAATGACAGAACCTGGATGCCTTGGTTACCAGTGCAGCATTTGCATGGCTTTGAATCTTTTCCATGGGAGCCTCTGATTGCCACTGCTTCTAGTCAGCCATCTTGGTTCTGCCCCCACCAATCTGTTTATTTTTTTTTTAACATTGAACCAAACTTACATTCCTTAGAAAAAACACAGTTGGTCATGCTGTTTTTATCTTTTAAAAAATATTTTCCTAGGTAGGTTTGACATTTTGATAAGCATTTTTACATCCATATTAAGGATAGATATTAGTCTATAATTTATTTGTGTATTTGATATCTAATTTTGTTCCTAAGTTTAAAGTGATCTCATTAAGCAATTCTCTATTTTAGAAGATAATTTATGTAACTTTGGCATTATTTCTCATGCAATGATTGATAAAAATAAATAATGAATCTATCTGTACCTGGCACTTTATGACATACATTTTAATTATTAATTATGTTTATCTATATAAATAAAAAGGCAAAAAAGTATTTTATATAAGTAAAAAATTGTTTATTGTTAGTGTTTGAAGTCTTGATTGATTCATCAAATTAATTGGCCTAGTCAAAGTAGGGCTTTTTAATTTTATTAATTTTTTAAACAATACATTTTAGGCTTTGTGAATTTGTAGTTTGTTTTCTATTTCATTGTCTTTATATTTTATCTTTAATATTTACTGTCTTGCACTTGCTTTCAGTTTTTCTTTTGCTAGATTCTTAATTTGGAAAATTAGATAATGTATTGAAAACTTTCTCCTTTGTAACAGTGGTATTTAAAAGTATATGTTTCCCATTACACTTTACCTGTATCCCACAACTTTTGATATGTTACCATTCAGTGAAAAATATTTTTTTATTTTTATTGTGATTTCTTCTTTGACATATAGGTATTTAGAAATGAGTTGCCTAACTTGAAATATTTATAAATTTTCTAGATATTTTATTGTTTTTTGATTTATAATTTTATCCTGTTGTCTTCAGGAAACAGAGTATGTTTTGAAATCCATGAATACTTGTTTTATGCCTCAACATTGAGTCTACTGTAGTGACTGTTCCACGGACATTTGAGAAAAGTGTTTGTCCTGCAGTTTTTGAATTACTGTTTAGTTGTCTGTCATATCAAATTGGTTTATACTGTAGTTCCAATCTTCTGTATTTTTATTAATCTTTTCTCTACTTTTCCCATTAATTACAAAAATAGAAGTACTGAAATCTCCAATTATGACTAAGTTTTAATGTATTTGTCCCATACTTCTATAAAAATTCTTTCATTAATTTAATATTTGCGATTTTGATTGACACCTACCATGGTGAAGTGATTTATCTCTGCTAATAATTATTTTCTTGCATTTTGTTTTGTCCTGATAGTAACCAAGCCACTTTCATATGCTTATTTTTTATATGCTTATTTTTCATATGCTTATTCAGCTTTCATATGCTTATTTTTGCAAAAATATGTTTTACATTTAATTTCTTCCAGTGCTTCTGTCTTCATACATAGAATGTATCTGTTGCAGCATAGAGCTATAAATTAAATGACTAGGCTCATGTTTAAATATAGCATTTTGCTGTTTGTTTTCTATTTTACCCTTTTAGCTTCCCATTTTAAATGTACTTATGTGTGTATTACATATAATTTAACCATTTTAATTATACAAGTTAGTGGTACCAAGTACACTCACATTGTTATGCAGCCATTATGCCCATCCATCTTCTAGAACTCTCTACATCTTAAGCTAAAAGTCTATACTCTTAAAACAATGCCATTTTCCACCCCCACTGCCAGTACCTGGAAACCACTATATATTTTTAAATGTTTCATCTCTCTGCTCTTTTGGTCTCATGTATACAGAGAGAGGTAAGTATATAAATATGTATAGCTTGTATTTTCTTTGATATTATGTATGCATTTTCACTTATGACAATGTAACTTTAATTATTTATATGTGACTTTACATATATTATAGCAGAATAAATCTATTCATTACCTCTTTCATCCCTTTGCTAGTCTTGCCATACATTGGTTCTCAGTTTAGTCAATTAACTTTATAAGAAATTAAGTAGCAAGCACTTTTACATTGACTTACATGTTTACTATTTCTAGCACTAATCTTTTCATATTATACATCTCCACTTCCTTGTAACTTCATATCCCTTAAGTCTAAATAATTTCAATATTTCTTGTAGTGTGTATCTACTACAAGATTTGTTTGTTTGTTTATCTGAAAATGTCTTTATTTTGTCTTCATGTTTGAAATATATTTTTGCTGTGTGTGGAATGATAAGCTGACAGTGTTTTTTGTTTTTCTCTCAGCATTTTAAGATGTCATTTCATTATCTTTTAGCCTCTTTTTTGTATGATGAAATGTCAGCTTTCATTATTATTTTTGTAATCTTATATATAATGTCTCATTTTTCCTCTTTCTTTCCTCCGTCTTTTAAGGCTTTTTTTTTCAAGAGACAAATCCTGTCCAGTTTATGTCTGCTTTTGACTACTTTCTATTGTCTTAAAACTATTACCATTTTTTCCCAGTTTTTTTCTATCATCATCTGGACATTTAGTCTTACACAAGGTACTCTGCCATTACTAGAAAATAGAACCCAAGTTCGTGCGTTTCTAATATTTACCCATTTATGTGCTATTTCTGGGAAGTTTCATTCTTTTGTGTGAACCCACGTTTTGTCATATCATTTTCTTTTTGTCTAAAAAAATTTTAAGTATTTCTTTTGGATCTCATTAGCTGATGACAAAATGTTCTCACCTTTCATTATTTAAAAAAGTATTTCACCTTTATTTTCAAAGATGTCTTCTCTCAGTATTGAATTCTTACTCTCTCTCTCTCTCTCAATATATGTTATATTGATTATATACATATAATTAATACTTCAAAGAGATTGTTTCATTATAGTCTAGATTGTAAATCTTCAGGTAAGAAGTCTTTGGGCATTGTTATTTTCTATGTAATTTTTTTGTTTTCTCTGGTTGATTTTAAGAATTTTTCTCTTCATCTGTGGCTTTCAGAAATGTGATCATTATATGCCTTTGTGTGGTTTTGTGTTTAGCCTTCTTAAGTCTTGTGGAGCATCTTGGATATATCAGTTTATATTTCTCCTAACATGCTGAGAATTTTCAGCCATTATTTCTTCAAATACTTTTTCTGCAACTTTCTCTTCTCTTATTTGAAGACTTGCATAACAGGCTGCTTGATATACTCCAAACAGGTCACGTTGACACTGTTTATATTTTCAATAACTTTTTTTCTCCATGTGCGCTATGGTTTGAATGTGTCCCTCCCAAAATTTGTGATGCAACTTAATTCTCATTGCTATGGTTTTACAAGGTGGAGCCTTCTGTGAGGTGACTTACCCTTGAGGTCTTCTGCCTCACGAATGGGATTAATGCCCTTATATAAAACATGTGAGGGAACTGTTCAGCCCATTTGCCCTTCCTCCTTGCACTGTGTGAGGACACAGCATTTGTTCTCTCTGGAGGGCACAGCAGAGAGCAGCCCTCAGCAGACTGGACCCTGCTGGTACCTTGATTTCGGACTTCTCAGCTTCCAGAACTATAAGGAATACATTTCTGTTATTTATAAATTACCCAGTCTTGAGGATTTTGTTACAGCAGCATGAACATATGAAGATAACATGCTTTCTTAAACTTAGTTTCTGATCCTTGAATTCAAATTCTCTGATCTTTTCTGTCCCTAGTGGTAATCTGCTTTAATCCCATCCATCGATTTACTTTTCTGATACTGTATTTTTCATCTGGGGAATTTATATTTGGTCCTTTTCTCATATGTTATATTTCCTTCATCATTGTGTTCACATTGTCCTTGAAATCCTTGCAAACATTGAACAGATTTACAATAGCTGTTTTAAAATCCTTATCTGCTAATTCAATCATTTTGTTTATTCATAGATTTGTTTCTATTTACTAATTTATTTCCAGCTTATGTGTCACATTTTCCTGCTGTGAGATTGAATAATTCAAACTTAAAGCTGTTGAAGTTTTAACTTATTCTGAACCTTGAAAGGAATGTGGCTATGTGACCTGACATAGCCAGGTCATGTGACATGCAGCTACAAGTTCTGCATTTTTTCCTGTAAATAATTAGGAAAACTACATAGAAGACTCTCTCAGATCACTATCCCTCCTCCAGAATAATCAAGTAATGTTTTTTGGAATGTAGCCATCTGTAACCAATCAAATCACTGCAGTGTACGCACTGGTCTTGAATAAAAAATGTTATAATTCTACAAAAATTTCTGTCTTTGCCTATATAGGTGATGCCTTAACTTTCCACTTTGCAGCACTGACCTCATTCATTTGGGGTTGCTCCAAATGAGCAAACTAGGTAGCTACCCTCAAGTTTTGCCCTCAAATAAACTATACTTAATCATATTTTCTGAATCTCATTATTAACGTCTGACACTGTTCTTGGCAGGATAATAATTTTTCATGGGATGTTTTACACTGTCAACTTTAGATCATAAAGTGCTGGATTTTTTGTACTGTTGTTTTGAAAAGAATTTGTTTTTTAGAGCAATTATAGGTACACAGTAAAATTGAGAGGAAGGTATACAAAGATGTCCCATATACCCCTTTCCTCACACATATGTAGCCTCCACCATTATTAACATCCCCCACCAGAGGAGTGTATTAATTATAATCAATGAACCTAGACTGACACATATTCATTACTCAAAGTTCGTAGTTTATACTTTAGGGCTCACTGTTGATATTGCTCATTATATGGGTTTTGAAAAATGTATAATGACATATTTCCACTTTTATAGTATCACACAAAATAGTTTTACTGCCTTAAAGACACCGGATGTTTGGCTTATTAACTCCTCTCTCCCTCATAACCTATGGCAACCACTGATCTTATCTTTTTCACTGTCCCCATAGTTTTGCCTTTTTCAAAATGTCATATACTTGAAATCATACAATGTCCAATCTTTTCTGCTTGGCCTTTTTTTTTTTTTTTTTTTTTTTTTTTGAGACTGAGTCTCACTCTGTCTCTCAGGCTGGAGTGCAGTGGTGCAATCTCGGCTCACTGCAAGCTCCGCTTCCAGGGTTCACGCCATTCTCCTGCCTCAGCCTCCCGAGTAGCTGGGACTACAGGCACCCGCCACTACGCCCTGCTAATATTTTGTATTTTTAGAGACAGGGTTTCACTACGTTAGCCAGGATGGTCTCGATCTCCTGACTTTGTGATCCACCTGCGTCGGCCTCCCAAAGTGCTGGGATTACAGGCGTGAGCCACCATGCACGGTCAGATTGGCCTCTTTCACTAAGTAATACGCATTTAATTTTTCTCCATCATGTGTTTTCATGGCTTAGTAGCTTACTTCTATTTAACACTGAATAATATTCTATGGTCTGGACGTACCACAGTTTATTTATCCATTCACCTACTAAGAATATCTTGGTGGTTTCCAAGTTTTGGCAATTACATGTAGTATTCTTTTGAAGTGTATTGGACTTTGTGCTTCAGCCCATTAAGTTACTCATGGAATATATTGATCTTGAATCATTTTCTTTTAAGAATTTTGAATTTGGGCATAAAGTAGACCTTTATTCCGGGACTATTTTAGCCCTATTACTAACGTGTTTTCAATCTGTGTTATCCATTGAATGTCTGTGTGTTCAATATATTTTCTTTATTTTGACCAGTCAGAGCTTGACTGTCTTTCATCCTTTGTAAGCTCCAGGAACTGTTCACCTCACAGCCCATCTCTGCCTCCCCATTCATTCTTCTCTTGGAGTTTCGCCCTCTGCATGCATATCTTACTATTCAGCAAAAGACAATGAAGCCCACATACAGACTTCTGAAGTATTTTTTCTTTACGCCGATCCTCCTCTTCTTCTGTATTTTGCTTTATAAATTCTAACCACTTCAGTCTTCCCTGACTATGATGTACATCTTCTCCCATGAGTTTTCTGAACTCATTTTTGTGACACTGCTTCCCCACCAGCTTCATGCACCTGCTAACCACAAAGTGTTTCCAAGTAGAAAGCTAATCATAAGGCTCACTTAATCTGCTCCCTTTGTTTCAGGGGACACACTCCTCCTCAGCCTAATGCCATACTTTTCTAGTGTTGTCATTTTTACAGTGGGAGGATGTTCAATCCTAGATACCCCACCTTCGTCAGAAAGAGTTCTCTGTTATTTACTTATTTTTTAAACCCTCTGTTTGTCTTCTCTTAGTCTTTTCAATAGTTGATTTTGAGAGCTGTAATAGACTTAAAAGTTGAAATATTGATGCATCTCACATGAATCTCTTAGAAGTAGTCATCAACTCTGATGTAAACATTTAATGCAGCACAGATCTCACTGCATCTCAATAAGTCTCTTTTAGAACATTCCAATTGTTTAAAAATTCCTACTTATTATTAGCTGAAATTTATCTTCTGTCAATTCACTTTGATGATCTTCTTCCATCTCTGGAGTCATATGCTGACATTGCTTTAAATGTGGATAAATTATAATCTTACTGTAAATATATGCTCTCTAATAACGACAAAATCAACAATGTATAACTTCCTTATATTACTATTTTTATTAAACCATTTTAGATCAGGTGCGTTATTAGAGAAGGTAGAGTTAGTTCCATTTTTAACGATGAAGGAACTGAAATTTTGAATCTATCAGATGAGTTGCTGAATAAGTCTTGCCAGATATGAAGTATCCCACAACTTTAATTCTTGATTTCTGATAGTATAGATACCTGGTATGGTGTAGTAGGGTTATAGGAGGGTGTAGTAATGGCCTTACAGGCAGAAATAAACATTGATTTACTGTTAGGTCAGGTAATATTTTTAGGTTTAACCCAGTAGCATATAAAAAAGTAGTGAAAGCCCAGTTTGCAAGGATCCCTCTAGTTGGGTAAATACGAAATAAACTTTAAAGATGCCAAAATAATACAAACAATTACATTATTTAAAGTGAAAATGGATAGTTTAGGTATGAAAGTTTTGAGTATACTTTTATGAAACATTGGTTTAGGTAGAAAGTTTGCTTACATATTGAAAGTTAGGATTATCGTCCAATAATAATGCCTAAGCTTTGTTGATCACTTATTATGTACTGATATTGTAAATATACATCTCATTTAATATCTAACGCCATCTGCTAAGCTAGGTAGTATTAAATCTATTTCACAAATTCAAAAAAAGATATATTGGCTGTTTTTCTCAAATGTATACAGTTAGCAAATATAAGATTTGAGATTCTAATACCAATCATTCTGAATCCAAAACCTATGCAGGTACGACAATAATTTCTAGCTTCTAGCCTACTTAGAATTAAAAAGTGGGTATTGGTATTGACCATTTCCATCTGGTTGTAAAGGTTGAACCGCGTGTTTTTAGTAGGAAAATGCAGTCATTTAACATTCTATTTCAACCTGCCATCTTTCTTTTTTTTTTATGGTGGCATTATTTTTTCTTTTTTTATTATTATTATTATACTTTAAGTTTTAGGAGATATACCTAATGCTAAACGATGAGTTAATGGGTGCAGCACACCAACATGGCACATGGATACCTATGTAACAAACCTGCACATTGTGCACATGTACCCTAAAACCTATCATCTTTCTAAATAATCCATTTTTGTTAAAATGATAGCATGTGTTATTTAACTCCTAAAGAAGAGTATTGTCCCAAAGATATAGCCAAATTACGAACAAACAGATAAATATCTTTATAAGAAAAGTTAATCACTATCAATGATTACTTACTAACTTGTTTGTTTGCTTTTAAGCAGTGAAGTGAGTAATATTTTGGAAATGTTTTTAGAATTTTTAATCAAGTAAACATACTCAGAACATATAAAGTCTGTGGTTAGTAATGGATTGGCCCATTGCCTACTTCAGTAATAAAGATTTATTGAAACACTAATTTGTTTATGTATAATCTATGGTGCTACAATAGCAGAATATGGTAGTTGAAGCAGAGACCCTATGACACACCAAGTCTAAAATATTTGCTTTTCAGCCTTTGACAGAAAAAAAATTACCAACACCTGGAATAGATGGTGAGAATGCCTAAAGGGATAAGTTAATTATTTAAAGTAGTAACAGAAACAGATTGAACTTCATATGGGAAAGATCCATGAGTGAATTGAGTGGGCTACAGAAAATATATGCAAGGGTTGCTTGTTTCAACAAATTAGCTAAGGATTGATTATTATTCACAAAAGACTCTTTGTGGAGACTCCGAGGAGAAGAAATAAGTGGGTCAGCTTATGGTGAGGCATGTCATGGCAATACATGTATCCAAGACTGTTTTAAGAATGAAAATTATATCAACTGCTGGAACTTAAATATGTCTGGGCACATCTAGTGCAGCAGTGGATTTGCCTTGACTTTCCTTCCTATAGAGAAGGAAAAAAACAATTTTTTCTTCTACTTTTCTGAGTTCTTAGCTGGGACCCCTGACCACCACCACCACATTATCAAGAGAAAAAATAAATAGAAGTTTATTAACATGTATTTATATCTAATAGAAAATTCAGGGAAAGAGTAACTTAAAGAATTGGCTTAGAACCCTGGCATATATAGTATCTCAAACAAAGAATAATGCATTTTTAGAGAAATGACAAGACAAAGGTAAAGGATCTTGAGTCTCTAGGGGCAGCAAATTGTGAGGAAACAAATACATGGGAAATCAAAGGTTGATAAAGGTTAATCAGTAAAGTTTGTTAACGTATAATAGATTCTGCTGGTGCCGTCTCCAGGCCGATAAGGGTCTAAGATAGGTCCTCCCCAGGGATCAGCCTTTGTTTTTCACGATAGTTAGGAAGAAAACCTTTATAAATGTATGTCTTGCTTTTAGGCAAATAAGGGAAGAGCAGAGAGCTTTTCTTGTATCTGTTTCTTCTCAATTGGCTTTAGCTCAAAATAATCCTTATGCAACGTGGCATACTTTGGGTGGGGGCGTATTCTGCTACACTTCAATTCTGACAGAAGAAAGAGCAAGACATGGAGAACTTGATCCACAAAGAAAGTTGCTGTAATAATCAGCAATGAGATGAGAAGGATTGTAGCATAGTGTTTGACATTTGGGATGGTTGCCTAGCCTAATACCCATTGGGTTTCCGTCTGAATTTGATGAGGGCTGGTGAGATAGGGTTAGAGCTTGGTTCAATGCACATTATTTAAATCACAATAAAATACAACATAATAATATAAGACCCAAGTAATCGACTCAGTGAATGATCTATCGGAAATACATTTAGCGTCAGAATGAGATGAGAATCTAGGCTGATTTTTTTTTCTCTCAAATGGAAAGCATGACGACCACCGTTTATTGACTATTCCATTTTATTTTTTCAAACCATGGATTTAACTATCTTTTGAAATTTTTAAATCTCAGTACACACTAGTGTCTACTTTTGTAAGTTCTAAATTTCTTTATGTTTCTCTGTCTATATCCCAATAGAGGAACATATTTTACTTATTGTAGCTCTGAAATATCCTTAATACCCATGGGAGGTAACTCCTCTCTGAATATTCTTTTTTTTTAACTTTTATTTTAAGTTTAAGGGTATAAGTGCAGGTTTGTTACATGTATGCATTTCTATTATACATTCCAAAGAAATTTGGCGATAATCTTAATAACATTATTCTAAAGGTCATCTGGAAAATTAACTATGCAACACTGATTACATTATTCTTAAAAATAATATTTACATCTTCCAGATGAACTTTAGAATAATTCTATTAAGATTCCTCCAAAAATTCTTTGGAATCTATAGCAGAAATGCATATATTTCTAGAATTTAAGAAAAATTCCAAAGTTTTAAAATACGTCTTTCCATTTAAGCCATTTTTTTCTTTACCTGTTTAGAGTTTTTCTTCTTTAGCTATATATACATATACACATATATATGTATATACACATATATATGTATATACATACACACACACACATATATATATATACACACACATATATATACTTATTATTTTTATTTTTACTTATTTATTTTTGAGATGGAGTCGCACTCTGTTGTGTGCCTGGAGTACAGTGGAGCAATCTTGGCTCACTGCAAACTCCGCCTCCCAGGTTTAAGCGATTCTCCTGCCTCAGCCTCCCAAGTAGCTAGAATTACAGGTGCCCACCGCTATGCCCAGCTAATTTTTTGTATTTTTAGTAGAGACGGGGTTTCACCATGTTGGCCAGGCGGCTCTTGAACTCCTGACCTCGTGATTTGCCCGCCTCAGCCTCCCAAAGTGCTGGGATTACAGACGTGAGCCACTGCGCCCAGCCAGCTGTAATTATTTTAGAGATTCTGCTTTTTTTCTTGTTATATTTATTATTATACCTTTAAGGGCTCATATCACAATTATACTTCAAATTATTTCTTTATATTTTCTCTTTGTTACATTTATTCATGGAATGATTAACTTTTGTGTATTAATTATAATTTTGATAGTTTGATTAATATTGAGTAATATTTTTGAATAAACTAATGAATGAAGATACATTAAGTAAAAAGGAATAATCTTGATTTTATTGAAGAAATTGAATGAGGATCTACCAAAATACCATCAGTATATTTTCTGACCTCTCATAATACTTGCTTTTTGCCATGATTTTTAAAAACAGAGTACTTTCACATTACTTGCCCCATTTGATCTTTACTTTCACTTTAGGGATATGAAATCTGAGACTGAGAGATGACAGGACATAACCAGAAGTTCTGAATGACAGGAAGGCTTAGTCTGGATTTAGTGCCTTTTCCAACATACTCTACTGCACCTCATCATATGTCTGCCTCCTTTGAAGATTTATTCTGGCACTATCCAACTAAAAATTGTAATAGTGTATGTGACTTCTTTTTGAGATTATGTTAATGATACTTTTCAGAAGTGGAACAAAGACAGTCTTGAAAGTGCTGCGTCAGTTGATGTTCAGCACCCAGGAAGGGAAAAAGAAGGATCAGGAAGCATAGTGAGATGCCATTATGCCATATAAACTAGTAGAGATGAGGTGCATCTCATGTGTCCAGGTGTGTTGAAAGACCTGCCACTCACATGTTGGTTTACGTGGTAAAGGTAAGTTAGTTCAAGTTAATATGCAGAAATGTTTCTAATAACAACCTGCCAAGGGTGGAGATGGCCTTGTTAGGAGAGAGACATGAGAAGAGAGAAGAAATACCAGAGAATAACTGAGAAATTAAGGGAACAGAACAATTTTCCATTATAATCATAAGGCAGGTGGCCAGAATTACTTTCTTACTAGCTATTTATCTTTGAGTTAGTAATGCTGTGTATTTAAGAAGTCGAACTATGAAATTACATATAGTAACTCAGGAATAGAAAACCAAACCTCATACTTTCTCACTCGTAACTGGGAGCTAAGCTATGAGGATGCAAAGTCGTAAGGCTGATACAATAAACTTTGGGGACTCGAGGGAAAGGGTGGAGGGGTGTAAGGGATAAAAAACTACACATTGGGTACAGTGGACACTGCTCTGGTGATGAATACACCAAAAATCTCAGAAATTACCAGTAAAGAACATATTCATGTAACCAAACATCACCTGTTCCCCCAAAACGTATTGAAATAAAAACAACAAGAAGAAAGGCTCAAACAGGGCGTAAAAAAAATTACATATACCTGAGTTCATATCCCACTTATAACACTTAACCTTTCTAAATACCAGTTTATTTTTCCTTAAGATGAAAATAATTATATCTAATATAATTGAGATACTGTGAAGATTAAGATAATACACGTATTTAAAATATGTATACAATAATATATATATAACAATAACTATAAGATATTTAAGGGATTGGAGTGGTAGATGTCATCTGTGTAATCTATCTACAATGATGAAAATTCAATTATGTTATAATGCAGACATGCTGGCCTTAAAATTAAGTGGAGAAATGCTATGATGATAAATATTAATGACCAAAAGAATATGAGGAATCCATTCATTCATTCATACATTCAACAAACATTCTTTGATTATTTGGTTCTTTTATCTATCTCGCACTAGTCACTTTTAGGGATATGTGAAAAAAAATCACATATTTGACCCAAGTAATTCACAATCTTAAAAGCACAACATTTGAAATAAAGTTGAAAGAAGTGGGAGGTAAGCCTAGATACAAAAAGACTCAGAGGGAACAGAGTGTCTGGCTTCCAGTAATTCAGAGAAAGACAGTGCCATATTCTGAATGTCCCACAGGCAGAGAAGCGAATTCTAATTCAGAAAATTTTTTACAGTTAGAGTTTAAAGTATATATATATATAAAAGTTAGAGCTGCCCAAAGATGACATAGCAATAATACTAGTATATGCCTAGAATTTACTGCATGCTGTGGTCTTTCCAAGGTAAGAGGTTGGCCCTATCTTATTTGGTCTTAAAAATAATCCTATGAGATATATATTATTTTTTCTACTAAGGTCAGTAAGAAATCTGAAACCCAGGGATGATATGTAGCTTACTCAATGTCACAGTTAACACTTACAGAGCCAATATTCATAATTTTCTTAAACCAAAGATCAGAATTTTAACTTCCATTGTATACATTTTCGTTTTAAAAAATGAATAGTTTGGCCAGGCGCAGTGGCTCGTGCCTGTAATCCCAGCACTTCGGGAGGCCAAGGCAGGTGGATCACAAGGTCAGGAGTTTGAGACCAGCCTGACCAACATGGTGAAACCCCGTCTCTACTAAAAATACAAAATTAGCCAGACATGGTGGGGCACGCCTGTAAATCCCAGTTACTCAGGACGGGGCGGGAGAATTGCTTGAACCCGGGAGGTGGAGTTTGCAGCAAGCCAAGATCGTGCCACTGCACTCCAGCCTGGGCAACAGAGCGAGACTCCCTCTCAAAAAAAAAAAAAAAAGATTTCTTCCAAAACGAAAATTTTAAGATGGTATGCCTAAAATGCATGGCTTACTTACATTTAATGCTTCATGAACTTAGGAAAGTAACTTTATCTCCCTGAGACTTATCATTCATCTATAAAATGGGGAATAATATTGCCTCTAGGATTTCTTAAACAAATGCATGGAACAATGACTATTAATTGCTCTTGTGTAATCATGTTGTGCTGAAAGAACCCCTGATAAAACGTGAATCATGAATATCATGTGTTTAACATACAATAAGCACTGAGTAAATGTTTGCTAGTATTTGTCACTTTTTTATTACTAGGGAATTTACCTCATAATAATATGAAAGTATAAGCTCAATCTATTGAAATGTGTAGAAAATATTGACAGAAGGGAACCCAACTGCATGTTTCCATGGGCTCCACAAATATGAAATGATTGGGTCTGAATGTATACCATCACTGGGGAAACATCTTACTGGAATTATTAATCATTTCATGGTTCGAATCAGGGTCTGAATTCAAGCAAAAGATTAACATGCTGAAAAGTATAAATTAAACAACTATTTACCCATACCTAGTAATCATTTGACATATTTTTAAGAAAGCACCACTGCATTTAATTTGAAAAATGTGGTCTTTTCAACAACTGGAATTTGAATAATGAGACATCTATAGGGAAAAGATAGACCTTGACCTCTGCCTCATATCATGTACAAAAATTGGTTTGAGATAAATTATGGGCCTAAATGTGAAAGACTGGGTCTTCTAGAAAATGTAGGATATGTTAAAATAAATGCTCTATAGGTGGAGTTGTCTAAAATAGGACTCAAAAAGCACTAACAATAAAATACAATAAAACTTCACGCGAAAAAAACTTCTGTTTCTCAAATAACATTATTAACAAAGTAAAATCACAAGTCACAGACTGGAAGTAACTATTTGAAATATCTGTATCTGAGAAGGATTTATATTTAGGTTATATAACAAACTTCTATAAATAAAAAATCAAACTAAAAATTCAATTTAAAAATAAATGACTCAAATAGACATTACACACAAAAAAGATATGCAAACGGCCAATAGATGTTAAAAGGCATTTAACGTCATTGACTATCAGAGAAAAGCAAATTAAACCACAAGGCGATATCTCTTTGCAATCAGAAAGACACGTCTGAACAGACAGCATGATTAATGTGAAAAGGACAGACAACATGAAGTGTGGGCTAGGATGAGGAGTAACTGGAACTCTCTTACACTACTGGTAGAATTATAAGATCATAAAACCAACTTTGGAAAATGAGATGTCAGTTTCTACTAAAGCTAGAAGCAAATGCTTAATTTATAGCTGAATACTTCCACTCCTCAGTATATACCTGATAGAAAGGAGTTCAGGTGTCCACACAACACTGTGTAAACAATCTTTGCAGATTTCTTCATAATAGACACAGTCTATAAACAAACCAAATCCCCTTTTACAGCACAGTAGATGAATGAAGTATGGTATACTTATTTAATGAAATGCTACAGAGCAATAAAAATAACAATTCATTGATAATAAAGATAAGACCCAAAAATATGTGAGTGAAAGAAGACAGACAAAAGAACAACACATATGATTTCATTTATCAAGTTCAAGGACAAAACTAATTTATGATGCTAGAAATCAAAATAGTGGTTACCTTTTGTGGTAGGCAGAATAATAATCCCCCAAATATATTTCATGTCCTAATCCTAGAGCATTTGCATATGTTAGATTACATGGCAAGGGGGAATTAAGGTTGGCGATGGAACTGAAGTCACTAATCCAATGACCTTTAAATAGAGAGAGTGTGCTGGATTATCTAGGCAGTCCCCACGTAATCACAAGGGTCCTTAAAAGTGAAAGAGGGAGACAGAAGCAGAGTCAGTGGGAGATATGACTATAAAAGCAACGTGAGAGAGGTGCAATGTTCCTGGCTCTGAAGATGGAACAAGGAGGTCATCACCTAAGGAACATGGCAGACTCTTAAATCTGAAAAACATAGGGTAACAGAGTCTCCCCTAAAATCTCCAGAAAGGAATCAAGTTCTACTAATATTTTGATCTTAGCCTGGTGAGACTAGTGTTGAACTTCTGACTCTAAGATAATAAATTTGTATTGTTTACATCACTAAGTTTGAGGCAATTTGTTACAGCAATAATAGAATATAAAATAGGCTAGAAAGGGTCATAAAAGATCCTCATGGGGATCTAGAACTAGAAATATCATTTGACCCAGCAATCTCATTATTGGGTATATACCTAAAGGATTATAAATCATTCTACTACAGAGACATACGCACACATATGTTTTTTGCAGCACTATTCACAATTTTTCTTGTCTTCCACAGTTGCTTATCCCAAGAGCATTTCCTAATTTAACCTCACCCATGCTAACCTGCATCTTAGAGTCTGCTTGCTGGGGAACCCTACCTGTAATTGATCACCTCCTGGTTCTCTTTCATTTATTACACTTCATATCCCATGCATATATATTTAATCTTAATGTAAAATCTCCAACAGCAAGAACTTGTTAGGCTGAGTGTGTATGCATAAACAACTATTACAAATAATCCTTCTCATCCTATAGCCTTTTGCAAATAAAAGCCATAATTTTAATACAAGTAAATGTTTGCTGTGCTTTTTAGTGAAATGCAACCTAGAAATACTGAATGACCACACTTCACCACTGGCATATTAATAGTAATTTTTCCTTGTTAAGTATGTTGCTGCTATTAATTCACTGCAAGTGAAATTGATATAATAGGGGATATAATTCTCAATATTTAACAAATGGGGACACTAAGCCTCAAATAATTTTCATGGCTCCTATAAGTCAATAACTAAAGAAGCTAGAACTAGTATTAATTTGTTCCTATTTTAACTTCACAGTTGTTTTCCACCATATGGTAGACAAATAAGTTCAAAACTATTTAGGTAAATTCTTAAATGATTGTATCATAATGATTAATTATTTTCAACTTGACTTCAAGAAGGACAACCATGTTCTGCTTACATAAGATTCTATTCATCTTAAGATGCAAGACCCTTTGGATTCAGTCAAGTAATTTGGAGTTGGAAGGAACTGCAAAAGCTATTTATTACAGAGAATGCATATAAGCTCTTTTTCACATGCCAACTGTATTCTATTGGTAAGTGCTTGCTGCAGCATCCTGTGGAGAAGAATATTAATGCTACACCTGGCTAGGTGAAAAAAAAGTGTGGTGATTGATTAGTGATGTCTGTCATGAGCACAGGAATCAGCATTAATGGCTCCAATGCCACGTGTTTTTAATCTTGTTCCTAGTGAAATCTGTTGGTCTATTAATAGCAAAATTTAGTCACAGACAGAGTAGACACTGCAGGAAGAGTATATATATAAAACATACACACACATATATAAAATATACAATTATATATACAATATACAAGAGCATATATATAATATACAATATATTATGTACTATATATTATTATATATAACATGTATAATTAAATTATATATAATATACATTATATATTATATTGTGTGTAGTATATTATAATGCATATATTATATATTTATTACATATTAGTATATACTATATATTATATTTCTATATATCTCTAACATACATGTGCGCATGCACACACACACACACACACACACACACACACACACCCCATACGGGTAGGGTTGAAACTAGAGTTTAAGTTGCCTGACTCAGAGAACAATGCCATTTCTTTATTGCTTGTATTGTTCAATATAATATCCACTACCCACATGAAGCTAAACTTAACTTACTTAAAATTAAATACAATTTATAAATTCTTGAATCTTTCAGGCTAGATGCAGTAAGAGATAGCACAGAGAATATTTTCATCATCAGTGAAAATCGTGTTGGACAGAGCTGCAATACCAATGGATCTCTGCAATTATGCTTATATATATATTTTCCCACGACTTAGTGAACACTCAACAAAAATTAATTGAGAGTGATAACTGAAGTTAAGAGAAATGCAAAAGTTCTTTAGCTTATTCATAGACTGCATCAAAGTTATATATCCCCTGGGACAATTTCTGTCCAAGGTTAACTTTTTGTGTTTTCAAAGTACATAGAGTAAGTGCTAGTTTTTCAACTTCTTGTTTACCATACGCCTTGTAATATATCCAGTGTCTTTCTACTGTAAACTCATATTATAAGAGTCAGAGTGAAACTTTCATGGACATTTCTCCACATTGTAAGGAAAATGCCAATCAGTACGCTATTGGGGACAATACACACACATACACGTGCGCGCACACATTTATAAAGTTGTTTTACTTATTAATATTGATCATAACCTTATATAGATGAATATATATGAGCCATTTCTATGAACATAAGGGCATATACATAGGAATTTCTAAGTTTAAATCTGCAGGGTAAAACAAATTTCCCTTTCTAAATGTTATCATTTAATGAGTAAGCACTGTTAGCTCCAATTACATAATTAATCCTCATAATGACCCAGAGTGATAGTATTGTTTTTCCTTTGTAGATAAGAAAATTGAAATTTTAAAAGTAATGTTTATAAAGACACAAAAGTGGTAAATGTCATGGAATATGACCTCATAGATAGGTCTATGCCTGTCTTCAAAGCTCATGGTATAAGTTGTCATTCTGTCCTGTCTGACAGGATACCCCATGGGCAAATTAACCAATTATTGATCTTTAAATAATTTTAGAGAAAACTATTGCCAAAGTAAGTAACAAACAAAGAGAAGCTCTCTAAAAGAAATGTGCTTAAGAATAAAATGTTGCAGTGGGAATATGCATGTGATAGTAAACTATATGCATTTTCAGGTAGGTAACGGAAGAGTAAGATTTTCAAATTAAAAAATAAGGATTACATAATTGTTTTAAAATAATTATTCTTGGCCACCAAGATCAATAACAAGGGTGACACTAATCCAAAATTGGACAGACAGTTGCTGGGCATATGTCCTTGAAGAAGATACTTTGCTTAAGGTTGCAATGGCCTTTGTGCAAGGTTTTGTGGTCTTTGTTGATGTTGTTATCAGGCATACAAACACGATAACCCTCTCTTCATGGCCTTCCCTGGTTCTATCTGTTATTTTCTTAGCATCAATGACTGTTTTGATTCTGACAACTTCCTTACGATTTTTTGAGAATCACTGCTGAAAATACTGAATATGGATTTTGGATGCATTATTTGAACCATGTAAGGGGGTCAGCTTCTAATGTAGCCTTTAAATGTGCCCATATTTTCACCAAAAGCTATGTGATGAATTAATTATTGATTAGTGGACCACTCAGATTATGAGATAAAGAATACTGGGCATAGTGTCCTAGGATCTGATTTAAACCCTGTTTTTGTTTTTGTTTTTAACTGGCCAAGCATTATTAAATAAATCACTTGCTTTCCCTAAACCTCAATTATCTTTATACAAACAAGATGGATTCCTGTGAGGGTTGAGAATATATACAAAAGTACCTAACAGGCTTTCTGGCACAGCACTGGTACTTAGTATATGTGCACTCACTTGCTGTAGGACAGACAATCTTTTGTTCTGGAACCAACTTCAGAGCTTATCTGACTCTAAACATCACTGAACTGTAGTTTCTTCATCTGTAGTATGGTAATTCCTAAGCTACCTCAGAGGGTTTTTGTGAGGATTAAGTGAAATAATGTAAATGAAACCTGCAAATAACATAGAATTAAAGGGAGGTGATAACAGCTAATTTTATAATGGCTTAGTATGTTCCAGGTCCTATACTAATCATCTTAGAGGCATTATCTTATTAAATCATTCCAATGATCCTATCAAATAGGGACTATTATTATCTCCAATATTTAGATGATAAAACTGAGTTCTACAACTTGAAAACAGTAAAGACAAGATTCAAAACCAGACTAAGTGCATAGCCAGCACTCTTAACTATTATACGACACAGCCTCCATTGCATAGGGTGATATGCATGAAGGTACGTAGAAAAGAGGATCTTCAATTTGCTGTTGAACACTTTCAAATATTCTCCAGAGACAATGGGTCAGGCTTCTTCAAGCCAGGCTCCACCTTCCATTCCACTCTCGGCACACAAAGGCTCGTTTCCTCATCCATCATTTCCTTTTTAATAACACCCTCCCATTCATCTATCCTTCCTTCTTCACACCCCCTGGCATGTTGACAGTGGCTAGAGTTTCCCATTAAACCAGTCATTCTTGTAGAAAAGGGAGCTGACATGATTAATGTCATTCAGTGACTAAAGGCAGCATTATGCATCGCTGCACTCAGGTAATTGGAAGAATGGCATGTCCCAAATATATCTGGCATAATTTCCAAAAGTTTACTGTAAAAGGAACTGATCCTATTCTACCATTTCAGCCTTTCTTTCACATGTATTATGGTTCAGGGAATGCTATTATCTAGAATCAAGAGAATGTTAAAATTGCCAATGGCATTTGAAATTGTCTAGTCATTTAATAGGCAGAGAGAAATGAGATTCAGAGAAGGAGAGTAACTTGCCCAAGGTCATTCAGATATTTCAGTGCAACAGGCAGGATAAGAATCTGCGTCTCATAATTTCAACCATTGCCTCCCTGATTTTTCATTATAAATCTTATTCAGCTACTTCTCCATCTGCCTCCACTGGGATCAGAAATGAGGTTGAATTGACTTCCATAAGTGAGTTCTCCATTTCACCCTAGAGTGAAGCTCCTTAGGTATCTTGCTGATAGAATATTTAATAAGTATCTCCTTTTAAAAAGACCCACTTCTTTTCTTGCCCAACATCTTTCTGCTGGTCCCCTGTGAACAGACCATTCCAACTGGCTCCAGAGTCTCTCTCTGCTTCACTGCTCCACTGCATTCTTTAACTTTCTCCTTCCAAAGGCACAAGGCAGTATCATGCCCTGAATTTAGAGTGGAAAATAGAAACTATCTGGGTGATTGGACAAAATGACAAGCAGGAAAAAAAGAAAGGTCCCTCTGTCATGCGTGCCTTTTCAGGAACAAAGTAAAAAATCATCTTTGCATTCACTTGGGAATGAAATTCACAACGTAGACAGAGTCCTTTGGGGCCCCTCCCATCTAGTCCTTTAAAATATAGTCTTATTACATGAAATTAAAGTGGAAAGCAAACAAACAATCCCAAGGACTCCACATTTCCCATTTTAACCTGCATACATACTACATTGTGTGTTTTCATGCACAGCCTACTAGTTGACTTTGGACAAATCACTTCACCTCTTTCATCTATACCCTGTTGAAGAATTGATATTGTCCAACCTCTCTTATGGTCTAATAAGTTAAAACTGCATGTGTCAACATACCCTGCATGTCACAATAACTTTTTCTTCATCAGGATTCAAGTGTTTAAGGAAGAAATAAGAAGAAAAGATGAGATGAAGGTAAAAGGAAGGAGGTGGCAAGGAGGAAAAGCAGACATTATTCCACAGTAACAGGGTAAAAGCCAAGGTAAAGAGGAAAAGCTATTTTTCCATGGTGCCTTCTTTCATCATTCAAAGATCAATTAAGTATTCAATTTTATAGTCCTGAGACTGGACAGTGTGAGCTGGACCAGGAGGACATATTTTTGACTTAATATATGCATGACTGTATTAGTCCATTTTCATGCCACTGATAAAAGACATATTCAAGACTGGGCAATTTATAAAAGAAAGAGGTTTAATTGGACTTACAGTTCCACGTGGCTGGGGAAGCCTCACAATCGTGGCGGAAGGCAAGAAGGAGCAAGTCATGTCTTACATGGATGGCAGCAAGCAAGCAAAGAGATAGCTTGTGCAGTGAACTTCTCTTTATGAAACCATCAGATCTCATGAGACTCATTCACTATCATGAGAACAGCACAGGAAAGATCTGCCCTCATGATCCAATTACCTCCCACCAGGTTCCTCCCATGAAACATGGAAATTGTGGGAGTTACAATTCAAGATGAGATTTGGGTGAAGACAAAGCCAAACCATATCAATTATTTTTCTCTTTTTCACAGATATCCAGGGCAGAAATTGAATATCCAAAGGAACAAGCCATCCCTGATCAAAAAAATATTCAAGCAGAAACAAGGTAGTGTTTTGCCAGATATATTCAGCAGGAACTTGTGATTTCAAAAGTTAATTCTTAGTGCTATTCAAGAAATGCATAACTTGGTGGTTTATGAGTCTGTGAGTCTTTGATTTCTAAAAATATATGATTCCTTAAATCTATAATCTTATGACTCAATCTCTATGGTTCTATGTGCTGTGTCCCACCTAGTGTGTACCAAATCCAATTCAATTTTCATTATGTTACATTTTGTTTTGTTTGCTGTGACCTTTAACTGAAGAATACTAAAGTGCATTTTTTTGTAGCTATTCAAATCCTGTATGCATGGTTTTGATTTCATCTTTGAAAACAGAATAATATTAACAAAAAAGCTAACTTTTATTAAATGCTTAATGTATACTCAATATATGTCCATGCATTACTGATGAATTATGTAATTGATTATAATAACTCCTAAAAGTTAATGCTACTGCACTGTTATCCTCTCTTTATAATGACATCCCTAAACATTGTGTAGGTGACAGAGTTCAGGAGAGATGAAGAGAGTGATAGAAAGCTCTAGAATAACACTGTTATCACATTCTCATCAAATTTACCTTCATAATACTATGTATGGAAGCATTAGAGCACAAATAAGGGCCTTAGCATGAATTTAAGCCCTGGTTCTTCCACTAATTAAGTAGCGACCTTGATAGTGACTTTACCTGTTTGAACCTCAGTTTCCCCATCTGTGAAATGAGAATAAGTATATACTCCTATTTATAATTATTCTAAAAATTCATCAGGATAATAGAAGTAAAAGTCAATAGTATATTGTAGACTATTATTTCAAACTATTATGCTGCTATAATGTTATTATCATATACTTACAGCTTAAAAATATCTGATTCCATTTTTAAGAAGGGGACTGGGGAGGTATTGGTCAAAGGGTACAAAGTTTCAGTTAGACAGAAGGAATAAGTTTTTGAAATCTATTGCACAGCAAGGTGACTTTATAGTTAATAATAATGTATGTTTCAAAATTGCTGAGAGCAGATTTTAAATGTTCATACCACAAAAGAAAATAAATATCTGAGGTAATGATATGTTAATTAGCTTGATTTAATCATTCTACAACACAAATTTATCAAAACATCACTTTGTATTCTATACATATATAAGCGATTATTTTCCATTAAAATTAAAAATAGAAAGAATGCCCATTCCATTTAATTTGACCCAATGGCTTCTGACTGCTCACATTGTTAACTCTCTTCTGTATAAATCCTATGAATATTTGAAATATGGTCAGCATGTCATTTTTGAAAGCATATTCAGGGGCAGGATATCTAAGTTCAAAGCCTCTTCACTACTTGTCTACTCTGTCTTGGTCAAATGACTTAGGAGTGTCTAAAGCCATATATTTTTGTTAATTTATTAAAAAAAGAATAATAATAAAGTATATATTTAGGGTTGGAATAAAAGTTAATTTAAATTATATAAGCAAAATGTTAATCATACTGTGTGGGATAAATATTCAATCCTTTTGATCATCATCATTGTAATCATCAACAACAGTATTTTCATGAATATATTATAGAATTATTTTTGGCCCAGTAATACACAGCCTATATTTTTATGTCTTTGTCTCGCATACAACATGACCCTTAGAGGGGAACCAATAAAATTTTGCTTGAAATTTTTTTAACATTCTAATAAATTCTACGTTAAAAAATCTTAGTGTTTCAGAATTTGAAGAAACCTTGGTCTCTGTATTTCAATCTAGCACTTAAATTTTTTACAGTAATATTACCTACAACTTTATAGGTCCTTTGAGGACCTGTAAGTCCCCAAAATTTCAAAACAAACAATGGGTTTAACCTATATACTCTTCTGAGGACCTGTAAATCCCCAAAATTTCAAAACAAACAATTGGTTTAACCTATATACTCTTAAGCTGAGTAAATAAAGAATTTCCATTACTTTGTTTGACGACCAGGAGGTCATCCTAGTTTCAGACTCACATATTATATGTATTATATATAATATGACCACTAAATCAGTTACAGAAAGGAGAACTGCAATTATCATGAATATTTCTTCCTTTTTTCATATGAATATGTGCATAACAAAACAAGAAATAAAGCATTATAAAAATAAGGAAGAAATATGGAGGGCCATTACAGACCTTATTTCTGTCACTGATCACATGGTCCTACCTGGTATTTATAACTACCTCTTTTACTACCCTCTCTGTATTTTCTTTTCCTTCAGCAAACACCTAAACTGATTATGGTTCTTTACCTTGTAGGGTAGCCCAAATCTTCATTCCTCCAGAAACTGGGTCTTTAGGAGTTCTGCCTGAATTTGGATTGGGTTGTTGTAGTTTTTCACTGATCTTCATCCCAGGGATGTTATTACTAAGATACATCCTAATGGATCTCCTGTATTGCAGACATAACTCTCCTTACCTACATTATCCAACATCCCTTGATAGGCAGGATCAATACACTAGCAAGCAGAGTAATTCCCTTCTTTGCCTGTTAATTCAAGAGCATGAGAATTCCAAAGTGGCTGGTTGGCAGCCTTAATTTACAGTTAAATAAAAATCATTGTCAGATCTCCTGATGGAAACATTCCTCCTCTTGGAGCTTGAATCTCTAGGCCAGCAGAGCATAAAGTGTGGGCACAGGAAGGAAAAATTTTGCTAGTGAGTCACTAGCAGTAATAATGAGTGGTGGTGGCCGAGGTGGGCGGATCACAAGGTCAGGAGATCGAGACCATCCTGGCCAACATGGTGAAACCCTGTCTCTACTAAAATACAAAAAATCAGCCAGGCATGGTGGTACGTGCCTGTAGTTCCAGCTTCTCGGGAGGCTGAGGCAGGGGAATTGCTTGAACCTGGGAGGCAGAGATTGCAGTGAGCCGAGATTGTGCCACTGCAGTCCAGCCTGGCAACAGAGCAAGACTCCGTCTAAAAAAAAAAGGGGGGGGTACCACTCCCATTTCCACCCATTGATTCCTGGACTCATTAATCTTGGATATGGAAGAACCAACATCATATATCAGACACAATTTAGAGTATATCCAGCCTTCTGGAGAACCTTACACCAGCCCTACAAGATGTTGCAAGAAGAGTCTTCAAAACGCCATTCCACCTTTCCATCAAGTCAACTACTTCAGGCTAGTAGGGAACATGGTAAGGTCTATGAGTTCCCTAAGTGTTGACCCATAGCCACATTTTTTTTGCTATGAAGTCAGTCACTTGTTCAGAAGCAATGTTGTGTGGAATAACATGACAGTGGATGCAGCACTCTGTAAGTTCATAGATGGCAGTTTTGGCAGAAACATTACATGCAGATAAGGCAAATCTGTATTCAAAGTGTCTATTCCAGCAAGAATGAAATGCTTCCCCCTTCCACGATGAAAGCAATCCAGTGTAATCCATCTGCCACTACATAGATAATTTCCTTGGGGAATGGTGTGATATTGTGGACTTGGTATTGTTCTCCAATTCTGGAAGGCTAGGCACGCAGCGGTGACCACAGCCAGGCTGGCCTCGGTCAGTGCAAGTCTATGTTACTGAGACAACATAGACTTGCCACCATATCACTTTCTTCATGGACTCGTTGGGTGAGGACAGGAGTGTTTGGGAAGAACGGCGGCTGGGATTCACAGAATGGATCATGTTATCCACTTGATTATTAAAATTTCCTACTGAGGTTCCTCTTTGGTAGACATTCATATGAGACACAAATATCTTCATGTTTTTCAACATTGTGCCAACTGGGAGGATTTCCCTTTACCACCATCCTTCAGGAATATCCCACTAAGGGGCTGCAGGGCTGCAGCAGTCCACTTTCAGATGGTGCTCTCATATCAAACAGAACCATCCCTAAATCAGGTCCAATTATTCTCTTTCTCTGGAACTGACTATAGGGAACTCCTTATAGACCAGAGGTGCAACCTGGGAGAAAGAAGGTAGTGTAGCAACAGTGGAATCCATGGATATTTGGCCCACTTGTTTATGTAATTTACTTGTGTCTTCAGGGTCTGCTTGGGCTCGATCACATGTACACCACTTCCATTTGATGACAGAGTACTGCCATGCATGCCCAACTTTATGACTTCGTGGATTAGATAATCTTCAGTTTGTGATGAACAGTTTCGTGGCCATGTTAAAGTATTCAGTCTCTACTAGGGTCCAGTCAGAAACAGACCAAGATCTGTTTCTCAAAAGGTGAGTAGTTATCTGTGCAGGATGACAGGGATTTGCTCCAAAATCTTGAGGGCCTGTATTGCATTTCACCTGTCAAAAGTTCTAAGGAACATCCATACTGCCACCGACACTTGAAGCACATTTAAATCTGCTGGTTCTTATGGTCTATATGGCTGATATTAGTATAGGCCTAAGCTGGTCATGGTTCTTTACCTTGTAGGGTGACCCTAATCTTTATTCCTCCAACTGTTTTTGGTTACTAATGGCATAAAATATTTTTCCATATTTCCCTGTCAATGTATGTGTGTCTTTGGATCTAATACCAACCTCTTGAAGGTAGCAAATAGTAGAAGTATGTTTTCTTTCAAATCTATTCTGCTAATCTCTACTTTTTCTTTGAGATTTTAACCCATTTACATTTAAAGTAACTATTGATAAGGAAATAATTACTTCGGTTACTTTAGTATTTGTTTTCTGTAGGTCTCATACCTAAACTTTATGTATGAAACATAGTATCTCATAGCTTTTTTTTTTGCCCTTATTTCCTCCACTAATGTATTCTTGTTTAGTTGATTTATTTACACTGGAGTATTTTTATTTTCTTCTCAATTTCTAGTATAGATACTCTTTAGACATTTTCTTTGCGGTTGTCACAAGGATTATATTTAATATCCTAAAATTATAGCAGTCTAATTTGAATTGGCATCAACTTAGCTTCAATAGCATGCAAAACTCTGGTTCTATACAGCTGTAGCCTCTTATCACCACTGTTAAATTACTAATGTCATTCATAAATTTATTTTTACAAATTATGGGCTCAATATCATAGATTTATAAATTTAATGTATTTTTTAATTATGTTGAAAATTAAAATTATAGTTACAAACCAAAAATACTGTAATATTGTATTTTATATCTGTCCATCTATTTGCCATAATTAAAGATTTTTTTTATATGTTTTCAGTTACTCTCTAGGGTTCTTTCATTTCAACCTGAAGGGCTTCCTTTAGCATTTCTTATAGAACAAGTCTAGTAGTGATAAACTTTCTTAGCCTTTGTTGATCTGGAAATGTCTTAAATTTCTCCCTCAGTTTTGAAAGATAGTTTAGTCAGATACAGATAATTTTTTTTCTTACAGTACTTTAAATACATCATCACACTGCCTCAAAACCACTATGTTTTTTTTTTTTTTTTTTTTTATGAGAAAGCAGCTATTAAACTTATTGAGACGTCTTTACATGAGGTGAGACGTTTTTCTCTTGATGATTTCAAGACTATGTTATGTCTTTGGCTTTTGACAATTTGAGCACAACATGTCTCAGTGTGAATCTTTTTGAGTTTTTCCTGCTAGAAGTTTATTAGGCTTCTTAGATTTGTATATTCATGTGCCTTATCAAATTTAGAAAGTTTTAACATATAGATTATATAATCTATCCATATATGTAAAATATTTATTATCTCTTCTTTCTTCCCTTTCTGCTCTCTTCTTCTGGTACTCCTATAATGTTTGTATTGGTTCACCTGATGGTGTCTCACAGCTCCCTTAGACTATGATTACTTTTCTTTATTCTTTTTATTTTTTTCTGTTTCTCAGGTTCAATAATTCCAATGGTTGTCAGTTGATCACATAAACATTTTGTATTAAGAACACTTTATTTGCAATGCAAAGAAAACAATTAGTATTTACAAAGAGTATTCTTGGTAAATTACATCCTTTAATAACAAGGCCAAATAATATTGAAAGCAATGCATACCTTTATCCCGTTTTGAAGCCTTGCAAGACATATAAACTTGTTATAAATTCTAAGAAGCCCTATAGTAAATATATAACTAAAGTTAGCATTTACTTATTTACTTACAGAATTTTGTCCTTTTGTTCTCATTCCTCAAGGAATGTCTATTTAGAATTTCTTGAAACAAAACATGGCTAATTCAGTAACAATCCAACCCCAAATATCTTATACAAAGGTTCAAAAAAGAGTTTAGATAGTTTTCTTCTAGAGTAAGTCAACTTCTATTCAGAAAAAAGAATAAAAAAATTAATAATTTACATATTGTACCGCCTCACTGCTTGTTTTTTAATTTCCGTATGTGAAATTTTATGTTTTGGCCAAGGAGGAAGTTTCATTAGAGCCATTGTGCACCAATACTGACATCTGGTGGTTTTATATTCTTAAGTAGCAGGTCTGACCCAGCTAAACTCCCAATGGGAAGTGTTGGGCATAAAGGTAGACTGATAATTAATTGGGGTTACCTAGAGGCTGTGCTTGCCATATGCATTTTCTTCTTAGCCTCCACATACAAAATCTGTGGATGTAATAGCAGAAGAGCCATTCTTTATATTCTTTATTCTCACCTGGTGGTTTACTCTGTGATCTCACCCTTGTCACCCATGGGATGAATTATCCAGACTAACTAATTTCACAGCCAGTAAATTACAGACATAGCCATCAAATCTCCATCTCATTAGTAAAGGTTAATTTAAGTAGACAATCAACAAAAATACAGGAGAAAAGCCCAGCTTGAATAGAAGAGGTCTCTACATCTAGGGCAAGCAATGAATTCACAACCTCAACATCTGCCATCATCAGAGAAAACACTTAAAAAAAAAAAAAAAGAAAGAAAAGACAATTGACTCATTGTGATTTCCTCTGATGAATGGTGAATTTCCAATTAGCATTTTAATTACTCAATCCAGACTCTCAGCTGTCTTCAAGATAACAACAAAACTCAACAGCAGTTTTTATATTAGATCTGAGAAGGAAACTTGGCCCCTGACTTTGGAGCACCATCACTCAAGTTTAGTCTATCCCTCTCTACATAAGTTACCTGATCAAGTGTTCAATGAAGGCTTTCATCATTTTATTAACTTGCTGCAGCACTATTTTGTGTAAGTG
Organism: Symphalangus syndactylus; assembly: GCF_028878055.3. NCBI lineage: Eukaryota > Metazoa > Chordata > Mammalia > Primates > Hylobatidae > Symphalangus > Symphalangus syndactylus. The sequence goes on from NC_072425.2 coordinate 26,145,368, forward strand.
TTCCAGAAAACACAATCTACTCTCTTACTTACTATATGCCATTGGGCAAGACTCTAGAAACATTTGGGCACACAAAGATATGAAACCATAAAAATGTTGGGGAAGTAATATTGAATGGTCAACTGGTAACCTTCCATTGAGGTTTCCATGATGTCTTCAGTCTGTTTCTTGATGTTAGGCTATAGACTTTCCAATAGTATAAACATTCAAATGTCTTTTGGCTCACCCTACTGCCTTTGCATATCTGAACAATTAAAAAAGGATAAGTTTTATTCATTCTCTGAAGACCTCATTAAACAAAAATTCCATAAACACTCACAGAACTGATTCCAGTTCTACATAACTCCCATCCATTTCTTCATCTTTCTAAAGCGTCCTTTGTTCAATTATAATGAGTAAAAGAAGATGTTCAAATTACTGAACTGGAAAAGACCACTATATTTTATGCTTTTCATACCAAAAATGAAGAACTGTGTCCAGTTGATATACTCAAGAGCGCATACCTGGGGGACAGTATTTAGGTTGGTAAAGGTTTGCAAAGTTTGCTTTATGAGGAAAACAGAACTGGTGATAATTAGCTCAGGGCAGGATTGATTAAGAAAGAAAAAGCAGGGGCAATCGCTAAGTTTAATAATATAAACATATATTTTAGCAGGCGAAAGATAGAGGGGAAAATTTGACTTAATTTCCTCACAATTAGAGCTATCATCTTTGAATGAAGATATTCAGCATAACCTGCCTGCTTATCAGCCACGGAAGTTAAATATAGTGCTTCTACACTGGACAGGAGATGAGAGTAGACAGTTTCTGATATTTTTTGCCTCTCTAAAATATTGTGATTTCTAATTATGCTGCAATTAAAAATGATGATGCAAATCTCTATTTATTGACATGGAAGGATGCCCATGACACATTGCTGTGTAAAAAAAAATAACAGATTTTAGAACAGTATATTCAGTATTATTCCATTTATATAAAGAATTTCCATTACTTTGTTTGAATCTCTAGGCCAGCAGAGCATAAAGTGTGGGCACAGGAAGGAAAAATTTTGATGATGATATATATAAATGTTGATATATGATGATATATATATATAAATATATATATATTTATATATATATAAAATGTTGTACATATTTTTATATATATTTGTAGAGAAATGCTTAACGGAATGATCACCTGAACATTAACTGGTTTTCTCTGGAAGAAGGACATAATGGTTATTTTTTTCTCTTTATATTTACATGTTTTGAATATATGTAATAAACATATTAATTGTTTTAAAGACAAAATTATTCTTAAATCAAAGAAAAATGCATTAGGTAACTGAAATTTCTTGACAACATTTCTGGATTAGAACAAACTATTAATGACTATAATTGATTTAGAATCAAGGTAGCCTGATTGCCTATCCATTGCTCTCTGTATGGCTTCGGGAAAATAATTTTTTCACCTCTTTGAGTTTTAGTTTTCTCTTCTGTAAAATGATGATAAACACTACCAAGTAGTCTTATGGTGAGGATTGATTAAGGTAAAACATAAAATGACCTCAATTAGTTCAAGTACATGTAGGTACTTAACAAATATGAAGTGCTTTGTGATTGATAAGTGTTTCCTTGTTTCATAAATGTTAAGTATTTTTGTTTTATTAACAATAATGTTATTTTCAGATTCATTCAAAAATTTTATTAAGCCTGCCAGAGGAATTGGTGTTTACAGCAATGAGGAACTCTTTTTTACTTTATGGACTATTTTTGTTCAGGTGCTAGGAGCTTCTTTTTAATATAGCCCTGCAAAATAAGTTCTTAGTTCATTAACCAATAGACAGACCTGCTCAATATCAATTTTCTTTTCTCAAAGGCCCAAACCATAGATACCCCATTCTCCATTCCCAACATGCAAATTTTTTATGGGGAGGTAAATGCAGAGTCAGAGGCATAATTATGTCTTTTGCATGTCCTTCAGGCCTCAAACTGAGGCCTCTGTCACCTGCAGGTGTTTTGTGTGTGTGTGTGCGTGTGTGCGTGTCTGTGTGTTTGTTTGTGTGAACGACAAACATTAGCCATGATGAAATGACATCCTGAAGACATAAATTAAAACTGGAGAAATACGGGGCCTGCTAAGGCTTTGCATCAAACCTTCTCAGTAGTCTCGTACCTTCTTGAACATGGTGTCTTTTCTTCTACTATGGTCTCTCAAATTTCATCATCACTTCTGCTCATGATAAAAATTTTATCACAGCCAGTAAGAGGAGCCTTTGCTTCTACTCTCTCTCTTAACAGAGTGGGGACACAGTAAGTTTTATTACACCATAAATTAGAGGAGGAAAAGGTAATGTACTTTATATATCTGTGACATACAAAACACACACACACATGCACACAATCACAATAATCCTTACAGTGTAGTTCCCCACTGCACACCTGTCACTTTGGTTATTGGGTTATGATATGTCAGACGTATTTACTGTCAGGTGCAACTCTGAGATATGAGAGCAAAGTGCAGTGCCCATTAGAGGGTGGCCTCAGCACAGAGGTGGCTTCTCAAGGCAGATAAGTGCCAGGTTTCTCATGGCACTACCCCATGGCATAGAAGGGAAATCTCCACATGGAACAGATGGGAGGTCAGAGTCCATTGGTTAATGAACCAAAACATGTACTAATATTTCCTAATTCCTGGGGGAGAGCAACGTTCCCTTCAAGAAAGACCTTGAAATCTAGACTTAACTTTTTCAGAGTGACACTACTTAGCAGATACAGGCAATGTCAGGCCCCAAGATTTTTTTTCTGCCTAGCCTCAAGGCATAAGGATAGCTTTTTTTCTGGTGTAGTTTCATGCACTTTATATGGATTTGGAGAGGTTCTTTCATTTATACATCAGTATGTCCTTATTCTGGGTCTGTGTGTCTGGTAGTGACTCAGTCCTGGAAATTCAGAGACAAGTAAGACAAATTCCTGCCTCAGAAAGCTCATAACCTTGTGAGGAAGACAAGTCTTCCATCACCATGCAATACAGCAATTACTAGTACTTCTGCTGTGTAGGATGGAATGGAACAATAGATACAAGCAGTCTTAATTTCACCTGGGAGAATCACAGAATCTCACCAAAAAAAATTATGTTCAAGTTGAAATTTTAAAGAGATATTAAAATTTTCCTGGTGGATAAGAAGAGGACATTCCACAGAAAGGAAACAGGATATTCAAAATATCAGAGATGGCATACAGTTTGGGGAAAGCCACATAATTGGTTCAGCATGATTGTGATATAAAAATGATAAAGAAGTTACCTTGAAGAAAAATGTAAAGCAAAGAGTCTCCTCACAACAATCAATTTATGCTTCTGAAAACTGGCCCTGAGAGGGGGAACTGGATGAAGACTAACTTTCTGCAAAGACAGCAACACTTTGTTTAAATCATAGTTCTAATTTTCTGTGACATTGGATAAACTGTTTAACCTCTTTTAAGTCTCAGTTTTCTTACTTATTAAGTGGTGATGATAACATCAACCTCAAAAGGATTTTATTATGATTAAATGAGATAGCATGTCTATACATCTAAAACAATTCAGAACATAAATAGGAACTCATCATATATCTGCTAAAACTTCATGTTAAACTTGAGCTCTTTCCTTCAGCTTCATGAAACCATCTACATGTTGTTCCATTATTTTTGACAAACAGCATAAAAATACATCAAGACTACTGGTATAATTATTAATTATTTAGATTTTCCCCACATAGTCAAAAATTAGCACAAAGATTATATATATAAGGGTTTTGGAAGAAGGGAAAAGAAGGATAAGAAGTATTGAACATTTTGGCACCCTGTATATATCCAGCTCTTTACCTACATTTTCCCATTGGTTCTTCATAACCCTGTTGAATAGGTGTTATTAATTTCATTATTTTTATTTACTCATATAAAAACCTTGGAGTTTTTCTTGCTTCATCTCTTTGTCTCCACATTTCATTAAGTAGATCAGCATATTCTTTGGCACTGTCTTTACTTTTCTCATTAGTCTTTAAATTTTTAAAATTAAGGTGAAATATGCATATAAAATTTACCATGTTTACCATTTTTAAATGTATAATTCAGTGGTGATTAATGAATTTACATTATTTTTTGCCCTTCATTCTCCCACATCCTCTGCCCTTTCTGGCCCCTGATAATCACCAACCTACCCTCTAGCTTCATGAGATTGTTGTTATATCCCACATATGAGTAAGAACATGTAATATTTGTCTTTCTGTGCTTGGCTTATTTTATAATACTTAATGACCTTCAGTTCCATCCATGTTGCTGCAAATGACAGGATTTCATTTGTTTTCATGACAATAATATTCCATTTTGTATATATACCACATTTTCTTCATCTATTCATTTGTTGATGAGCACTTACGTTTATTCTGTATTTTTGAGTATTGCAAATAATGCTCTAATAAACATGGAAGTGTAGATTGAGGAGATATGTGGCACCTTCTTTGAAACAGCTGATTCCATCCCCTTCTCACCATCTACACATCTGCAAACATGACCCAAGCCACCATCATTTCTCTTTAAAATATTAACTAGTTTGTATGCTCCTAGTTTGCTTTTCTTCAGTCAATTTTCCATAAAAAAGTTGGATCCTGTGAATATATGTCAGATTGTGACATTTCTATTATTGCCTTACTCACAGTAAATATATACATATATATATATATGTATATATTTACCATAATTCCAAGACTCTATGTCCTACTGTCCTCCCCATCAGTATTTCAGTTAAGGCCACACTGGCCCTCTTGCTCTTAATCTAAGAGAATGGATAAGTTCCTGCCTCAAAAAATGAAAAAAACAGTGGCAGTTTAATGGTGAAAAATGAAAACCTTTCCCACTAAAATCAGGTAAAAGGAAAGTATGTCTCTTATTATTACTGCTTTTGATCACTGTACTCAAAATCTTAGCTAATGCAGTAGGACAAGAACATAAAATAGAAGGGCTACAGATTGGGAAGAAATAAATAAGCTGTCTTTGTTCACAGATAAAATAATCATCTGTGTGGAAAATCTGAAAGTATATTTAAAAAAACGGAACTAATGAGCAATTATACCAGTTTTAGGATACAAGGTGAATATACAAAAGAAAATAACTTTTCTATATACCAACAATAAACAGGTAGAATTTGACATTTAAAAAACACAAAAAAATTTACATTAGTACTCCTAAAAATGAAATAAATATTTAGGCATAAATCTAGCAAAATATATAAAGGTGTATATAAGGAAAACTGCAAAATATGAAAAAAGGACTAAATTAAAGATATCCCATGTTCATGAATAGGAAGACAATATTGTCAATATGATGGTCTTTCCAATGTGATCTAAGATTCAATACAATCCCATTCTAGCAAGTTAGATATTGACAAATTGATTCTAACATTTATACATGGAAAAGTAGAAAAATAAAAACAAAACAAAACAAAAACCCAGAAAACAGAATATCCAACTCACTACTGGAGAAGAACAAAGTTAGTGAATTGACACTATCCTACTTTAAGATATACTATAAAGCTACAGCATTAAGACATACTACAAAGCTACAGTATACATAAATCAAGAGAGTGTGGTATTGGCAAGACTATTCCAATAGATTAATAGAATAGAATTTGAAAGCTCCAAATAGAGCCACATAAATGCAGTCCCCTGATTTTTGACAAAGGAGCAAAGCAATGCAATGGAGCAAACATAATCTTCAGCAAATGGTCTTGGAACATCTGGATATCCACAAGCAAAACAAACTAAATTTAGATACAGACTTTCCTTACACCCTTCAGAAAAAAATAACTTAAATTGGACCATAGACCTAAATTACAAAACTATAAAACACCTAGAAGACAAAAGAAGAAAACCTAGATGACCTAGGCTATGGTACTGACTTTTTAAAAATATAACACCCAAGGTATAATCCAGGAAAGAAATTATTAATAGCAAGACTTCATTAAAATTAAACATTTCTGCTTCACAATGATTCCGAAGACAATTCCAAGAGAATAAGAAGATAGATGAGCCACTGACTAGGAGAAAATACTTGCAGAAGACATATCCGATAAAGGGCTGGTATTTAAAATATACAAATAAATTTTAAAATGCAACAATAAGAAAACAAACACCCCAATTAAAAAATGGGCAAAAGACCTAAACAGACACCTCACCAAAGAAAATATATGGAAAGTAATTCAGCATCTGAAGAGATGTTCAACATTTTGTGTCATTAGGGAATTGCTCATTAAAAAACAATGAGAAAGCACTACACATCTATTAGAATAGTTGAAATCCAAAATATTGACATCAGATGTTGGTGAGGAAGTGGAGCAACAGGAACTCTCATTCATTTCTGGTGTAAATGCAAAACAGTACAGCCACTTTGGAAGACGGTTTGACAGTTTCTTACAACACTAAACCTTCTCTTAACATATGATTCAGCAATTATATTCCTTAGTATTTACCCACAGGAGTCGAAAACTTTCGTCCACACAGATATCTACTTTATTCATAATTGCCAAAACTTGGAAGCAACAAGACATCCTTTAATTGTTGAGCACATAAATAAACTATAGTACATCCAGATAATATATTATTCAGCACTAAAAATAGATGAGCTATCAAGCTATGAAAAGGCACAGAGGAAACTTAAGTGTGTATTATCATGTGAAAGAAACCAATCTTAAAAAGGCTTAATACTATTTGATTTTTAACTATATGATATTCTGGAAAAACAAAACTATGGAGACAGTAAAAAAGATTAGTGGTTGCCAAGGGATGAGGGAAGGGAGGGATGAATAAGCACAGCATAGAGGGTTTGGGGCTGTGTAAACTATTCTTTAATATGCTTAGTAGTGAATACATGTTATACACGTATACACTTGTCAAAACCCATGGAATGCACAACACCAATAGTGAATCAACTTTAATGTAAACTATGGACTTTGGTTGATAATAAAGTGAGATGTAAGTTCATCAATTGTAACAAATGTACCACTCTGGTACAGGACATTGATAGTAGGGTAGGCTGTACATGTGTGGAAACAGAAGGTAAACAGGAACTATCTGTACTTTCTGCTTAATTTCCTGTGAATCAAAACCTTCTCTAAAAATAAATTTTATTAATTTTTTAAAAAATATAGCATTTTAAAATATATATTTATTGACAGACAAGTTTTGTTGTATTTGTGTATAAATAATTTAATTATATTTAAAACTTTTTGAAAGCATAAAACACTTTTAAAAATAAAAATGGTCTGCATTCATGTATTTTAAATTTAAAAAATTTTTAAACATTTTTTCTATTTGGTTATCTGAGCATTAAATTGGAATAACCATAATAATTATTCTTGGCACATATTCATGTACTTTAATCAGTTTCTTAAACATATGTATTTCATTGTGTCACTGCTATTGTTTTTCTCTGAAGAATACGCTCTTCAATATGGTCTTATTGTTTTTCTCATAAAAAACGTTTGTAATCTTTTTCAAAGTTTCATGTTATAGTTAACATATTTAAAGTTTCTGACATCATCTATGGACCACATGCTCTGTTTTATAACTTTAGTTGAGAAAATATTCTCTCTGTGGATGTGAAATAATTCTAAGCCAAGGGCAAATTCTTCTAAATGGAGTATATTCTTATATTTTTGATGTTAAAATGTATAAATATTTCAGTCCAAATATTTTCATAGCTATTGTCTTTTTCCTTCTATTCAGAGAATTTTACTGACAAGTATTTCACAAGACAAAACTTGTCAGTTATTGCTTTATATATCTTTTTTTAATACTTTGCTAAATCTGGTTGCTGCAAAATTGAGGGCTTTCTTCAAGTCATTGCATTCCAGTACAGAATATATTTTAGATACTCTGAAAGTTAAAAATCTGATAAATTTTTGGCATTCATTCCATTGAATATTGTGCAAAATATTTTAAACATGCAGCCAAAATTTAAAAGCCTCATTTGAAAAAAAGTTTACTATCATTTTTAAAACATTCAGATTGATTTACAAAATAATTTTTCCAGAGCTCAAATACTTCTAAATTTGATTTATGATGGGCATCAAAGTGCTAAGTGTGCACTGCTATTCTAATGAATATTTTTATTAACTTCTTGGAAATAATAATGAATTACGAGGGCATCAACAGCAATTTCTAGCATATTTCTTCACTGTGGGCCTCTTAATTTAGTAAAAATATAGTTTTCACCATGATGTACTCTACCGAAGTTTGTATTCATATTATCACTACAAAAACAGTTAATTTTATTTTCAATGCTGAACTTTCATCTGAATTTACAATAGCATTCCCTAAAATTTCAAATGTTTCACTCAACAAAATGAACTTATAAAAGCTGTGTTTTGATTTTAATCACCATAATCAAAGTCATAATCATAATAATCATCATTATCAAACCATTATTAGAATTAGCTAATTTTACACTTATAGCATCTGGTAATACCAACACAAAACTCACTTTATACACCTAGCTGTGAAGCTTTTCCAGTAGTAATGGAACCAGCATGTTAACAGCTATCACTTCACTTTATGTTTGAAGGAAAAAAATCCTTCAAATAAAAATAAAATGAAAGAAAATGGAACAATAATTTGATCTCAATGAAAAGTCATGCTTTGCAAATGGATATAGGAATATTTTCTACTGCAGTCTCATGGATTAAACAATTGTTTGAGGAAGAATCTTATGTAAACTAACTGCTAATTTGAAGTAAATCTGATTCTTCTTTAAAATGTGCACGTCTGCTTTCTATGGTCGATGATACCATTATGCTCTTTTATGACAGATGATAACGCTTACAAATATTTTTGAAGATGATACCCATCACCAAGTTTCTTTAGTAACTGAAATTCAGTAGTAATTTTTAATTAACGATTTGCTTTCTAAAAGCTCATTTCTTTAAAAAAAATTTATAAAAAAGAAATAGAACGGTTATAGGACATTAAAATCAATAGAATTTTTTAAAAACTACTGTAGTGAGTGTGGTCAGATGCATTTGTACTCTGTCACAATTCTATGTACCTATGAACTACAGTCTCTCAGACTGCCCATTGACCCTGGCTACTAGGTCCTGAGAAGTTTCCGGCATCTTGTAGGCCACTCCGTTGAGTACAGTGCAAGTGGCTATTATATTAATAGTAAATGGCCCACAGGGCAACAGCGGTACCTTCCCCACCACAATCTAACATCTAAGTGCATTTCTTCAAGTCCTTAAAGAAGAGCACTGTAATATAACATCTGCAAATTATCTAAAAAAGAATGATAAATTATTGCTGGTCATTCTACATGTGTAGTCATTGGTTAAAGTAACATTTCTGTTAATTGTGCATGTATCCAACATGCTGTTACTTGAGATAATGACAGAAATTACAAGTACAAGATAGAGGTTCCCCAAAACCCATTCTTGCTTGTTTTAATGCAACAATTACTGATAATATTTTGTTATAAATGAAAAAATAATCCAGAGCAACTTCTAAATTGGATGGGAAACCAAGGAGTCAAGCATAAAGCATGACCAGCCCCTGTAAACTGGGAGATGTAGATTCCTCAACTATACACCAGTGAAAAATAGGGAGTATAAAATATAAGAGGTACTACATGTCATAAAAAAGAATTTTTTTTCTTTTCTTTTTTGAGATGGAGTTTTGCTCTTATTGCACAGGCTGGAGTGCAATGGTGCAATCTCGGCTCACCGCAACCTCTGCCTCTTGGGTGCAAGCAATTGTCCTGCCTCAGCCTCCCAAGTAGCTAGGATTACAGGCATGCACCACCACACCTGGCAAATTTCGTATTTTTAGTGGAGACGGGGTTTCTTCATGTTGGTCAGGCTAGTCTCGAACTCCCAACCTCAGGTGATCTGCCCGCCTCGGCTTCCTAAAGTTTTGGGATTACAAGTGTGAGCCACTGAGCCCGGCCAAAAAAGAATTCTTTAAAACATCGGGCAGTCCTGTCTTAGCCTATTTAGGCTGCTGTAATAAAACAGCATAAACTGGGTAGCTTGCAAAATAATACAGAAATTTGCTTTTTATTATTCTGAGGCTGGGAAGTTAAACACCAAGTCATTGGCAGATTTGGTATCTGGTAAGGGTCCATTTTCTGGCTCATAGATGACACCTTCTCACTGGTTTTGCATGAAAAAAGGGCAAGGCAGCTCTCTGAAGCCTGATTTGCAAGGGTACTAATTCCACTCATAGGTCCTGACTTGCAACTGGTGGGGGAGAGGTAGTCTTGGGGACTGAGCCTTCAACCTGTGGGATCTGATGCTATCTCCAGGTAGATAGGTTGGAATTGAACTAGAGGACATGCACCTGGTGTCTGCTGCTTGGAGCGTGGGGAAAATTTCTCTGCATATTTGGTCACAGAAGTCTTCTGTGTTGATTGTTATGGTGTTAGAGAAGACAAAAACATTGTTTGAAAGAGTTTTTTCCTGACAAAATTGGTGTCAGAGGTAGGATTTGATGGACAGGCCCTGGCTTCTGGAAATATGTGGTTTGGGAAGAGAAAGAATAAAAGAGTGGAGATGAGGAACCTTTGATTCCTGAGTGGCCATGTGGTCACCCGTGCTATGGAGCCACAACCATGTTGTACTACTTACTAAAGGTAAAAGTTACCACCAGTAGAATTTAGAAATGGACCTAATTTCTACGGAGTTGGTTCACTGGATGCATAAAGAAATGCAAACAAATAAGAAAAAGTGAAATATTCAATCTCTTGGTTATTGTTACACATACTAGCTAAAATCAAATTAAAAGAGATTGCTGGGTCAGACCTTAATGCTAGATCAAGCTTAGATTTTAGTCTATCTGAGCTCAGGCAACCAGCCACAAAGTAACCCACAAATTAGAAAATTATGTAGGGACAACAGAAAGTATCTCTGAGGACCTGTGGTTACCAAGAAGGCAGTCAATGTGGAGAAAGGACACAACCAAGTAACTATTGAAATCAGAGGGTATAGTGTAAAGGAATTGTTCACTTTTATAGATTGGCATCATCAGCTTGCTGAGGAACCTTTACTAAAATGGATTACTACAGTAACTAATTTAGGGACAGTATCTTTCACTTTAAATGCTGCAGAGTGGAAGAGCATGCTTAGGTTGATGCAGGATACATAGCTCATTACTGAATAATCACAGATGGGTATATATGATCCAGACACACAGGAACTTATTCCCGAGGCACCAGCCAGCCTGGTGGACTGGAAAAAAGCCACTGTAAGGTTTGTTTTTCCTGAGATGGAGGCTTTCCAACTCCACTTATAAATGCCAAGTGGAACACCGTGCCACATGAGGCAGCTACTATATGAAGCAATGCATAAATAGTTTCGTATGCTAGTCATGTGGGACTAACTTTATGATGACCGGGATATTCACCCTCTAAATAAGCCCATTACTCAAGTCATGGTAAATGCTGTGGTTGAAGAGGCCCCTTCTACATGAGCACCCCACATGACATTACTCCTGCCTAATAGAACAACTGTTCTAGGCCGGGCGCGGTGGCTCATGCCTGTAATCCCAGCACTTTGGGAGGCCGAGACGGGTGGACCACGAGGTCAGGAGATCGAGACCATCTTGGCTAACACGGTGAAACCCCGTATCTACTAAAAATACAAAAAATTAGCCGGGCGTGGTGGCAGGCATCTGTAGTCCCAGCTACTCGGGAGGCTGAGGCAGGAGAATGGCATGAACCCGGGAGGCGGAGCTTGCAGTGAGCTGAGATTGCGCCACTGCACTCCAGCCTGGGGGACAGAGCGAGACTCCGTCTCCAAAAAAAAGAAAAAAAAAAAAAGAACAACTGTTCTTTAAGAAGCTTTATCAAATGTGTGGTCTCAGCTTTGCCTTATGTATCTTACAGAGGCTCATGAAAACATTATGTTAACTTACAAGAGAAAGAAGAAAGGCAAAAGAGAGAGTCAAAGGACTCATCCCAGGAGGGTGGAAATTTTTTAATGGTTATTAAGAAATAAGATGAATAAAGAAAACATTGATAGTGATACAGAAGTTAAGAAGAAATTACTTAGGCAGATAGTGAAGGCACGGAAGCCCTCGGTAAGGTTTTCCTTTTAATGAAAAGCCGACCCAAATTATTTTCTTTTCTAACCAAGAGCAGCCTGTAAAGTCAAGCTGCAGACACAGATGCCAGCAGTTGTGCCAATCATGTTCAAGATGGTGGCTCCATCTTCCCTTCTCTTTGTCAGCCACCTGTACAGTAAGGAGCAGACAAGGTAGCCCTGGGCAAGGGGAAACTTCATTTGCATAATAAGATTAGGGTGGGGCGGCCAGCCTTCCCAGGTGCCATGTAAACATCATACCTGATCAAACCAATCTGTGAGCCCTATGTAAATCACACACCACCTTCACAAACCTGACTATAAAATCTAGCAGGTCTGCCACCTGCCAGCCTTTCCTCTCAGAAGTCGCCTCTCTCTCAGTAGAGAGAGAGCTGTTTTCCTTTCTCTTTCTCTTGCCTATTAAACCTCCGCTCCTAAACTCCTCGTGTGTGTCTGTGTCCTAAATTTTCCTGTGTGAGAAGACAAACCCTGAGTATTTAACCCAGACAACATAGCTGCTTCAAAAGTAGTAAAACCAAGAAGAAAAAAAAGGGGAGAGTCATGGGACAAATTCCAAGTAGTATGGAAATCTTCAGATGGTTATTAAAAAATTGAATGAATAACGAGGAAATTTCATAAAGTTAAAACAAATGTCTTTCTTTTTTTTTTCTTCACAGAGCCTTGGTCTGTCACCCGGGCTGGAGTGCAGTCAGTGACCTTGGCTCACTGCAACCCCCACCTCCCAGGTTCCAGCGATTCTCCTGTCTCCGCCTCCCAAGTAGCTGAGATTACAGGTGCCCACCACCGCTCCTGGCTAATTTTTTTTTTTTTTTTTTTTTTAAGTAGAGATGGGATTTCACTATGTTGGTCAGGCTGGTCTCCTGACCTCAAATAATCTGCCTGCCTTGGCCTCCCAAAGTGCTGGGATTACAGGCAAGAGCCATCGCATCTGGCCAAAACAAATGTCTTAATACAACCATTGAAGGTTGCGTGAACCAAAGGAAACCCATCTAGTCCCCAAAAGGCCCCAAACTAGTTTGCTGTATTGATTCCAGTTTGGAGAACTTAAAAAAGTTAAAAAGGCAGAGATTTCAATGAAAATCTGATCTGAAATTGCCTAGGGTAGTAGTTGGGCAGATTAATCAAGATAAAGATTGACAAGGGGGCCAGGCTCCTTTGGCTCAACCCTTGGCTGGGAACCCAAAGCCTTTTGCTCAAGGGAGGGTAAAATGGTCTGAGAGTTAAGAGAAGTTCCTGGAACTACAACATGAAAATGTAAGGGTTGATAGAATTTTAAAAGTTGGTATATTTGAATATATTTTATGTGAAGCAGTTGTGTCTTTTTTTCCCGATTACATCCTTGAAATGAATATTGTATCTGACTGGGAAACGTTTTCTTTAGGTCGTCCCATAAAACAGAAGGCATGTAAATCTGCTCTTTAAGCAATGTTAATTGGACATGCTAAATTGGAATCAGTAAGATTGCCGAAGTCCACACAGTGCAGAGTAAAAGCCAGTCAGAACAAATTCTCCATTTGGTAGCTCTTCATGGAGTGTTTTCTAGGGCTTATGGCAACGGCCTATGAGCATTTCACAACAACACCTACTAGGACTTTCGATCAGGGAATTTCCATTTGATGGGCATTTACTACTTCATTATAGGATGTTAACTGAAGCTACCCTATGACTGGGAGACATATAATGATTTTGACACCTGAAATACCTATGCTGTCTCAGATGATGTCACGGGAACAGTCTAATCTAAGCTTGTCCAACCCGTGGTCAGTGGGCCACATTTGGCACAGGATGGCTTTGAATGCAGCCCAACACAAATTTGTAAACTTTCTTAAAACATTATGAGATTTTTTTAAGTTTTTTTTTTTTTTTTAGCTCATTAGCTATTGTTAGTATTAATGTATTTTATGTATGGCTCAAGACAATTCTTCTTCCAATGTGGACCAGGGAAGCCAAAAGATTGGGCACTCCTGGTCTAATGAGAATGGCAGTGTTCAGAAGTGTTTTATAATAAAATGGAAATGGTTACACAGATTTGTGCCACCTGAAGAACACAAGAAGATATTCACAAGCAAGGAGCCCCTTTACCCCTAGGACTGACTCCTGCAATAAATTCTATGAACACTTGGACAGTGTCCTATGAACTACTCTCAATTGATCAACAAGGAGCTGCTTAGTTTACAAATGGCAGTTCCAAGGTGAATGGACCCTCTCTTGTTTGGAAAGCTGCTATTTTGATTAAAAAAGGTAAAAACAGATCAGTTCAGTGGACTGGATTGCATGTTTTTCTAACAGTAATGGAAGAATTGAACAGTGGTAGGAACCCCTGCGTTTGGGTTTTTACTAACTCACAGGCAGTGGTCCAGGGCCTTGCCATACATTAAGGTGAGGATCCAATGAAAACCAAGCCTATTAAAAGGATGCCCATAAGGGTCACAGCCCTATGGAGACTTGAGGGGTGCATTAAAGGAGAACAAGTCAATGCCCATCAGAAGAACTTCCTTCCAGTTTCAATGGTTGACTGGAATCGACAAGCAGACATCCCTGTGTGCTCCCTTAAGGTGGCCACCTGGGTCCATGAAATGAGTGGGTATGAAGGTATTGCAGCAGTGCAGAGATGGGCTGAATTTACACATGTTCCTCTTTCCCCCTTTCAAGCACATGATGCCAGTACGAACTGTTTTGTTTCTCAGCAAGAGAGAGAGATTGCTGATGGCTATAGGGCCAATTCCCTGATGGGAAGGCCCTCACAGCCAGGAAGTGAGACTGATGCTGGTAGCCACGGAGGGCTACAGATGGGTCTTGACAGGAATAGACACTGACTCTGGAGTGAACTTTGCTTACCCAGTGGTAGATGCAAATGTTCAGAGTGCCATTAAAAAGCAAAACAAAATAATAAATAAAAAATAAAAACAAGAGAAGATAGAGAAGAAGTGGCATGAATTTGGATGTCTTGGATGGCTGGCTGTCATTTCATCAGACCAAGGAACACACTGTACTGCCTATAATGTCCAAAAATGGGCTGAGATATCCTTCTTAGAGAGAGAATTTGATAGAAAAGTAGAACAGGCAATTTTAAACATTGGTTGTCTAAAACAAGGGGAGATGAAAGTATAAAGAGATGGCTTACACATTTTCATAAGTGTGTGCTCACACTCAACATGAGTGGGACTAAAGGAGTGTCTCTGCTAGATTTTTCTGTTTTTCTGTTTGATCTGGGGGAGAAGGAGTGGGGCGGGTGCTAGTATGACTATGTAATTCTTACCAAGGGAGGAGGACACTGGTATAACAACTATAACTTTTCCTTCCCCAAATCACCACATATGCAAAAAAAAAAAATGTTTCTTCTTCTCCCCTACCTGATACAGTGATCCTAAGACCAGGGCTGCAACTACAAGTGCTGAAAGCAGAGATGGCTTCTAAACAAGAAATTGTAACTGTGGTTTAAAAACTTGTGTCAGAATTCCAAATGCCCTGATGGGGGTGGATTGTGCTCCACCCTATTAAGCAAAATGGTGGTAAGAGTGAATGCAGCTATGTTGCCTGGTGGTAAAAATAGCTCACTAGTTCTGCACCTACATAACCTTACCCTATCTGAATAGGAGTGGACTGAGGAGGGGGTACTTGACTTGGTAGACTTGTAATGCTGCCTGCAATCTAGACTAGCATAGTGGCAATTCTAATGTCCCCTGCAAAGGTCAAAAAGTTTGGGTATTAATGAAGACAAGGAGGAACGGTAGCTTAAGGAAATGAATAGATGGGTTGTTAATTGAGGAAAATTCAATATTAACAACTCAAAATAGTCTCAGAACAAGAAATGATATTGTCTCAGCTCAATTATTACAGATGTTTGAAAGCTGAAAGAGTGAAGCTGCATATCTGCCAAGACCGCTCCTGCTTCTGGAATCTGACAAGAGTGAAAGGAAACCTGCAAATCTGAGTGCTCTCACCCTGGAAGACATTCATACAATAAGATGGACAGAACTATTAATGACTGTGCATATTCTTTTGATGTAATGGATCCTAGGTCAAAAACTAGGGTGTGGCCTATGGAGTTATGATATATATAGGTAGTGTTTTTGTTGACGATTCCTGGCTCATAACTCTCATATCCCTTACTACAGTCTTTTCTTATAATGTTGGATGTGTTAGGCCTTGGGTGTAGACCTCAGGTAACAGAATCTCTTCTCCTGCTTTCCCTTCACCTGCCCCAAGTCAGGACTGTAGTTTTCCATGTATTTCTGATTGTGAGTCTTAAGACTCTCCCCTGAGAAGGCTCTGTATCCTACCATGGGGGAAAGAATAGTTCTACAAAAACCCAAGAGGACTGGGTTTGGGGAGTTTCCAGATAGCTGAACATGTGGAGGTTCCTGGAAGGTGGCTCACCTGGAGAAGGCATGGAAGTTCTGTGCCCATTCCTTGATAACTTACCCTATGCATGTGTATTAGTCCATTTTCACACTGCTATAGAGATACTACATGAGAAGGTAATTTATAAATAAAAGGGGTTTAATTGACTCACAGTTCCACATGGCTAGGGAGGCCTCAGGAAACTTACAATCATGGTGAAAGGTGAAAGAGAAGCAAGTACTTTCTTCACAAGGTGGTAGGAGAGAGAGAGCATGCAGGGGAAATGTCAGACACTTATCAAACAACCAGATCTCATGAGAACTCCCTCACTATCATGAAAACAGCACGGGGGAAGCTGTCTCCATGATGCAATCACCTCACACCAGTGACAGTCACAGGAGACAGACAAATTCCTAGGCAGACAGAGATAAGGCCCTAGCGAAACCCAACTTTCAAGCCAAGGACATTTTAAAGCCTGCAAACCAAGCTGCCGGTTCTGGCTAGAGTCCATAACCAGAGTGAGAACTTCCATCCCCATCTTACCCGCTCTCTCTCAATTGGTTCCTACTGAATGATACCTTTCAACCAATCAAATGGTGTCTTTCCAAGACCACCCACAGACCAATCAGCACACACTCCCCTATTCTAAGTCCATAAAACCCCAGACTCTGCCTCACAGATGCCAACCCACTTTTGGGTCCCCTCTCCCTGCTGAGAGCTTTCTGTCCCTCAATAAGATTCTACTCTGACTTACCCTCTAGTGTTTGTGTACCTTATTTCTCTTGGTTGAGGGACAAGAACCCAGAACTTGCCAAACCGAGGAAGTAAAAAACTTGTAATGCACCTGCTCTCCAATCTGTGAGCAGCAGGAGTAAGAGTGGCAACTCTCCCTCCTGCCTGGCGAACAACAATAGTGAAGAAGCAAAGCTACTGGATGCCACTCCCTCCCACTTGCTGAACTACAGGCCACAATACTAAGTCCCTCCCTCAACATGTGGGGATTACAATTTGAGATGAAATTTGGGTGGGGACACAGAGCCAAACCATATCAGCATGTCTTCATCTGTATACTTTGCAATATTCTGTATAATAAACCAGTAAATACAACTGTTTCCTTGAGTTCTATGTGTCACTCCAGCAAATTAAACAAACACAAAGACGGGTTCACAGAAACCCCTACTTGAAGCCAGTGCATCAGAAGTTTTGGGGGCCCAGACTTGTGACTGGTGGAGGCGAGACAGTCTAGGGGACTGAGGCCTCAACCCATGGGATCTGATGCTATCTCCTGATAGCTGGTGTCAAAATTGAACTGAATAAGAAGACACCCAGCTATTGTCCACTGCTTGGTGTGTGGCAAAAATTCCTCTACACATTTGGTGACAGAAATCTTCTGGGTTGATTCTTGTGGTGTGAGAGTAGAGGAAAAACACAGTTTGAGAGTTTTTTCTTTGACAAAAATAGCAAATAGAAATTAATAAAATAATAATGAAAATTAGTTTGGTAATGCATTGTGGTATGTTGTAAAAATACCTACAACTTATTATTTTCTCTCTATCCATGCATTTTGTTGGGACTCTTTCTTGGACCTTGTGACCTGCTTTGGACAATATTACATTGATCCAGGTCTCATAAGCAGAGGTTTATAAAGTACTTGCACATAGGAGCTCGCTTTCTTGTTGCTCTTGGGAGCCCCGTGGCTACTGTACTGTGATGCTTACCCTGGCAAGTTTGCTGGAGAATGCATAACATGTGACCAATTGATCCCCATCACTTCAGTGACACAAAGCCTACTAATAGATATACAAATGAGGCCCCAGTTGAGCCAACTAGGCTAAGCCAGTCCAGGTCAAAAGAGCCACTAACAAACCCTCAAAATGCTTCTTCTTTTACAATGCTTAGTTTTGGGGTGATTTGTTACATAGCAATCAGTAATGGATTCACTGACACTTACAAAAAGTAAGGCAAGACAGTGCAAAGGTTTATTAAGACAAATATAATGCCTTCCCTCCCACCCACCACTATTCTTCGCCACCACCATCTTCACCTTTGCCACTGCTGGAATCAACATTTATATATGTATATATATATATATATATATATATATATACATATATATATATATCTTTATATTCCCTTCTCCTTTAAATACATGCATTCAACAAATTATTTGGAACTTCATTTCACCCAGAGTGCTACTCTACTTGTTAGTCTGCAACTTCATTTTATTTCTTCTCAATCTGGTACCATATCACAAAAGGTATAAGCTAGTCAATACAGATTTATACTATTTGTGTTTCTTCTGTAATTACCTCATCTCTACATATACATACATAGATATTAAGGAGGATTATATAAGGCCTTTTGTACAGTCCTTTCACTTGGTCTATTTTTATTTGTCCCACCTCCACCTTGCTCTCTCTCAAGATAATATGTATAACCATATATGGCAGATAAACTTTCATGCTTTATTCATGTTTAAGTGTCATGTACCGATATACATACACTAATATACATCTGTGTCCCTATGTATATACACAAATAGATGGGGATTTTACCAGTTTTCTTTTTTTAAATGAAGCCTTATTTTACACTTTATTTCTGTTACCTTACTATTGAGAGGTGACAGCATGCTGGCAGCATTCACAGCCCTCGCTCGCTCTCGTTGCCTCCTCGGCCTTGGCATCCACTCTGGCCGCGCTTGAGGAGCCTTTCAGCCCGCCGCTGCACTGTGGGAGCCCCTTTCTGGGCTGGGCAAGGCCGGAGCCGGCTCCCTCAGCTTGCGGGGAGGTGTGGAGGGAGAGGCAGAGGCGCCGGCAGGAACCGGAGCTGCGCGCGGCGCTTGCGGGCCAGTGCGAGTTCCTGGTGGGCGTGGGCTCCGCGGGCCCCGCACTCGGAACTGCCGGCCGGCCCCGCCGGCCTGGGCAGTGAGGGGCTTAGCACCTGGGCCAACAGCTGCTGTGCTCGATTTCTCGCCGGGCCTTAGCTGCCTCCCTGCGGGGCAGGGCTTGGGACCTGCAGCCCGCCATGCCTGAGCCTCCTGGACCCGCCTTGGGCTCCTGCGCGGCCTGAGCCTTCCCAACGAGCGCCGCCCCCTGCTTCACCGCGCCCAGTCCCACCCACCGCCCAAGGGCTGAGGAGTGCGGGCGCAGGGCCCGGGACTGGTCGGCAGCTCCACCTGCTGCCCGGATGCGGGAAGGCAGTTGGGCTCCCGAGTGGTGGGGACTTGGAGAATCTTTATGTCTAGCTAAGGGATGTAAATACACCAATCGGCACTCTGTATCTAGCTCAAGGTTTGTAAACACACCAGTCAGTACCCTGTGTCTAGCTCAGGGTTTGTGAATGCACCAATAAGCACTCTGTATCTAGTTACCCTGGTGGGGACTTGGAGAACCTTTATGTCTAGCTCAAGGTTTGCAAATGCACCAATCAGCACTCTGTGTCTAGCTCAGGGTTTGTAAATACGCCAATGGACACTCTATATCTAGCTAATCTAGTGGGGAGGTGGAGAACTTTTGTGTCTAGCTCAGGGATTATAAATGCACCAATCAGCACCCTGTCAAAACGGATCAATCAGCTCTCTGTAAAACAGATCAATCGGCTCTCTGTAAAATGGACCAATCAGCAGGATGTGGATGGGGCCAGATAAAAGAATAAAAGCAGTCTGCCCTAGCCAGCAGTGGCAACCCGCTCAGGTCCCCTTCTGCACTGTGGAAGCTTTGTTCTTTTACTCTTTGCAATAAATCTTGCTACTGCTCACTCTTTGGGTCCACACTGCCTTTATGAGCTGTAATACGCACCGCAAAGCTCTGCAGCTTCACTCCTGAAGCCAGCGAGACCACGAACCCACAGGGTGGAACAAACAAGTCCAGACACACCGCCTTAAGAGCTGTAACACTCACGGCGAAGATCTGCAGCTTCACTCCTGAGCCAGGGAGACCACGAACCCACCAGAAGGCCAAACACATCCGAACATCAGAAGGAACAAACTCTGGACAGGCCACCTTTAAGAACTGTAACACTCATCGCGAGGGTCCGCAGCTTCATTCTTGAAGTCAGTGAGACCAAGAACCCACCAATTGCAGACACACTATTTCCTACTTTTTAATTTTCTAACCAATAATACCTTATAAGATTCTGTTTGTCAGTTAGCATGGTTCTAATCCATTATTTTTAATAGCTGTAAAATAGTTCCTTGGTATAAATGTGCTATAATTTATTTCACCATTTTCCCTCTTTGTCAATTTGCTACTACTTTCTACCTCTACAAATCAACATCTGTATCCATAGATCTTTGTATCATGAGTCTTTATTTTTGTGGGATAGACCTCAAGTAAGAAATGCTGTGTCAAAGGTTAAGTATATTTAAAATTTTAATAGCTATTGCTATATTGTTTCACAAAAGATTGTAACAATTATTATGTTCACCTGCATTGGTGAAATACATAGACATCTAATTAACATGAAGTGATATTGTTTCATTACTTTTTATGACTTCAACTCTCAGCAAGTTCCTGCATCTTTTTGTGCTTCTAGTAACCATTTGCATTGGTCCAATGGGAAACAATGATATAAATGCCATTTTTTTTCTACTGGATACCTTCACCTTTTTTCAGTTTGAAAGAATCTTTCTGTTGAATAAATATTAGTCATCTGTCATGTGTGTTGCATTTTTTTCCAATTCAATTATTTGTCTTTGACTTCATTTAT
The DNA here is from genome assembly GCF_028878055.3 of Symphalangus syndactylus. Taxonomy (NCBI): domain Eukaryota; kingdom Metazoa; phylum Chordata; class Mammalia; order Primates; family Hylobatidae; genus Symphalangus; species Symphalangus syndactylus. Next base: position 26,166,524 of record NC_072425.2, read on the forward strand.
GGTAACTGATCACTAAATTCATTACCATCAAGATTTTCACGAACCCCAGAAAGTATGTATATATATTCTGGATTCTCCAATAAGATGTACATCTTTTACATTTAACTTTTTAATTACATAAAATTAATTTTATTAATGCAAAAATATTTGCCTTTTTTCTTCTATGTGAACAAACAGTTGTGTCAGCACCATTTATTATATAAACCATCATTGTACCAATGAATCAAAATATCACATTCATTCTATATTAAGTTCTCATAAAACATGTATGTTCTGGTCTAATGAACTATTTATTAATGACTATGACACCACCATATTGACTTATTAACACTGACTTTATGGTATTTTCTCTAATGGGCAAGGCATATCATTCTGAACTACCTTTGGACAGAGATTTCTTTGTTCTTCTAGGCCATTTTTTTCTTCTTAAGCAAATAATTTATATTGTGAAGTGTATTTCATATAAAAAGTATTAAATCTGCAGTATAACATAAATAATAAATTGCCACCTCATACCTACAAGAGTTAAAGAAATAAATAGTACCATTCATTTTAAAGTTTTCTGTGTACCCTCGGCTGGTTGAAATTTCTGTCCTATTCCCTGCACAAGAAGCCACTATGATTAACTTTATTAGAAGAAGACAAATTGTTTTCCAAAACAAAAGGACCAATTTACACACTCCCTTGTGATGAATGAGAATCTTTTTCTGTTTTACATCCTTACTAGTATTTGGTATTGCTAGACTGCTTAGATTTTATTACTGTTGTGGGCATGAAAAAGCAGTTCATTGTACTCACGTAGTGTTTTTTGTTTTTTTTTTTTTTTTACTTTTATTTTAGATGCAGCAGGTACATGTGCAGGTTTATTACCGAGGGATATCGCATGATCCTGAGGTTTGGGATATAAATGATCTTTTGATCTAGGTACTGAGCATAGTACCCAATAGTTAGCTTTTCAACCCGTTCCTTCCCTCTCTTCACTGTCTAGTAGTCCCAGTTGCTATCATTGCCATCTTTATTTCCTTGGGTACCCAATATTTATCTCCCAATTACAAGTGAGAACATGCAGTGTTCGGTCTCCTGTCCCTACATTAATTTGCTGAACGTAATGGCCTCCAGCTGCATCTATCTTCCTGCAAAGGACATTACTTCCTTCTTTTTATAGCTGTATAGTATTCTGTGATGTATATGTACTACATTCTTAAAATCCAATCACCATTGATGGGCACCTAGGATGATTCTATGTCTTTACTACTGTGAATAGTGCTGTGATGAACATGCAAGTGCATTTGTCTTTTTGGCAGAAAGATTTGTTTTCTTTTAGATATATATCAAGTAATGGGATTGCTGCATCAAATGGTAGTTCATTTAGATGTTCTTCGAGAAATCTCCACATTGCTTTCCACAGTGGCTGAACTAATTTACATTCTGACCAACAGTGTATAAGAATTCCCTTTCCTCGACAACCTCATGAGCATCTGTTGTTTATTGACTTTTTAGTGATAGCCATTCTGACTGATTTAAAATGATATCTCACTGTGGTTTTAATTTACATTTCTCTGATGATTAGTGATGTGAAGCATTTTTTCACATTTGTTGGCTGCTTGCATCTTTTGAGAACTAATGGTTCGTGTCTTTTTCCATTTTTAAGTGAGTTTTTTTGCTTCTTGTTCAATTGTTTAAATTCGTTATAGATTCTGGATATTATACCTTTTTTGATGCATGCTTTGCGGACATTTTCTCCCCTTCTGTAGATTGTCTATTTACTCTGTTGATAGCTTCTTTTGCTGTGCGGATCTTAAATTAGGTCCCATTTGTCAAATTTTGTTTGTATTGCAATTGCTTTCGAGGACTTAGTCATAAATTCTTTCTGAAGGCCTATGTCTAGATTGGAGTTTCCTAGGTTTTCTTGTAGGAATCTTATAGTTTTAGGTCTTACATTTAAATATTTAATCCATCTTGAGTCAATCTTTCATATATGGTGAAAGGTAGGGGTCTATTTTCATTCTTTTGCATATGGCTAGCCAGCTATTCCAGTATGATTTATTAAATAGGAAGTCCTTTCTCCATTGTTTGTTATTGTTGACTTTGTCAAAGATCAGGGGGTTATAGGTGTGCAGCTTTATTTCTGAGTTCTATATTCTGTTCCACTCGTGTGTTTTTATACCAGTACCATGTTGCCTTGGCTACTGTAGCCTCGTAGTGTAATTTGAGGTATGATAATGGGTACTTTCATCTTTGTTCTTTTTGCTTAAGATTGCTTTGGCTATTCAGGCTCTTTTTTTTGGTTCCATATGAATTTTAGAATAGTTTTTTCTAGTTCTATGAAAAATAATGTTGATAGCTTCATAGGAATAGCCTTGAATCTGTAGATTGCTTTGGGTAGTATGGACATTTTGACAATATTGGTTCTTCCAATTCATTGATATGGAATGTTTCTTTTCATTTGTTTGTGTTATCTATGATTCATTTAAGCAATATTTTGTAATTCTCCTTGTAGAGATTTTTCACTTGTTTGGTTAGATGTATTACTAGGTATTTGTATGCATGTGTGTGTATGTATGGCTGTTGTAAATGAAATTGCATTCTTAATTAGGCTCTCAGCTTAATCACTATTGTTGTATAGGCACGCTACTAATTTTTGTACATTGATTTTGTATCTTGAAACTTTACCGAAGTTCTTTATCATTTCCAGGAGCACTTTGGTGGAGTCTTCAGGGTTTTCTTGGTATAGAATCAGATTGCCCATGAAGAGTGATCATTTGACTTTTTCTTTTCCTATTTTGATGCCCTTTATTTCTCTCTATCACTTTTACTACTATCTTGAAAGGGAGTGGTGAGAGTGGGCATCCCTGTCTTATTCTGATTCTCAAAGGAGTGGCTCCAGCCTTTGCCCATTTAGTGTGATGTTGGCTGTTGTCATAAGTGGCTATTATGATTTTGAGGTATGTTCGTTCAATTCCTAGTTTCTTGAGAGTTTTTATCCTGAAGGAATGTTGGATTTTATAGAAAGATTTTTCTGTGTCTAGTAAAATGGTCATATGGTTTTTGTATTTAATTCTGTTTATGTGGTGAATCATATTTATTGATTTGCTTATGTTGAAACAATCTTGCACCACAGGAATAAAGCCAATTTCATCATGGTGGATTAACTTATTGATATGTTATTGTGTTTGGTTAGCTAGTAGTTTGTATCTCTACGGAATTGGTTGTAATGTTACCTTTGTTGTTTCTGATTGTGCTTATTTAGATCTTCTCTGTTTTTTCTTTGTTAATTTATTAATAGCTTAGTGGTCTGTTAATATTGTTTGTCACTTCAAATAATAAAGTTTTGATTTTGTTGATTTTTTTTCTATGGAATTCTGGGTCTCAATTTCATATTCCACTCTAATTTTAATTATTTCTTTTCTTCTGTTATCTTTGGGGTTAGTTTGTTCTTATTTTTCTGGTTCCTCTGGATTTGATATAAGGTTATTAATTTAAGATTTTTTTTTAGCTTTTAGAGGTAGGTGTTTAGCACTACAAACTTTCCTCCTAACACTGTGCTTGTTGCATCCCAGAGATTTTGGTATGTTTTGTCTATTTTCATTTATTTCAATTTTTTTTATTTCTGCTGTCAGTGGGGTGTTGAAATTGCTCATTCTTATTGTGTAGCTGTCTAATCTATTCATAAGTCTAGAAGGACTTGTCTTATGAATCTGGTTGCTCCAATGTTGGGTGTGTATATGTTTATAATAGTTAAGTCTTCTTGCTGGACTGAGCCCTTTTTCATTATGTAGTGCACTTTGTACTTTTTTATTGTTTTTGGTTTAACATCTGTTTATTTGATATAAGAATAGTGATCCTGCTCTTTTTTGTTTTCCATTTGCATAATAGATCTTTTTCCAACCCTTTACTTTAAGCCATGGATGGGTCTCTTGAAGACAGCAAATAGATAGGGAGAGAAGGGGAAAGTTCTATTTATTTAGCTATCATATTTTAGTCTTTAAGTTACCTGGATATGATTTTAGCTTATGATGCAGGATGAGTATTCCTTTTCATCTTTTTTCCCCATTTGGAAAACTGGTTTTCTCAGCAGCACTGTTGAGTAAACAGAGTATAATTTTGTTCCTAATTGGCTTTGCCAGTAGTGTTATGTAGCAGGCTTCATATACATATAGGTTTCTTTCTGTTATGTTTCTCTGGTAGACTTTTTAAAACTATCTTTTCTCCATTGAAGAAAGTTCTCTCTTTTTTTCGTAGTTCACTAAAAGTTTCTATTATAAATAATTACCAAGTTCATTGAATGTTTTTCTTAATTTCATTGTAATTTTTTTCTATTTGGTAAAATAATATGATTGAATAAATGTATAGATTTTCTAATGTTAATCATTCCTAGAACAACCTCACATTGGTCATAATGTATTTTTTTAAAATTCATTATTGAATGCCGTTTATTAACATTTCATTTTGAAGTTTTACATGTTCATGAGTTTTTTTTCCTCATATATTCTTATTGCCTAGTGTTGGTTTTGAGGTTATATAATCTTTAAAAATAAACAAACAAGTTGAGAAGTGACTTCCCCCTTTATTTTATTCTTTGAAAGATACTGTAAGATTTGAATTATTTGTCTCTTAGATATTTTATATAACTTTCTTGTAAACTTATCTGGTCTGTTGTTTTGTTTGTGAGAATATATTAAAACATTGTTTCAATATTTCAATACATTAATGTTTATAAGGATCATTCAGATTTTGTACCTCTTTTTGAGTCAGGACTAGTAAACTATCTTTTTGAGGACGAGATTCCTGTAAGTCCTTTTTCAATATATCAGAAACTTTTTATTATACACATTGCCTTTTATTTCTATTAATTATTACTAAAATTATAGGTATGCTCCCTTATTTTCTTAACCTTGCTGTCTATGCCTTCTCTCTCTTTTCTTCTCTTTCTCTTTCTCTTACACACACACATACACACATACACACAAACATGCACAAACATACTTTTGTCTCCATTATTAAATCCCCACTTTGTTAGTTTTTTCTTCTATTCTTTTACTGTTTTTTAAGTTAGTTAATTTTACCATTATCATTTTGAATATAAAGATTTTGAAACTATAACTGGCCATCAAGTATAACTTTACGGCAGGACAAAAGTTTTAATAGATAAGCTTTTCCTAGTTGTTTAAATATTTTCTAATGTCCATTATGATTTCTCCTTTCTGCATGAGTAACTTAGAATGTTATTTTATTTAAATTTCTGAAGATATGGGATTTTTCTGAATATATGCTTGTTTGTCAGAGTATGTACATGTGTACATATTTATGTTTACTTTTCATATTTTTTATATTGACATCTAACTTAATTTTATTTTGCTTAATAAATTTAGCAAAGTAATATTCTGTTAAATTTATTGGTAAATGTTTTTGACATAGTAAATGGTCAGTTATTGATAAGAGAAAACTGTTGCAGCAGTATTTCACTAATCAAGCTTGCTACTCACGTTAAGTCCTCTACATTCTCTATCAATTCCTGAGAAATGTATTAAAATTTCTCACCATGATGTGGATTTGTCATTTTTTTTGCAGTACCATTTAATTCTTTTATTTTACGTAATTAGAAACTGTATGATTAGGTGCTTATATACATAAAATTTTAATATTTTCTTAGTAAATTGAATCTGTTTTCTCAATAGAGAAAAGACCTCTCTTTTTAACCTTATTTCCAAAATTGTCTGAAATTTTAACAGCAATGTCAAGCTATAAGGCTATAAATATTTTCCTGTTATATTTTTCCATTATGGCCTTTCAATCTGTGGATACATTTGTTTTGTAGGTTTTTTCTTGCAAACAGTGTACAGGTGGAGTTTTTAAAAATACATTTTATACATTTTAAATTATTTAATGCAAAGAGCAATCTATTTACATTGATTATGATTACTGAAGTAGTTAAAGTCATACCTATTTTATTGTTTTCCATTTATCCCAATTTTCTATACTTTTATTTTTTTCTTCTTCTTTCTTTTAGAATGAGGTCATTTTTCTACTTTACTAAGTTAGAAGTTATACAGTCTTCTGTTCTTTTAGCGGTTATCTAAGAAATTATAACATTCATATTCAAGGTAACAAAGTATAAAGTTAATCAATATATTCACCTCTCTGAGGAAAAACATGATCCCTGAAGCATATTAATGAACATTAATTCTGATCACAACCCTTCTGATTTATAATATTTTGATGGACAAGATGTAGACATCTATATATGTGGTTTTGAACCTCACAAAGATCTCTGTGGATAATTTTCCTTCTGGTTCATCCAGTGATTGTTGTTTCTCTTTGAGTTCTTGTCTTAATTCAGATGACGTATTTATCCTCACAGGACTAAACTCTAGGCTTTTTTCTTTTCTTTAGCTCAAAAGTTCCCTTAAAACTCAGGGTTTAAGTCGCCAGTAAATGGCAGATGGTTTTAGCAAAAAATTGTCTATAATGCTCTCATTTACCCTTTTAATTTTTACTTTTGCGTATCTCAGGCCTCTGAATCTTTCTCTGATCTTTTGTAGGTGCATTTAAGAAAAATCAGTGTAGGAGATTTTGTGTGCTGACTGAGGCATCTGTGGCCACTTAGTCTGTGACACTGCTGAAGATGTATGTCCTTGGCCTTTTATATCCCATGTGAAATATATTATCATTGTACCCAATTCTAAAATAAAATAAAATAGAATTAAACAAAATAAAATAAATTGTTTGGATTATAGTTGATGATCAATTAATATATTACTACCTTTCGTGTAAGGTGACAAATTTATAATATTGTTTTCCCAGTTTTTTGTTTCATGTCTGGAATTGAGAGGCATTGACAACTGATTGAATAGTAAGCTACTAAGATGTGTAGATTGATAAGCACTTTAATGAATTTACCTACATTGAATCCCTGAACTCTAAAGCTTTTTCTTGCTTGGAAATACAGAAGCCTTCACAAATAAACATAAAAAAACTAAATTAGACTTTCAATCATTGGGCAGATAATTAAACATTGGAATCCTTGGTCTTTCTCCTCATGTTTATTAAATGCTCTTCCTCAATCAGACACTGAACTGATGGGCTCCATCACTATCAGGTTATGGGGCTCCCTGGACAGCCTTGGTGCCTTTGCTCCTGGTGTGAACAATTTCACCGGGGAAATATCCCTGGGAACTTTCTTGCCTTGGTCTCCTTGAGTTAGAAGCCATGCCAAGCTGTCCTCCCCAAGTAGTGTCTCTCTATAGTGGCATAAGATTAAAAGGTGTCATTTTAGCCATAGTTGAATTTTAGTCCCAGTTCTGCGCTTTTAAGCCATGTGACCACAAATGATTCTTCCTTCTATGCGTATGTCTTCTCTTCTTTAAGATGTGCTTGCTGTCCTGATTGACATCTAATTTTGTTTTCATCTAGGAGCAAGAGAGTTAGGACAGCCACGAGTCAGCAAAGGGAAGTCATCCAATGCATGATATATATGATGATTTTCCTAGATTCTCTCCTTGGTGGATGAAAAACATAGAACAGTTAGGAAAGAAGTTTCAACCTCTTATACATTTGTTGAGGACTTCCAAGCCCCAGATTGTAAGAACTCACCTCGTCACAACATATGTCTCGTGAGCCTGGAAAAGAAAATAAAATATATAATGTATCTCATATTCTAGCAGATAAAATATCTAATGACATTCTTGCCCAAACCCTTTGAGATAGGCATTCTTTCTACTATTTTGCAGATGAGAAAAACAAGGCTCACAAAAGCTAATCACTCTGAACTTAATGAAATGGCTAGCACATAGCACTGTCAGGGTGGGATTAATGTGTCACTAATAGTCATTTTGTGTCTATCACTTTTCACTGCATATGGACTTGAATTCTGGTCCTACATCTATCATTGAGTGGTACTGAGTGTCAGGGAGGACCATACTTCCTTCCTGTCCTCCATTCCTTCAAAAATCAAAGATGTATGAGGGTGTTATTTTTCCCAATGTTAATTTTGTTGTTGTTGTTATGGAATTTCACTCTTGTCACCCAGGCTGTAGTGCAATGGCACGATCTCAGCTCACTGCAATCTCCACCACTTGGGTTCAAGCGATTCTCCTGCCTCAGCCTCCTGAGTAGCTAGGATTACAATCATTAAGCTAAATAATAGATGGACAACCTCTTTGAAATGTTTAAATGCATAATAATAAAGCCTATACCTTGAGAGATGCATCTTGGAATCATAGTACTACCATGGTGTGAATATTAAGGATACACATTCTGAAGCCAGACCACCTCAGTTAGACTCCTGGATCACCCACCTATTCCCTCACCTGCAAAATGAGGATAATAAGAGCAAGTACGTGATAAGGTTGTAGTCAGGATTAAAAGAGTAAATACATATAAACACTTGGAACTAGACCTAGCATGTAGTAAATGTTCAGTAACACTAGCTGTTAGGAGTACCACTCTTTGTCTGGCTGTGGAGAGTATTTTAATAGAACTCTGTGCCTGTCTCCTCATACACAAAACTATTTACACATGGTCATGAGCAATGGACTCTTTCAAGAACTTAGCATATTCCCTGGCAGAGATAAGTGGTCCATAACCCTTCCTTTTGTCCTCTCCTCTTCCTTTGTAAGTACACTTATTTATTGCAGCTTTCAACACATAGTAATCAAGTGCCTACCTACCTACTGTGTGCAGAAATTTCAGATGGTAACTTGGGAAAGTGAGAAGCAGGGAGTCAAACAGGAGGAGTGAAGAAGAAGACAATTTCCCCAAATAGGAGATGGCCTTCTTTCCACTAAAGAAGGTACCTTATGATGAGGGCAGGAGAGTGTGCAGCAAATGAGTTTTGTTCTTGGCAGAAGCAAAGCCTCCAGGGAATTCCCCCACAGAGCTTCTCTTTTCCTTTTATTGGAGTTCTGTGCTGGAGCTATAAACCCTCCAAATGAATTGAGATCATTAGGGAAGCTTGACTGATCACTGGTGAAAAAATATAACAATTAAAACCAGAAGCCTCGGAGCAGAAAGCTTGGGGAGGTGAGCAGGGGAGGAGAAGGGAACAGGAATGGCTCTTACTGCTTTATAACAAATACTAATAATGGCAGAGAATTGAGTACTAATTAAAAGTTTCTAAAAAGAGAGATTGAAATAGATAGAGAAAGGAATTCATCCATAATATTTTGCCTGCCGGGAATCAGGAAGCACTGTGGCTTAGGGAGGGGAGTGAAGGACAAGGAGTCTGGCATCTGGGTTCAAGGACTGGTCTTGGGTAACATGTGTGACCTTGGCAAGCATCTTCATCTCTCTAAGCCTTAGTCTTCTCATCTATGAAATGGTGCCTAACTTTCTCTCTCACTTGGTTTAGTAAGTAATAAATGTGAACTTGATCACACCACATAACACAAACAAGTTGCTGTCTTTCCTCCAAAGGGAGGCATTGCTTAAGAGTTGTTATAAATCACTTCAAAGTCCTTTGCAACTTCATAATTGTATGTTCCCACTAAAAAAAAATGTTTTCTGAACTGATGTTTCAAATAGGTAATGGAACCGAGAATTTAAATGATATTCTTGAAGGACTTTTGCCTCCAAATATCCCTACTGCTGATATGTAATAATCTTTGATTTTTTTCGTATTAGACATTTTTTTTTTATGTATTCCTTCATGCCTTCATCTTTCTCTAATGAAAGTGCCAGTGGATGATAAAGTCATCACCTGCTACTAACCACGAACACCACATTAGCTAGTAAGTGCTTTCCTTAGGAGATAGCTGTATGTAAGAAAATAAAATAATTGGCTGGGCACGGTGGCTTACGCCTGTAATCCCAGCACTTTGGGAGGACGAGGTGGGCAGATCACGAGGTCAGGAGATCGAGACCAGCCTGGCCACCATGCTGAAACCCCGTCTCTACTAAAAATACAAAAATTAGCCGGGCACGGTGGCAGGCGCCTGTAATCCCAGCTACTCAGGAGGCTGAGGCAGGAGAATTGCTTGAACCCAGGAGGCAGGGGTTACAGTGAGCCAAGATCGTGCCACTGCACTCCAGCCTGGGTGACAGAGCAAGACTGTGTCTCCAAAAAAAAAAAAAAAAAAGATGTAATTGACAAACTGGAAGTTCATAACAACTGGTATAATACAGGCCTGGGCAGGGAGAGAATTGGCATTGGCAATGGAATCCACCTGAAAAATGTGACTGGTTGCAAAGCATCATAAGCAGAAAAAAACCACAAAAGACTATTGAATAACTACTGTGTGTTCACTTTATCTTTTTTTTTATTTTTTTATTTTATTTTTATTTTTTTGAGATGGAGTCTCGCTGTGTCGCCCAGGCTGGAGTGCAGTGGCGAGATCTCAGCTCACTGCAAGCTCCACGTCCCAGGTTCACGCTATTCTCCTACCTCAGTCTCCCAAGTAGCTGGGACTACAGGCGCCCGCCACCACGCCCGGCTAATTTTTTTTGTATTTTTGGTAGAGACGGGGTTTCACCCTGTTAGCCAGGGTGGTCTCGATCTCCTGACCTCGTGATCCGCCCGCCTCGGCCTCCCAAAGTGCTGGGATTACAGGCATGAGCCACTGCGCTTGGCCTTGTGTGTTCACTTTAGATGTGTTGCTCAAAGTGCATAAAAATAAAAGAGAAAAATATCTTACAGACAGAAAAAATCAAATGCAGAGAAAATACATAACTCATCCCAAATCAAAATGAGAATAAAAAGGCAGAGGCAGGAATTGACTTCAGAGACATGTTCCTTGCATTCTACCATGCTGACTTTTCTCCTTCTTTCCCTGCTCCCTGGCCCCAGGAGTACCAGAATAGATTAATGACAGCCCTAAAAATGAATCTAGAAACAAACTATTGATGGAATCACATGATTTTTCCAATTTGTGTTTTCAAAGCTGCCTCATTTCTTTGCAAATCCACACTCAACACCTTTCATCTCCTATCTCACTTTAAACTCCCTAATAACATTAGTTAACAGGTGCTTCTCTCTCACAGGGTTTTCTGAGGCAGCAGGGGGGATTTATTTTGTGAGTCGAGAATCTCCTTACTATGCAGCCATAAAAAAGAAGATCATGTCTTTTGCAGAAACATGGATGGAAGTGGAGGCCTTTATCCTTAGCCAACTAATGCAGGAACAGGAAACCAAATACTGCATGTTCTCACTTGTAAGTGGGAGCTAAATGGTGAAAACTCATGGACACAAAGAAGGCAACAACAGACACTGGGATCTACTTGAAAGTGGAGGGTGGGAGAGGAACAGAAGCAGAAAAATAACCAATGGATACAAAGCTTAATACCTGGGTGATGAAATAATCTGTACAACAAACCCGCATGACATGAGTTTACCTATGTAACGAACCTTCACATGTGTCCCCAAATTTAAAATAAAAGTTAAAAAAAATCATCTTTATTAATATTCATTTTCACAAACTTAAAAAAAAAAAAGAATTACTTTATCACTTTTTAGAAAGGAAGATCATGGCTGGGCACAGTGGCTCATGCCTTTAATCCCAGCATTTTGGGAGGCCGAAGCAAGCGGATCACTTTAGGTCAGATCAAGATCAGCCTGCCCAACATACTGAAACCCCATCTATACTAAAAATATAAAAAATTAGCCAGGTATGGTGGGGCACACCTGTAGTCCCAGCTACTTAGGTGGCTGAGGCAGGAGATTTGCTTGAACCCAAGAGGCGGAGTTTGCAGTGAGATTGTGCCACTGCACTGTAGCCTGGGTGACAGTGTGAGACTCCATCAAAATAAAACTAAATTAAAATTAAAAAGAAGATGCCGAGGCCCCTTACCTTAGAGATTCTGATTCAGTGGTTAGTAGATGGTTCTATATCTGGACTTAAAAAAAAAAAACCCTCTCCACTCCATCATAGGCAATTCTGACACCATTAATTCAGAGACCATTCTTAGAACACAGAACAGCCTGAGGCAGGTGTTAGATGAAACTTGAGTTTAATTCCTGGGTCCTGCCATTCACTATTTCTGTGAACATAATACATTCCTTCAAACTGCCTCTGAGACCCAGTGGCATCATTTGTAAAACAATTGGGAAAAATATCTGCCTCATAGTATAGCCTTGAAAACAAAACTCTCCTCATCAAGAGAAAGTGATTTATAGTCATGGGAGCAGAAAAACAGAGAGGTGCAGAAGTGGAAGAATGCTGGAGACAGGCTGCTGGGGTTCAGATCCTGGTCGAAATGTTTCCTAACTTTCAGTTTGAAGTGAATTATCTAACCTCTCTCTGCTTTAGTTTTCTCATCTGCAAAATGAGAACATCATGGTACTAATGTAAATACTATGTACAAAATGAGAATATCACAGTACTTTTTTCACTACATCATTATGAATATTAAATACAATGATTCCTACAATGAGCTTGAAACCCTGACTGGCACTGACTTTTATTATTGCAATTTAATAAATAATAGTTTTCTGAGGATAGAGAACTCTTCTGGTTCTCCAAGCATGCAGCCTAGTGTTATGAGCAAAGCAGTTGCGAGCAAGCACTGCTAATTTTTTTTTTTAAAAGATCAGTGCTGGGAGTCTGGAGAAGGTGGCCCACTGAGAGACTAATTTTAGATGATTTCAGTGTTCCTGAAATCAAACACACCTCTGGTATAGCATTCTCTAGAAACATGTCCTTTCTTCTGAAACTGAAGTATATTCCAAGTAGAATTTAATCCATATACTTCTCATTTAGTCATTTACTCTTTAATTATCCAAATATTATTGGATAAAACTATTTGATGTCTAAAAAGAAATATGAGAGAATCACAGCATGATTTCTTAAAAAGCTCTTTTCTGCCAGACAAGAAACCACAAGTTGGTAAACAAACATGTCAACCAAAATGAAGTGACGGATATTGCCATTTTAATTTATTTCCACTACCCTAGAGTCTTAATGTGTATTTCAAACATTTCCACTCCATTTTTCTTTTTCCTTTCTTTAGTCTGTACTTTTCTTTTTTTCTTTTTTATTTCAACAACACCTTGAGGGTAGGTAGACTGTGCTCTGCAATTTTGCAGTAAAGGAAAACGATTCTCAAGTTTGTTTCTGTACGTTTTGTAGGAAGAATACCAGGCGGAGTTCCGGTGTTCATAGGCAGATAATTGCATATTTCAAAGATTTAAATAACAGATCTTATCTTGCTGTTTTCATTAGGAACTTTTAGCAGAAATGTGGCACAAAAGGGAAGTCCTTTGATTGATGGATATATACAATCACCTGCACATGTAAAATTCCCCTATTTTGAGTTGGTGGTGAGTCGGATTGACAATTACCTCTATAACACAAGGCAGAAAGAGGTGAGGATAGAAGAGAGGGACAAATATTATACAGAAATGCAGAGAAGGAAGGGATTGGTTTTAATGGGGTTTTTTAATTAAATGTTTTAAGCAAAAGACAAATGTGAGAGGTTTTATATAGAATGGGTAGAAATTTTATGTACACAATCTGGGTGGGCCATGGATTGGTAGAATAACCAGACTAAAGATCCAGAGGCAACACATAGTGGAAAATATTTAGGAAACAATATTGTTCTGTTGATTCAGAACAAACTTTTTGGAAGAAATTTCTGAATTAAAATCAAGTTTTAAGTGATATAAAAGTCACCCCAGAGATAGAATGTGTGGCTTCAGTCCTGGCTCCAGTGGCTCCAGCCAAAAGGGTCCTCCAATTTCCAAAATTAGCTTGATCGTCTCCAGTGATGGGAAATTACCTGATTCAATAGTTCAAGACATGTTTGAAAATCTGTGATTATTACTTGGAAAAAGCTTTCACTTCCAGTTGATACTTTTTCTAATCCACTGGGTTACACAAAACAAACACAAATTGTCTTTTCTTACAACGCTAAAGATATTTAAGGAAAATAAAATGTACTTATTCATTATCAACTCTTTGATTTTATGTCCCAGGTTCTGACCTAATCACTGGAAGGGTGATGGCGATAAAACAGCTTCAAACCCTGCTCTCATACAACATGTGGGGGGTACAGAAAAAATGACAATGCATAGTGATGGGTGAATGGTGAGGGAAGTCTCAGGCACTGAGGAGTTACATCACAAAGGCATGTAATCCTAATTTGGGGAAGGTGACATCATCATGGTCTCCAGCATTATACTGTCTCTTCTTTGGACTGTATCTCAAATTTCTTCAATACTTTTCTTCACCATCTTGTTCCCTCTTCCCTGATCACATTCTCTAATCTGTCTTCTTTTCCTAAAATTTGGAAATGGTGCTGCGAGCCCCAACTGAATAGGCAGGATTTTTCAACTGCCTCCTTTTACATGTTAAGTTTCTATATATGAACTTTCAATTTGTAGCAAACATTCATGTTGAGTGGCCATCTTACCTTATTCTAATATTTCATTCTTACTATCAACTAAAACCCCAAAATGTTATTACCTAGGCACACACACACAACACGCACACACAAAAACACCTACGTGCATAAACATATTTGTAATTATATATATTCTTAGTAATTGATTATAGCTTCTATTTCCAGGGATTTCCTTTTATATTATTACATTTTCCCACTTTAGACAAATTTCATTTCTCCAGGCTGTTCAAATCACTTTGAATTCTGCTTCTGTCATTCAAAATATACCTACCATCATGTCACCTACATATTTGATGATCGTGAGCTCTCACTCTTCATTCCAGACATTGATAGAAATGTTGAACAGGGCAGGAAAAACGACAGAGCCTACAGGCTATATCCAGCCCCTGTCCTCAAGGTTGGCATTGATTCATTAATTAGCACTCCTGGGGACCATCTTTCAACTGGTTACAAAACCAGTCTGTCATACTTCCATCAAGCCCCCATTCTTCACTCTTTTCTACAAAGACATCAGGGAAGACTTTGTGAAAGGGCTCATGGAAAGCTAGATATGCTGTACTGACTTACTTTCCCTAATCTACCATCCTAGACTATAACTCTCCTGGAGTGAAATGAGGTCAGACTGATTTGACTTACTCTTCAAGAGCTCAAAGTGAAAGTGGTACTCTTTTTGTATGATTAGAACTTCAGAATTGGGGAGCCATAAAGGATTTTAGAGATTATCTTGTCCCGCCTCATCATTCCACAAGTGAGTCTCAATTTTGAAATAACTTTGCTCATGCTTGCACAGCTAGTCAGAGCTTGAAATAGTAGTTATAACTTATATTCCTCTTTTCACACTTAGGAAGAGTGGAACTGACATTAGAAAAACATTTCTTAAAATTTGTTCCACAGAATATTACTCCCAGGCTTTAAAAAAAGGTTTCCATGTTCAAATGCATTTGAAAACCCAGTACATTGTCATGTTAGTGACTATATAATCATTTAATAAATATTTACTAATTGTCTCCTATGCATCAGACACATGCTAGGCATGGGGGAATGATGATAAATAAACAAGAGTTTTTATCTCTTTTAGATTTTCTTTTACAGGGAGAGAAACACACATTAAATCTCTAACTACCCAAATGGAAATATCGCTATAAATTGCGACTTGCTATGAAGGGAATCTGTCAGGTTTTCTAAGAGATGAGAGGAGTGAGAAAAAAGGCCTACCTGAGAATATAAAATTTAAGTATGTAAGAAAACACAGAGAAGAAATATCTTGACATATTCAACAACATGAAAGAATGTGAAACAGTTGTCAGCCATGGTTTTGAGAAGAACACATAACAGGTAAAGAGGGTTTTGTTGGGAATGTTAGAAAAATAATACATAAATATAAATATAAGATTGATGTACTTTCAGCAGAAGAGTGTGCTAAACTCATTAGCATTTTAAAAATATGATACTTGCTGCTCTGTAGAGACAGCGTAGTTGGAGGTAAGAGTGTAAGCACGGGGACCTGTTAGGAAATATTGGCAAAGATTTGGAGAGAGAAGATGGCCCCAAAAATAATGACCTATTGTAAAAAAATTAAAATTGCGCAAATCACTAACCTCTTGATTTTCTCCCAGCCTTTTCTCAGTTCACTTGGCCACAAAACTGTTAAGTAACATCTATTTTACTCCACTAAATTCTGAAGAATACATACTAATCAATGCTGCTTTGTGATCTCTCAGGCTAAAATCCCATTCTAGGCTTTTCTCCAGTGATAACAGAGCCTGCCATTTGCTTGATTTCTGCTTTGGAGAGTTTTATTAGTTTGTTTTCTTTTTCTGGTAGGTGATTCATTTGTTTATGATGGTCACCCTAGTGCTGGCTGGCTTACTTTTGTTCAAATTGCCAGGTGTCAGGCTTAAAGAAATACAAGCCCACGTATTAGCCCCAATATATAACCATGTTTACTTGTGTATCCTTTTATTCCTCACCTCCCTCTGCTCACCCTCAACACAAAATGTCATCTGGTTTCAGAATAGAATCCTAATTGCTCATTAATATTTAGGAAAACTAACTCCTACATAAAAATTACCTTTCAGACTAATTAGCAAGCAATGAATTACAGATTCTGGTACATTTCCATAGGCTGATGAAATCTTATTTTTAAATATGGAGTGAAGAATAAGAGGACTAAAAGAAGCTACCAACGACTCAATAATAAAATAATAATAAAATTCAGCATGGATAGCATGATTCCCATTCATCAGCTCTTTTAATCATCACAGTATGACAGGGTTCCTCACACTTTAATGTGCACACAGATCATCTTAGGACTTGGTTGAATGAAGATGTTGATTCAGTAGGTCTGGATACAGCCTGACATTTTGCACTTCTAGCAAGCTCTTGAGTGACGCTTCCAAACCTTGGACCACGTTTACGAGCCTCAGGGTCACTTATGGAGTGTGCTGAGCCTGTGCATAGATCGGCTGGAAATGCCCAGAGTTGAAGTCTTAAGGAGCAACTGTCAATAAGTGAGGGATGGGAGCTAAAATTCTAGGCCCCTCATTTCTTAAAGGATAAATTCTGAGTTCTACAGATGGTCTTCAGTAGTAAAATCCCCCAGTGGCACACTGGCCTATTAATTCAACTTTGGTGACTTTCTTTGATTCCTCATCTCACATGACTCCTTCACAGAGATTCCTAGGATCATGTCGCCATAAACTACTTGCACTTATATCTTCATTTTAGTTTCTGCTTGTGGGGGAAAGAGTTAAAGCATAACAATTGAACCAATAGGGGAATGGAAATGTGAGTGCCCCAATTCGCTTAGATGGGTGGTTCAAAAAGTGTGGACCATGGAACAGCAATACAGCATCGCCTAGCAACTAGTTAGAAATGCAAATTCTAGGGTTCTTCCACAAGCCAATAGGATCAGAATCTCTGCGGCTAAAGCCCAGAAATCTGTGTTTTAATAAGAGAGTAGAAGTTGCACAAAGCCTCAGAATTAGAAAATGGGAGGCCGGGCGCAGTGGCTCAAGCCTGTAATCCCAGAACTTTGGGAGGTCGAGGTGGGCAGATCATGAGGTCAAGAAATCGAGACTAGCCTGGCCAACATAGTGAAACCCTGTCTCTACTAAAAATACAAAAATTAGCCGGGCATGTTTGCATGCACCTGTAGTTCCAGCTATTTGGGAGGCTAAGGCAGGAGAATCACTTGAACCCGGGAGGTAGAGGTTGCAGTGAGCCAAGATCGTGCCACTGCTCTACAGCCTGGGCAACAAGAGTGAAACTCCATTTAAAAAAACAAAAAAACAAAGAAAAGAAACAAAAAGAAAAGAAAACGGGAGAACCAAATTTTTGAACTCTGGCTTAGGACAACAGACACAGTGTTCCTTTCCTGTTTTCTTTCACGCTGTAGTCTCTGAGGAAACTTGGGCAGAGTGGAGAAAAAAAAAAAATGCCACTGAGGACTAGGTTTCCCTTGCCAGACGTCTTAGCATGTGTTCCTCCAGTATCAATAAATCCCATGAAAATGCAGACAGATAAAGCATTCTGACATTTATATCCATCAAGAAATACATGAGAATAATAAGAGGAGAGGATAATAGTGCATCATGAAGCTTTTATTAATGTTAGACTAACTCTGTAGGGGAGATGGTTCATTTTATTGCTTTAATGTCAGGCTCTTTTCCTCCAATGGGCATAGCACTGGGGCTGCCCCTGATTTTCAATCAGTAGATGAGAAAGCAGGTATTTTGTACCTCAGGGGTGTCGAGAAGTGCTGTATGAACCATGGGGATATCTAGGAACATGCAAGACACGGACCTCCCTAAGAGATCATGATCTGCTTGAAGAAACAACACAAATAGAGAATTCAGATTTAACATTTGCTAAGTGATCAAGATGTTCCAGAAACTATATTGTGTGGCTTTACACATATCATTTTATTTTAAAATGCACACGAGCTAATAAGCTAACACAATAAGGCAGCGTATAATCAGTTACTAAATTTGTGTTCAATATGGATTTTGAGAAGTAAAAGAGCATCAGGAATTACAACTCTATCATTAATTTGCTGTGTGATCTTCATTAACTCACTTCCATTTTTATAACTTTGCTTCTTCATCTGTAAAATGAAGGCATTGAGCACATCTCAGAATTGTATCCTACAGAAAGTTCCTCTTTAGGATACTCATAAATGTGCAACACTGAAAACAAAAACAAAAGCAAAACAGTGTGGTGAGAGAAGACAAAAATGTTTTAGAAACACCACGTTCAACAAAATTAAGCAGGTTTCTTCCCTGAAGGACCTCTCAGAACTTTGAAGATGCTTCTTTATTTTGTGAATCTATAAGAGTAAAGTCTTTTTTGTAGCATTTCATAAAATGGTTTTACTACAAAAGCTACTATTGTGTGGCACTGAGTAACATCCCTTAGAATGCTCTCCCAGACCCAATGTGGAAAATGCTGGAAATCACGTCTGAAAAGTCTTCCAGCTCTATGGTCCTTAGCCATGGCAATCAGGTCAGTTCACTTAGGCAATTTTTAAAGCGTGGTTCAGGTCTAATTCAATGAACACCGAGAGCATTTGCAGGGGAGATAACAGCATAAAGAAAACCTCTGGGAAAAAAAACATGAGACTACTTTAAAAATAAAAGAGTTTACAGGTGAATGAAAAAAAAAAAAAAAGAAAACCTCTGGGGTAATGTTTTCCTTCACCAGGACTATAGAAAAGCAATATACCTTACGTTTGTCTAGTAATTACAATGTGTTTTCAAATGCATTAATGAATTTAAACACCCTGCAACCCACATTTAGCTTTTTGTATTCCCCTTTTTATTTTCAGTGAGAAAACTGAAGCTTGTAATGGTGGCATCTGACTTTCTCAATGTCACCTTCCCTGTGCCCTCCTCCCCGATCCTTTCACTTCATAATAAGCACTCATTTGCTTATCAAGATTTCTGAGTGTGCTTCCCCTGCACACAGCATCCTGCTATGTTATCTAGAGTCCAGCCCTGGCCTTCAAGGGCCTGGCCACAAGCAGGGAGGCCGCTTGGATGGAAAACTGGGATGCTCTTCAGAACATATCACCTTGGGTTTGGCCCTGGTGATACTTCTGGCCAGCCACCAGCCCTCAGCCTGGTATCTGCAGTTAAACACCCCAAACTGTATGAGTTAATTAGGTGCATGTTTATAGAGAAATCAAAGCTACGCCTGGTACAGAGGGTGCTCTGAAGGGAGAAGTCTAATGGGAAAAGCAGGAAGGTCAGAGCTAAGAAACCAGCTGTCTGGGCTCAGTCCCAGGCTCTGCACCCTCTTCCTGCTTGATGCTGAGCAAGCTACACCTCCTATTTCAGTCTTTTTGTCTCTTTAGATTTTTATAAAAGAGCTTTCTAAGGATCCTTTCAGCTCTCACATACATTTATTTTTTAATGTGAATTGACCAAGTCAAACGTAGCAATCAATGAGGTGACTAATGTCACATCAGATAGCCCTTATGGTCATTATTTGAATAGGGGCACTTGAAACCTTCCCAACCCCCTTCTCCTGCCACCAAAGATGAAAGTGTCATTTCTGACCTCAGCACTGACCTTTGCCTTGAACTTTGCAGTTTCTTTCTTATTTCCATTTCCAGCTGGATCTTTGCCCCCTGGCGAGACCAGACTTTTCTGAAAGAGTATAAACTTCTCTGAATGATATTTGAAAATAAAGAATAATTGATTTCACAGCTCCTTGAACTTCTATCAGAAATTGATTTTTCCCCTCTTTTGTTTTACCCACTAGAAAGTTATTTGAGTGATGACAGATAGAAACTCCAATGCATAAATGCTCTTTGTACTTTCTCCCTTCCCCTTCAAGATTGCTACTGAGAAAAGAGTGTGTGGAGGGGTATGTATTTGTCAAATATCCTTTCACATGTATTTGTATCTGTATTTGCCTGTGTTTGTATGAGTTCTTGAATCTGCATGCATGGTACGTGAGCTTTTATTCCCCAATGTCTGTGTGTTTATGTTTACCCATGTATGTAGAAATGCATTTATTTATGGATGTGTGCTTCCTGTATATGTCTATCCAAATGCAAGTTTGTATCTGTGTGTTTATAAGCAAGTATATTCACATGAGTGTTTTGCATACATATATGCCAGTTTATGTGTCTGTAGTTTGTGGCTTAATCAGCCTATATGTGAACAGGCAGTTTTCTTTCTAGGTGTTTGTGCAAGTACATGTTTATCCATACACATAGGCATATGTGTGTGCCTGTTATTAAGTATCTAAGTAGTTAGACTGACATTCTAAAGCACACCTATCCTTGCCATTGCCTCTGCTCCCCAAAGAGAGAATAAATAAAACTCAACTTTTCTTGGCTGCACTGGACAGATCCTGCCGATTTGGACAGTTATGATGAACCATGGCGTGCACTCCTCTGCCAGCCCAGTATTAGCTGTCACTTCCTCGGGCAGAACAAAGTCACCCAACTGGACTGTGTCCTAATTATCTGGCAAGAGAAAGAGGTGTGGAAGCTGCCTCTGATAGTCCTGGTAACCCCTCTCTCTGTAGCAGCCCAGGGACTCATTTGGCTCCCTAGAAGCCACCCACCCCTAGGGCTATTTTGAGTGGCACATGGGCCGTGTTAACATGGTGCTGATTGAAATGTTGGTGTAGCAGAAGCTGTCGGTGCCAGACAGGTGCATCACACCTATTTTCCATCCCTTGCCTGCCTAGATGTGTGTGAGCGGCAGATCTGTGCTTCCTGTCAGTCAACCCATCTGCTTTGAGCTGGCAGCACTGCCAAAGTGGTCAGTTGTGACAGTGATGGTTGGTAGGGGAAAAATTGGGCTCATATTCAAATAGACCTTTAGCTTCCTTTAGCAGGAAGAAGGAGCCCCCACATGGGGACTTATACCATTACCTAAGAAAATAAATGCAGATACTCCTATCACTTGAAGGTAGAGTAAGATGTCCAGACTCCCTACAGATGCTGAGGATAAAGTGGGCATTCATAGTCTGGGGAATGGGGATGAGAAAATATAATAAATAAAAGCATACTAGTTTGGTAGTATAGAGACTTAGGCTCAAGTACCCATTCTTCTACTAGAGGGCTGCAAGCTTATGCAAGTGATTTTAGAGGAATCTCAGGAAAAGGTTGGATTTATTCTCAAAATAATAATAGGCTTGCCCCATTCTGGTATAATGGAAAGAATCCTAGTTTCAGTTCCTGCAAGAAAATTTAGTCCAATAGGCAGACTCTGCTAGGATATTGCTTTGTCAATGACAAAAATTACAGTCCAAGATCAACAAAACCCTATTTGAAAAGATTAAAATTCAGCCTTTTCCTGCTTTCTAGGTTTTTGTTTTACTATTCACTGATTACCCCCACTTGGGTATTTTAAGTTGTTACACATTCAAGATATCCAAAAACAACCTCATCCATCTCTTCTACAAACTGCCATGGTAATTACATGCAAATTGTTACCTACGCTAAACCAAAGAGTTAGCTTTCACCTCTTTCACCCATTCCCAATCAATCAACGAATTCTATAAGCTCACTTTGTAAGTACCACTTGAGTCTATCTCCACTGCCAAAACCCCAGTTCAGCGTGACAGGCATCTTCTCTTGCCTGGATTTTGCAATGACCTCCTAAATGGCCTCCCTGACTCTACTTCTGTCCCTTTCAAATCCATTCCCAGACTGAAGCCAGAGTGGCCATTTAAAACTACAACTTTGTTCATGTTTTGCTTTCATGATCTTTTCATCATCCTGAGGATAATGTACAGATCCATTAGGATGGCCTGTGAGGATCTCTGTAATCAGACCTATGACCACAGGCTTATGTTTTCACGTTCTGCTCCTTCTGGTGTATTCTAACCATTATCAGTTTCTTTTATGCACTGGAATAAGTCCTGCTTCCTCTCACTTCTTAGTCTCGCTCATACTATCCCTCCAGCTGAAACAGTTTTCTATTCTCTCCATCTGACCACTCCTATCTGTTCAGCTTAAATATAATTCCTCTGAGAGGACTTTTATGTAGCCCAATGCAGATGAAACTCTCTTGCCAAATCATCCCTAGCAAATTCCACTTCCCTTGCGTAAAACACATCACATCCTACTGGAATTAATTTCTTAATTGACAGTCATCCTTATTAGAATTCCAGCTGTTTCAGGGCAGAAAGCAGGTTTGAAATATTCACCTGTGGATCACTGTTGCCTGGTACAGTACTTAGCAAAACATGAAAAATGTCCCATAAATGTTTGCAAAATAAACAAATAAATAAATGTCAACTAATAATGCTTTAAGTGTAATTATGTTAAATTGCTGTATGTGAGGAACTTTATAAATACAATACAACCTTGAATATTAGTTTCTGAGAGTAGGGACTTGTTTCTTACACCATTGTGTCCCCCTTCACCCTAAGAAAAATGTTTGGTATGGGGGGTAATCGATTAATAATTCATAAATTGTCATAATTCAAAATAAATAGTTATTTCATATTATGCTATGCCCATAGGTGTGATACAGTGTTTCTCAGGTTTGCCTACCCAAATACCCCTAACCTTAAGGAAGTATGTATATGTACCCTTAGAGCATCTGGAAATGTAAGCCAAAGTGGCATGCTGTAAGAAAGAAATCTTTTTCAAGTCTTGAGTTATATCTCAAAATCCATGCAAATTCCCTATTTTATACCACAGCATGTCCATGTTTGTTTTAATATCAAAATAAGGTTTTAAATTACTTGCTATGAGCAGAACTAATAATTGAGAAATTTATGCCATGCATATCATCTGGTTTTGCACTTTCTGGCACGTAGCCAATAAGCTTGTTCTAGTTTGAGAGTGAATGAAACCCCTGTGGCTAACTCAAAAGCCACGGTGTTGCCAGAGATATGCTGTGAGGCTGGTGGTCTGCCAAATATCAAAAACTCATTTGAGGATGCGGTTTTGGGGATTTCACTCTAGAATTCTATACATGGGAGGTCTCCTATACACTAATCCAGGCTTTAATCCAGACAGGAATAATTGTTCACTGCTATCTCACAGCTATTTGAGCCCATCTCTTTCTCCTGCTACAATTGCCCTCTCTCTGCTATCCACTCTTTTACCCAGAAGCCTCCCTTCTGCCCTTTTTCTATCTGCCAGATGTTAATTGCACACACGACTCGTGCCCTTCCATTTTCTCATGTGTAGAGTGCAAAGCTTTTGAGGCCTTTTGCATTTATCCCTTATCCTCACATACCCTCACTATTGAATACCATCTGCAAATTTAATTAGCCGGCAATTTATTCTCTTTGCCTAATCATTGGTGAAGTTGAACAACTTTATGAAAAGGGAAAAGAAGAAACATTCTCATATACTGTGTACAGAATACACAATTTCAATCTTTTAAAAAAATTTTTCTTATCTCTTCAGCTTACTATAAGGGAGTACTCAGGTGATGGGAGTCCAAGCCAGTCAGAAATCAGAGATATAAAAACATAATGGGATACAATGGGAATTTTTTAAGTAGCTCTAGAAAAATAAAAACCAAGGAGCTTATCTAGAACAACACAGTTGTTTGTGGCACAAAGCTGTTCAATTCATTTCAGAATATTGCTTTTCCCTCTAAATACTAGGTAAGCAATTTTCAAAATGATTTAGCCATTTGTGTGGCATCTGCTTACATTGTATTGTCATTCTTTGAGAGCTGCCCCTGAAGAATCTAGATTTCTGCTTTGATTGCCATGGCCTCAAAATCACTTTTCTTTCACTGATTTCAGATTTTTTTTTCCCTCTCATAATCAGCAAGGCGATTAGTTAACCAAATCCTATTTCCAGCTGTGACTCCCTGGGAAATTTCTTCTGACCTTAGGGAAATCATCCAGTCCATGGCATCAGAGAGAAGGTTATCCTTATCTCATTTTCATATATTGCTCCAGATGGTTTGAAACAACAGGGATGGTCACACAACACCTTGGCCAGTGTCAGATGCTACCTTGGTGAATTCTGCTGAGTTTTAGGATCTTAGAGAAAACAGCATCCATCAAGAAATCCAGTGAATTTTTGCGTTTAGTGCCATCTCTCCTATCAACACTTATTTTCACTTTAAAGTGTTATTGTAAAGCATAAATGGATGTATACGGATTATGCCACTAACACATACAGTGCTATAAGGCAGTGGAAAGAATGCTGACAGTGACGCTGGGACAAGTGGGCCCTTCTATTAATTAACTGTGTGGTTTTTGCCCAACAAAACCTTGAACTAGGTAAGGACAAAGGCTGCAGTTTACTGATTTTTCTATAAAAAGAACCTACTATAATACCCATACTTGAGAATCAGATAGTGTTTATCAGTTAGAATTTGTAGGGTCATTGTGAGGCTGACTTGAGAAAATGCATAAAATTATTAGATGAGCGTAAATTATGAGTAATCACCACCATTATTACTAATTACTACAGCTGAGGGAATAACCTTAACTGAGAGGACTGTAGAATTTCTAGAAAGTTTCAATTTAGTAAATATTTCTAAAATATGGGCCAACATTCTTTTTTATGAGTTTATTATGGTTAGTCTAAAACGAATCTTTAGTTCTAGCTAAGTATGTAACAAAAACTCAGCATTGTGATTAAAATGGTTTACAATTTGTGTACAGGAATGCAGACTATTGTTGCTGAGTACAAAATTGTGGCCCTATATAAACATTTCATCACCCAAAGATAATCAGATGAGTGCCATTAATGGAAGCAAAGAAAATGTTTTGCATATTCCTTGTTCTACCAAGACTCACTGTGTGGTAGTCAGAATTCTGAAATAGTCCTCAAGATTTCCATTCAGTGGTTTGCACACCTTGTATAATTCCCTCCATCCCTATATGTGGGTGGGACTTTTGACTATGATGAGATGTTTTCATAATTAGGTTACCTTATACGGCGAAGGTAAAGGGATTTTTCAGATGCTAGTAATGTCCTTAAGGAATTGAGAATAAGTTAATCAAAAGAGAAAGTAGTCTGAGTGGGCCTGCCTTAATCAGTTGAGCCCTTTAAAAAATGACCCTTTCTTTGTTATAAACAATCCAATTATACTTTTAGTTTAAAATGTAAAATATCTCATTGTTGACTGTAGTAATAATTTACTGCAGCAATACTAATTTATCATACATTTTAAACTAACTAAAAGAGTATAATTGTGTTGTCTGTAACACAAAGAAAGGATAAATGCTTGGAGCGATGGATTCCCCATTACCATGATGTGATTATTACACATTGTATGTCTGTATCAAAATATGTACCTCCTAAATATATACACCTATAATTTATCCCCAAATTTTTTTTAAAAATGGAAAAACGTTGTCTAGAAATCAGATAGTCAAAGTAGCATAGATGCTCTTTTTCTGGCCTTGAAGTAATGAAGTGTCACATGTGGAGACAGTCATATGACAGGGTATCATGAGCAGCCTCTAGGAGCTGAGGTCCTCAGTCCTATAATCACAAGCAATTGAATTCTGCCAACCACCAGCAAACATTGAAGAGGACCCAGAGCTTCAGACAAGGTCACAGCCCTGACGGCATTTTAACCTGTTAGACCCTGAGCAGAGGACCAGCTAATCCACACCCAGGCTCCTGGCTGGGGATAATAAAAGTGTGTTGTTTTAAGCTATTAAGTTGGTGGTAATTTATTGCATAGCAATAGGAAACTCATACTCATAAATTTTGTGTATTATTCAGGATTCTGTAGAGAGACAGGACTAATAGGATAGATATATATATGAAAGGGAGTTTATTTAGGAGTATTGACTCACTCAATCACAAGGTAAAGTACCACAATAGGCCATCTGCAAGCTGAGGAGAAAGGAAACCAGTCCAAGTCTCAAAACCTCAAAAGTAGGGAAGCTGACAGAGCAGCCTTCAGTCTGCGGCCAAAGGCTTGAGAGACCCTGGCAAACCACTGGTGTAGGTCTAAGAGTCCAAAAGCTGAAGAACTTGGAGTCTGATGTTCAAAGACAGGAAGCATCCAGCATGGGAGAAAAATGCAGGCTAGAAGACTTAGCCAGTCTAGTCCTTCCATGTTCCTTTGCCTGCTTTTATCTTAGCTGCACTGGCAGCTGATTAGATGGTTCCCACCCAGATTAAGGGTGGGTCTGCCTCTCCTAATCCAATGACTCAAATGTTAATTTCCTTTGGCAACACCCTCACAGACACATCCAGGAACAATACTTTGCATCCTTCAATCCAATCAAGTTGACACTCAATATTAGCCATCAATCTTTGGATAATTGTTATGCTGGATTTCTCACTATTGAAAAGAGTCCAGAATGCAACCTTTTAAAAGTTTTTCAATGTCTGAGAATGAGCCCAATGCAGAATATACTCATTATTTGCATTCTTCAAGATTTTGCTTAAATCCCTTTTTTTCCCCAGATCAACTTAACATATACTAAGTTAAGCTTTTCCCTTGCCTCCTCCTTATTCTGATTCCCAGTCAACTTTACTGCATATGGTTCATCTCCTGGTTAGTAGTCTTACCAGCTACCCAGTACTCAAGACTAGAAGCCTCAGAGCCATTCTCTATTCTTTCCTCTTGATTGATTCTCTAATCAGATCAATTGTCATGTAGTCTCAGAGACTTCCCTTAGCTCTGGCCTCTCATATGCTCCCTAGTATTCATCTAGACAATTACTATGGGTGTCACATGCAACTGTCACTTCCATTTGGTCCATTTTTTCATTGCCATAGAATGGTCTTTATAAAGAGAAAGCTGCTTTATTTACTCATCTGCTGAGGCATGCCTGAGGGCTTCCCACATGGCATGCTGTGTTCTTTACAATTTGGCTCCAGTCTTCTCCTCTCCCTTCTCAACATGTTCCCTATATTTCTTTTATACTTTCCAGGAACGTTGTGGATTGCATCGTGCCCCTTCTCCAAAGAAAAAAGGAAGATATGTTCTAGTTCTAATCCCTGGTACCTGTGAACATGCCCTTGTTTGGCAATAGGGTCTTTGTAGATGTAATTAAGTTGAGGGTATTAGGTTGAGCCCTAATCCAATAGGACTGATGTCATTATAAAGAGGAATTTTTGGACATAGACACACATACAGAGGAGAAATATTGCTGATCACATCTAGCGTTCAGATTTAAACCCCATCTATATGCTGACCATTCTCTAGGGTGTATCCATAGCCTTGGCCTTCTTCCTGAAAATAAGCTTTCTATATTTTGCCTTATTCTCCTTATTATTGTTATAATAACAATTTTGCTTGCAGAAGAGAATGAGATGTGAAGACAGAGGCAAATAGGGAGAAGACAACCAAGTGAGAGAGGCAAAGATTGAAGTGATGCTTACGCGAGCTGAGAAACCCTTGGGGTGAACAGAAGCTGTAAGGGGCAAACAGAAACGGTAAGAGGCAAGGAAAGATCCTCTCCTAGGAATTTTGCAAGGGAGTGAGGCCCTGTCGACATCTTGACTTTAGACTTTTAGCCCCCAGAACTGTGACAATAAATTTCACTTGCTGTAAGCACCAATTTGTGCTGCTTTGTTATGGCAGCTCCATGAAACTAATGCAGTGGATATGCCCACCCTTTTCACTGTATCATGACTTCAAACAAGCCGCTTTCTTTGCATGAAGTGGAAATTTCTCTAAAGATGTTTGAGGACCCAGCAAGTAATCCACACTTTTAGTAAAAACCTTCTAGGAGAGCCTCAGACCAAGTTTTGTTCTCGCTTCCTGATTCTCTAACAACAAATTATCCGATCTCTGTTCTACTGCTCATATTGAGTTGTTCAGTTACGATTTTGAACTCAATAGTTGCAGTGTCTTTGACTGGATGGAAAACTTCTCAAGGGCAGGGATTATGGCATACAGCTCTTCAGTGTATACTTGTTGAATTAAAAAAACAAACAAAAATAAAAATAAAACCTTCACTAGTCTCATGTATCTGGTGAGACCTAAGTTTGAAAATAAAATATTCTTTAAAAACCGTATAAAGTAAGATTTCTATTCTCAGTTCATAGGTGAGGCTCAATAAATGTTGGTCCATGTACTACTTTTGCTCCCATGAGATTAACAAGCCTTAGAAGCCAGAGACTGGGTATCAAGTCTTGCCCAGATTTCATTAGTCCACATGACTTTTGGGAGCTGTGCAACATTTTGATGATGGTGTGGCTGATCAGCTGATGGAAGTTATAAAAAGAATTAAACAATAAAAAATAAAATTAAAAAGGCTTGAGAAAAAATATGTGAAAAGATCCTTGTGAGTAAGTCCTGCATTTATCACCATTTCTTTGACATGGTGAATGAATTATATATAAGCATTATAATGATGTAATATCTCACAGTCCTGGATGGCTTGTGGAATTGAACGGCCTGGCTGGATGCAGTTTATGGAAGAAAAAGAGGAACAAGAATGAACTCAAAGTCATTTGGCATGCTGTTCAGGATTTCTACAGCTGCAATTTCCTTGTATTACTGAAATTGTTTAAATTCAATGTATTATAAGAACCATATATTCACTTGGATGCTGAAGAAATGCCTGATGAGAAATAAATTCATTTTTAAAAACATAGATATTTATTTTCTTGTTTTTTTTCCTTGACAAGGTTCCAATCTTTCTCTTTCTCTGTCTCTCTTTTAATCAATGTTTCAACCTTTACAAATCATTCAATCCAATTGAGTACCATTTTCCAACATGCAGATTGGTGATCAGAGAGCTATAAATTTATGTATAATATGCCATTAGTATGTTGACATGGGAAAATATGATCATCTATTCTGTTGCCCCCTGAAGATAGATGGAGTTAATGCTTTCTTTTCTTATATAAATGACTTTATGGTCCATGAAGCTGAAGTGGAAGAATGAAAGTGAACATAGCTTGTCCAACATCAGTCTTCTGAGTATAAGCCCAGCATACAGTAGACATATAAGAAATGTTGGATGAATTATGATTTTCTTCTTTCATATATCCCCTGGTACATAAAGAAAGGTGTGCTAAAGCAAACTTTACTTTAGGTCATTATGAGCATCAAGACATAATAATAATAAGAGTAATGATAAACAATAATCATTACAATAATAAAACAATAATTGCAACAAAATAACAGGTAATAATTACCAAGCACTTAAAATTTGTGGATCCTTTTTAAGTACAAAACTAATTTTGTAATTCCAAATGTGAGCTGAGAGTAGGGTCTTTTTTTCTAATTTACTGGACTCTTACATTGAACTCACAGGCCCTTTCCCTCCTCCAGATAAAACAAAAGCATGCCTTACTGTCATCTCCCACCACCTCATGGGTGAGAAACAGGAAGACCCTTTTTTCCAGGGGAGAATAAGGCTAATTCATTCCATTCTGAATGTGCTGATACTGATGAAGAAAGCAAATACTTTCCATCTTCTAGAGAGCTTGTGATTTCCCAATACATTTTGAGCAAGCTGTGGTCATTTGGTTATTATAGTTACAGAAATTCCAGCAGGTACAACAGAAAGAGAGCAGGCATGGTGCTACTCATATTAGACTAGATCAGGCTGCAGTAACCAATGACCCCAAAGCTTCAGTGTTTTGAAACAACAAAGCTTATTTTTTCACTCACAGCATATAAACATTATACATTTTGTTTTCAAGATAGGGTCTTGCTCTGTTACCCAGGCTGGAGTGCAATGGCGTGATCATAGCTCACTGCAGCTTCAATCTTTTGGCCTCAAGTGATCCTTCCACCTCAGCCTCCTGAGTAGCTGGGACTAATGGCACACACCAACACACCTTACTAATTTTTGTATTTTTTGTAGAGATGAGGTTTCGCCATGCCACCCAGGCTGATCTCAAACTCCTAGGCTCAAGCAATCTACCTGCCTTGGCCTCCCAATGTGCTGGGATTACAGGCATGAGCCAACATGCCAGCAACATTACACATTTGTGGAGGATTTCTGTTTCATATTGAACCACAGCTAATGAAGTTCTCACTACATAGAACATTGCCAAGAGCAGCACAAAGAAGAGATAATCACACACCAGATTTTCATGCTTCTGCTTGGAATGGATACATGCCACTTCTGCCGATAATTCATTTGAGAAAGCAAGACAAAGAGCTATACCTAATTTCAAGACAGAGAAGAGAGGTGATCCTCTTGGATGCTTGAAGGAGCATTTCTTCAGAATTGTTGGTGAGTAACATTGATGTCTGCCATCACTGAGACATCATGCTATTAATGAAAGGAGGCAAGTGAGAGTTGTACAGTCATGGTCTCAGGTTAGTCTACCACTATTCTGTTGTGCCCACTCTAACAAGGCTTTCACTGACACAGCTCCAGCAAAACCATTCTTGTCAAGGTCAGCAGCAACTTCTGAATTGCTAAATGCAGTAGCCACTGCCAGTTTGTTCAGTCATTTCAGTTGACCTATGAGCATTATTTGAAAAGGTCTATTTCTCCCACCTCTTTATGTACGTTAATACTAGGTGAGCACAGCCTTCTGGGTTTTTTGTTTTTTTTTTTCTACCACTGGCTGTTTGTTATCAGTCTCTTTTGTGGGTTCTTCCTTATCTTCCTGACCTCTTAATCTCTATAGCAATATCAATAGATTTCTTCTCTTTTCTATCTAAACTCAGGCACTTGCTGATCACATCTAGTGTTCAGGTTTTAGATCCCATCTATATGCTGACCATTCAACAGCCCTGGCCTTCTTCTTTAAATTAAGCTTCCTATAGTTACCTGTATATTTGATATTTCCAATATATATGGGACCTAAACCACAATTCTTGATTTTCCATTGCCTACATGTTCTTATTTCAGTCTTTCAACAAACTTTGTTGTCTTTATCTTCAAAATATACCCAGACTGCATTTTGTCACATACACTCGTAGCGACCTAATCCAGGCCACCATATTTGTACTGTTGCATTCGTATCCTAATTGGTCTGACTTTTTCTATCCTTGATTAACCCATTCCTTTCAGCCTCTCCTATCACATCAACCAGAGTTAATGTGCAGAATTTTATAGTGATTTTCCATCTCAGTCTCTGTAATTCCAAAGACAATGGTCCTAAAATCCCACAGTCTGGCCTTCATTTATCTCTCTGACTTTATTTCTTAATCTTTTCTCTATTCACTCATTTCCAATCACACCAGCTTCTGAGTGTTTATACTCAAGGCATGCTCCTGACTTGCAGCCTTTAAACATTTTGTTTCCTCTTCTTGGAAGGCTCATTTCTGCATATATGCACAGTTCTCTTCTCAAATTTTTGTTCAGATGTTTTCTTTTTAATGTGGCCTTGACTGAGTAATCTACTGAAAAGTTTAAGCCCTCCTTTCTGCCCCAATAATCTACATGCTTCTTTCTGTTTTTCAACTTTTTTCTCTGTAATTTATTACCTTTGCAGTAATATATAATTTAGTTATTAATGTGTTATTGCTAGTCTCTCCTACTAGCATTTAAGAGTGCTGTTTTGTTGACTTGTGGATCTCCAATACTTAGAAAAATCTTTAAAACCAAGTTGACTGTCAATAAACTTTTGGGAATTGAATGAATGATAAATGAATGAATAAATAAATAAACAAATAAGGTTAATTTGATGTGGTTTGGGCTCTTAGCAAGAACAATCTGAATTAAAGGACTAGTCTGCCCATGTACAAATAATTCATCAATCTTCTTAAGTACCTTCACTAAAACCCAATTTCCCTGTCTTTATTCAAGCATAGCATATGCAGTGAAATTCAAACTACTATGCATTAGTACAATCCTATCATATTGTATCTAATGTCTACAGGTTAAATATATTTGGGAAACAGTTTAGTGACCACAGGAAGATGCCTAACAGTTTAGTGACCACAGGAAGATGCCTCCTCTAAAGGTAATATTTTATTTGAGGATTCAGATCACAGAAAAGGGAATCTCTTAATGACCATTATTAACCCAATCTAGGTTTTTGGCATGCCTAATTTTTCCTCAAAAAACCCCAAATGTAGAGTTCTAGAAAGCTTTTTGTTAAATATCTTCTTATGTTTCCCTTAAAAGTGCTCACTAATACTTGCTATCCAGTTAAAACCTGTTTTCTCTCTTTGACGGTAAACATTGAGATGAGATGAACAAAGTTACCAATTAAGAGGAAGGCAGAAAGATCTATATATTCGGTCCTAAAAATAAAAACCACATGTATTAAAAAAACAAAAGAAAAGAAAGAACATGTAATGCTTACCATGTTCCTGTGAGAACACTCTTTCTAGAAAATACCAGCTTACTTGCTGATAATGTGGCTATTAGAGAACAGAGAGAGACTTGAATTATAAAACTGCTGCCACTGACGGAATAAGTTGGAGTTTTTAGGGATTCCACAATTAACACTCAGCTCTTATTTTCCTGAGTATGGTTATGATCAGACAGACAACAAAATGTCAGTGTTATTAGCAATAAAGTTGTATTAAAATAGATAACCTCATCGGCAACCACAGCTGGGTTTTTTGATAGCTTACCCTTTAAAATATTTACCATCCCCTGAGAGATTCAAGGTCTTATCCATCACTCAATCTCCTATAAGCTTAGGACACAAATGAACAAAAGGTCTATGCATTGACTCTCTGAAAGAGCTGCAAGAAGGTCCTGGGATGATCATGGTGAATTCCTTCCCTTAATCCTATCAATTGGAGAATTTACTTCTTCCTTGATAATGAGAGAGAAATGGCATCAAGAGAAATCAGAAACATTTCCAACTTTTGTTCCCTAAAAAAGAAAATTTTGTCTCATCTATGGGAATGTAAAAATAGGTGATCTTTTTTCTTTTCTAGCAAAGAGAATTAAACTTAGCTCTTATCAAAGTTCATTATTTGTTACCTACAGGAGAGATAATAAGACAGGAGAGAAAAATTCTCAGCTAACAAGTGGTTGTTCAAGTGCAACAGAACGCTTTGTGCCTGACGACTTTAACACTTAAAAAAATGTGTGTATAAATGGTGGGGATAACTGTAGCACTTGGGTTTTTAATAAAAAAGAAATGTTAGCAAAGAGAGGAAACCACATGAGCAGAGGAGCTAAAGCTTGTATGATATCTAGAGGTTTTCAGATAGCTTGTAGTAGAGAATTAAGTACAATTACAAAATACTTTGTCAGTCAGTACCTGTCATTTGGTGCCCTAAAAAGTATGTTTCCTTGTTTATTATAAAGAATAAAAATTAAACCCATCTAAGTAGACACTCCCATCTTAATTTTGCAAAGATATACAAGAGGTGGATTTAGGTATTATCCCATTTAACATGCCAGGGGATTGAAGCTGAGATTCGCCAATCTACTGAAGGACTCAGAGTTGTCTAACAGCAGATCTAAGACACAAATCTCCACACTTGACTCCAGTCTTCTAACCACTTTTTTTCCACCTGTCTTTATTGCTCAAAACTTTCCTATTAATATTTAAATATATAGGAAGATAGGTGTGGCAAATGTACAAATGTCCTTTGGAAGCACAATAGTGGAAAAAGACATAGCATGTTTTAATTTCATACATGAAGAACTGAAAGCAATCAACGATATCATTCTGTTGAGTCATTAAGGCAATAAGTGCAGTTGCCCCTCAGTATCCATGAGAGGCTGGTTTTAGTATCCACTCCCCCCACACCACCTCCCACCCTTAAGTATGCCAGAATTTAGTGGAGGTTCAAATCTCTTACATAAAATGGAGTAGTTTGCATATAACCTACACACATCCTTCAGTATACTTCGACGCATCTCTAGATTACTTATAATGCATAAGATAATGTACATGCTATGTAAATAGTTGTTATGCTGTTCTTTATTTAAATTACTTTTTGTGGCTGCATTGTTATTTTTTTCTTAATATTTTCAGTTTAGGGTTGATTGAATCTACAGATGTGCATGGATATGGAGGGTAGACTGTATAAGATAAATTCCTTGAGCATGGGAACTTAATTCACACTGCCTAACACAGCACTACTTGGATAGTAGGTCTCTAATAAGTACTTTTTAAAGGAATGACTGATAATTCTGCTTTGGATATAATTTTGGTTTGTGATGGTGTGAGACGTATGAAGTTTTGTAAGACGGTTGCTTTAATATCTTCATCTATTTCACCTCTTAGAAGAATCTCTCTTTATTCAACTCTAATTTTCCCCTATGATGGAGAGCTTGATTAAAACACGTGGACAAGTTTGAAAACCTAGTTTTATCACTTACGTTTTCTGCCACTGAAATCCACCATTTCTTTATTGCCTCCTATTCAAATGTTGTTCTCGTTTTGGAATGAATAGGGAAAAAAAAAATCATCTGCTAGGTAAGTTTTGCTGTGAGTTAGTGCGTGGGTACAGGCACTTGGCCTTAAAAAAAAAGAAAATCAGGTGGTCTTATCCATGACTGACTCCTAAAGGATTGATGGAGAGATGCAGAGATGGTAAAAAGATTATTCATATTGGTGGCAGCATTAAGAATCCTGTGGTGGTGAGGACCCGGTGGCAAATAGTGATATCCAGAGTCCCGCTACTGGCTGCACCATGAGTTGTCAGTGTGTACAGACAAGTAGTGAATTTCCTGCTTCCCAGCCTCTCTTTGTTCCTGCTTATTTTCAGAGCCTGATTGATTAATCTATTGTTGATTTTGTAAGTTATCAATATCTTTCCAATAAATTGTGTTTCTCACCAAAGTATCTGTTCTCTTTCTGTTGCTTGCAACCAAAACCATGACTGATACCCAGAGTGGTCCCAGGAAGTGGGATATAGTCAATGGTTCCCAAGAAGAAAAAAGGTGAGAAATAGAAGGATGATAGCTACCAGCGAGAAAAATAACATGTGATCTCAACTTTTAGTTCTTACCATGGAATTGAATTTTTTTTTTTTTTACATCAGTTATGTTTTTCTTCTTCAAGGAGAAGATGTTTCAAAAGGCCTTTTGGAAACAGGTACCAGTGGTTTTATAGCTCTGGAGATACAATGGGAATTGCTGACAACTTGATAACAACTGTCCTTCCTTTGGTATGCACAGTTTCAGGGAATTGCTAAACTGGGAAATGGTGCCACTGTCTGACTTCCTTGGCCTCCCAGGGGCATTTGTTCAGCGGATCATGGCAATAATGCAGAGAATGAAATTTCATAAGAAAGAGAAACTTGGGGGCTATTTTCAATTACTGGTCCAGAACTTGGACTATATAATATACTTGATTTTTCGTGAAATCTATTTTTTTCACTGTCTTAAGGTAAATTGCAAGGCTAGAAGAAACTCTGAATATATGAAATCCAAATTCCTCCAGAGAATTTTGCAAACCATACAAGCTAATTATAAACTTTGATTTTGTATTTTTTGTAATATTATATGTTCTAATCAATGAGGAAGAGTAATGTTTCTGTTGTTCATTAACCATAGTAAAAGAATGATGATAATGATAATAGAAATGTTTTTGAGTGTTGCTGTGTCAAACATTGTGCTAGCATTTTACATCTTTGAGCACATTACTAAGATAAGTGCTTTTTGTCCCATTTCTTATATAAGGAATTCTCCCCTCCCTCACAAAAATGCCTCTCTTTCTTGGAGCAGTGTTTAAATCCTACACTTATTTTACAGAACAGCCCAAATGTCACCCACTCACCTTCACTGATTTAACTGAGCAACATTTGTTGAGCACTTTTTATCTATCAGGCACTGTGCAAGACACACAGTATACTTGTGGGTGAAGAAAAAGTTATTTATTTCTAACCATATAAAAACTATAATCTAATGAAAAAACAAGCAATAAAGTAAACAAACAAATAAATATGTGATTAAAATGACAATATGTAATATGAAGGGAATAAACTGGATCCAGTGGTCAGAGTAGGTGACTGAGGAATGAGTTTTTAATCCTTCATTATATCTGCTGAGGACCTTTCTGCAAATTAGAAAAAGTCATCTCTTGCTTAAGCTTCCTTATTTATAACCGCCATCAAATCATAATAAATACAGCAATCACAGATGACTAGCAATGTGAAGAGCACCCCATTGGATTTTCAGTATATAACCTACAAAACTATGCAGCAGCCTTGAGAAGATAACAAATAAAACAAATTGTCAAGGATGAGAACGTGTCAGATACTCAAAGATAGCAGAAGGAGAATCCTCTAGATGGAGGAATTAGTAGGTATTATGAAAGGAAAATAAACCTTGGGGCCCCCAAATCACTAAGCTAAAGGGAAAAGTCAAGCTGGTAACTGTGGCAAACCTGTCTTCCATTCTATTCAAAGTCACCCTTCTGCTCACTGAGATAAATGCATATCTGATTGCCTCCTTTAGAAAGGCTCATCAGAAACTCAAAGGCAGGCAATCATTTGTCTCTTATCTACCTATGACCTAGAAGTCCCCTCCCCACTTGGAGTCATCCTGCCTTTGCTTTGAGTTATCCTGCCTTTCCAAACCAAACCAATGTTCATCTTACCTATGTTGATTGATGTCTCATGTCTCCCTAAAATGTATAAAACCAAACTGTGCTTTGACCACCTTAGACACATGTCGTCAGGACCTCCTGAAGCAGTGTCATGGATGCGCATCCTCAACCTTGGCAAAATAAACTTTCTAAATTAACTGAAGCCTTTCTCAGATTTTTGGAGTTCACAGTTTTAAGACTTTGATATAGGGAAGAGCCCATGGGCTTGAGAGACTGAAAACAGGTCAGTGTTACTAAGGCATTATACATTGAAAGAAATGATACAGAGGAAATAGGCAAGAACTAAATAAGGAACTGGGGCTTTATTTCAACTGTTATCAGGCTTCACTAAGAAATTTTTTTTTGAAATGGAGTCTCGCTATGTTGCCCAGGCTGGAATGCAGCAGTGTGATCTCAGCTCACTGCAACCTCCACCTCCTGGGTTCAAGTGATTCTCCTGCCTCAGCCTCCTGAGTAGCTGGGATTACAGGTGCATGCCACCATGCCTGACTAATTTTTTGTGTTTTCTGGTAGAGATGGGGTTTCACCATGTTGGCCAGGCTGGTCGCAAACTCCTGACCTCAGGTGATCCACCTGCCTCAGCCTCCTAAACTGCTGGGATTACAGGCGTGAGCCACAGCACCCACCTGGCCCACTAAGAGATTTTAAGCCAAGAAGTAACATGATCAGACTTGGGGTTTTTTGGTTTTGTTTTTGCTTTTTTTGAGACGGAGTTTTGCTCTGCGCCCAGGCTGGAGTGCAGTGGTGCGATCTGGGCCTACTGCAAGCTGTGCCTCCTGGGTTCATGCCATTCTCCTGCCTCAGCTTCCTGAGTACCTGGGACTCCAGGTGTCTGCCACCATGCCTGGCTAATTTTTTATATTTTTAGTAGAGACGGGGTTTCACCGTGTTAGCCAGGATGGTCTCGATCTCCTGACCTCGTGATCCACCCTCCTCAGCCTCCCAAAGTGCTGGGATTACAGGCGTGAGCCGCAGCGCCCGGCCAGACTTGGGTTTTCACTTGATGAATAAATAGGAACAACATGGAAAGTGAAATACAAGCAAGGGCCATATTGCAGTAGTATAGTCAGGAGGTAACAATGGTCTGCATTAAACAGTGGCTTAACATGATTGCTTCTTATTGTCTCTCTGCTATCCAGCTGGTTGCTTTCAGTTAGGAGGAACTATATTTTTACACACCAGATCTATATCAGTTTTGGCACATAGCAAGTGTGAAATAAATCTAAGAATAAGGAAGGAAGAAACTCATCTTACATTTCGCCTCCTCAGTGTCACAGGTTGAGTTCTCCTGAAGCAGGGACTGGGATTGGATTTGTTATTAGAAATAACACCTATGAAAAGAAGGAAGGAAAACAGGTTTGGGCAGAGGAAGAAGTTGAGCCACGATGCAGGTCCCCAAAATACACCAGTTCACCTCTAGCTGATATTACCTGAAAGAATAGAAATCGCAAAGGCACAGAGGCAAGAAGGCACAAATCCCCCTGTTTGGGAAAGATTCCTGCCTCTGGCCCTTATAAAAGGTACTCATATCTCTCAGTGCTTAGAGAAGGGCATGGGCTCCTGATAAGGATCTAAATCATACTGAAAGTATGAGAATATTGAACAGAGGTTGGAAAGGAAAAAAGTGCTCTTTCACCAGAGGTGTCATTGTATGAATGCCCTTCTCTGCTCCTCACTTTCCCCCAAGCAAATGAGAGACTTAGAACAGAGGGACTTGAATCACCCTCCAAGTTCCGAAATTCTGTGATTCTAAGTAAGAAAACCCAGCTCAGGAAGTCCATTACAACTGTGGCTGTCCTTTTCCATTAGTCCAAATGCGTCTAGACTCATCAAAATGGGTTTTGACTCACGGGGACCAAATGTCTTCATTTAGATGAGACGGGGAAGGCAGTCTTGCAAATTACACCATTTCTCCCACCTCCATTATGCTCCGAGCATTCTGCCAGTGCTGTTACAACCCAACAGCACGCAGCCAATTGGAGCAGAAAAGACAATAACCTTAATGGGAAGGAATTGGGAGCTGGGAGACGCCACAGATTGTATTAGGAAAAATGAAATAATATTTAATTTCCCTGGTCATAAATTATCTGTCTGCCAGCATTATGAGCATATCAGAGTTGACAGGGAAAATATTCACCAACATGGGAAAAAAGATCGTTATTTTTTCATTATTAGTGGGTAATGGAGGTGGGGGGGCATGTCAAATGTGCTTTTTTTTTTCTTTTCTTTTCTTCTGACAGATGGAACTGCAGTAGCATAGGAGCTCAGATTAGCTGGTAATCCTCACAATTTGTCTACAAGAGGAAACAAGAGTTATTGTGGCGATGCCTCATTCATATTAATAAGGTTCTTAGGTAGGTGTTTTGTTTTGTTTTGTTTCGAGACGTGTCTTTCTTTGTCACCCAGGCTGGAGAGCAGCGGCGTGATCTCGGCTCAATGCAACCTGGGTCTCCTGAGTTTAAGCGATTCTCGTGCCTCAGCCGCCTGAGTAGCTGGGACTGCAGGCATGCACCACCATGCCCAGCCAATTGCTGTATTTTTAGTGTAGACTGGGTTTCAACATGTTGGCCAGGCTGGTCGCAAACTCCTGACCTCAGGTGATCCACCCGCCTCAGCCTCCCAAAGTGCTGGGATTACAGACATGAGCCACCATGCCCTGCCCGTAGGTAGGTTTAAAAGTGCTTTTCAGTTTGTTTCCTTAAATGCACCTCACTATGTGAGAAGGTATAATAATCTTTTTGGAGATAAGGACACTGAGGCTCAATAACTGGTAAAACCTTCTGGCAAGATGACTCCAAAAGCTTTGGCTAAATTAGTGACTCACAGACTTCAGGTTTTCCCTTACTACTTTCGAATTTTGCTATGACAGTAAACAACCTGTACCCTGTACTATTCTTTTTAACTTGTGTTTTTATTTAAATTGACTTGCTTTTAACTTGAATAAATTAATTTTAAATAGTACCATCATAAAAAGAAAGTTTTAAGTCACTTGCCTAAAAGAGAATTAGATTGTCATTATTCATGGTAGTTAGGTTCTATAAAGTGTCTGCAAACATAGAATGAGTGAATACTGAATTATTACACCCAAGAAAAAATATAGGGTTAGGTTCCTTCTAGCCTGTAGTCACATGTTGTCATCAATCAATCAATCAATACATACACGTGTTTTATGTATGTTTCTGTTTAAAGATGCCTCATTTAATATATGTTGTTGATTCTTTAACATTCAACTCACAGCCAACAGCACTATAACTCATGCCTGAACAAAACTTATCTAACATATGTTTTTTCTCTGTAAGGCACATTGCACCATTCCAGTGCTTGGGAACACTAGACAGCCCTTCAGTACTGTGTTTAGAAACCATTTTCAACGACAAAATCACTAACAATAAAACCCACCAAAATCCAAAAACGTAACACTAAATAGACCGTGAAAAGGATGCTTGTTTACAGTATGGGATCTGAAACAAGAAGACAGAATGTTACATTACTCAACATAAGCTGAGAGCAAGCATGTAGAATAACTCAAACTTTTTCACTACTTTGAACATGTCTGAATGACTGCAGAAACTTTGTATTTCAGGATTGCAAGTAGATTTTAGCAAGTAGCTGAATTCACAAATATGGAATCCATAGATAACGAGGATCAACTGTAGCTTTAAATTTGATAGAATCCTAGTTAGATATTTTTAGTGGCCCAAGCCTCTTGAGATGAGAACTGTTTCTTCTTTGTTAAAAAAAAAAAAAAAATCCCAGCCCTTTGGGAGGCTCAGACAGGATTGCTTGAGCCCAGGAGTTGGAGACCAGCTTGGACAACAGAACGATTATCTACAAAAAAAATAAAAATAAAAATCAGCCAGGCGTGGTGGCGTGCACCCCCTAAGTAGCCCCAGCTACTCAGCATTTTGAAGACGGAGGATCGCCTGAGCATGGGAGGTTGAAACTGTAATGAGCCAGGATTGTGCCACTGCACTCCAGCCTGAGTGATGAAGTGAGAACCTGTCTCAAATTTTTTCTTTTAAAGGGGTGTTAAATTAGGTGTTGAAGACCTATTTTAGCTCAAAATTGGAAGATTTTTTTTCCTTGACTTAATTCAGAGAGTTGGAAGAAAATTGAAATAAAAATAATTCTGCCATCATGTGATTCACTTTTCCTTAGCACTGGAATTGTGTACCATCTACAATTTTTGAGCGCCCTTTTCAATTTCAAGAATGTTTTCAATCATCACAAGTATTACATACAAACATTTCAGAACTACCAAGGTTACAAATCCACATTTTGGGGAGCAATGTGCTAGAAATATGAAAGTCACCTAGATTTCTGGGTGCTCAGGTTTCCTCACAACATTGTGGTAGGAAAACATTGTCCTGGTGTCTTGTCTATGAGGATGAGGCTAACTCTTTGGCAGTGACAACTCATTGCACTTTTGAGCTTGCTTTGCGTGCTGTTGTGGTTTCTGGGAGAAAATCCTCACTTATGAAATGTGCAGAAGACTGAAGGAAATCATGGGGGTTTGAATGGTTGACCTGTCTTCCCTATGTGTCTAAGGATTCTTTTGATACTTAAAAAAAAAAGAAAAAGAAAAAGAAAAAAAAAGCCAGAGAGGAAAGTTGGCTCCCTTTTCAAATGCGCTTCAGAAATAAATTCATTCCCTCATTTCCTTTTGCAGAGTTCAGGAGCCAAATCTGAACTCAGCAGAAGAAAGTCATCTTTTGCTATCAATTTATTTCCTTGTTATTGGGGAGGGATCTCTTCTGGGCTTGAGTCTCATTTTTTGTTTGTTTTGATTTTTTGTTTTTATGTCAGAGTCCAGGCACAGGTTCTCCTTTCTTTGAGACACATTTGTCCAAAACTGCTTTGTAGTAGCACCTCGTGAAACACACATAGAAAACACTTATTACATTTGTTTGTAGAGTATGAATGAATCAGAAAATGAGATTTGAAGTGCTAGTCATCATAAACAGAGCCAAACACACTTATTGACTTTCCATGATGAGCATTGCTGGTGTGTGAAAAACAGAATTAACTAAGGTTTTTAAAACAATGAATTCTTGGTTCTGATTTCCCAAGGCTCTAAGCAAATCATTTAGCTATTTAACTGTGGACTTGGTCAGTCCATGTTTATTTATTTTATTTATTTATTTTTATTTTTATTGTTTAATTTACGTTATTTTATTATGTTTCTCTGAGAGGTTTTTTTTAATTTTTTTTACTATGAAAAGGTTGTAATAGAGGTGAATACACAGCAAGTGCACACACAGTGAAGTGTGGCTATCACAGTAAACATTGTGAGTGATTAAAAAATACATGCCACTTCCACCCTTCACCCAGTAACAGAAGGGTCTAAGCCACCGTCTCCTCGGCCCACTCCTCAAACTCTCTCTCCTCCTCTGTATGGTGTCTTGGTACTGTTAATACTCGGACACCAGGTAGTTCGTGTTGCTCTCGGCCTCAGTGAACTCCATGTCACGCATGCCCTTGCCTAAGTAACAGCGCAGGAAGGCCCTGAACCTGAACGTGGCTGTGAACTGCTCCAAGATACACCTGAACAGCTACCGGATGGCCGTGTTGTTACTGGTGAATGTAACAGACATTTTTAGCTCAAGGGGTGGGATGTCACAGGCAGCTCTTTTCACATTGTAGGGAATCCAGTGAGCAAAGTAGCTGCTGTACTTGTTTTGGATGTTACACATTTGCTGATCCACCTCCCTCAGGGACATGCAGCCTCTAACAATGGCAGCTGCCATTAGGTAGCAGCCATGGCAGGGATCGCAGGCAGCCAACATGTTCTTGGCATCAAACATCTGCTTGGTGAATTAGGTCAAGTGAGTTCGTTGTGAAGATATCCAGGTTTGCAAAGGTATTTTGGTCCTGCCAATTATTGCATGTGACCAAGAGAAATGACGTACTCAGTCTCTTTGCTTCTCATTTTTGTATTTATAAAACAAGAGTAATAATACCCACATAAGAGAACTGTTGCGAGTA
The DNA here is from genome assembly GCF_028878055.3 of Symphalangus syndactylus. NCBI lineage: Eukaryota > Metazoa > Chordata > Mammalia > Primates > Hylobatidae > Symphalangus > Symphalangus syndactylus. The sequence continues at coordinate 26,209,197 of NC_072425.2, forward strand.
TTCAGTGAGGTTGTTTAGGTATAGTGAGAGCACAGGGCAACTAGGAAATTATTGAATCCATAGAAAATTTCTTTTAATCTAAGCCTCAGATTTCTCATTAATAAAGAGAAATTTTACCATGTAGAGGGAAGTGGTATAACAGAATGGTAAGGAAGAAGCATTGGGAGATAGACAGGCCTGAGTTCCAATTCCTCTTCTGCTACCTACTAGCCTTGTGAACTCGAGAAAACAAGATAACTACTGTGCATCTCAGATGTCCCCTTTGTAAAATGATTTAAAAATAGGCTTTCTGAGACGTTGTTACGGGGTTTAAAGCGTGTAAAGCACTTAGTGACTGAAACTATGTAAGGGATAAATAAATTCTAAGGTTTGTTTTATTTGTCTATTATGTTTCTCTGAGGAATGTTGCTAGCAACCTGTCTTAATCATCCACATAAATACTGCATACGTTGTGAACTCTTAGGAGCACTGGCTGTTACAACATGCTAGAACTTGGTTATCAAAGAGCCATAAACTCTTGGGGTTGGAAATGACCTTGGAGTTCATCTGGTCCACCTTCTATCATGCACAGATGGCCTTAAAGATATCCCAGATGAATATTTGCCTCGTCTCTGTTTCAATGCCTCCAATCACTAACTCTAGTGAGATGCTCATCCAATCGTCTTGCAGCTTCATTTGTTAAGAAGTACATAATTGAGGTGAATTCATCTTCATACTTAAGTCTTGTATGACTTCATACATAAGTCACACAGGACTTACTTCCAGATGTAAGTCCTGTTTCTGCTACTAGAGACAGACAGAGCACCTGTGACACTCTTTAAGGACTTAAAAACTCTTGCCTTCTTTTGTGGCTGTTACGAGTTAGGGGCTAGGTCTTTTGCCAGAATCACATAGACTTGAATCCAGGCATCCTCACTCTCTGTGTGATGTCAGAAATACTAATGTCATTCATTAAACCTCAGTTTCATCAGTTTTACTACAGAGTAACACACATACGCACACACACATACATACACACAGAAACATATACATTGATTCCCTCAGATACAGTGTGAGAATTAAATGAAATGGTACATTCAAAGTTTCTAAGACACTGCTTAGCACAAAACAAGCATTCACTCCTTGTAGCCATGTCTTGACTATTGTAATAAAATGAAACAAATTTTTTTCCTCTGGTATTTTTTGTTCCAATAGCGTATTTCCCTGATTTTGAGTTTTCTCATTTACTGCCTCAGTTTCTCTCGCCTGAATATGTCCTCTGAAAGTATAATTAAGAACTAGTCTGTGTATTTCAGACAATCTGATCAGTGCAGAACAAAATAGAATAGACATCTCCCTCCTTAAGCAGTCTAATATCACCTTAATTTCATCAAAGTTACATCATGTCACGGATCAATACTGAGTTTACAGTCAACTAATTACCCAGGGCTTCTCTCTTTTTCTTTAACTTTCATTGCCAGCAACATTTCACCAATTCAACAGGATGTATAAACAAAGACCAGGAGAGATTGCTTTACTTGTCTAAGGTTATGCCAAGGTTTGGCCAAGGTTTCAGGCCCAGAAGGCAGGTCTTCCAACTCCCAGGACACAGTTTTTTAAAAACAACTCTACTGTTTCTCATACTTCCCTTCCACACAGATCGTTTGACAGCTTTAAATTCTTTTACTTTTATCTCACCTCTGGAATGAAGAATCATTCTCGGTGTGAGAAGAGGGTTATATATGAGAAGTACGAATGTGGGCCAGGCTGTCAGGTAGTGGCTCATCTCTTCCTGAGGCAGGAAGCTTTCACAAGGGTGATCCCAATGACCTAGTGTTTCTACTTTCTCGTCAGTGACCCCCACTGATTCTGGGGCCTCTAGACCTGGGCAGATCACAAGTGCTTTTACCTTAGAAGCCTCAAGGGGTGGAGGCACCAGTGAGGGAGACTTCTGATCATGCCTCTTTCCTCCCTGATACTCCTCAGAAGATCCTCCATCCAAGACCTCTGAATGCCTTCACTGCCTCTGCTTTCTCCCTCCATAAGCAGCCCTCCCCCAAGGCAAAGCATCACTGCCTTCCCCTCCAGATTGCCTAACAGCTGCTCCTGATAAGTACCCAAGTGGCTGAGCTTCTGCAGGAAATGAAGCGCAGCCAGTGGCTGGCTGTGGCTACTAGAGAAAGATAGAGGCATTCAAAAAGTCCTTCGGTGGAAACTCAGAGGGAGAATTTTGATATTCAGCTGTGGAGGGTGGGAAAATAAGAGACAAAGAACACAGAAGAGATACAAGGAGCATAATACCAGACAACTACAGGGTAATTTCAAAATATTCTGATGACCATATTTTTTAAAAGTACAGATTTGTGGATTCCATTCCTAGTAACTAATTTAATCCACTGTATAGCTGAGTCATTGAGAGCAAATGTACAGTTAATCAGTTTCCTCAGTTTGCAGCATACTCTCATAGAATTAGTTCATGCAAGACTGCTCTCTAGTTTTATTATACTAGATTATTTGCTTTTGTTTTATTCCTCTACGTGCCTTTTCTCCACTTCCATTCTTCATGCACGATACCACATCCTGCTCCAGGCATCCGCTCTAATGTACTTGATGTATGTGTTTGGTATGAAAAATATTTAGGTTCTTTGTATTTCTAACATGGAAGGAAATTGCAAGTTGTCACATATATCCTTACAACACACACACACACACACACAGGCACACACAATCACTGAAAAGAAGCATGTTCTTGGACCCATTAGAGAACGAGGTTGTAGAGCAAACCAATCTCTTAACTTGAAAATATAGGCAAATACAGAGAATTTTCACACTTGAAGCAGAAGGTACTAGAAACCTTTAAATAGTAATTTTGATGGTTTTGTGAAAGTAGAATGTAGACTGGCATAAAAGTGAAAATTTTCTAGGGCCACAGACTTAGTAGATTCCTCATACATTCATAAGTTTTACTGGTAGGAACCCCACCAGGTTCTCATGGTAAGGAAAGAGAGAGATCCACTAGTGACTGCTGTAAGACATGAGAATAGTAATGATAGTAAAATAGTTCTTCATAACACCTGAACAAGGCCCCATCAAATGGCACTGGATAATACCAACAGGGAAGCAGGACACAGACTCTCTCTGAAGAGGAGTAATTAGATAAGTCTAAAGTCGACAAGAGAGACAAAAGGAAAATAAGAGAAGGATTTGAAGCTTCTGTCACGTAAAGCTACACCAAGCATTAAACACGTTTAATTCATAACAAGAGTAGAATAAAACTAAACATTAAACCAGATTCATCTCAATCGCAATTATACAATATATTATGTCTTTCAACAAAAAATTGCAAGACCTTCTAAAAACAAAACAAACTAACTAAAAAACCCCCACACAGTCTGAAGAGACAAAGTAAGCATCAAAAGAAGATTCAGATATGACATAGCAGTTTGAAATATAAAAAAAAAGGATTACAGCCAGGAGCGATGGCTCACACCTGTAATCCCAGCACTTTGGGAGGCCAGGGCGGATGGATCACGAGGTCAGGGGATTGAGACCATCCTGGCTAACACGGTGAAACTCTGTCTCTACTAAAAATACAAAAAAAAAAAAAATTAGCCAGGCAGGGTGGCACACTCCTGTAGTTCCAGCTATTTGGGAGGCTGAGGCAGGAGAATCGCTTAAACCCTGGAGGGGGAAGTTGCTGTGAGCTGAGACTGTGCCATTGCACTCCAGCCTGGGCAACAGAGCAAGACTCCACCTCAAAAAAAAAAAATTAAAATAACTATGTTTAACATGCTAGGAGATTTTAGGAGTTGTAATAGAAAAAGTAGACAACATGGTAAAACAGATGAGTAATTTCTATCATTTAAATATGTCCCCAAAATTCACATTGGAAATGTAATTTCTAATGCAACAGTATGAGAGGTGTGACCTTAAGGGGGCATGCAGGCTATAAGGGATTCCCCCTCATGAATGGATTAGTGCAACTATTAAAAGGGCTGTCAAGAGAGAGTTCTCTGTCTTCTGCTCTTCTACCATGTGAAGAACAGTGTTTCTCCCCTCTGGACTAGGCAGTATTCAAGCTTTGAAGTGAAGACTAGATTCTTACCAAACACCAGATGCCTGCACCTTGATCTTGGATTTTCCAGTATCCAGAACTATATGAAAAAAAAAAATCTACTTGTTAATGAATTATCCAGTCTCAGTTTCTCTTATAGTAGCACAAAACAGGCTATGCCAGAATTAGTAACAGGAGTATCATGTTGCTATAATAAATACCTAAAAATGTGGAAGCAGCTTTGGAAATGGGTAATGGTAGAGGCTGGAAGAGTTTTGAAGTGAATGCTGTAAAAAACCTGTATTGCCATGAATGGGGCATTAAGCATACTTCTGATGAGGACTCAGAAAAAGAGAAATTGTAGAAAGAGTCCAAGTGTTAGAGAAGATTATCTAAGTGGTTGTGAACAGTATCTTGGCAGAAATATGTACAGTAAAAGGTGTTCTGATATGGTCTCAGGTGGAAATGAGGAATATCTTCATGGAAACTGGAAGAAAGGCCATTACTGCTATAAGATGGCAGAAAACCTTGTTTGAAAGGTGTCCATATCCTAAGACTTCATAGAAGGCAGAACTTAAGAGCAATGAACTAAGATATTTGGCAGAAGAAATCTCTAAGCAGGAAAACATTCAGAGTGCTTTGTGGCTTCTCTTAACTACTTATAGTAAAATGTAAAATGTGAGAACAATTTAAAGATGGAATTTATAATTAAAAGGGATGCAGGATGTAAAGATTTGGAAAACTCTCAATCTAGCCATGTGAAGATACAAAATTTTGTTTAAGAGAGAAAATCGAGGGTGTGGCCAAGCAACAATTTAATAAGGAGATTAGTAAAAATAGAATGAAGCCAGGTACTATTCATCCAGACAATGGGAGAATAACCTTAAAGTCGTTTTGGAGATAATCAATAATGTCCCTCCCATCACAGCATCAGAGTGTTAGGACATTCAGGGCAAAATGGTCTCAAGGAATGGGATCAGGATGCCTGTGAGACCTCAGGTATTTGTTGCCCAAAACCACCCTGGGTCTAAGCTCCCCACATTTTGAAGTATTCCTTGGCTTCCCCAACTATGGCTTAAGTGTGCCCAGCTCAGGCTACAACTTTGGAGGACACAAGCAGTGAGCCTTGGCAGTGTCCACATGGTGCTAACTCTACATAGGGTGCAAGAGCTATGTGAAATGGCTACCTCCACCCAGATTCCAAAGAATGATTCAGAGAGACCCCAGTAGGGCAATGCCCAGTCGAACTGTGGGGTTGGAGCCACTGAAGAAAGTCCTCCCTAAGGCAGTGCCTACAGAAGTCATGGAAATGTGGCTGTTCCCAAGACCCTAGAGCTACCAGCATGTAGTGCCAGCCTGGGAAATCTGCAGGGACTCAACTGCGACCTACGAGAGCTGTATGAGCTCTGCCTTACCAAGCCATGTAATCAGAGCTGCCCACAGCCTTGTGGACCCAGCACCCACTCCAGTGTGCTCAATAATTGGGACATAGGATCAAAGAATATTACTATCCAGGAATAAGATTTAATGTCGTTTGCACTATTGGGTTTTAGACTTATTTGGGAACAGTTACTCCTTCTTTCTTTCCTATTTCTCCCTTTTGGAACAGGAATGCCAATGTTATCCCTGTACCACCCTTGAATTTTGGAAGTACATAATTTGATTTCCCGGCTCACAGCTGGAGAAAAAAATCTCAGAATGAATTGTTCCTTGAGTCTCACCCATATCTGATTTAGAAGAGACTTTGGACTTGGACTTTTTATTTAATATTAGAATGGTTTAAGACTTTGGGAGCTATTAGGATGGAATGGATGTATTTGTATGTGAGAAAGACGTGAATTTGATTGGAGGAGAGGGGAATGGACAGAATATGGTTTGAACATGTCTCCCAAAACTCATGCACCGAAAATTAAATCCCCAGAGCAACAGTATTGAGAGCTGTGGCTCTCTGGGAGGCATTTAGGACATGAGGGTTCTCCCTCATGAATAGATTAATGCCACTATAAAAGTGGCTTGTGAAATGGTTTCTTTCTTTTCTGTTTTTCTGCTATGTGAGGAACAGTGCTCCTCCCCTCTGGAGGAATCAGCACTTAAGGTGCTATCTTGGAAGCAGATGCCAATGTCTTGAACTTGGACTTCCCAGCCTCCAGAACTATGACAGAATAATTTTCTATAATTTATAAATTACTCTGTCTTAATTATTCTGTTATAGCAGCATAAAATGAACTAGGACAGTAATGTGAGCATAAAGAAAGAAACTCTAAGAAAGAATCCAATGGAAATGCTAGAAATCTAAAACACTATAACAGCAATAAAGAATGCCTTTATTGGACTCATCATTATACTGGGTGTGGCTGAGAAAAACAGCAAGCTTGAAAATGTATCAGTAGGAATTTACCTAACTGAAATAAAGAAAATGAGAGAAAAACAACAGCAAACAAACAGAATAAAATATTCAAGAACTATGTCACAATTTCATAAAGTGTAACACAGTTATAATTGAAATATAAGAGGAGAAGAAAGAAAGAAGCAGAACAGAAACTTGGAGAAATAATGGCTGAGAATTTTTCTAAATTAATGAGAGACAGCAAACCAGAAATTCAGAAGTCTTTTTTTTTCTAATCAAGCAAGATAAACACCAATCATCATCATCACCATCATTGTCATCAACATCTATACATAGGCTTATCATATTCAAACTGTAGATAACAAAAGACAAAGATAAAATCTTGAAAGAAGTCATATTTGAGGAACCGGGGGAATTTGCTTATAAATGAAATAATAGTTATATATCATCAGAAGACACGCAAATAAAAAGAATGTGGTGATATATTTAAAATATTTAAAGAAAAAAAAAGAGCATCAACCTAGAATTCTACACTGAGAGGCATCATCCTTTAAAAGTTAAGAGAGGAAATCAAAATTTCTTCAGCCAAAAACTGAGGGAATTTTTCATCAGTAAACCTGATTTTCCAGATATATTACAAGAAGTTCTTCAGGAAAAAGAAAAACATGTAAGTCATAAACTTGGATTTACATTAACAAAAGTTTGAATATTGGGAAAAAAATTTATGATGGTAAAATAAAATCTTGTATTTTTATTATTAATTGGCCAAAACAATAACTATTTATTTAAATTAATAATAGTAATAACATATTAAGTATTTATAATATATAAATAGATGAGTGAAATAAATAACAGCAATGGCATGATGTATAGGTGGAAAGAATTTGAAATACTCTGTTAAAAAAAATACACTGTAGTCCCAGCACAGTGGCTTATGCCTATAATCCCAGCACTTTGGGATGCCGAGGCAGGTGGATCACCTGAGGTCAGGGGTTTGAGACCAGCCTGACCAACATGGTGTAACCCCGTCTCTACTAAAAATACAAAAATTAGCCAGATTTGGTGGCACACACCTCTAATCCCACCTACCTAGAAGGCTGAGGCAAGAGAATCACTTGAACCTGGAAGGCGGAGGTTGCAGTAAGCTGAGATTGTGCCACTGCACTCCAGCCTGGGCGACAAAGCGAGACACCACCTTAAAAAAAAAAAAAATACACTATATGTGATGTGGTATGATGTTATTTGAATATAGATTTAGATTAGAGAAAATTTAATTTGCAAATTCCAGACAAACTGCTATTTTCTAAAGAAGTATAATTCATATATTAACAGAGAAAAAAATGGAATAATATAAAATTCTCAATAAAAACCAAGAAGGCAATAAAAAAGGAGAGGGCAAAGAAAACATCAACAGATAAACACTCTTACCAACACTATAAATGAATTTAACTATGTCAGTAATCAGCTTTAATATGAACAATCTAATTACACCAATTAGCTTCTTGGTGTAGATTAAAAAAAAAGATTCAACTATATGTTGTCTACAAGAAACTCACTGAAAAAATCAAGCCTTAGGCTCATAGTAAAAGGATGGAGAACAATATGCCAGACTAACACTAATCAAAGAAAGAGTAGTTATATTAATTTTATACAAAGCAGATTTAAAAGCACAATAAGAAATATTATCATAGTTAAGGATGAGTATTACTTAAATTTAGGAAATTTTGGTCAATTCCTCAAAAAGAAATAATAATTCTAAACATGTATGCACCTAACAGCAGAGTCAGGTATATTTAAGAGTCGAAAGACAAGAGGCAAAAACTGTTAGAAGTAAGGAGTAAGAGTCATATCCACTATTATAATTTAAAAATTCAACAGTGTTTTTATTTTTAGTAATCGGTAGAGAAATCAAGCAGAAAATTAGTAAGGATGTAGTTTACCTGGACGGCTAAATCAACTTGATCTTATTGTCAATTTTAGAAAAATCATGATAAAAACTTTTCAGCAAACTAACAACAGAGGCAAGATTCTTCAACTTGAAAAATAATGTCTACAAAATAATGTCTACAAAACAAACAAACAACAACAACAACAAAACCCACTATTGCTTTATGCTTAGAAATCGGACACTTCTCTCTGAAGATGAGGAATGAGTCAAGGATGTTCTTCCTCAGCACTCCTATTCAATATCATGCTGCAGTTCCTAACTAGTGCAATAATTAAAGAAAATGATAAAAATTATATGGAGATTAGGAATTTACAAATAAAACTGTTCTTGCTTAGAAATAAGGTGATAGTCTACATAGAAATTCCCTAAGAATTGACAAAAACAACAGCAACAACACTCCTGGACCTAATTAGTGAATACAGTAAGGTTGCAGGAAAAGGGTAATGTATAGGAATCAATTGCTTTCCTATATACCAGGAATGGACAAGTGAAATTGGAAATACCACCACTACCGCATACACACAAAAAACTTTATAAATCTAACAAAGTATCTATAAACTGATTAAACAAGTTAAAGAAGCTGTAAATAAATGGAGAAATGTTCAGTGTTCATGAACAGAACAGCTCAGTATTGTGATGATGTAAGTTCATCTCAGTTTGATCTACAGAGTCATTGTAATCAACATCTCAATAAGCCATTTTATAGGTATTAACAAACTTAATCTAAAATTATATAGAAAGACAAGTCCCCTAGAATATCCAACACAATATTGACCAAGAATAAATTTAAAGAATGCATACACTGAACTTTAAGACTTACAAGACTTAGGTAACTAAGAAAGCATGGTATTTGTGAAAAAAATATCTCCATAGGTCAATGGAATAGAATATATTGCCCAGAAATTGATCTATACAAATGAAGTCAATTGACCTTTAACAAAGACACAAAAAACATTTAATGAAGAAAATAAGCTTTTTTCAACAAATTGTGCTGGAATAAATGACATTCACATATCAATTATATATATATATATATGTGGAGAGAGACAGTCACATTTTCTTCATTCATCCATTGACAGACACTTAGGCTATTTTCATATGTTGGCTATTGTAAATAAGGCTGCAATGAACACAGGAGTGACATATCTCTTTGAGATACTGGTACTTTGGATATCTTATCAGAAGTGAAAATCCTTGATTATACAGTAGTTTTATTTTCAGTTTTGTGAGGGGCCTCCAGGCTGTCTTTTATAATGCTTTGACTAATTTAAAATTCTACCAACAGTGTGCAAATATTCCCTTTTCTCCATTTCCTCTCCAACACTTGTTAGTATATGATTTTAAAATAATCCCCTTTCTACCATGTGCAAGGTGATATCTTATTGTTTTAATCTGTAGTTCTCCAATGATTAGTGAAGTTGAACATCTTTGTGTATTCTTATTGGGCATTTGTATGTGTTTAAAAAAACATACTATTTGCTTCCTTTGCCCATGTTATTAATATAATTGGGTTACTTGATTTTGTTGCTATTGAGTTGTATGAGTTCCTTATATATTTTATATATTAGCCACCTATCAGATATAAAATTTGCAAATATTTTCTTCCATTCCATAAGTTGCCTTTTCATCTTATTATTTCCTTTGCTGTGCAGAAACTTGTAAATTTGATGTAGTCCCATTTGTTTATTTTTGCTTCTGTTGCCTTTGCTTTTGAAGACATATTCATACAATTGCCAAGATTAATGCCAACATCCCTATGTTTTCTTCTAGTAGTTTTATGATTTTAGGTCTTATATTTAAATATTTAATTCTTTTTCAGTTTATTTTTTTGTGTATAGTATAAGAGAAAGGTCCAGTTTTATTCTTTTGCATTCACGTTTTCAGATTCTTTTTTTTTTTTTTTTTTTTTTTTGAGACGGAGTCTCGCTCTGTCGCCCAGGCTGGAGTGCAGTGGTGCAATCTCGGCTCACTGCAAGCTCCGCCTCCCGGGTTCATGCCATTCTCCTGCCTCAGCCTCTCCGAGTAGCTGGGACTACAGGCGCCCGCCACCACGCCCGGCTAATTTTTTTGTATTTTTAGTGGAGACGGGGTTTCACCGTGGTCTCGATCTCCTGACCTCGTGATCTGCCCGCCTCGGCCTCCCAAAGTGCTGGGATTACAAGCGTGAGCCACCGCGCCCGGCCTCGTTTTCAGATTCTTTCATTCCATCAAGCGTGCTGTTGAAGCTCGCTATTGCATTTTTAATTTTATTCATTCATTCTTCAGTTCCAGGATTTTTTCTTGGTTCTTTTTAATGATTTCTCTTTGCTGAATTTCTAATTTTCTTCATGCATTGCTTTTCTTATTTTGTTGAATTGTCTATCTGCATTTTCTTGCATCTTGCTGAGTTTGCTTAACATAATTATTTTGAATTCCTTTTTTTTTTTTTTTTTGAGATGGAGTCTCGCTCTGTCGCCCAGGCTGGAGTGCAGTGGCATGATCTCAGCTCACTGCAAGCTCCAACTCTCGGGTTCACGCCATTCTCCTGCCTCAGCCTCCCAAGGAGCTGGGACTACAGGTGCCTGCCACCACGTCTGGCTAATTTTTTGTATTTTTAGTAGAGATGGGGTTTTGCCATGTTAGCCAGGATGATCTTGATCTCCTGACCTCGTGATCTGCCTGCCTCAGCCTCCCAAAGTGCTCAGATTACAAGCTTGAGCCACCACGCCCCACCTTGAATTCCTTTTTATAAAATTCATAGATCTCCATTTCTTTATGTTCATTTATTGGATAATTACTGATAATTATTGTTCTTTTGGTGATGTCATATTATCTTGTTTTTTCATGTTTCCTGTGCTGTTGTGTTTATGTTTGTGCATTTAATGGAATAGTTACTTTTTTCAGAACTTACAAGCTGGCTTCAGTGGGAAAAGACTCTCAGCTGTGGGTGATTGCAAGGTCACTGGTTGGGTGCAATGCAGTGACTCTGGTTATCATGGGAGGCAGCAGTGTAGTCTCCAGGAAGCTCCAGGACACAAACTTTTAGAGTGCCTGTGCATCTGGGCTCTGGGACTTAAGGAAATACTGTGACACCTGCATCCTTGGGAGCAGTTCTACTCACTGAGTTGTGGACCTGTGCGGAACACCCAGAGAGCCAGAGTCTATGACTCTGTGGCATGCCTCAGAAATTTGTGCTGGAGAAATAGGCTGCAGCTGTGGCTTGAATGTAAAGGTCCCTGGAAAGGTGGGGTGCCACATCAGCGTAATTCCTGGGGTACAGAATGCCCTGGCAGCAAGGCCCCGAAATGTTGGCCCACAGCAAAAACCCAGGTCTCAAGATGTAGGATGCAGCACTAAATTGAGCCCTAGGAATATAGCTTTTTGGCAGCAGCTTGACCATGGGGACATAGAGCAACAGCAACTCAGACTCAAAGATGGTGGGGTACTGTGGCATCCCAGGCCCCAGGCAACAGAGTGCAGTGGTAACAAGGGCCCAGAAATGGTGAAGTGCAGTGGCTACTCAGGTAAAGATGCAATGCAAAAGCATAGCATCGTCTCCTTCTCTGGGAAAAGTGGAGAGTGTGGACTCCATCTGGGCAGCTTTCTCAGTTGGGCTTACCATTGATAAAGACTGTGGAGGTCCCCAGTGGTGAAGGCTCCAGGTATTGTGTCAGTGGTGAGGACTGGGATCCTCCTGCTCACCTTTGTCCCATGGGGGAAATATCTCTCTGAGGAGATCCCTCTTAGCTCCATGCTGCTCCTGCTGGGGGATGAGGTGACTCAGGCAAAGTGTTTTCTATCCCTTTCTATGGGGTCATCCTTAGTTTCTATGTTGCCCAGAGTTTCTTTTTTTTGCATTACTCCAGAGTTCTTCCATAGCTATTTTCATTGATATTTATTTCTTTGCTTGTTGTTGTTTTTTGTTTGTTTGTGTCTTAGAGGGAGATAAGTGTTGAGACTGCCTAGTCCATCATCTTGCTGACATCAGTCCTCCTGTAAGATTGATGTTGGATTATTATGTTTCACCATTGCAGATACCATATGCTAAAATACGGTTCATGCTAGCCTTGTGTGTGGTGTCCATTTGAATGAAAATCTATTCTTTTGATATTTAAAAATCCATACTTTCCCCATAACCTGATAGTTTATAAATCTGGGGTCATATTTAGGAAAATCTCTTTACCACAGGGTTGTAATTCTCTGATGCTGGAACCTATTGACTTAGTGGTATTTCTTTTTTTCATTTATATATGAGCTGCCAATCCATCCTCAGTAGGGCAGAGTTTTAACATTATTTTTCCCCATATAGTGATTCAGTTCTCCCAGCACCATCTAGTAAATAATTTGTCCTTTCCTCACTAGTTTATAGGACTATCTTCATCATATACTAAGTTACCAGTTATAAATGGGTCAGGTTTTAAGATCTTTATACTCTTTTTTCCTCATTAGTTTATAGGACTGTCTTCATCATATACTAAGTTGCCACTTATAAATGGGTCAGGTTTTAAGATATTTATACTCTTATCAAGAATCTTTACATTTTTTTCACTCTAGTCTGTCCATTGCCATTTAAATATATTACTTTTTATTACTATGACTTTTTCATATGTTCATGGCTGATAGAAACGATTTTTCTTCTTTGCTTTTAGTTTGCAAATTAAATTAGGTCTGTGAAAATTTTATTTTTCTATGTAACATTTTAGAAAACTTGTCAAAATCTTCAAAAACGTTAAAGGAAATGTTAAATTCCCAGGTGTTTCAAGATTTGAAAGAAACAATTTTGCAATGCCACTCAACATTTATTTAGCACTTAGAAAATTGGAGTAACATGTGGGGAACACTTGCCATGGGCTAAACACCGTTCCAGATAATTTACATAATTTATTACATGCATTTCTCATAGAAACTCCATGATAACTTCATGTGAGCAGCACTATTTTAGAGGACATGCAGAAAGTTAAAGTACTTTGCCAAGGTCACTTTTTAGTTAGTATCAAACTTGGTATTCAATCCAGTCAGTTTAATTCCAGCATAAAGTTCTTAGCCATCAAATATCTTTTTCAGGTAATTACACATTAATCGGACCTTGCAACCCTGTAGAATAAGTTCTGCTTCCTTCAGGAAGCTCATTGTGAACATTTTCACACTTTCTGTGTCCCCGATGGAAGTTACAGCTTTTTTTCTTGGAACTCCAATGACACTTTATCCACATTGCTCTCTGGTGCAACAATAGTGGAAAATGTCTTTGAGGCCAGCAGTTCACAGAGGAAAGATCTGAAATTTCCTCTTTCTTAACCGCTTTGGGGTAAATAAAATAGAGAACAGAAAACACACTCAAGGCTGGGCACTGTGGCTCACGCCTGTAATCCCAACAATTTGGGAGGCCAAAGCAGATGGATCACCTGAGGTCAGGAGTTCAAGACCATCCTGGCCAACATGGTGAAACCCCAACTCTACTAAAAATACAAAAAAATTAGCCGGGCATGGTGGTGGGTGCCTGTAATTCTAGCTGCTCGGGAGGCTGAGGCCGGAGAATCGATTGAATCCTGGAGGCGGAGGTTGCAGTGAGCCGAGATCGCACAACTGCACTCCAGCCTGGGCAACAAGAACAAAACTCTGTCTCAAAAATAAAGAAAAAGAGAAGAGAGAAAACACCCTCAAGTTGGCTTGGCTCTGCTTGAGTTTGATACAGATTCAGCAGCAATAATTTTAATGTTTAAATAGTATTGGTTATAAGAGTATGAAAAAAAGAAGAAATGCTTGCCCCAAGCAAAATAGTTTATTCATCTTTAGGAATTAGATTTTTGTTAGTTATAGATATACTTCTCTGTGTCCTATTATTAGTGCATTGAGGACAACCCCATGACTGCCTAAATTGTGTGCAAATGGGGATATTAGCATTGCCCTCAATTTCTCTTCCCTTTTTCTCTGTGAGGCTACATTACATACTTTGGGCTGGCAGAAATAATTGTTGACATGTTCATAAAATATTAGTTGGTCTTTTTTTTTGTAACAAAAAATGTTAAAAAAGTATTCAATTACTTTCACTAAGCTCTGAAAGGACAAAAAATTAGAGTAAGTGACTAAAGTTAGGACACATAAAGTCTTTGGTGGTCACATTTCAGCAATGCACCAATTCATAAGTTAGCTCTTAAGATAATAGACCATATGTTTATTTAGGTCTAGGTCTTATCTCCCTCATAGACTGTGAGCTGCATCTGGGCCTGTTGAGGTTTGTCTCCATGTTCCACATAATCAGCCAACTTAAATTCCACCTTCCTGACTTCTCAATAAGAATATAAAATATGGCTGGGCGCAGTGGCTCACGTCTGTAATCCCAGCACTTTGGGAGGCTGAGGTGGGTGGATCACAAGGTCAGGAGTTGAAGACCAGCCTGGTCAAGATGGTGAAACCTCATCTCTACTAAAAATACAAAAATTAGCTTGGAGGGGGGTGGTGGTGGGTGCCTGTAATCCCAGCTACTCAGGATTCTGAGTCAGAGAATTGCTTGAACCTGGGAGGCAGAGGTTGCAGTGAGCCGAGATTGCGCCACTGCACTCCAGCCTAGGTGACAGAGTGAAACTCCATCTCAAAAAGAAAAAAAAAAAAAAAAGAAATATAAAATACATGCAATAATGTTCACAATAAAATGTTAAGTGAAGCAGGCAGAATGTACATTTGTAATTACTGGAGGCTTCTAAGTATATATGTATATATATTTATTTATATATACGCACATTTCTAAACATGTGAATAACGATATGGAAAAAGTAAAGGCAGGAATACATCAAAATGAAATAGTGACTAACCCTGGATGGTGGAGTTATAAGTGATTTCACTTATTTTATGTACTCTTTTTTATTGACAAATTGTATTTATTGAACGTTAAAGTAGAAATGACTGGCTGTTGACCAAAATACATTATTCCTGATCCATAATGTAGAGTTTTGTTAAGAAAAAGCTACTAAGCAGGCACTGTGTTTCCCAGGCCCGCTTGCATCTGAGTAGGGCCCTGTGATTCCATGCTTGCCTTATAGAATGTGAGAGAATAGGAGACGTGTAATTAAAGAAGCAACTGTACCTTCTCTAGCTACTTTTTCCCTCAGAGGGGACTCTGAGGTCCTAAAAGTTGACAAAGCCAACTTTTGGTGGAAGGAACGTGGGTCCTCGAGTTTACCCTTTGGAAGCTGCCTGCTAAGTAGAACAACTATATTTTTTGATTATCCAAGCAAAAATTAAGCTTCTGTTGTTAATCAAATTCCTTTGCCTGGTTTTCCCTAAGAACAGAGCCTATAAAAAATTGTAGGCAGATAGTTTTTTACGAATTTATTCAGAGAGCCAGAGTGAGGGGTCACTGAAGCGAGTTAGAGACGGAGAAAAAGGGTTTGTAAGGACACATTATTGAGTTGACCCTCACTGCAGACAGCTGGTGCACAATCCCACCAGGACTTCTGAAGAGGCATATAAATTCATCTCAGAACAGCGTACCTGTGGAAGAGAAGAAGGGAGCATTTTTACATCTGCTCTCATCTTCAAGTGGTCAAGAGCTCGTCCCTGGGGCATAGATTCTTTGGCTTCCAGGCTGCATATGATTGCACAGAGTATGTCATGAAAGTGTTCCTTGCTAATCAGTCAGAGATGTCCTAGGGCAAAAAGATGGAGGTGCCTAATGCATGTCTGAGGCAAGGTCTTGCTATGTCATGCCTGAATTAGGCCATTCATGACTGACATGGCTGAAATAAGAGGTGAAGTTCAAAGGATTTCAAGTGGTATACAAGAAATATACAGAGTCACTGAAAATGTATAATTGGTTTATTACAGTATCTAGCCTTGCATTAATTAAAATAAGCACATATTACTCTTAGAATTAAAAAGTACACACACACATATTTATATACATATACTTGTTTGGTTTTGCAGAATATCTCAGTATTTTTATGACATTTACTTCTTTCGATTCACATTGAAAGCGTAACTAACAAGTGAGCCACAATGGGCATCTTTTCCTCCTCAACTATTCAACACCAAAGCCAATCAATCCCACCTCTTAAGCAGTCATTGGAACTTCCCCTGCTGTCACATCTGTTGACTCTCCTTTAGTTAGGGCCTTCATAAGTGCACCCATGAATTATTGCTAGAGCTTCCAATCTTCCTATTCATTTTTTAATATCTAAAATTACATTGAACTGTGGTAAATCCCTGCTTAAAACCTACCTCAAGGGCTCCCCATTGTCACAACATTCAAGCTTTTTATGTGGAATTCTACACACTTCATAATCCAGTCCCAATACAGATGTCTAACTTCACCTCCATTATGCCCTAGGCTACACCTGGCACTTGAAGAAGACGGTAGTAATTCTCAGGAAACCCCAAGACTTGTCATGCCACTCTGATTCTGAGCATGCCTCTCAATACTAGGAATGCTCTCCTTAATTATTTATTCCCCCTAGGGCAGGTATTGGCCAAGTACAAACCCCCGGCCAAATTCAGCTCATCACCCATGTGCTAAGAATGTTCTTTTAAAAAATATTTGGAAATGACTGAAAGAAATGTTTAAAAGGTAATATTTTGTGGCACATGAATAATCATATGACATTTAAATTTCATTGTCCTTAATACAAAATTTCTCAGAATACATCCATGTTTGCTTATTTGTTCACATATTGTCTGTGGCTTTTTTGGTGCTCTAATGCAGCCCTCCCCCCAACTCTCAGGGCCCCCTCCAACTCTCAGGCCAAGGACAGGTACAGGTCCATGGCCTGTTAGGAAGCAGGCCGCCCAGCAGGAGGTGAGCAGCAGGTGAGCCAGCATTGTCACTTGAGCTCTGCCTCCTGTCAGAGCAGTGAGAGGCATTAGATTCTCCTAGGAGCAGGGGCACGAACCCTATTGTGATCTGGGCATGCAAGGGATCCAGGTTGCTCACTCCTCATGAGAATCCAATTAATGCCTGATGATCTGAGGTGGAACAGTTTCATGCCGAAACCAGCCCCATCTCCTGTCCGTGGAAACATTGGTTTCCACTAAACCAGTCTCTGGTGGCAAAAAGTTTGGGGACTGCGCTGCTCTAAAGCAAGAGCTGAGTAGTTGTGACAGAGATCTGCAGTCTACAAAGCCCAAAGTATTTATTACCTGGCTTTTTACAGAAAAACATTCACTCACTAAGAAGTTCTATTCTTCCTTGTCAAGCCTGCCCATGAAGGGTCATTCCAGATCTTTGTGTCCATAACATTTAGTTCTTACCTACAGAAACACGCTTTCCCTAATTGTGAACCATGCATGCACATATCTTCTCCCCAGCCCTGCCTCATTACCTTCTTGGAAGCCAAGATCATGTCTTATTTATCTCTGACTGTCTCCTGGCCACTAACTTGGTGCCAAGTACACAGTGGGACTCAGCCAATATGGTTGAATGTGTCCAGTTCTGAGCCCTGCTTCCAGACACCATGACTTTTTTTTTTTCTTTTTCTTTTTGGAGAGTGAGTGGTTAATAGCATGGGCTAGGGAATTTCACTACCTGATTTGATTCTGGGTCTGGCACCTAAAGCCGTGCAACCTTAGGCAAATTATCTTAACCTCTCTAAGCCTCCCTATCCTCACTGACCAACAAAGATATTGATAGCAACTATTTCATGGGCTTGTTGTGAGAATTACATGCAAATTACTGTTCAACGTGCTAAGCACAGTGCGAGTGCATAGTACATTTCCAGTTAATATTAGCTATTATGATGATATTTGCATAGTTCCTGAAGCTTAAATGAAATCCTGGGGTCTCTTGAGAGACATTGCTGACCAAACAGTATCCCCTGCATGCACAGCTCTACGGCATTACTTGTTTTTCGGCTATTTTAATGCACACATTTGTTGTTAAATGAAATGATGTCTTTGTAGAGGCAAGGGAAAAGATCGACTTGAAAACACAGTCTTTTCATTTTATCTAAGAATCTCCCTCAATCTTGTTTTGCCTACATCTATCTTCTTCCCGCTGGGTTTGTTTTCCTTTTCTCTCCGTGTTTCTTTCTGCCGGCTATGTCTCTCACTGCTTTCTCAACTAGTTTGATTACTTCATTTTGCTTTTTCATCCCTTTCAGCCTAATTTCCTTCCTCCCCACCTTGGGTGTCTTTCCTTTACTATGTATAGATTTTGCTATTTCTCAGCTTTTCTTTTTCCTCTCCCTTCACTTTTGGTATCTCCTCGCTTCTATTTACCCTCCCCTTCTCTCCCTCTCTATGTGTTTTTACTTTCTACCTCTCATTTTGTCTTATGAATCTTCCTTTATCTTTGAAATACAGGCTTCTCTATCTTTATTCTTTCCTTTTTTCCACCCTATTTTCCTCTCATTTTGCTTTATTTCTGTCATCTTCTTATTATATCCCCTGGCTTTTCTTTTTTCTTCCTCTTCCTTGTTTCTGCCTCCTCACGCCACCTACACTGGTTTCTCTCCCTGGGTCCTGTGGGGGTAGAGGCTGCTCTGGCTTCCAGATGGCCAGTAGATCAACAAAAAGCTATTAGTCCCCTAGCAGAGGAAGAAGTCAAGCTGTTGAGATGCTTGGGGAGCATCTCGAGG
This sequence comes from Symphalangus syndactylus, assembly GCF_028878055.3. Classification (NCBI taxonomy): domain Eukaryota; kingdom Metazoa; phylum Chordata; class Mammalia; order Primates; family Hylobatidae; genus Symphalangus; species Symphalangus syndactylus. The sequence goes on from NC_072425.2 coordinate 26,228,069, forward strand.
CCAGGCAGAAAATGAAATGGTCAGGAAGGAAGAGGAGGTGGTGTTTAATGGAACAAAAATAAAATAGGTGAGAAAAAATGAGATGGAAAAACAGAGATTTATGACACAAGAGAATTTAGTTGGAATGAGATTGTCATCAGATCAGCTGGGGGGAGAGAATGGAAAAACCAGCTTGTTAAAGTGAATTCTTTGTCATAACCATGAGCTTTTTATATTCAGCTTTGCCTGCTTGGCTTCTCAATTCTCAACACTGTTCTGTTCTTTCATAACCATTTGGTTTGATCCTTCCCTTCTCACCATACTTCACTATTTACCCAGCCCTGTCTGATTCCCATTTACTGACTGATTTTCTTGAGCACTTTTGATTTCTAACCAAGAGGTTAGAAATAGATCTAGTATTATAAAGATTAGAAGTGCAGATTCAGGATTCAGACAGGACTTAGAATTGGGCTTCAAAAATCAGGCTGTTTTTGTATTCAAGAATACTATGAAATTACTTGTATCTATTACTGAGCACAGGCCTTGGAACAGATTAACTTGAATTACAATCCTGTTTCTCCACTGACGGTTTTGTGATCTTGGTAGTTAGTTAACTTTTCTCATCCTATGCATTTTTATCACAGTGATAACAATACTTACTTTCACAGATAGGTTTGAGGTGATAAATAAATGAAATAATTGAGGGCAAGTGCCAAGGACAGTGCCCAGCATATAGTCAAGCTCTTTTAATGTTTGCTGGCTCATTGTTACTATTTTAATAAATAGGCCCACCACTCTTTTATTATGAGTTGAGGCCAGCTTTTCTGGATTACCCTCCCGCTGCCACTCCAGATCAAATGCTCTTTGTGCTGCACAGATCGCCTCATGATTAAGACTCACTTTCCCAGGTTGGTGCCCAGGAGACACCATGATTTGCTCAGCAGAAAGATGTGTGTTTTGGTAGACTTCAAAATTGTGTTAAACCTCACCCACCTGCCATTTCCATACCCTACCCTTCTTCTTGGTTCCTACTAGGGGAAGGACAAAAGAAAGGTTGAACCACCTTCCAAGAGACCCAGGATAGCCCATGAATTCACCACTTCCAGCTTAAATAGCTATCCAGAATTCAACACACATCAAACACAACTCCTCGCTTCCACCGCATTGGATGATTTTAGCTCCTGGTGAGAATCTCATCATAGAAACCATTTCTTTCCATTTCTCTCCTTTCCATCACCAACTCCACCATCCCCACAGCCCACCCTTTGGAAACATTCTTTACACCCACACTGTTCATTTAAACCTGGTATTAAGAGGGTATAACCCAGCTGGAAATTTCCAAAGGTAATTTCACTGAGTCCTCCTGCATGCTTCATTTCAATACAAAGGGGCAGCAGCCTGTAAACCAAAGGGGCACAGCAAGGTTTACTGCACACCTCGCTGACCTGGGATGTTGCAGGTGACTCTCAGCAAGTCCCTCTGTTATACTTTACCTCAGTTTCCTCGACGGCACAATGCCAAAGGATCTTTGCAGTTGGTCCTAGCTCCAGCATTACACGTTCAGAATTCCAAGCTCTATTCTGGTGAATGCAGATACCCAAAGAGCCTTTGTTTTTACTTCCTGTGTCCATCACCTAGATACTAGTATACCTAAAAACTTCACCAATTCTGTCTTGTTTCCCAACTTCAGGACATACAAATTCCAAAAGCATGCATGTCCAAAGAGGGCTATATAGAAGAACCACCTTCCTGGGAAATGGTAGCAGCATTGTGTGAAAGTGAGTTACAACTGGCTCTCTCCAATGCCAAGCCATTGAATTTGAAAAATAAAGATGTTGGGGCCTGGCACAGTGGCTCATGGCTGTAATCCCAGCACATTGGGGGGCCAAGGCAGGCTGATCACTTGAGGCCAGGAGTTCAAGACCAGCCTGGCCAACATGGTGAAATCCTGTCTCTACAAAAATTAACTGGGCAAGGTGGTAGACTCCTATAATCCCAGCTACCTTGGGAGGCTGAGGCATGAGAATAACTTGAACTCAGGAGGCAGAGGTTGCAGTGAGCTGAGATTGTGTCACTGTACTCCAGCCTGGGCCACAGAGTGAGACTCCTTTTAAAAATACAAAACAGATGTTGGGGGCACCATTTCTTCAGATTTCAACTGTAAAACAAATTCTGAAAAATGATTTTGCAGAGAAAAAATTAGGGATGATATATAGTTTGGTTATTTGTCCCTGTCCAAATCTCATGTTTAAATGTAACCCCCAATGTTGGACGTGGGGCCTGGTGGGAGGTGTTTGGATCATGGGGGTTGATCCCTCATGAATCACTTGAGCTGCCCTTGGTGGTAAGTGGGATCTCATTCTGCATTCTCATAAGACCTGGTTGTTTAAAAGTGTATGGCATCTCTCCCTCTATTCCTTCTCACTTGCTCCTGCATTCACTGTGTGACATGCACTCTCCCACTTCGCTTTCCACCTTGAGTAAAAGCTCCCTGAGGCCTCCCCAGAAGCCAAGTGACATCAGCACCATGCTTGTACAGCCTGCAAAACTGTGAGCCAATTAAACCTCTTTTCTTTCAAACTTACCCCTTCTCAGGTATTTCATTATAGCAATGCAAGAACGGTCTAAGACAGATGAAGAGATAAGAAAGGGAAAAAGGAGTTTGGGTAATAACGTTCTGAAAAGCAACCAAGGTAATCCAATGGAGGCATGGGTCTCTCTTCAGTGTATACTTTATTCTGATTGCCTCTTTTAGCTAGGAATTGTAATTTCATCAGATGAGCTTCTCACATGTTGAAAAGTAGATACCTGTTGTAATGCTGGCTGCATATCTCCAAATGAAACAATAGGCAATGAAAGGGAAAACATGGTTGCAAACAAAGAGACTCAATTATAGCAAATAATTTTATGTTCTAGAAGGAAAAATACATTTAAGGTGATAAAGAGAAGCCAAAGAGGGGTGGTTAATAAAATTTAAGAAAAGAAAGAAATAGGAGAGGGATCTTACAAGGTAAAAATTATGGTATAATAGAAAAGAGTATTGGATTGGGAATAAAGAGACCTGGCATCTAATCGAAATGGCACAAACTACCTCATGATGCTGTGAGCCTCTATGAACCTCAGTAGACTCATGTGTGAAATAGGGAAACAAAAAGCTTTTCCTACCCTTCCCATGATAAAAAGTTGTGAGAATCAAATGAGATCAGAGCAATACAGGTGCTTTGTTAACTGTACCCACCTAAGGGACATTTTTATTATAAAGTGTTGGATTCATTCTAAGTTTATTAATAGTGGTGCATCCCAGAGAGTCAGGTTCTCAGGTTTAAAATGAAATAACAACATGTGAATGAGACTTCTTAATCTTCTTCATGTGGAATTCTTCCTTTTGCCTGAGCAAAAGACTCTGGAGGACTAGAAGTCACCAGGTTGGATGTGAAATAATGGAGAAACCTAAGGCATTCCCTCTGTTTTCTCTGCTTGACGGGCGTTGCCCAGGAGGGGGCATGGGTTTGCTCTTCAGGCAATCTGAGCAATTGATCATCCTGCTTCTTTCTGTGCTGGTCTAGAGCCTTTATTGATAAACAGAAACATGGCCTTTTCTCCCATCTGACAGTAGAAAAATTCTTATAATACAGTCATAGTGTGATAAATACCATTTGAAGTATGTTCTCCAGTAACCTCACTTTACTGGGAGTCCCTGCCAACCATTTTTAATTATGTGACTATATACACATATTTCTCACTGCTGATTGGATTAAACAGAGATGCCTGATCAAAATTGGTCTGGTTACAGTTTCTTCCTGAGAGTTTGGGGTGGAGAGAGAGAGGGACAGATAATTTTGGGCTATTAGAACTTAAATCCAGATTCTGTGATGACATGGGTATCTCTCTCTTATTCTTTCTAAGTGGACTGAAAAAGTGGGGAAAGTTATTGGTCTGGGAGAAGATTAAACAGATCAAGATAAAATTAACATGGTTTTTTTCACCTGAGTCCCAGTATCATGCAGTCTGAATTGTATCTTTACCTCAAGGAAACATGACTCTCTCTTTTATGCTTATAATGAGGCTCCTTTTCCTTTAAGTTATCTAGAATTAGTTGCTGTGTCTTGAAGCCAAATATATAATTTATTCACAAATTCATATTGATTATATGTGAAGAGATCTGAGATTAGGAGCTAAGCAGCAAGAGTTCTAGTCTTGACTCTCATGTAATATTTACTATGTGTGTTAGGCTATTCTTGTATTACTATAAACAAATACCTGAGACTGTGTAATTTACAAAGAACAGAAGTTTAACTGGGTTATTGTTTTGCAAGTTGTGCAAGCATGGCACAGGTATCTGCTCTGGTTCTTGGGAGGCTTCAGGGAGCTTTTACTTATGGCAGAAGGTGAAGCAAGAGCAGGCATCTCACATGGCAGAGCAGGAGCAGGGGGTTGCGGGGAGGTGCCACACACTTTTAAATAACTGGACCTTGTGAAAACTCACTCACTTTGGTGAGGACAGCACCAAACTATAAGAGATCCTTCCCCATGACTCAAACTCCTCCCACCAGACCCCACCTCCAACACTGGGAATCACAATTTAACATGAGATTTGGGCAAGAGATGTATCCAAACTATATCATTACACCCCCTGTACCCCCAAATCTCATCCTTCTCACATTATAAAATATAATCATACCTTCCTCCAAAGTCTTAAATCATTCCAGAATTCATTTGAAAGTCCAAAGTCTCATCCGAGACAAGGTAAATTCCTTCCACCTATGAGCTTGTAAAATCAAAAACAAGTTAGTTACTTCCATGACGCATTGGTGATATATGCGTTAGGTAAACATTCCTGTGTCAAAAGGGAGAAATTGGCCACAAGAAAGGGGTTATAGGTCCCACGCAAATTTGAAACCGAGGATAGTCATTACATCTTAAAGCTCCACAATAATCTCCTTTGACTTAATGTCCCACATCCAGGGTACTCTGGTGCAAAGGATGAGCTCTTAAGGCCTTGGGCAGCTCCATCCCTGTGGTTTTGCAGGGTTCAGCCCTTGCAGCTGCTCTCACAGGTACCTAAAGCTTTTTCCAAACACAGGGTGCAAACTGCCAGTGGATCTACCATTTTGGGGTCTGGAGGACAGTGGTCCCCTTCTCACAGCTCTACTAGGCAGTGCCCCAGTGATGACTCTGTGTTGGGGTTCCAAGCTCACATTTCTCCTCCATACTGCCCTAATGGAGGTTCTCAGTGAGAGTCTGCATTTGCAGCAGGCTTCTGTTTGGGCACCCAGGGTTTCTCATACATCCTCTGATATCTAAACAGAGGTTGCAAAACCCCCTTCACTCTTGCGCTTTGTGGGCTGCCAGACTTAATATCACATGGAAGCTGCCAAGGCTTATGGTGGCTTGCCTTTTCCAAAGCAGCAGCCCTAGCTGTACTGGAGCCCTTTGAGCCACAGCTGAAGCTGAAGCTGCCTGGATGCAGGGAGCAGTGTCTCAAGGCTGTGTGGGAAAGCACCATCCTGGCCCTGGCCCACAAAACCATTTAGTCCTGGCCGGGCGCGGTGGCTCACGCTTGTAATCCCAGCACTTTGGGAGGCCGAGGCGGGTGGATCACGAGGTCAGGAGATCGAGACCACAGTGAAACCCCGTCTCTACTAAAAAAATACAAAAAAAATTAGCCGGGCGTGGTGGCGGGCGCCTGTAGTCCCAGCTACTCGGAGAGGCTGAGGCAGGAGAATGGCGTGAACCCGGGAGGCGGAGCTTGCAGTGAGCCGAGATCGGGCCACTGCACTCCAGCCTGGGTGATAGAGCAAGACTCCGTCTCAAAAAAAAAAACAAAAAAACAAAACCATTTAGTCCTCCTAGGCCTCCAGGCTTGTGATGGAAGGGAGTGCCTCAGATATCTTTGAAATGCCTTCAAGGCCTTTTTGCCATATTTGTGGCTATCAGCACCTAGCTTTTTTATTATATAAATCTTATAGCAAATGATTGCTCCACAACCCACCAGAATTCCTCTCCTGAGTAAGTTTTCTCTTTCTCTGCCACATGGCCAGGCTGCAAATTTTCCAAACTTGTACACTCTTCTTTTCTCTTAAATATACCTTTCAACTTTAAGTCATTTATTTGCTTCCACATCTGAGTATATGTTGTTAGAAGCAGACTTGCCACTTCTTAAACACTTTGCTTCTTAGAAATTTCTTCCATCGGATACAGTAAATCAACACTTTCATGTTCAAATTTTCACAGAAATCCTAGGGTGTAAGCAGAATGCAGCCAAGCTCTTTGCTAGCCAAGCTCTTTGCTAAGGCATAACAAGGGTGACTTTTACTCCGGTTCCCAGTAACTTTCTTATTTTCTGTCTGAGATTTCATCAGCCTGGCCTTCACTGTTCATATTATTATCAGTATTTTGGTCACAACCATTTAACCAGTCTGTAAGAAGTTCCAAGCTTCCCCTCATCTTTCTATCTTCTTCTGAAACTTCCAAACTCTTCCAGCTTCCCATTTTCCACTTCCAAAATTGTTTCCATATTTTCAGGTATCTTTATGGCAATGCCCCACTCCTCAGTACTAATTTTCTGTGTTAGGCCATTCTTGCATTAGTACAGAGAAATGCCTGAGACTGGGTAATTTATAAAGAAAAGAGATGTCATTGTCTCATGGTTCTGCAAGCTGTACTAGGATGGCACAGGCATCTGCTGGCATGGCACAGGCATCTGCTTGGTTTCTGAAGAGGCCTCAGGGAGCTTTTGCTCATGGTGAAAGGTAAGGCAGGGGTAAGCACGTCACATGGCAAAAGCAGGAGTAAGAGAGAAAGTGGGTGGGGAAGTGCCACACTTTACAACAAGCAGATCTTTCAAGAACTTATGCACTATCAGAAGGACAGCACCGAGCCATAAGGGATCCTCACCCATGACCCAAACACCTCCCACCAGGCCCCACCTCCAACATTAGGGATTACGTTTCAACATGAGATTTGGGTAGGGACAATTATCCAAACTCTGTCAGTATGCAATAGTTGGAAAGTTGATTACCTTTCTTGAGCCTCAATGCCATCATGTACAAGCAGCAAAAATAGTCTGAGTTATATCAAGGCTGGCTGGAGAATAATGGATTTTGAAGAGTTTTATAAATTATGCAAACATTAAAAAATTATTATAAATTATCTGTGTTTTTACTTTCTTTTAAAATGCACCCTTAGCCTAAATCAAAGGCCTTCTAACCTCAGGTTCTAAACTATATTTTGAATGTTATTCTGTACAATATTTAAACTAGATCTCTCTCTTTCTCTCTCTCACACACACGCACACACACACATACACACACAGACACACACACGCCCTTCTTTAAAATGTCCTGCAGTTTCCTGTCATTGTTCATACCTATGCTATCTCTCCCATTTGCACTAGTGTCTCCAGCACTGCTTTCCCAATTATCACCATATCTACTTTTGCCCATGTCATTTCTGTGCTCTCATTTTTGAAGAAATAACTCCAGTGTCCTAGCCTTTATAATTGCTTCTTAGATACACCCAATTCAAACTCTTACCATCTTCATGAAGAACTTGGGCATGTTATGACACATCTTACAGCCTGCCTGCTATGGTAGTCTGTGTCATCAACTTAGGGTGGAAAACTTGGGCTTGACAAACTGACAGACATGGATTTGAATCTTGGCTTAGCCTCTCATAAGCCATATAATTTGAGGAAGTTCTTTTGTTTTCTTTAACTGTTTCAAGCAAGTTTCCTCACTGAAAAAATAATACTGATAATAGAACTTATCTCATGAGTCTGTTGGGAGGACGAGATAAAATAGGATGCAAAATATTTAGCATCCTCCTTTAGCACATAGTAAGTAAGAAATTATAGCTATTATGACAATTTCTGTCAGTCCTGCCTGGTTTTCACAAGCTTAATTGTTTGTTCTTCCATATCTCTGTTCTGTGGAATATAGACCTGTATACTGCATGGTCCAGAATCTCATATGAAGAGATACATAGATATTCAAACAATAGGAGCACTGAAATGGTATTGGAGGGTGAGAGGAAGGGAGAATCCAGAGTATTTGTCCCTCAACACCCACCTCCACTTCCACCTTAGGTGATGTCTATACTCATGGCTGGTTCTCCTTTGTTTCTCTGTTTAGTCCACTGGACAAATTTCCTGTGATTCTATGAGACCTTGTCTCAGAATCTAGCAATATCAAGATTTGTCTCCTTTCCTTTTAAAACTTAGGGATGGTTGTGTAGTTCAGCTGTTGGTAATCTTGGGGTGCTTCCCTGACCCTCATTGTCTTCTCATCTCTTCCATCACTTGTGCAAGAAATTCCTTGAACTAGGTTTCCTCTCAGAATAGTTTTTATTTTCCTGGTTGAACCTTCATTAACACAGGTCACCCTTATCCACATTCCAGGAAGACTGGAAATTTATTTTAAATAGAACATATATCTTCATTTACTAGATTTTCTTATAGAAAAATATGTACTTGAGTAATGCTAAACACATATTTATTGAATTCAATATTTGTACACAGTGATTTACCAACTTTTGCCTGTCCCTTCTGTCAATTGTATCACCCCAGTTGTGAGGTTAGGTCTAAGCATGGAAAAATGAGTGAGCAACATCTCCGTCTATTCTCTGATGCCCATGTGCTAATGACCAGGAGATAGGTTCAGGATGATCATGGGTTGTAGACTGCGTTCTATGCGGTTTGCTCCTTTTATTCCCTCCTAGATATAATAAAGACTTTACACATCAAATTCAGTTCCATCTCATTTCATTTGTCGTGTTAATTTTGTCTTAATTTTTTCATTTACTCTGCCGAGTCTATAGGCAAAAATTGCAGAATTTGAAAAGCCTATTAAGTAAACCCAACTTTTAGTAGTACCGGGTAATATGGTGCAGATACAGGGCCAAATGCAGTCTGAAGCCTACCTAGCCATGCTTTGTCTTTTCCGGATTCTAAATAACTGGACTTCGAAAATCAGGCAACGTGTTTCTTCTTTTTAATATGCTTTTCTGCTAAGTCAAGAGTTGCAAACACATGGCATTCAGGCTGCCTTTTTCAGTGCCTATTGTACTCCAATCAATCGAAGCTAGTTCTCAGGGTAAACCGCATTGTCATTTCTTTTAAGTATTTATTCTTGCTTTGTTTTGCCTTTTCATGATATAGACATGGTTGCTGTCTCCCAATACTCATGTTTCTCCTTTTCCATTGGGAAGCAGCCATGGGTTTAGAGGAGATTGAGTGTCCCATCTCTTCTCGTACTATTTAAAATTTATCTAATCTCATAGGGAACCCCCACCCCATTGTTATAGTGATTAATTCGGGCAACAGAAGCTTAAACCAGTCAGAGGACAACATGCCCATGGTCAGTGGCATTGATATAAAAATGTGTATGTGATTAAAGTTGAATCAATGAGTCATGGGAGAAGATTTTTCTAAGGGCTTTATAGAAATAGTTACTTGCCATTCTGGGTAAGCTATCAAAAACCAACCCACTAGTAGTTACTGGGAAATTGTAGTACAAGAAGTAACTTAACAATCTTGACCCCAGGAGTGAATTCAGCCTTATAATGATGTTGAAATTGGCACAAAGGAAGGCAGAATAGAGAGACAGAAGAAAGCTACTTGCTTAGAGAGACCACTGAGCTACTGAATGAAACATACTGAAGACCTTCCACTTTATGAGGTCATAAATAAGTCCTCTTTGTTGTTTGAGTCACTTTGAGAGGACTATTCCTAAAAGCCAAATTTAACAACACATCCAGCCTCAGACTCAGGTAAGTTCTGCTTCAGCCACCACTTTCTCCCTACATAGTCTCCAACTCCATCTCTCAGATCACATCAGGCCCATTTTTCTTCTTCATTGTTCTTACTTTAATGGTCCCTTCTTACAGATCTCTACCACCTCCCAGCACCTGACTCACCTTCACAGCTGATTTTCATTTGTTTTACTACTCTTCATAAGCCATCAGTTATTACTCTCTCTCTCCTTTTTTTTTTTTTTTTTTTTTTTTTCAGTATTCTAATACTCAGTAGTGACATCCTTTGGAGAGGGGAAGAAGATAGTTTCATATAGGCTGTGATTTAGATTTCAGAGTTGCAGCCTCGGGGTCAAATTGCCTGAACTGACAATTCATTATTTTGCTTTTCTTCTTTTGTGTGTTGTTTTAAATGAGTTTCGGAGAATTTTATAGATAAATGGGACCTTGAAAGATGTACTAGCCAAACCCCTTTATATAATAACTAGAGAAATGGAGGTTTGAAAATGTTAAGTGACTTGCCCCATATCACACAGCTGGGGATCTTGAGGAAAGATTATAGTTCAGGTATGCTGACTCCCAGCCAGTGCCTTCATTCTGACCTCATGCCCACTTTCATTCACAACATAGCATTTTGCTGGGGGCTTTAGTTGCAGATATCCTGCTCAGAGCTCTGAGATTTGGCTGCTCCCAGACGGCACATCAAGTAGATACAGAAATGTTGCTGCTGTCATTCACCCACTGGACAAGGACCTGGTCAGGCAGCCTGACAGGTTCGGGATTCTCCCATAATTCCCTAGATCAAGAACTAGCTGCTGTTGACAGCAGAGGAGGCCAGAGTGGTTCAGAGTTTCAATCCAGTCAGATCTATTTTCAGAATGATAATGTGAAGTGAATTTTCTTAGAAACTGGTGAAAGAGTAACAAAGAAAATTTAAAAGCTATCTTATTTTATCGTAAAATCCAAAGCTCTCCAAAGATTCCTAAAATGCATTACTTGAGGCCATTGAGGCTTTAGGGAGGTAGCGTACCTAAATGGTTAAAGATCTGACACTCTGAAGTTAAACCCTCTGGTTTGTAGCCATCTCTGACAGTTATTAGATCCATAACCTGGAGTAGGCTCATTAACTTCTCCAAGCCTCAGTTTTCCCTTCTGTAAACTGGAGACTAGGGTAGTACCTGATTCGTAGGATTTCTGGGAAGGTTAAGTGAGTTAATTTAGGTAAAATGCTTAGAATAATGTCTGGCATATCGCACACCTTAAATAAGTTATTACTATTAATATCAACATCTCATTTTTTATGTTCATTTTCATCAATTAAAATGTGTTTATATTTTGCAGGAAAGATGGAAGGTCATATATAAATTTTTTTAAATGAGTGAAAAAGAGAGAAGAGGTGAATAAATGTGAGAACCAGGGAAAGCAGAATAAAAAGGATACAAGGAAAGATGAAGGGGAGAATAAGAAGAAATGGGAGGTAGGAGGCAGAAGTGAGTGACTCATTTGTTCTACTCACATACACTGAGGACCAATATTTGACCCAGGTACAATGTTTGTTCCAGGAGTAAACCTTCTTCCTAACTGAACAAAAACAAAAAACAAAAACACAAGATTACTGTCTTTTGTCTTTATAAGAAAGACAAAAACTAAACACAAAAATATAATCATAACTTTCTGTAAAGGCTACATTATGTGGTCAAGGCAGGCTTTCCTGAGGAAGCGACATTCACCAAGAGTTTTCCATAACCTAAGTATCAGGCATATGTGCATACATTATTACAATTCTATTTATACATTTAGTTTTTCATTTATTGCTTTATACACTCATCCTTCATTTTCTAGCAACTATACCCCAGACCATTTGCATCGTGCTTGGAGTATACTGTTAGAATACAGAAAGGCAGCTGTGTAAAGACATAGGGTCATGAAATCTGATGAAGAGTTATGAGGTCATATACAAGAAGGTGGGAACATAAGGAGATCATCAGAAAAAAAAAAACTCAGAAGAAAACTAGTGGTTTTTTGTTGCTGTTTTGTGTTGTTTTTATCAACTCTGTGCCAGCCACTCTGACAATTCACAGATGCCATCTCATTTGTAAAACCATCTCATCTGGTAAGTCATGAAGATTCTAAAATTCAACATAGAGAAAAGGCTGGAGTCCAGGCTCAGAGTCTTTCTCTTCTAGGATAGTACATGACACTGGGCAGAGGAGGGTTTCAGTGGAAGATGCCTTGCTAATAAAAGGAGAGAGAATAGCACGCTTGGCTGCTGTAGGGAGAACCTGTCCCAGTTTGTCCCTAGAGAGGTGGTAGAACTCTGCCATTAGACAGAGTGGTGCAGAGAGCTTTACGCTGTGCTGTCACCTCTCATGCCTACAGCAATCAGGCTCTCCTACTTCATTTCTTTCTTCTGGCTTCTCAGCCAAATCATACCTTCTGTTTTTCAAAGACAATGTTCTAGCTCTTTATAAAGCTGATGTCAGATAAAGGGGCTAGCATACTTACTGTTGAACAACTACCATATTAGGCTTGTGGTGGGTGTCTGGACTAGAAAAGTAGAGTGAAACTGAATCTTAGTGGTGTGGACCCATTCATGGCTGGGTTGTAGGGAGTACACGCTTCTGCTGAAATTCAGGACTTATTGTGTGAGCATGTGTTCATGTGCATTTTTGTAAAAAGTGAGGATTTGTAGCTATTCTCACATTTTCCAGGAATCAATGACAATAACATGCCTAGTAATTAAATACTGATTGTGCGTCCACCTTTTACAGACTAAGACCATTGATTGACTAATAGTCCAGGTCATGTTTATAAAAAAGCAGAAATGAAAGAGAACACCTGTTCATCAATATATGAATTAGTGCTGGACAAAACATATTATCATAGGTGAATATAAAAAATAAAAGCTTTATTTTCCTTATTACCAACAGACAGATTGAGCAAGGTCGCACAGTACAAGATTGAGTTTAAAGTAGTATACAGATGTCCCGGCTTTCAGGATTATATTTTTTTAAGTTTTTAACATTCTTTCATCTTCAAAGGATTAAAGTTATAAACAATTTTTCCTATGGGAACTATAAAAATTGAGGATTCTATGATTTTAGAGTAGCATGAATAAAGTATGAACATATTTCTCTCACTTAAATAGGTTGTATTCTGCTTCAAATACATTGTATTCTGCCACTTTATCAACACAATAAATATGCTGTATGTGTTGATAAAGAGCAAATTTTACTATAAAACTATAATACGAATATAAAGGAATCAACTTGAGCATGGCAATAAAGTACCATTATGCTACCCAGAAAGCTGGAGTATGACTAAGCTTGGTAAATTTTGAAATTTTGGAAGTACTAATCTGGGCTAGAGAAGGCTCTTCCTGTAGTCTAATCAACATAATGAAGCTGTTTTAAGGATGCAGAGAGCTTTTTAATATATTATTCTTGCCCTTTCTTTCTTATTCGTTTTATTAACTGACTTGTCGAGGCTTCATGATAGCATGGAAATAATGTAGAATTCAAAGGGAAATGGGCTCACATTTAAATGTTGGAGCCATCATTTCATTTTAGTAGTAATAAGAATAAAAATGTAAAGGCTTGTTATATTTGCAGCAGTTGTTTTGTATCTGAAACTGGGCTAAAATCTTTATATCCATTATCTTATTTAATCCTCATAGTAAACCATCAGAGTTGATCTTCTGTTATTCTCATTTTATATGCTTGGAAATTAATACTGAAAATTTGGACTGGGTATCCAAGGCAAGATGGCTAACTAGATGCCACCAGGAAGAACATCTCCCACCAAAACAGACCAAAATATCCAGTAAATCAGCATACTCAGAACAGATCATCTGAAGGAATGAACTAAAAGAGATTAGAGAGACAACCCAGACACCAGGATGAAAGAGAGAGGAAGCTGGGAATCCTTCTTGGGGTTGCTGAATATGTGACATGTTCCAGGCCCTGAATGGCTCATAAGGATATAATGGTTCTGAGTTACGTAAGTCACTAGACCTGAAGGGAGCAGGGCTGTCTATCCTGCAGGACCAGGATGAATCTCATCTGTGAACCCCACTGTCCACCAGCCCCTTTCGGAGTCCCTGCCTAGCCATGTCTGCATGCAGCACAGCCTTAACTACCCCACCAGAGCACTTTTGCCAATGTCCACCACCATAGTGGTTTTGTCCAAGCTCCCCTGCTGCCCTACCAGAGCACTTTTGCTGACAGCCTCCCATCTGAATGTATTCTCCTGCAACCCTGTCACTACCCCCTTGGAGCACATTTGCCTATGGCACCCCTGATGCTCACGTTAAGCACTTCCTGCCTGTAGCACCCCTTCTGTCCCTGCTGGAGTGCTTCCTGCCCCCAGTGCCCCTGCCACTGCTGCCATGCTTCACATCTATGGTGCCCCTACCACCCCTGCTGGAGCACTTATACCCATGACTCCCCACTTGCCCCTTCAGAGTGCTGTTGCCAGCAGTCTGGGAGCATCCTAGCCCATCAAGCTCAGGCAACACTCAACTTTGATGGGCTAAAGGACATAGCTGCAGACCTGGTCCCAGCCACCTAGGGTTAGAGCAGACAACCCAGGAGTGCAGAACTGAGCCTGAGCCCCCTGAAAACATCCAGAAATAAAGTCATTCAATTACACCAAGCTTGCACCACAGTCAAACTCTCAAGACTGGGCATGATGGCTCACATGTGTAATACTAGCACTTTGGGAAGCCGAAGTGGGAAAATTACTTGAGCTCAGGAGTTTGAGACTAGCCTGGGCAAGATAGTGAGACTCCATCTCTGCAAATTCTTTTTTTAAAAATCAGCCAGGCATGGTGGTACATGCCTATAGTCCCAGCTACTTGGGAGGCTGAGGTGGGAGGGTCGGTTGAGCCCAGGAAGTCAAGCCTTCGGTGAGCCATGATCATGCCACTGTACTACAGCATGGGTGTCAGAGTAAGACCCTGTCTCAAAAAGAAAACTCAAGGGAAATAAAGATCATAAAAACATAAAACCAAAAAGTCCCAATGGAAGAACAGCAACTTCAAAGGATAAGGGGACATCAGCCCTCTAGCTCCCTAGCAATGGCTCTCAAGAAGATTGAAATGATTGAAATGCCAGACATAGATTTTAGAACCTAGATGGCAATGAAGCTCATTAAGATAGATATAAGACAAGATTGAAACCTAATCCAAAGGATCAGTGAAATGATCCAAAAGTTGAATAATGAGATAACCATTTTAAGAAAGAACAAAACTAAATTTCTGGAAATGAAAAATTTACTACAGGAATTTCAAAATACAATTGGAAACATTATCAAAAAAATAGACAAAGCTCAGGAAAGACTCTCGGAAGCAGTAGGCTGCTCCTTCAAAGCAACACAGGCAGATAAAAATAAAATAAAAAAGAATTTAAAACAAGAATAAAACCTCTGAAAAACTTGGGATTATGTGGAGACCAAACAAACGAAACACTGACATTCCTAAAAGAAAAGGGCAAAGCAACTTATAAAACATATTTGAAGATATAGTCCATGAAAAATTTCCCAATCCCACTAGAGGTCAACAAACAAATTTAGTAAATTCAGAACATCCTTGTGAGATACTATGCAAGATGACCATCTCCAAGACGCATAATCATCAGATCCCCCAAGGTCAAAGCAAAGGAAAAAAATCTTAAAGGCAGCTAGAGAGAAGAGGCAGGTCACTTATAAAGGGAACCACATTAGGCTAACAGTAGACCTTATAGCAGAAGCCTTATAAGCCAGAATAAATTGGGGGCCTATTTTTAACATCCTTATGTAAAAGAAATTCCAGCCAAAATTTTATATGCCATCAAATTAATCCTCATAAGTGAAGAAGAAATGAAGTTAATTTCAGACAAGCAAAGGCTTAGGGGATAATTCACCACTAGACCTACCTTATAAGAAGTCATAAAGGGAGTGCTAAACATGGTAATGAAAGAATGATACTTGCCATCACAAAAGCACACTTAAGCACAAAGCCCATTGACATGATAAAGGAAATATACAATCAAGTCTACATAATAACCAGCTAACAGCACAATGACAGGATCAAATCTTTACATATCAATTTTGACCCTGAATGTAAATGGGCTAAATGCCCCCACTTAAAAGGCATATAGTGGCACATTGAACAAAGAAGCAAGACCCAACTCTCTACTGTCTTCGAGAGATTCATCTCACAAGTAACGACACCCATAGGCTCAAAGTAAAGGGATGGAGAAAGATTAGGTAAATGGAAAACAAAATAGATCAGGAGTTGCTATTTTTATATCAGATAAAACAGACTTTAAAACAATAATGATAAAAAAGGACAGAGGCATTACATAATGATAAAGGGCTCAACCCAACAAGAAGACTGAACTATACTAAATATATATGCAACCAACATTAGTGCACCAAGATTCATAAAACAAATTCTTAGACATCTATGAAGACATATAGACAATCACACAATCCTGGAGGACTTCAACATCCCACTGACAGCATTATACAGATAATCAAGGCAGAAAACTAACAAGGATATTCTGGACTTAAACTAAACACTTGACCAATTATATCTAGTAGACAGCTACGGAATACTCCACTTGACAACAACAGAATATACATTCTTCTCATCTGCACATGACACATATAAGACTCTAAGACTGATCACAGTTCAGCTATAAAGCAAGTTTCAATGAATTCAAAAATATCAAAATCATACGAACCACACTCAGACCACGGAGCAACAAAAATATAAATCAATACCAAAAAGATCTATTAATACCATACAATAATTTATGGAAATTAAACAACTTGCTTCTGAATTACTCTTGAATAAAGAATGAAATTAAGTCAAAAATTTAAAAAATTCTTTGAAACTAATGAAAACAGAGTCGCAACATACCTGAATCTTTGGAACACAGGTAAAGCAATGTTAAGAGGAAAATTCATAGCACTAAACCCCAACATCAAGAAGCTAGACAAATCTCAAATTAACAACTTACTGTGCCACCTAGAGGAGCTAGAAAAGCAGGGGCAAACCAATCCCAAAGCTAGCAGAAGAAAAGAAATAAACAAAATCAGAACTTAACTGAACAAAATTGAAATGTGAAAATCTATATAAAACATTAGTGAAATCAAAAGTAGGTTCTTTGAAAGACTAAACAAGATTGATAGACTAGCTAGATTAATAAAAATATTAAGAGAAAAGATACAAATACACACAGTCAGAAATGATAAAGGAGACATTACCACCAACCACACAAAAATGCAACACCAAAAATATTCTCAGACACTATTACAAACACTCTATGCACAAAAACTAGAAAACATAGAAGAAATGGAAAAATCACCAGAAACACTCAACCTCCCAAGATAAAGCCAGGAAGAAATTAAAATCCTGCACAGACAAATAACAAATTCCAAAATTGAATCAGTAACAAAAAGCCTACCAAACAAACAAAGTCCTGGACCAGATGGCTTCACAGCTGAGTTCAACCAGAAATATAAAGAAGGCCCAGTACAAATCCTACTGAAATTATTACAAAAAATCAAGATGATGGGAATCCTCCGTAACTCACTCTATGTAGCCATCGTTATTCTGATACCAAATCCTGACAAAGAAACAGCAAAAAAAAAAAGAGAAAACTTTATGCTGTTATCTCTGGTGAACACAGTAGCAAGAATTTTCAACAAAATACTAGCAAATCAAATCCAGCAGCACATCAAAAAAGGTAATTCCCCACAATCAAGTAGTTTTTTTTCCTGGGATGCAGGATTGGTTATATGATTCACCTCGTAAATAGAATTAACAACCAAAATCATGTGATCATCACAATAGATACAGAAAAATCCTTCAATAAAATACAATACTCCTTCATCTTGAAAGCCATCAACAAATTAGGAATTGAATAAACATATCTCAAAATAATAAGAGTCATCTATGAGAAACCAGTAGCCAATATCACACCAAATGGGCAAAAGCTGGAAGCATTCCCCTTGAGAATCAGAATGAGACAAAGATGTTCACTCTTACCACTCTTATTCAACATAGTCCTAGCCAGAGCAATCAGGCAAGAGAAAGAATACAAGGCATCCAAACAGGAAGAGAAGAAGTCAAAATATCTCTTTGTAGACAGTATGATTCTATACCAAAAAAACCCCATAGACTCCATCGGAAGTCTTCTAGAACTAATAAATGACTTCAGCAGTTTCATGATACAAAATTTATGTACAAAAATAAGTAGCATTTCTATACACTAGTATTATCCAAGCTCAGTCAAGAACACAATCCTATTTAAAATGGCCACAAAAGAGAATAAAATACCTCAGAATACAGTGAACAATGGAGGTGAAATATTTCTACAACAAGAATTAGAAAAAACTGCTGAAAGAAATCAGACATGAGACAAACAAAAGAAAAACCATTTCATGCTCACTTATGGGAAGAGTCAATATTGCTAAAATGGACATACTGCCCAAAGTTATTTATAGATTCAATGCTATTCCTATGAAACTACCAGTGATATTTCACAGAGAATTAGAAATACTATTCTAAAATTCATGCAGAACCGAAAAACCCTGATTTACCAAAGAAATCCTAAGCAAAAAGAACAAAACAGAGGGTATCACACTACTTGACTTCAAACTATACTACAAGGCTACAGTAACTGAAACAGCATAGTACTGGTACAAAAACAAACACATCAACGAATGGAACAGGATAGAGAACCCAGAAATAAAGTCACACGTCTACAACCACCTGATCTTTGACAAGGTCAACAATAACAAACAATGAGGAAATGACTCCCTATTCAATAAACGGTGCTGGAATAACTGGCTAGCCATATACAGAAGACTGAAACTAGACCTCTTCTTTTCACTATGTATAAAATTTAACTCGAGATAGATTAAATACTTAAATGTAAAGCCTAAAACAATACAAACTCTAGAAAAAAAACCTAGAAAATACCATTCTGGACATCAGCCTTGACAAAGAATTTATGACTAAGTCCTCAATAGCAATTGCAACAAAAACAAAAATTGACAAGTGGTACCAAACTAAACTAAAGAGCTTCTGCACAGCAAAAGAAACTATCAACAGAGTAAAGAGGCAACCTACAGAGGGGAGAAATTGTTTGCAAACTATGCATCTGACAAAGGTCTAATAGTCAGAATAAGGAACTAAAACAAATCAGCAAACAAAAACAAATAACCCCATTAATAAATGGGCAAAAGACATGAGCAGACACTTCTCAAAAGAAGACGTACTTTTGGCCAAAAATACAGGAAAAAGTGTTCATACTCACTAATCATTAGATAAATGCAAATCAAAACCACAATACGATACCATCTCTCACCCATCAGAATGGCTGTTATGAAAGTCAAAATTCAACAAATACTGGTGAGGTTGCAGAGAAAAGGAAACACACACTGCTGGTTGGAATGTAAATTAGTTCCACCACTATGAAAAGCAGTGTGGGGATTTCTAAGAGAATTTAAAACAGAGCTACCATTTGACCCAGCGATCCCACTATTGGGTATATACTCAAAGGAAAACAAATCATTCTACCAAAAAGACACATGCACTCATATGTTCATTACAGCAAAAGCATGGAATCATCAAAGATTCCTATGAACAGTGAACTGGATTACAAAAAATGATATATATACACTGTGGAATACTACATAGCCATAAAAAATAATGAAATCATGTCCTTTACAGCAACATGGATTCAGCTGGAGGCCATTATCCTAAATGAACTAACGAACTAATGCAGGAACAGAAAATGAAATACTGCATGCTCTCACTTATGAATGGGAACTAAACATTAAATACATGTGGACATAAACATGGGAACAATAAACAAAGTGGGGAGGGAGGGTAGGAGGCAGGTGTGGTGATGAGATTATTCATATACACCAAGTGTCAGAATCATGCAATTTACCCATGTAATAAACCTGCACATTACCCCCTGAACCTAAGATAAAAGTAGAAAAATAAAAAAATACAAAACTATAAGCCTTGGGGGAAAAAAAAGGAATTTGCTAAATGTACATGCACGCACACACACACACACACACACACACACATGCATGCATATACACACAACTTGTTCAAGGTTACCGAATTCTATGGATAATGCCTGGATTCAAATCTGTTCTGGACAGTTCCAAATTTCAGGGACTTAGCATAATAAACAGTTTCTCTCTCTTCTGTTTCTGTTCCTTTGAGCCAGTCATTTGTCTCTGATCCTCAGTTTTTCTTCATTTAAGAAAAAATTAAAAGGACTAGCCATAATCTCTTAGCATTGTTTTGAGAATTAAATAGGAACATGCATGTAAAATGTTGGGCCATAGAAACAGACTTACAAAAACTTGTTCCCTTCCTGCTTCTGAATCATCAATCTTCTCTCTCCTTGGAGTTCTCCTCTGCTATCTCTGCTCCTCTATCCTTTCCTTGCCCTGCCCTGTTGCTTGGGCACAGATGGCAAAGAAGCCAAATGACACAGGCCGTGGTGACTGGTAGCTACATGTCTAGGGTCATGTAATTCCTTCATTATCTTTCTTGATTGAAAACAGCTTTTGTAAGATAAAGGGTCCATTAGTAAATATTGATGCTGGCAGGCAGGGCGTATAAACTGTCAAACAGCTAAAATGAGGGATTGTCAGTTCAGCAACAAGAACATGGGGAGCCAGTATAAAGTAAAAATGAATAAAAGAGTTTAATGTAACTAAAAGAACAAGCAAACACTTATCAATGATGAACAAAGGCGAAGAAGATCTCAGGTTGTTTTGTGTTTGGAGTGAGTGTGCAGCTTCATGAAAACTTATGCTCTAAGGTGGAGTTTAATTTAAATCAATTTGCAAAGGAATAAAAAAAAGCATGGTGCCTGTCACGTGCAATGTGTAGGGAATCGAATATAAGCAAGACGCAGTTTTTGTTTTTATAAGTTTACTAACAATAAGGAGATACTATAGTATGGTTATGGATAACACAGATTTCACATTGAGAAATATCTGAATGTAAACCCAGGTGGTATGACCTTGTGTTCCTTATGCAAATCTTAATTCCTTCTCATAAAATGAAAATGATAACGCCAGCACCATAGGATTGATGCTAAGGTTAGGAAAGCATGTGACATTGTCTTTAGCCCCCAGTACATGCCCTCAAAATTACTGATTGTTAAGAGTTAAGATATTATCACGTAACATTATAAAACAGAAAATTCTAGAAATAAAAAAGATAGGAGTTCAAAAATAACATTCGCTTGTTTAGATTAGAAATAAGGAAATGAAGCAGGAATGCTGAAATTGTTTGTTGAGGAAAGGTTAGTATCTGACCATGATAATTTTGTAAAGACTCTTAGATTCAGGGAGAGCAGTGAAAACAAAGGTTGTGAGGTTGGGAGCTTGAAGTGGAGCAGCAAGCAGGAGACTTTTTTGTTCGTCTTTGAATATGGGGTGTGATGATGGGTACTGTCAGGGAATGTGACTGTGAGAAAAATTTGGATCTAGATATTGAAGTCTTAGATGCTTGGCCAATAAATTAGGACTTCAATTTCTAGTAATAAAGTTACCAGAAGGTTTCCTTGAGCAGGATGAAATGTCATCATTTATTTTTATCAGGCCCTACTTCCATGTCCAATCTTAAATTTGTGTAGCATGCTTGCAATGGACTGACCACATCCTATTTTCTCCATGCAAGGATACAATGAGAAGATGGCAGTGTGTAACCCAGAAGAGAGCCCTCACCAGAACCTGCCCATGTTGGCGCTATGATCTCAGCCTTCCAGCCTCTAGAATTGAGAGAAATAAATATCTGTTATTTATAAGCCACCCTGTCTATGGTACTTTGCTATAGCAGGCCAAATTGATGAAGACTGATGTTGAAGAGCATTGGTTCAGATGTCCCGTAGTCTGATTTTGAAGATCAGGTGACTATGGCATCTCAGTCAATTGATTTCATCTCTTTCTACCTCAGTTTCTTAACTAGTAAGATGGGATAATTACTAACTCACAGTACTATATGATGATTACATGAGAGAATATGCTGCATTATTTACAATAGAGACTGGTATCATCATCACCTAGGTCAATGAGCTATTTAATAATGCTTAGTAAAAGATAGCTATTATTGAATAATGACTGACCTGGGTGGTAGGTGATGATGATGCTGAATCAGTCTTTCTCCTATAGCTGACACTCTACATCCAATCTCTTCTTTGACAATGGGCATTGCTCAGCTATGAACCCATGTATAACCATCACAGTTTACAATAGAATGGCTTTGGCTGAATTGCAATACAGATACCACAGCAGGAGTGATACCATAGCTGGTACATCATGAGGAAGATCTTGCTGAGAAATTAGGTCCAGCATGGGCAGATGCAATTATCAGAGCTCAGAAAAGTGTCTGCCTTTCAAGAAAATCACTGGTTAGTTTGTTGGAGGAAGAGCACTCCCATTTGAAGTTTGGCTCAACTAGCCATGAATTTGCCTACTGATTTGTCCTTGTTGTATCTCAGACAGTTGACATTGTTGAGTAATCCTGCAATGCTTACCCCCATGCTACTAACTTTCTAACATTCATGTGAACATGAATGGACCAATTCTTTATTACTTTCCATTAAACCAGCCTCCTTTGTGTCTAACCCTAAAGTCTAGATACAGAGTGGACTCTGCATGTTCGAAGTTCCTTCTGCTGCCCTGATTGGAGCTTCATGATAACTGCTAGAGTTTAGGTAGAGCATAGATTGTCTTCCTTGCAAGGAAATAAACAATATAAAAGGGAAAATAACTTGTTCCAAGATACGTACCCAGTTAGTGGAAGCCCTGGTGCCCTGCCCTGGCTATATGAAGTCCCTGGCACTGTACTGCCTCTGTATCTGCTTAGAAATATTTTTTTAAAAAACTATAGAGATGTGTGCAGACAAGACATATGAGTATTACTCTCAAACCAAATCCTACCACTTGTATGGTACTTCTCCAAATTTTTAAAATGCTTTTCATTACATCTTATCTAATACAGCACAATCATAGGCTGTTAGCCTTAATTCAAAATTTAGACAACTCTGAGAGAAAAGAGGGCTTGGGAAATAGGGCCTGTTGGATAGCTGAGAAAGATTGGAACTATTTAGCTAAGAGAAGAGAAGGTGGATGAGTAACTTAATAATAATCTTCAAAGGTTATTAAAAGACCAGCTGTTACCGATTTCCACCCGGGGTAGTAGGGAAGAAATTGCAGTCATGAGAATTTAGTTACAGCATAATAAAGAATTTTTTTTCTTTAGCTATAAGGTCTGTTAGACACCAAACATGTTACTAAGCAAAACTGTGGACTTTTTCCTCTGGAAACACTCCAGAATAGGGTATGTGTCCTAGTCAGTGATTCTTAAGCACTACTTCTTGAACCATTAAGATCAACTCGCCTGGAGAATCTGTTAAAAATACAGATTCCTGGGGCCCACTGCAGAGCTACAGTCAGAATCTGGCAGTAGAGACAAGATTCTATGTATTTTATCAAGCCCTCAGGTGAATCTTGTGCTTGGCCACATTCAGAAATCCCTCCTGGATGTAAAATCAGTATAATTTAATGTATCAAGAGTGCACTGAGTGCCTACTTGGTGATTCTGCCACTACTGTTAGCTTCAGGGAGCAAAGATAGTAAAAGGAGATAGCATAATTTTAGTCCTTGTGGAGCTTTCAATAAGATAATTAAGAACTAATGAAGAACTAGAACAAATGTTTGCCTTTAACTTGGTGTGACTAGGGGAAAGTTTCTTAATTCCTTTGGCTTGAGATCCTAAATTGTTGAGGAGCTTGAAAAAAATGGTTCTATAAGGTCTTGTTAATTTTTAAAAAAACATAATGCAGAATAAAGCTTATTTTGAAAGATAACAAACAAAAGGCTGATACAAGTGTGAAAGGGAACAACAGGAGGGAGACCACTTCATCGAGACAAGACTTACGAGACTAGGCCTCGTAGAGAACATAAGATTGAAACTTGACATTGAAAGATGGATAAGACTGTAAGACATATGAGTATTTATTCTTGGGGGCTGCAATTTTGGAACACCACTTTATACCAGGTATTTTCATATATTACAACATTTAATATCTGTAAAGACTTTTGTTGTGATTGTAGGGACAAGTTTTAGGCTAGGCACTTCGGTTACTTTACAAGTACGATGTAATTGGGTGATAATTATTGCATCATTCCCCAAGGTAGAATTATATAGCTTTCTCTGACCCCAAGAATTCTTTGATTTTCATAGCATAGGAAAAGATTTGGGGGAAAAAATGAAGGAAAGAGAAAGGAGGAAGGAAGGACATGCTGTGGAGACAGAAAATAAAGTACAGGATACTAAAAGAAAATAAAGTACAGGATACTAAAATAGAGTACAAGGTACTAAAAACTCCAATCTAGTTTGAGTAGAGGATGAATTCTCATTTATATTTTATGGTTGTGGTTTGTTTATATAATTGAATTTTACTAATTGACCGAGGGGTGAGAGGAGGGGATGCATGTGGATTCCAATGAAGCATTTTTAAAAAGGACCTCAATATTTCAAAAACAATTGTAACTGAACTGAATGTTAGTATAGTTATATTTAGGTAGTATAGTTAGTATAATATAGTTAGTACATTTATATATAGTTAGTCCAGTAAATGTTCAGGATTTTTGGAAAGGGCATAGATTTCCTAAGCAATTGAACATTTTATTATTAAGTGGAGTTCCTAAAAGGTTTTTGTTTATTTATTTTATGTCCACAGAAAGAGAGGATTTTCTCAGTTCCTAAAGGTTTGAGTTTCAGTAAGGTCTGTCTCAAGTATTAAGTCAAAAATTTGATGAAATGATCAAGTCATATTTATCCGTGTTCAGATGACACAAATTCATAAGGAGTAGTTCAGAGTAGTTGGGCTTAAGTATCAGTTAAACGTAATTTGGGCCTGGGGTTGGGCCCAAGAATTTGAATTTGAAGTATCAATTACTTAAGCCCAGAACTGGGCTTAAGTATCAGTTAAACCTAAATTCAAATTCTTATTCTGCTGCTAAAATACTTTGCAACGCAATAAAAATTATTTGCCTTTCTGAGATTTACTTGCCTCATTAATAAAATAAATTAGTAAATTATTAATGTATTTATATATTTACCTAAATGTACTATAATTTATGAAATTTATTATTAAATTAATAAAATTTAATTTTATTAAATTGAGATGTTTCTGTTTAGATTAAATGATACAATATATAGATAGTCTTACATTAAACATGCATATCTTTTGACATGTAATAACAAAGCAACTTCCAAACCATTCTAAGAGATTAGCTGCTTCTCTGCCCTTAAACGGGTATCTTTTCTACCCTGGTCATCATATAAAATATTCTAAGGTAACTAAGTTATAAAACTCTAATTTAATAATTATTATGTTCTGTCCAATGCAATCTCACAACTTGGAACTAGATATAAGGGAAAGAGAGCATATGGATAGTGGCATTCTTTTCTCTTTGTCTTGGCTTCTAAACATTCCATTATTGGAGCAAGCATTCAGGAGGCTAGGTCAGAAAGCAAGCATAAAAGTTCTCATTGCACTGGCTGGGGATTTAGCTTCAGTGCTCTTCGTGCGTGAAAGCTGTTTAATGCTGTCCATGTCTCTCTTAGGTTTTTCTGGTTCTAACATCCCCAACTCTGAGTGTTTCTCAGTTAAAGTTTTCATGATGCATTTCTATTCTAGATTACCCCGTCTGACTCAGCCCACAGCCTTCACCTATACTCTGTTCCTCCTGCTTCTCCATGTAACCCTCTTAGACACTGCTAGGCAATTCCAAATCTATGTTCTTTATCTCATGGCCCAGAGCTGGTTTGTAGGGAAGGCCAAATATCCTTTGCTCTAATAAACTTGGTGGGGGTGGTTATTTCTCAAACCACAGCTCTTTATTCTGAGAACATAGGTCACTTTATCCAGGGTCTTGACTTTTATATTTCTGAGATATGACTCAGGTGTTAGATTACAAAAAAAATTTAATAAGCTCTTCAAATGGTTTTCCTAAAGTCACATGTATTGATATGAGATAAACAGGGAAGCTTCCTTTACTTGTTTCCTGACAGGGGCGTGAGACTTAGAGCATATACAGCGCTGTGTCCAAAATTATTTCTTTAATCTTCAATTAGTGAGTACTTTATAGCCTTAATGAGAGATCAGGGTTGAAGTATTGTCAGATAGATTCTAATCCACTATTTTGAAATGTGTGCTTCTTGGTTTAGAACCTTATTTGGGAATACACCTCAGTCAAAATTTGCATTTTAACGTTCTATTACATATATAAAACTGATAATATAATATCTAGCCATATTGTTAAAAAGTAAAAGATTCATGGTCAAGTTGAAATTGCTGTAATTGTATCATATTCTTCATCTATAAGAAAAACAGGGCCGAGCACAGTGGCTCATGTGTGTAATCCCAGCACTTTAGGAGGCTGAGGCTAGAGGATCTCTTGAGCCCAGGAGTGCAAGACCAGCCTGGGTAACATAATAAGGCCCCATATTCCCCCCGCAAAAGAAAAACAAATTGTTTAAAAAATTAGCTGGGCATGGTAGCATGTGCCTATAGCCGCAGCTACTAGGCAAGCTGAGATGGGAGGATCACTTGAGCCCAGGAGGTCAAGGAAGGGAAAGAGGAAGAAAGAGGAGAGAGAGAAAGAGAGGCGGGGGCAGGGAGGAAGAGAGCAAGGGAGGAAGGAAGGAAGAAGGAAGGAAGGAAGGAAGGAAGGAAGGAAGGAAGGAAGGAAGGAAGGAAAAAGAAAAGGAAAGGAAAGGGAAAGGAAAGGAAGAGAAGGGAAAAGAAAAGAAAAATATAGATATATGGGCAGCTTGTGATGATATATTTTAGAAGAGGCTTGGTAACCTGAATATTTCTCTGACAGGAGGTTTTAGGAAGAGCTGAGATTGTAGAGACATCTAATTTACTCCTCCAATATTAGGCCTAATAGTATGAAGCCAATGCAATGGCAGCCAGAAGATTGATATAACTGTATTAATTGCTACTTTAAAATTCCCACATTCAGCATGTGAATATTGAATGATTCAGTACTACTTGTATAAGAAATGCTTCAAGGTGCCTTAGTTTCATGAAAAAAATTTAATAACATTTAAATGGAATAGACAGCATGCTTTCCTTCCAGTTTTCTTCCTTTCTTCCTTCCCTTCAATGTTAACTTTCTTCATTTTCTCCCTCCTTTTCTTTTTTTTTTTTCTGCATCTATTCCCTCCTAAATTATCTAGTAAAAAAGCCATTAGGTGGGCGGATGAAGGTTTACATTCTCCAAGGAAGAAGGTCAATGCCTGAGGGGTGTGTTGGATCCTGAACGGGTGAGAAGAATGTTTAAGGGAGAGTGGCTGGTGCCAGAATGCATGTGTATGTAATTTCTGTATGTATATACACACATATTCTATATCTCTTCATTGAGAGGTCTTAGAAACAGAAAACTCACAGCAATGAACACATCTAAGATGTACACATTTGTCTTTAAATAACATTTTCCCCTACAGGGCCAGGGACAGTGGCTCATGCCTTTAACCCCAGCACTTTGGGAGGCTGAGGTGGGTGGATCACTTGAGCCCAGGAAGTTGAGACCAGCCTGGGCAACATAGTGAAATCCTGTGTCTACAAAAAATCAAATAAAATAAATAGCCAGTTGTGGTGTGTGTTTGTGGTCCCAGCTATTCAAGAGGCTGAGGTGGGAGGATCACTTGAGCCCAGGAAGTCAAGGTTACAGTGGGTCGAGATCACACTACTGCACTTGAGCCTGGGTAACAGAGCAAAACACTGTCAAAGGGAAGGGAAGGGAAGGGAAGGGAAAGGAAGGGAAGGGAAGGGAAGGGAAAAAGAAAAGAAAAGAGAGGAGAGGAGAAAAGGAAAAGAAAAGCAAAAGAAAGAAGGAAGGAAGGAGATAAAGAGAGAGAAAGGGAAAAAAGAAAGAAAGAAGAAAGAAAAGAAAGAAGAAAGAAAGAAAGAAAGAAAATAAATAAGAAAGAAAGAAAGAAAGAAAGAAAGAAAGAAAGAAAGAAAGAAAGAAAGAAAGAAAGAAGTACGGAAAGAAAAAGAAAAAGAAAGAAAGAAATGTGTGATCATTTGCACAAAAGAAAGAAAACTAATGATCCCTAAAAAGATTGCTGATTTCAATGTTGTGGAAGCAAAAGTATCAAATAAGCCTGATACATCTCAGTATACCAGAAAATACACAAGTGCAAAGAATAGTGGTGTGGTATAAAAAAGCATAGTAACCAGCCTCAAGGACCTCCCAGTGAAATAAGCCTGATGTCAAATTAAATAATTATGGTGATGCATTATAACCCATTGAATAAAATAGGTACCTGAGAGTACATTCTGATATGTTAGTAAATAAATAGGGATAAGTAAATACCAACTAATAAATGGAGAAAGAAGGTTGGCCACAGGAAATCAACATTTGGCAACCATTGTAATAATTCATTTATCCAACTAATATCAATGGATGCTGAAATTAGTGAGTGGAAGTTTGGTAAGGAATAGAATGTTTGCCCAGTCTCAAAATGACTCCCATATAATATTAATTAATTACAAAAGTAACTTTACAGTGGAGAAACCTGACAGAAACAACCTAAATTAGGCAATCAAAGTTAACAGTGAGACAACTGAAACTGTGTACCACCTGATAGGATACAAGGAGAACACAAGACCTCTTGCTTTATATTTTTGCCAAGGATCCATAATTTAAATCTGATCATAAAGAAATATCAAACACATTCAAATTGAGTGACATTCTATCAAATAATTGGTCTATGATAGTCAAAATTGTCAGAGTCATTAAAGACAAGTAAAGGCCAAGGAACCATTCCTGATTGAATGATACTAAAAAGATATGAAAATTAACTCCAACACCTAATTTTGAATTGGGCCGTCTTTCTATAAAGAACATTTTTGGGTAAGTGAAGACCCTTGAGAGGGATTGCAGAATTGGGTATTAGTAACGTATCCATGTTAATTTCCTAATTTTGGAGATGGTGTTGTGGTTATGTTGCAAAATGTTAATGTTCATAGGCTTTACACACTAAAGTGTTTAAGAGTGCTGGGACATCATATCCACAACTCACTCTCAAATGCTTCAGGGAAAATAAAGATGCCTTTATACTATTGTTATGATTTTTTATAAGTTTAACATTACTTCAAATTTTTCAAAAAGAGTAGAGAAAAAAAGTAAAAGTTAAAAATTACTTGCTCTGGTAATATCAATTACACATTTTTCCAACCCAGCTGGTGCATTGCCTGATGGTATCCCTTACAGAATGATGGCAGTGGGCAATTGATCAGCTCTTCTTGACTCTCCATATGCATGAGCTAATTCATATGCACAGAGTGCTTTAGTAATTTGTTTGATTTTAGATATACAAATATTAGTGAGCTATACCATAAGAATACTGAGCCATGTGTTGAATGCACAGGTCATTTAATAAACAGGAAAAAAAACTACCAAAATACGATTAAGATTGCCTAATGTGGGTTAGAAATCAGATAATAGTTACATTTTCAAATAGTTGCCGTCCTTTTTGATGAAAAAGTGATTTTATTTATTTCTCTAGGCACAGATGGTAAACAAATTAATGGAAGATTAAGGATACCAATTTTGATTCAAAAAGAGAAAGTTGCCTAAGAGAAATACTGCTTTGTAAGATAGTGAGTTCCCTATAGTAAGATCTGCTCAAGCTAGTCTGTGGGATAACTTGTTAAAGATGTGGGAGAACAGATAGAGGAAGTAGAAATGAAGGAAAGCCTGATTTCTAAATTCTCCTCAAACTGAAATACTTAACATTTGATGATTCCCTGAGCAATGGAAGGTAGAATTAGACTAATCAGATGTACTCAAGGAGACAGAGTCTTAAATATGGATGTTTGTATTCCTATTCATGAGCATTTCAAAGGTGTTCCACTTCTAAGATATAAGTACAAACTCAAAATATCCATTTTCTCTGCTATAGATTTGATAACCATCTCATGTTGATGGGCCTAACTTCAAGTGGAAGAAATAAAAAAAGAAAAGAAAGCCTCCTTCTTTACTGTCAAAATAACAAACAGAATGAGATTTTACAAGAACATTGACTGATCTTTACTTCATAATTGAAAGATGGGCCTATTAAAGGGACACAGCAGGCCTGATGGAATTGTGTGATCATTTGCACAAATGCTCATTTTGATATGTGGCACTTCATAACTGTAAACATAGGATGGCTGGGTCCATATGATGTACAATGCATTCGTCCCCCAGGGTCCTAGGCCTCAGCAAATCAATTACTGAAGGACCATTTGCAGGGATTGAGGGATGGGGTATTCACTCTCTCTTCTTGCTGTGCTGATGGACAGAGCCTGTCTGAAATGGCAGGATGCTGTGCTTACAAGGGAAACCATCTTCTTCTCCAGATCAACCATCTTTGTGTGTACAGATGTACATATGAAGCCAGGAGAAAATCGTTTCCTTTCTCTGGCCTTAGTTTCTTTGCTTATAATGTAAAGAATTTGGAATAGTTTAATGTCACTGAAATGACTCTGCTTGACATGTAGTGTGGAATGAGAGAAAGAATTTAGGCTTTTAATTAAGAGAGCCAAGGATTCAAGTCCTGCTCAGCCATTTGGGCAATCTCGAGCAAGTTTCCTGAGCTCGTTGAGCATTGCTTTCCTCAACTAAAAACAAATGATAATAATAACACATTCTTTACAAGGCACTGGGTATGCTAGTTGGGACACAGTCCTCAGTACATATTTGCTGCATAGCTGAACTTTTATATATGTAGCTTAATACACACCAATATGTATATGATTAAGTAATCAAATATTTACATTTGTGCACTTTTACCCCTACAAAAGTCCAGGAGGTGATGGAAAACATGGTCAAGCAATAAAGATGTGCCACAGGATGAATAGAATTCACCGCCGCAGATTCACATAGCCTTATCACCATAAGGCAGGTGTTATGCATTGAAAGTTTGTCTCTCCTTAAAATTCATATGTTAAAGCCTTAACCCCCTATGTGATAGGATTTGGAGGTGGGGCCTGGGAGGTAATTAGGTTTTGATAAAGTCATGAGGTTGGGGCCAACATGTTATTTGTATCCTTATAAGAAGAAGAAGAAACCCGAGTTCTCTCTCTTTTTGTCATGTAAAGTCACAATATGAAGGCGACCATCTGCAAGCCAGGAAGAAGGACCTCACGAGGAATTGATTCAGCTGGCATATCGATTTTAGATTTCCAAGCCTCTAGAATTGTGAGACGTAAGTATCTGTTGTTTAAGCCATTCAGTTTATGGTACTTTATTATCGCAGCATGAGCTGACCAAAACAACAAATACTCAGTAAATGTTTGTCAAATAAACACATGAATAAAAGTACCACATGCCAACCCTCACCTCCATAAATGAAAGTCCTTAGTGTTACTTAAAATTGTAAAAAAAATAAATTTTTTAATAAAGATATGCTAACATGCCATCTGCCTCCTATGTATGCAGGATTTTCTTTTCTTCCTCCTCCTCCTCCTCCTTTTTCTTCTTCCTCCTCCTTCTTCCTAGTTCTATCTGGTTTGTTATAATAGCAATGGAAGGAATATTTCTCATGCAATGCTCTGAGCTCAGATCCATTTAGCTTTGTATGGAAAGGTCCATAGGTCTGTGTGCAACCTTAATGTAGGTTTCTTATATGGATTCACTGAAGTAAATTAATCAGAGCCTTGCGTTGGTCACACATAGAAAGCCTCTATGAAACCCAATGGGGGAATGTAAATTTGGATGTGGAACCTGAAAGCATATATATTTTGTAAAATCCATCTCAAATTCTTTTGGGAAAGATAATGGACTGAAATATTGGGAAATGCTACAATTTTCTCAAGCAAGAAATAAGAGAATTGAATAAGTTGGAAAGAATGGACTTCTAATAAATGGTACAGTATTTGATGTTTTAAAAAAATCAAATAAAAGGCCACAAATTGAATAAAATAGTTTTTTGTTAATGGTGAAACTTGCAGGGCCAGTTAGAGCTCATTAAAAGGTGATGGGAACTATGCAGATTAGATCAAGTTTGGTAATTGGCTAGTTCTGAATCCATTAGAAAGGTTATAGGGCTGTTTGGGTGGGTTATGTTTTATAAATGGATGATTAGAAGTATATTAATGGGCCAAAGGGTTATAAGGATGGGACTGGTTTAGTAATATAATGTCTGGGATAACATTAGATTGGGGGAAAGGTTATATGGATAGAATTAGATTTGGGGAATAGGTCAGTTATGACCATATTAGACGGGTTATGGGGTTGTTTGAAAAAGTGTCCTTTGTTTAATGGCAGTGAGAAAACAAGTATCTAATTAGACTTCCTGTGCATCTGTAGCACTTCTAATACTCTGGTGCCTTTACACATAGAAATTACCCTCCAAAATATATGTGGGATCTTGACCAAGATCTTACTAAGAGTTCAGGTATCAAGCCAAGCCATTAATTCCTAGCAGAGTCTGGTTTTCACTGGCATGTTACCAAAATATAAAAAATGCATACTGGGAAAAGAGAAAGCGTGAGATTATGTCAATATTTCTCAAAAGTGGGTTCAAGAGGAGATAACATTTGAGCAGAGTCACAGCAAATTGAACACATACTTGTCACAGAGATTGTAATCGGAGACTGAAAAGGCAGAGTCTTAGAAGAGGGTGTTCTGTGAAAACATGTGGGCATGATAAACAGACCAATGCCTTCGAGGAGCTCAGACAGCCTGCGTGCATCTGTGTTGGAGAGAGTGGAATGAAAGAAGGAGGGCTGTACAGATGTGTGTATTTGTGTTTGCAGTAAATGATAAGAAAAGATAAGATGGCAGGGGCTGGAGTTTGAGGGAAGAGTGTATAATTTATAAACTTTGTTAATTATAAAATGTGAACTTCATCTTTTCTACAAGTCTACCCCCAAATGTATTCCACAGCAAACAAATATCATAAATACACAAGAAAACAATAAAAAACGAGGATTCTGTGGTCAAATATGTTTGTTAATGCTGTTTTAAATTCTTCGCATCTGCCACTTCTAACACATTTAAATCACATTAGAAACTTAAAGGTAGTGGCCCGGCGCAGTGGCTCAAGCCTGTAATCCCAGCAGTTTGGTTGACCGAGGCGGGCGGGTCACTTGAGGCTAGGAGTTCGAGACCAGTCTGGCCAACATGGTGAAACCCGTTCTCTACTAAACATACAAAAATTAGCTGGGTATGGTGGCTCGTACCTGTAGTCTCAGCTACTCCAGAGGCTGAGGAGAGAGAATGGCTTGAACCTGGGAGGTGGATCGCGCCACTGCACTCCACCTGGGTGACAGAGCGAGACTCTGTCTCAAAAACAAACAAACAAACAAACAAATACTAAACTTAAAGGTTGTGAGGAGTTTTGCAGTTACAAAAATAGGATTCCTTGCCCTCCCCGACCCAACATGTTTTAAGATTTGGGGATTATAGATACCTTTTTACTTATTCCAACATCCAACAGAATGGTTATTAATATTCCTTTGCAAAAATGTTCTAAGGAATATACTTTTAGAAAACATCCTAAGAAAAGGGAAGCTGTTCAAAGAAAGGCTAAGAATACTTAATTTTCTCATTTTAAAAAGATAGAATGAGACAGAAAGTTAAATAACTGCGAAGAAAATGGGAAAAATATTGATATTATAGTAGAATAGTTAATTTGAATTTTCTATTCCTAAATGGGTATATGACCTTTAGAAAACTTGATCTCTGTGTGTCTCAGTTTTCTTAAGTATATGATTGGGATAAAAAAGGGATTTAAGGGCACTAGATAAGATAATGCTTGTAATGATGAACAGTGTCTGGTAAGTAGTGAGAACTTGATTAGTATTAAAAGTTGCAAAAATTCTAACTTTCCCCACAGTCTCAGGTATTCTGGCATGCTCAGTTTAGCCTCATGTTCCTAAGTTCAAGTGCAGGAGCTCCTCCTCACTTTACGTCCTGGGCTTCCTTTTAATGTACTGTCATATTTGGAAGCATTATAGGGAGATATTTTTACCAGGTAGACCAAGGGTGGTAGATTAAAGCTCATAGATTGGGCATCAGTTATCTTTTTGGCTGTTGGATAGTAAGGATACTTGATATAAATGGAAGGAGATACTCCTATGATTAGTCTAAACATCTAACTGGTACAAGAATCAGAATTTTGAGTTGTAAGCACCCTAAATCACATGAGGAAGGAGCCACCAGCTAACAACATCATTGTGCCAATACTGCTACTGATCTTAAATCTTGGGCTTCTAGGAAATCTTTGCCCAGCCTCCATGCTCATTTCTTCCTGTACAGTCATTTGACTTGGAACCTATTGTCTCAGTTCTGAATATTTGCCTGATATTCAGACTTCCTAAATATCCCTCCCTGTCTTCACCAAGCCTCTTGGCCAAGACATTTTATAAATTCAAAAATGTTATGTATATTTTTTCTTTTTATTTCTCAATATTACCTTTGGCAAGTAATCAAACAGAGCCTGGACATAAACCAAGTTAAAATAATTAATAATAGCTGAAGTGTTTTTCCCCTTCGTTCAGGGACTGGCAGAGTTACTCTTAAGAAGAAATAAGAAACAAAACCAAAAACAGTCTGATCTCTGCTTCTTCGGGGGAGTGATGGGGTTCTGAACTCTGTTCTAAGTCAGTTTTCTGCCCATTTCTATTTCTCCATGATTTCTACTCTAGGGCAATAAGGAAACAGTTAAGTTTCCATATCGGGATAAAAATTTGAATCTCAACTCACTATTGTTATGCTGGGTGCAATACTATGGAAGCAAAATTGATTTACTCTTAGATCTTAAATGTAGATCTTAAATGTTCTTACCACAAAAGAAAGAAAGAGAAAGAAAGAAAGAAAAAGAAAGAAAGAAAGAAAGAAAGAAAGAAAGAAAGAAAGAAAGAAAGAAAGGAAGAAAGGAAGAAAGAAAGAAGGAAAAATATATGGATTACTCTCACCTTTCTTTCCCTCTTCCCTTTCTTTTTCTTTTCTTCCTTCACATCTGTCTTGCATTTTCCTCTCTTTCTTCATGGAAACCCCATCGATGTCAATTGCTTTTCTCTCTGGTACCCTCAACAATATTTTACACACACTTCCCTTTTGCTTAGGTTTTATTTTTGTTTTATTTAAAGTTTGATTTGGTACAGAAAAAACATTCACATTTAACAAGCTAAAACAGCCAAATAAAATTTACTGCAACTTTTGTAGAATTTAATTTGTGCTACAAGACATGTTAGTTTTTTTCTTTTTTTTTGAGACGGAGTCTCGCTCTGTCGCCCGGCTGGTGTGCAGTGGCGCAATCTCGGCTCACTGCAAGCTCTGCCTCCCAGGTTCAAGCTATTCTCCTGCCTCAGCCTCTTGAGTAGCTGGGATTACAGGCACCCGTCACCAAGCCCGACTAATTTTTTGTATTTTTAGTAGAGATGGGGTTTCACTATGTTGGCCAGGTTGTTCTCGAACTCCTGACCTCATGATCTGCCCGCCTTGGCCTCCCAAAATGCTGGGATTGCAGGTATGAGCCACTGCACCTGGCCAGGTGAGGATGACTTTCATATGTGGTAGAAGTGGAGAATAGAAGAAGCAAATGAATGTGATATGGTTTTCTAAGTTATCATAGACAGAAATTGGTGATAAGATAAATGGGAGAGAAAAAATTAAAAAATCAAAACAATACCTAAATTTGGGGCACAGTGATTTACCATGCAGAGTATTATTTCAAGAGAGGATTGGATTAGAAACGATGCTTGTATGTTTTGTTTGTGATGGTCACATACTGCTGTTGGACATAGTGTAATTGCAACATTAAACATGAAAATAGCAATAGTGGCAATGCTTACGTAGTACTATATGTCAAACATTCTCTGCATTTTACAGACATTGGCTGTCTTAATCTTCAAAACAACTTCATATGTGAGATATGACTAGTCTCTCCATTTGAAAAAAGAGGAAACCAAAATAAAGAGGTTAAAGTAACAAAGCTTAGAGCAAATAGCAAGTATGATGGAAGTGGAAATATGAACAAGGCAGTTATGTAGAGGAATCTGTAATTCAGACTGTAGCTCTGGGAATCTTAATTTGTGATATTTAAGGAATGGTTGAGATTTGATGTCTATGTAGAAAGATGGTGTTACCAACAACAACAAAATTAGCCTTTAAGCTTTGGTAATATGATTGGTCAAACAATGTAAAGAAAAGATGGAAACAAGCCAGGTATGGTGGCTCATGCCTGTAATCCGAGCACTTTGGGAAGCCAAGGTGGGCAGATCATGAGGTCAGGAGATGGAGACCATCCTGGTTAACACGGTGAAACTCCGACTGTACTAAAAGTAAAAAATTAAAAAAAAATTTGCCAGGCATGGTGGTGTGCACCTGTAATTCCAGCTACTTGGGAGGCTGAGGCAGGAGAATTTCTTGAAGCCGGGAGGCAAAGGTTGTAGTGAGCCGAGATTGCACCACTGCACTCCAGCCTGGGTGACAGAGCGAGACTCCATCTCAAAAAAAAAAAAAAAAAGCCTTTAAGCTTTGGTAATTTGATTGGTCAAACAATGTAAAGAAAGATGGAAACAAATGAGTAGGCAAATCTAGCTTCTGTGGTAAATTTATATTTGTTATGTTGGAACATTTGGAAAATATAGGAAGTCTTCAGATTTTCTGGGCTTTGAATGCCAGGCTAAGTAGTTTTATTTTCTGTATGTATTCTGAAGTCTTAGAGAGCCTGTGAGAAAAAAAGTGGCAGCATATAGTGGTACTTACAGATGACACATCAGGCAGTAGTAGGTGGAACAGTTAAGAGTACTAGTGAATAGAAGTTTTGAAATCATTTAAAAGGTAAGTACAATACCAAATTTCCTCCCAGGGACAAAGAATAAAAGAGCAGAGTAAACAATACATTATGTTAGCAAAAGGAGCATCGCAAGGGGCTGATGCATTCATTTTAGGAGAGCAGCCCAATGTCCCCAGGGATTCTGTCTCTCAAAATGATATTTCTCCTTCATGCCTCCAATGCGTCCCTTCTATTTCACTTTCCTTGAGGATAGGTAATTTAAGAGCTGTTGAGATTTTGTCAAAGAAAACATTCTCAGTGTTTCAGATCCTCAACAAATGGGGCTTGGATGAGAAATTTCAATCTGGCAGAGATATGATATAGTGTGTATAAATCTCTGCACATAGCGTTGAAGATCTAAAATATGCACATCAAAAATCTTCAAACACCCAAAATCCATACTTCAGTGTCCAAATAGTTACTGATCGTTCCTTTTTTTTTCTCAGTTAATTATCATGTGGAGTGCCCTGAAGAATGTGGAGAGAAAAGTAAATAATATTTCTGATTGCCTTCTATCTTTTAGGCTGTATTAGGCATATTGCCCTACAAGTACCCTGAATGGTGATTAGATTGTTTATTTATCTAGCATAATTGACTTCTCTACTTATCTGAATTTACCATTAAACCACATGTTTCCTTGGGCTAAGAATCAAAGCTTGTATAACACTGACATTTGAGAACATGGGCCCAACAGCCATATTTTCTGGGTTTAAGTTCCAACTTTCGTTCTATAAATAGGTGTATAAATTTTGACAGATGATTTAACCAATCTGGGCTGAACTTCTTCATTCAAAACTAGAAAATGTAATAGAAATCATGATGAGGATTAAGAATTAATGGATTTAAGCTGCTTGTCTTATTTTGCATCAATAAATATTATTATTGACATATCTCCCATATATAATTGGAGATCAATAAATATTTGATGTTGGTATTGTTGGATATTGTGATGATCTAATGTGGGTTGCTTACGGAAGTGTTTCTGAAGGCTGTGTGAAGCAGATCAAGAAATGCTTAATGTAGTGTGGCTGTACTGAAATTGTATTGGTTGTATTAGTGTACTTGTGTTGAAGGTGGGAGGCACGTTCAAAGGAAAACAGGAATTCAGGTCCTAAAAAAGTGTGTGCAATGAAACAGTGTTCAATATATGACATTAATGAGTGACAAGGGGTGCTTAGTGCTCAAGTGGTCTATTCAAAGGTCCACGGAAATATTGTGAGACTTTTGAATTTATAACTAGAAACTCAAATATTGTTTAAAAAACATGATTTCTGGGCCAGGCATGGTGGCTCACACCTGTAATCCCAACATTTTGGGAGGCTGAGGTGAGAGGATCCCTTGAGCCTTGGAGTTGTGTAACATAACTCCGGATGGGTAACATAATGAGAACCCATCTCTATAAAAAATAAAAAAATAGCCAGGTATGGTGCTGTGCACCTGTACTCCCAGCTAGTCAGGGAGCTAATGTGGAAGAATTGCCTGAGCCCTGGAAGTTGAGCCTGCAGTGAGCCATTATCATAGCACTGCACTCCAGCCTGGGTGACAGAGCTGAGACCCTATGTTAAAAAAAAAAAAAAAAAAAAAAAGATAAAAGGAAAAGGTATTTTTGCATTTTGGAAAGAAATGGGACAATTTCTCACCTAAGATAGTAAAAGTGGTCCATAATTCAACAAAATGTACAGTTGGAGATTATGAAACACAAAGAAGTGCTTTTTTTTTACATGAGTGCATGAAAAATATTTGTAGTAGAAGCAAAGACAAACTAGAGAATTATGACATAACCTCAGAGACCATGAGGTGGGAAAGAATAAGCAGGCTTCAAGAAAGAGTTGTCAGAGGAGACTTAGCTTTATAAAGACAAGAGGAGAAGGAACATTTGGTGACAAGGTTCCTGATATAAAGGAGGCATTTATAATGGTGATTAAGTTATAACTGGCAGAGAGATAAAGGTCAAGGAAATTTTCAGAAACCAGGAAGCATAGATTTTAAATGAAAGGTTAAGGTAGGATGTGTAACTATATGTGTGTCTGTGTTGGAAGAGTAAAGATGGGTGAAAAGACTTACATTTTAATGGTGGACAAGGATGCTCAGGATGAGAGGCAAAACTGTGTCAACTGCACTTTTGATTTCAGAACAATTCAGTCTGAGAATCCAAATCCTTTTGAAAGCAATGAAGTGAATTTGCAAATTTCTAAAAAAAATGAGAATTTAATGTGACAGAAAATGTATTATACATAATGGTAAAGTAATGGTGCAAAGTCCTCAAAATTAAAAGAGATATACAGGATGGATATAACAATAAATAATTAGTTAACAGATGTAGTTTAAGAGATTATTTAAAACAACCTTTCCAGAACGCTTAGGATGTTGGTTAAGACTATGAATGAGCTTTAAAGAGAGGCTGCCTGGATTCGAGTTTCAGTTTCATCTTTTTGCAAATATGGGGTCTTAGGGAAGTTAACTAAACCTTATGTTGCTTCTATAAGATGACTATTACAACAATAGTCATCTTATTGAAGTATAAGACTTATACTTCAATAAGATGTATAGAAGTATAAGTATAGCTGTATAGATGTATAGAAATATAAGTCTTATACTTCAATAAGATGACTATAACACATCTATAAGATGGCTATAGGGAGGCCAAGGTATGCGGATCACGAAGTCAGGAGATCAAGACCATCCCGGCCAACATGGTGAAACTCCATCTCTATTAAAAATACAGAAAATTAGCTAGACATGGTGGCACATGCCTGTAATCCCAGCTACTTGGGAGGCTGAGGCAGGAGAATGGCATGAACCAGGGAGTCAGAGGTTGTGGTGAGCTGAGATCGCTCCACTGCACTACAGCCTGGCAACAAAGTGACACTCCATCTTAAAAAAAAAAAAATGACTATAACAACAATACTAACAAAATAAGAAATTTCATACTTATAAATCATTTAAAACAATTCTTGACAAATCGTAAATATAAATGAAAAAAGAATTTGTTAAAACACACAAATGCCAAAATTTATTTATTCATTCCTCTACTGAAGGACATCTTGATTGCTCCCCACTTCAATTCTGAATAAAGTTTATGTATTCATGTGCAGATTTTTGTGGGGACATTTTCAGCTCCTTTGGGTAAATATATAAAAACACAATTGCTGAATCATATGGTGAGAGTATGTTTAGTTTTGTAAGAAACTCTCAAACTCTCTTTCAAAGTGTCTGTACCATTTTGCATTTCCAGTCCTGTTACTCCACATCCTCATCAGCATTTGGTATTGTCTGTGTTCTGGCTATTGGTCATTCTAATAGATGTGTTGTGGTAACTCATTGTTGTTTGAATTTGCATATGATGTGGAATATCTTTTCATATGTTTACTTGCTATCTCTATATCCTCTTTGGTGACGTATCTGTTAAGGTCTTTGGCCCATTTAAAAATTTTTTTTTTATTTTACTTTTGAGTTTTAAGAGTTCTTTGTATATTTTGGATATGAATCTTTTATCAGATGTGTCTTTTGCAAATATTTTCTTCTAGTCTGTGGCTTGTCTTCTCATTTTCTTTATATCTTTTGCAGAGCAAAAGTTCTTAATTTTAATAAAATTCAGATTGTCTATTATTTCTTTCATGAATTGTGCTTTGGGTATTGTATTTCAAAAGCTACCCCCATATCCAAGTACATCTAAATTTTCTTCTGTGATATCTTCTAGCAGTTTTCAAGTTTTGATTTTACACTTAGGTATATGATCCATTTTGAGTCAATTTTTGTAAAAATTGTTAGGTCTTAACCTTAAACCCAAAGGTACTGGTTTTCAGAAGTGAGTCTTTGAGAGATGATTAAGCCGTGACAGCAAAGCCCTCATGGATGGGATTGGTGACCTCAAAAAAGGGCTTGAGGGAGAGAGTTTGTCTCTTTTTTTTTTTCTTTTGGCATGTGGATGTCCAGTTGTTCCAGCACCATTTGTTGAGAACATTATTTTTGCTCTGTTCCATTGTATTGCCTTTGCTCCTCTGTTCAAGAACCACTTGACTAAGAGCTCTCTTTTCTGTTCCACTGGTCTATTTATCTATTTCATAAATACTGCACTGCCTTGACTAAAGTCCCTTCATGGTAAGACTTGAAGTCAGGTAGTATCAGTCCTCCAAGTTTGTTCTCATTCAATATTGGATCAGCTATTCTGTGTGTTTTCCTTCTCCATCTAAGCTTGAGAATCAGTTGGTCAATATCTACAAAATAACTTACTGGAATTTTAAATGGAATTGCATTGAATCTATAGATCAAATTTGTAAGGACTGACATCTTGACCATATTGAATTGTCCTATCCATGAACATAAAATATTTCTCCATTTATTTAGTTCTCCGATTTCTTTTCTCCAATTTTTGTAGTTTTCCTCATATAGATCACATACATATTTATTAGATTTATACCTAAGTATTTCATTTGGGGGGTTACATCTGTGGTACACTTAGATAATGGAATATTATTCAATGCTAAAAAATAAATGAGCTATCAAGCTATGAAAAGACATGGAAGAACCTTGTGATGGTTAGTATTGTGTGTCAACTTGACACACATTGTTCCTGGGTGTATCTGTGAGGGTGTTGCCAAAGGAGATTAACATTTGAGTCAGTGAACTAGGAGAGCCAGACCCATCCTCACTCTGGGTGGGAACCATCTAATCAGCTGCCAGTGCAGCTAGGATAAAAGCAGGCAGAGAAATGTGGAAGGACTAGACTGGCTAAGTCTTCTGGCCTCCATCTTTCTCCCATGCTGGATGCTTCCTGTCCTCGAACATCGGACTCCAAGTTCTTCAGCTTTTGGACACTTGGATCTACACCAGTGGTTTGACAGGGCCTCTCTAGCCTTCAGCCACTCACTGAAGGCTGCACTGTCGGCTTTCCTACTTTTGAGGTTTTGGGACTCAGACTAGCTTCCTTGCTCCTCAGTTTGCAGATGGCCTATTGTGGGACTTGAGCTTGTGATCATATGAGTCAATACTCCTTAATAAACTCTCCTTCATGTATACATCTATCCTATTAGTCCTGTCTCTCTAGAGAATCCTAATACAAACCTTAAATACATATTACTAAGTGAAAGAAACCAAGATGAAAAGGCTGCATACTATATGATTCCAACAATATGACATTCTGGAGAATGTAAAACCATGGAAATGGTAAAAAGATTAGTGGTGGTGGTGGTTGGACAGTGGAGAGGAAACACAGGCAGAGCACAGGTGATTTTTAGGGCAGATAACATAAACGATCTGTGTGATATTACAATTGTAAATACATGTCATTGTACATTTGTTCAAACCCATATAATGTACAACACTAATATTAAACCCTAATATACACTATGAATTTTGAATGTTCATGGTGTCAAAGACAGTTCAATTGTCATCAGTGTACCACTCTGGTGGCACGTGTTAATAATGAGGGAGGCCATACATGTGTGGGGTCAAGGGATATGTGGGAAATCTATGCACCTTCATCTCAATTTTGCTGGGAATCTAAAATTGATTGAATAAAGTCTTTAATAATAATTTTTTAAAAATCCATACCACTATGGTTTGAATGGATGCATCTTTTTAAAATTCCTGTGTTAGAACTTAAACCCAAAGGTGTTGGTATTCAGAAGTGAGCCTTTGAGAGATGATGAAGCCATGATGGCAAAGCCCTCATGGATGGGACTAGTCCCCTTTAAAAGGGCTTGAGGAAGTGAGTTTGTTTCTTTTTGCCCTTCTGCCCTTTGAGGACACAGTGTTTATCTCTTCTCCTCCAGAGAACTCAGCAAGACAGTTCCATGTTGAAGCAGAAAGCAAGTTCTTTCCAGACACCAAATCTACCAAAACCTTGATCTTGAACTCTCCAGCCAACAGAGCAATGAGAAAAAAATTCTATTGTTTATGAATTCTCTAACCTAAGGTATATTTTTCTAGTTGCCCCAATGGACTGAGACATTTACCAACTGTTTGACTTTGGGTAAATTATATAACCTCTATAAGACCCAGTTCTCATATTTATGATATAAAAATAGAAAAATGTGTGCCTCACAAAGTGTGATGATTAAATAAAAATTAAGTAAGATAGAGCAAATAAAGCACAAAATATAATACATTGCACATTGCGGTCAAAGAGTATTTTTTATTACCTGTTACCACCTGATAAAGTTTGGATATTTGTCCTCACACAAATCTCATTTTGAAATACAATCTCCAATGCTGGAAGTGGGGCATAGTGAGAGGTGTTTGGATCATGGGGGTGGATCCCTCATGAACGGCTTTGGCCATCCCCTTGGTGATAAGCAAGCTCTTGCTCTGAGTTCACAGGAAATCTGGTTGTTTGAAAGTGTGTGACATCTCTCGCCCTCACTCTCTCTTGCTGCTGCTTTCAACAAGTGATGTGCTTGTTGCCCTCACCTTCTGC
This sequence comes from Symphalangus syndactylus, assembly GCF_028878055.3. NCBI lineage: Eukaryota > Metazoa > Chordata > Mammalia > Primates > Hylobatidae > Symphalangus > Symphalangus syndactylus. The sequence goes on from NC_072425.2 coordinate 26,271,100, forward strand.
CATGATTGAAAGCTCCCCTGGGCTTCACCAGAAGCCAAGCAGATGCCAGCATCATGATTTCTATAAAGCCTACAGAACCTCTTTTCTGTAGGTTCTGTAGGTTTTCGGTAGGTTTAACAGCCAATTAAACCTCTTTTCTTTATAAAATACCCAGTCTCAGGTGTTTTTTGTTTGTTGGTTGGTTGGTTTGTTTTTTGAGAAGGAGTCTTGCTCTGTCGCCCAGGCTGGAGTGCAGTGGTGCGATCTCGGCTCGATGAAAGCTCCACCTCCTGGGTTCACGCCATTCTCCTGCCTCAGCCTCCCGAGTAGCTGGGACTACAGGAGCCTGCACGCCGGCTAATTTTTTTTTGTATTTTTTAGTACAGACGGGGTTTCACTGTGTTAGCCAGGATGGTCTCGATCTCCTGACCTCGTGATCCACCCGTCTCGGCCTCCCAAAGTGCTGGGATTACAGGCGTGAGCCACCGCGCCCAGCCTCAGGTATTTCTTTACAGCAATCCAAGAACGTCCTCATACAGTACCACTATAATAACAACTATTTAGAAAATCACAACAATTATTTTGAATTTAAGGTTTTTAGACTTCATAAAAAGCACAAATTATCTGGAAGGAATTGCTTAATTAATAAACTTTAAAATATTTTGCAGTATTTTATATTTTAATAAAAATTAAAGCTTTTTCCTCAGTTGATCATCTTTTCTCTTAACAATTCCTCATCATATATTTATATCATAAACAAAAAAGCATATCTCAACATATATTAAATATAAAAAACAACAACAAACATATTGTTCTTAGCAGAAAGCAGGATGCCATACTATTCTTAGCAGAAAGCAGGAAGGAGAAATCAATTCTGTTGTTACAGGGAGAGGGACTTTTAACTATACAGACATTAAAAAGCTACTCAGGTGTACAGAAGGAGGTTATAGAATTCAATGAAACTAGACACAGTATATATTTTGTACATGATGCATGCAAACAAAAATCAGAAGAAAATCAGTATTTATTTACTTTCTGCCATGAGAATGTGTTGCTCTTGACCAACATAATTGTCTGCATTTTTCCAACAGCTGAGTTTCTATAGGATACGCACCATGTCTTGGACACTCTTGTGGACTTATTACCTATCAAACTTCCGAAAATATAGGAGGCATTTAGTAAATATTTGACATATGTATGTGTTCATAAAGAAATCAACAGAAATCTAAAAACAGGTGACCACCTTATCCACAGGGAACAGATAGAGGAAATGAACATCACACAGTTTTAAATCAAGATTGTATGTTTGTCACATACTAATCTGAAATACTTTGTAATTACTATTTCTAAGGCATTATTCACAAAGAAACTCTACTATTTAGTTGTCTTTCACGTCCTCTTTAATCAAAACTGAAGAACTGACCACAATTTTGCTACTATTTATGATTTTTGTATTAGAAGACAATGGGGATTCCTTCTTCCCTTATGAAACCAAATTCTCAAAACTTTTTTTGCTACCCCATATGTAAATTTTACTTCTTCCAGTGTGCCTTGATGCATTTACAATGACAATACTGTCAATCTCGTTTTCTCATTCTTTCATAATTGTCTGAGAACCTCCTCTAATATCTTCTATTTGTTAGTTATTGATAATTACCTGCCCCCACCCCTCATTTTTTTCATCTGTATAATATCAATGTCTGCCTCGGAAGGTCTTTTTATACTTTCTGGGGTGTCAATTTTTGAATTCTGCAAAAGTAATTAAGATTTTCCCTAGTTCTCTTTTTAGTGCATTTGCTTCACTTTAAAATCAGTTGTTGAAATTCAAGATGTCTTATAACAACCCCTCCTGCAATTAAGAGGCAGACGTGTGTCTGGATGTTTCAGTAGGAGAAAAAAAAATCATTCAGCAAACAGCTGTGGTTCAGAAAAGAGCAATTCTGCGTTGTCCATGGTGCTGAATGTGATTTTCTGTGGGTATGGCAAGGCATTAATGGCTTGTCCAAGAATCCAAATAGAATGTGATTTTTACCAACCACATGAGCCAGTCTGGAATGTATAATAGAAAACTGAATGCATATAGATTAAAAGTAGAGTACATGTCACAGCATTAAAATATGACAATTTTATTCATTGTTTTCCCTCCATAATTGGAAATGTTTTAAGTAATACAAACAGATACAATGTTTGATTCCCATCATTTGGGAAGATGTTTCTTCATGAGTTTTGGATGTTAAATTTTCCACTATTACTTAAGCTATGAGATTTGTTTCTTAGCTCGTTACTTACTACTCAAATAAAGCATAAATTCAAAGAAATGTTATTTATTGCCAAGGCATTTGTTGAAGACCTAATATGCACAATGTCTTCTATGCCATATGTTTTTGCAATACATATTTAAGTGTTATAATGCATGTCAATATCATTTATTTTAAAAGTTTACTTTTGTGGAGAAGGCATTTGGCTGCAACATCCTTAACTATATGTACAACTACTTAGGCCTTGATGAATAAAGGGATATGAAATTCTGAGTGTGAGACTGGTCAGATTCTGACTTCAGCACTGAAGCAGAATGTGAAAGAGACTTTTTTAAAACTTCTGCTAGTGTCTTGCCCATTGCTAGATAATCCTATCAGGATCTAGGGACAGAGAAAGATAGGATGGAGAGAAAGATTTAAATCCAATTGAATGCCTGAAATTTGTCTACAAAAGGGCAGATATGGCATGTGGATGCTCCAGTGAGATCAAGTGGTTTAAGGAATGTTCGATGACTGTTGGTGAATTACCCATGGGTTCTTTCACTTTGAATTATTCCACTATGAAATACTTATCTGCTGGCTGCAGAGAGAGGATGACAGAGAGAAAAGAAACATGTTTGCCTTGTCTAAACTTTGTAGAGAGGCTGTCACACATAGGGCAGGCTGTCTTCTCTCATTTGTGTGAACAGGCCCTAAATCACTCTTTCAATTCACTGCCTCTTACTGTGGAGACTGTAGTGCTTGGTTCTTCCACGATGCCATAGTTACGGAGGGCTCCCATGAAAGGTTTCAGTAGGTGCATTGTAGGATTTCAACAAGCCCTCCCCTCCCAGCTATTCTACTAACTGTTACTTTCTGGACACACACACTCCACCAAACTAACGAAACTCAGAGTAGCACTGGCAGTAAAATTCTCATGAAATCTGAATGTGCTAATTAACATCTACCAGTGTTAATATGTGGTATTGACCTCTGTGAACCTTACAATTAACACCTTTCTCAAGAGTTTATTCTGCGTATGCATTTTCTTTGGACTTCACACCCTGATCTTTTTGTTGTATCTTATTGGTCCAGTTTATGAAGTAATCCTTTTCCCTGTTGTTAAAAGCGAGTGCTCAAGTCACAGAGTTGCATATCAGCACTCCAAATCACCGTATGCATGACCTACCCCAAAGATTCTCACTGACTGTGACTTTGGCAAATTTAGCAGGGTGATTCTAGCTTGTACCGTACAAGTCATTCATTGCAGAGAATTTAGCAATTTTTGGTTCCCCAATATTAATTTCCTATTAAATAGTAGCATAACTATGGAGAAGGCACCCGTATGCATTTCCAAATGCATTTGGGAGAGATTTACCACCTAAATTGACAGCCATTGATAACCCCTTCTTGCAGTGAAACTAACTTACGAAATAACTACAAGGGTTGTAATTACAGCTCCAGTGTCCTGGATTCAATTCTTAGGTTGTCTTGGTCTCATGGGAGTCATATATAGAGGAGGTGAGTTTAGAAAAAGATAAAGTCAGAACAAAGTACCCTCTGAATATTTAGATAGGTATGGTTATAATTTTTTTCATTTGTTAAATGTGTATAATTGCATCTGTCTTACCTAGAGTTGGGATTATTTTTCTCTTCAGTTAGGTTTATGTTTATGAGAAAAACACTATAAAATTCTAAGAACCATTACAAATAAAAATGTGTTAATTGATTTGATAAATTTTTAGAGTGTGTGCCAAAAGTATACTATTTTAATTCAGGAAGTTTTTTATGCTTTCTTTATTTTATTGTTTCAAGTTGAAATCTCAAAAATTGGCTAAATACCTCTCTAAGCTGCTTGTTCAAACCAGTTACCACCAGAACTCATTTAGAAGAAAGAAGTACTTTGTAATGGATCTGAATGGAGTTTATGGTATCACATTCTTAACAGACAGTTGTGCAGCCCTAGGCATGATCGACATAATTGGTGGGTGCTCTCTAGAGATCCCCTAAAGATTCAATAAGTGGAATAAATGGGCAATGGAGAATGAAGTGAGTTGGAAAAGTGCCTGTTTGACTTAATAAATACTAGAAAGGAAAGATAGGGCAGGATTTATCTTCCACAAATAAATCTGATTTACTTGGACTGTATGCACACATGCATGCATGTATTTTTGCACACATGCATGCACACACACATGTGCACACACATGCTGCAATTTGTCTTTTACTTTAAATATATCAAGCTTTCTTGGGCTTTATTCTGACAGTAAGTTGACCCACCTTGACTTCAACTGTAGTTAAAGAAAACCCTACCTCATCCAGAGCATAATTTGTCTCTCTCTGTTGCTGTAAGAAGCCGTATCTCTGGTATTTGATAGTCAACCAAAGAGAGAGAAGACAGCCTAAGGGTTCTCAAGCTGAAATTGCTTCCATGTAGAACTGTTTATCAATGTGCTCACTCCCCTTTCTCAGCTTTTTCCTTCTGTGGCTTACTTTCATAATGCAAATACCTTCAAGCTACCCCTGGGAAACCTGAATGTCTGAATTTGATCACTCTTATGCTAACCTGGTACCCTGTGTCCTTTTAATTAATATGTAATTGGAATTACCAATATTTATTGAAAAACGATTTGATGCTAAATACTTAACAGACATAATTTAATTTTTGTAGCAAATCTATGAGGTTATGTATTGGTATCATTCTTATTTGATAATTGAAGGAACTAAGACCCACGGAGATCAGTAGAGATAATAAAAAACCAGTCATAATAAAGGCAGAAAGTGAGACTTAAACATAGTAACCCAGTTTTTCTTGATTTAAAAAATATTCCAGCTTTCTTAGAAATTAAATTCCAAATGGTATCTCCTCTCTTATTCCTATAATGCTATGGATTTCTACGTTAAATTCAAAACCGTAGGTAATGCATCAAGAACATCAAGACAAATATTGAATGTCTTCATTCAATATTTCTTGTTAATTCCAGGAAATTTTATACAATCAAATAAGTTCTGATTTCTGTCTATCCTAGTTCATGTCTATGCAGCCTCTTCCATCTCTAGGGAATCATCAGTATAAGCACTGGGCTTATTTGCAGCTTGCAATCTGCAGCTAAGAAATCTTGAGACTCAGGAATTATCTAGGCTCAGCCTGCCGGCACCACTGCATTCAACTCACTGAGGTCTGTATTTTGAAAGCTGTGGATTCCATTTATTCTTCCTTCTTCTATTCAACATTTTCAGTACTGTTGTGCTACATCTGGTTTATTTTGTTAGGAAAGGGAAGGGTCAGGGAGCTCTCTTGAGAGAGAATGAAGGGATTTATAACCCCAGATTCTTCAAGGGAAGGATAATATTTAACAAAAAGCAAACAATCAATAATGATAATTCCAATACCATCGCATCTTCAGAAAGTAAGATTTTTTTAGTAACTACATATTTATAGAAAATGTTTAAATTATGTCCTTTGATTGAATGTCAGATTATTATCTGGGTAGGTCGAATCTAATTACATGGGTTCTTAAAAGTAGAGAATATTTGCTGACTGTGATAAGAAAGAGTTATGACTATGGAAGAATGGTCAGAAAGATGCAGTATCATTGGCTTTGAAGACAGAAGAAGGGAGCCATAAACTAAGAAATTAAGTGGTCTCTAGAAGCCGGAAAAAGCAAGAAGACAGATGTTCTGCTAGATCCAGATAGGAATACAGCTTTCCTGACATCTTGATTTTAACCCAGTTAAAATCATATCAGACTTCTCACCTATAAACTGTAGAATAACATGTTTGTGTTAATTTAAGTCACTGAGCTTGTAGTATGTTTTATGACAGTTATAGAAATACAATAAACTTGACTACTTAGACATCCATACAAGCCGAAATCTATGCTAGATTTCCCAACTCAGGCTCTCCCTAGATGTCCTTATCTTTACTTTTTTATGGCACCTAAAGTGAGGTTTAGGTCTACTACAGTTTCTAAACAAAACTTGTCTGGGTAATGATGCTGCAGCCTTGGTTCCATGAATGGTGAGGTTGTGATAACAGTCCTAACTTTAAGTGTTGACATCTGCAAATCATAGACATTCCACATCCATTGTCCAAGAATGGCCTAGCCTGTAAGACTATGCTTCTTGATTTGTGGAACAAATATCTATTTTATACCCACTATGTGCCATTGTTATGCTGATTCCAGGAATCCAGGAGAAAACAACCTGTGGAGTTTACACCTTAGAACAAGGGTCAGCAATTGATGGCCCATGAATCAAATTCAGTCCACCACCTGTTTTTATAGTTTTGTATAATACAGGCATGTGTTATAAAAAAATTCATTCGTTTATTTTCAATGCTGCTTCTATGGTAAAGGGGTAGAGTGGAGTAATAACAACACACACTGTATGGCCCATAAAGCCTGTGATATGTATTATCCAGCCATATCTAGAAAAAGTTGGCTAATCCTCACTCTAGAGGGAAAACAGACAATGAAACAAATATGTACAGATATGAAGAGTATTACGAAGAAGTATAGGGTGCTCTGGAAGTACCTTAGGGTATGGAGATGACATTTAACCAAATCCGACGTAACTAACACTTGGGTTACAGGTCATCACACTGACTTAGTATCCCTTGCTTTCAAGTATCTCTACCCTCATTCTGTCAGAACCTAGTTCCCTATCATTTAATGGAACCAGACAAACAAATATACAAACAGAGAGACAGGCGAGCATTATCATCACCTCAAGCGCCAGCTCTCCAACATCCTATGGGCTGTGTGGTGTTAAATAATGACATTAAATGGCTTCTGAGCTTCTTATTTCTAAAATGGTCATAATTTTTATAAGGATTGATTGGAAAACTATACAGCAGTAGCTTGATTGCATCAATGATCCCACTAAAGACATCTTTGTATCCACAGCCCCTGGTGTCTGGACCCACTCTGTAACCTTTTGTTCCCTCTTGTATTAATCAGGATTCTCTAGAAGGACAGAACTAATAGGATAGATGTATATATAAAGGCAAGCTTATTAAGGAGTATTAACTCACACAATCACCAGGTCTCAGAATAGGTCATCAGTAACCTGAGGAGCAACGAAGCCAGTCTGAGTCCCAGAGCTGAAGCACTTGAAATCCAATGTTCAAGGGCAGCATCCAGCATGGGAGAAAGATGGAGGCTGGGAGGCTAAGCCAGTCTAATCTCTACACATTCTTTTGCCTGCTTTTTATTCTGGCTGCGCTGGCAGCTGATTAGATGGTGCTCACCGGGAATGAGGGTGGGTCTGCCTCTCCCAGTCCACTGACTCAATGTTAATCTCCTTTGGCAACATCCTCACAGACACACCCAGGAACAATACTTTGCATCCTTCAATCCAATTAATTTGACACTCAGTATTAACCATCACACCTCCCATGCTGACTTCTACCTTGGCCCTTTAACTTTCTTTGGTCAATGGAGACATAGAAAATGTCACACAAGGAGAGACTCCAAAATGTCCTCATGTGTTAATGCTTCCTCTTTTACTTCTCAGCCTTCCCCGTGAGAACATGCGTAAGACAGACTGCTGAAGAAGGTGGCAAGTGGAACAGCACTGAATCAGCCTGGTCATCCCAGCCAAGCCTCCAGACATGTAAGCGCCCTCCTCTGATCTGCAGAGCTTCCTGTCCCAAACATTGTTGACCACTCTTGAGTGAGCCCCACCGAGATCAGCTGAGAACAGTAGAACTGATCAGATGACTCTAGCCTCATGAATAAATCCAAGTGTTTCTTTTATTTGCCTCTGAGGTTTCATGGTTGATGTTTTCATTTTTTTTTTTTTTTTTGCAGCAGCAGTTAACTGAAGCATACAGGAAATGGGATAAACAATGTGCCTAGCATGTACTCAATAAAAGGTACCTCCTACCTTCCCAACACTGTCACCTGTATGATATAAATATCAGCAGGTGTCATTTCAGAGTATGCTGTCATTATTACACTGATTGGGGTGACGTTTCACTTCTCCTGGGTTTCCAGGTAACAGCATGCTTGCAAACACACACACACACACACACACACATGCACTGCACACACACACACACACACAGTTAAATAAACTGTGGGTCTCACCATCTGCATTCCTAAATAAGTACCTGCCTGTTGCATTCTAAGGGGACCAAAGTCCCCTCCAAATCTCAACTTGCTTTCACTTTAGGGCCCACACATGCTCCTTTTCCCAGAAGAACTGAGCAAGCTACATCACGTCGGGGTCAGCACAGCCGGGCTTGTGAAGTAGGTCTGGAGATGGTTTCCAAAGAGACGTATTATTAAAGAAACAATGCCTTTGTCTCAGCAGCAGGGCTAAGTGCTGTTTATTTCCAGATGCTTTCCTGGAACACAGGGAAGGGAGTGCAGCTGCACGTCATTCACGGAGTGGCTGAAACAGGATGGGGACAACACTCAGAGGAAATGACCAGGCTCATTCAGGGGTGGGGACATGATGCAATTTGTTGTCCCTGAAAGAGAAAGACTCAGTTTCCTTCTTCATGGGTCTGCACCTGCTCCAAACTTCAACACTCTTGTTTGTTTGAATGACACCATCCATTTCTCCTTCACCTAATCTTCTAAGCTTTAGCAATTTTTAATTTATCAATATAAATATCTTCTTAATTCTTTTTTCTCACCCCTATATTATTCATTCTGATTAAAATAGTGGCTCTGAATACAGGCTCTGGAGAAAATCTGATTCAGTCAGAATCCATCTGCATTTGTTTTTGGACAAGCCTTCTTCAAAACTTGCTTTTCATTAGCGGAGATGGTGATGTGAGCCTGTAATCCCAGCTACTTGGGAGGCTGAGGCAGGAGGATCGCTTGAGCTCAGGGCTTCAAGTCTGCAGTGAGCCATGACTGAGCAACAGCTCTCCAGCCTGGGTGACAGGACAAGATCCTGTCTCAAAAAATAAAAGAAATAAAAAGGAAAAAATAAACTTGCTTTCCTTATAATGGCAGATGTAAAAAATAGTGCTACATTATAGGTGTGTGTTTTTTTTTTGTTTTTTTTTTTTTTTGAGACAGAGTCTCGCTCTGTCGCCCGGGCTGGAGTGCAGTGGCGTGTTTTACAAAATAAATAATTCAGAATTAAATGTTCATCTCTGTATTTGGCAAAGAGCAAGCAGTTAGTAAATATTTGTTCTTAACTATCATCACCATCATTTTGTTATTATTGTTATTATTATTCTGGCTGAATCCTGGTGTTGGTTGGACTAAACATTTCACAGCCCTTCCGTTTGTCTACCTGAGTCCACCGTCCCTGTACTCACTATGTAAGTCACCTTTCTGGCTTTCCAACTAGCCTCACCAGTTTCTCTGTCTTGCTCCTAATCTTTCTTCACTGGCCCATCATCTTTTTCTAGGATACCTTCTACTCTTTGTAACATGTGTTAGTTTCCTAGAGCTTCCACAACAAAGTGCCACAAATCTAGTGACTTAAACCACAGAAGTTTATTTTTTACACCGTTCTGGAGGCTGTAAGTTTGAAATTAAGGTATTGACAGGGCCATGGCCCCTCTGAAACTTTTAGGGAAATACTTCCTTGCCCCTTCCAGCCTCCCGGGAGTTTGCCAGCAGTAGTTGGCAATGGTTGGCTTGTAGATGCATCATTCCAGTCTTACCGTCTCAGGGAATTCTCCTTGTATGTCTCTGTCTTCACAGGGCCATAGTCTTATAAGAACACCAGCTGTGTTGAATTAGAGGCCCACTCTCCTCCAGTATGATCTCATCTTCACTAATCACATCTGCCATAATCCTATTTCCAAATAAGGTCTCATTTTGAGGTACTGGTAGTTTGGACTTCTAAATGTATTTAGGCAGGAAGGAGACAATCTAAAACATGGTTCCTCAGAACCCACCTTGGTTTACCTCTCAGGCCCTCTTCCTTGCCATTCCCTCCACACTCTTCTTTCTGGCTATAAGAGTATTTTTAGTGAGTTGATGATTCCATGCCCTCTCTGTTTCCTCAGAACCTTTTCATAGGCTGTGCACTGTAGCTATCACATAGCCAATGCCCTCCCTTGGTTGATTTTCCACCTAAGGTTTACTTGTTCTTACAATCTCAACTTGGTCATACCGTGTATTACAAGAAGCCTGAACTAAACCCTCTGGGTAGTGTTAGGTATCCTGCTGTCATTCCTCTATGGCTTTTGAGGGGTTACTGCCTCATGGCACTTATTACATGGCTTTCTAACACTTAATTACTTTTCTGTCTCACCAACCAGGCTGGCTATGTCTCTCTTTTGTATGGCTAGCTCCAAATGCATTGTCTCTTACATAGTAGATTTCCAATTATTACTTGTTAAATGAATGAATAGCCATCCATTACGATGATTATTAACTTAAAACATTAAACATCGAATGTTGATGAGGATGTGGAGAAATTATAACCCTTGTTACAATCTCACATTGTTGGTGAGATTGCAAAATGGTGCAGCCGCTGTGGAAAACAGTGGGGTGTTTCCTCAAAAAAATAATAAAGGTAGAATTACCACTTGAATTACCACGAAAGAAGTAATTTTACTTGTGAGTATATACCCGAAAACATTGCAGGCAGACACTTGAAAAAAATATTTCTACACTTATGCTCATAGCAGCATCATTTACAACAGTCAAAAAATGAAAGCAACCCAGTGTCCATAGATGGATGAAGATGAATGAATAAACAAAATATGATATATACATACAACGGAATATTATTCATTCTTAAAAAGGAAAGAAATTCTGACACATGCTACATCATGATGAACCTTGAAAATGTTACGCTAAGTGAAATAACCCAGGCACAAAAGGACGAGTACTGTCTGGTTGCATTGGTATGTAGTACTTAGAATAGCCAAATTCATAAAGACAGAAAGTAGAATAGGGGTTTGTAGGGGTGGAGGGGAGGAGGAAATGGGAGGTTATTGTTTAATGGGTAGAGAGTGTCAGTTTGGGAAAATAAAAAAATTTCTGGAGATAAACGATGGTGATGTTTGCACAATGACAAAAGTGTATTATACTTAATGCCACTGGCCTATAAATTTAAAATGGTTACAATGGTAAGTTTTATGTTATATATATTATCACAACAAAAAATAAAAGCTACCCCAAGCACCTGCCCCACACAGTAAGTCAATGAGTCCTATGTATGTATCCTGAGATGTCTGAATCAATCAATCAATCAATCATTTTTGAATAATTAACTGAAGCTTAATGCATCTATATGCTGGTCACTGTCCTCAGCACTATGCAAATATTAATTCATTTAATCTTCATAACACCTTATGCTGTAGGTAATATTATTATACCAATTTTATAGATGGATATACTGAAACATAGAGGCAAAGCAATTTTCTTAAAGCTAACAGTTTGCATGAGGCAGAACGGGGTTAGAACAGAGCCAGTCTTGCTCTCCAGTCTGGACTGTTAATTCTCATAGCTCAGATCATGTTAACCACTGCTGTAATCACGATATTCAGGGATCCAGGTTATGGGCACAGCAATGTTCATACTACTTAGTTTTCTACGAGGGCACTCAAATCAGCCCCATACAGGCTTTGTTTCTATAATACTCTTCCATGTTCCTTACTCCAGGAAAAAGACCTCTCACCTATATTTTTAACATTTTCTAAAGTTTCTTCCCTAAGTGATTTTCTCCACATTATTTTTCCTGATTATCTATTTCTGTGTAAAAGCTATCCTGTAACTTTTAATACTGCAAAACAGCCAACTGGCTTTTCTCACAATTTTGTATGTCAGAAATTTTGAAGGGCTTGGTTGGGCAGCTTTTCCCTGATGATGCATATGATACCCACTGGGGACAGCTTAGGGTGGAGGATGCACTTCCAAGATGAGGGCTTCTTTTTTTTACTATAATTTTATTTTTTGAGATGGGGTCTCACTTTGTCACCCAGGCTGGAGTGCAACTCCGCTCACTGCAAGCTTCTCCTCCCGGGTTCACGCCATTCTCCTGCCTCAGCCTCCCAAGTAGCTGGGACTACAGGTGCCCGCCACCATGCCCAGCTAATTTGTGTTTTTTTGTTAGAGACAGGGTTTCACTGTGTTAGCCAGGATGGTCTCGATTTCCTGACCTTGTGATCTGCCCGCCTCAGCCTCCCAAAGTGCTGGGATTACAGGCGTGAGCCACCACACCTGTCCGAGGGCTTTTGAACTCATAGGTTGGCACCTCAGTGCTTTTTGTCCTCCCCTCCCCTCCCCTCCCCTCCCCTTCCTTTCTCTCCTGTTCTCTCTCCTTTTAACCTTTTTCTCTTCTTCTTCTTCCTCCTCCTCATCATTCTTTCTCTCCTTCTCTCTCTTTCTTTCCCTTCATATGACTTCTTACCGTTTTAGTATACGGTGACTTCACTTGCTTGGGCTTCTTAACAGCATGGTGGGTGATCTCAGGGCAGTGGCATTTTTTACACGGTGACTGGATTCCAAGACAGAGATAGCAGAAGTTGCCTAAAGAGTTAAAAGATTTGTTTAGAACTAGGACAACATCATTTCCAACATATTCTATTAGTCAAAACAGTCACAAGACCAACCCATATTCAAGGGGTTGAAGAGAGAGGCTCCACCTTTTGATGGAATAATGGCAGTTTCCATTGCAGAAGAGCGAGTGGAATGAGAGGTGTCACTGTGGCCACCTTTGTACAATATTTCACTATCTATAGTTACACTGTATCTTTATCTATATCTCTATATTTATATCTATATCTAGTTGGAATCAGATACAAAACTTTTTTTTTTTTTTGAGACGGAGTCTCGCTCTGTCCCCCAGGCTGGAGTGCAGTGGCGCAGTCTCGGCTCACTGCAAGCTCTGCCTCCCGGGTTCACGCCATTCTCCTGCCTCAGCGTCTCCGAGTAGCTAGGACTACAGGCGCCCACCACCACGCCCGGCTAATTTTTTGTATTTTTAGTGGAGACGGGGTTTCACTGTGGTCTCGATCTCCTGACCTCGTGATCCGCCCTCCTCGGCCTCCCAAAGTGCTGGGATTACAAGCGTGAGCCACCGCACCCGGCTGGATACAAAACTTAATAGCTAGATAGACTAATATAGATATAGGTAGCTGTATCCATCTATAGGTGAGTTTGTATGTGTATTTATTAGATAATACTTCATCCCAGTCAGTTGTATATGTAGCAGAATCCTAATTTTAATTAAAGATAAAGATAGTATGCAATGACTCAGCATCCTAAGTGCAGAAGAGGCAGGGACAGACCTTGCTCGTTTTAATCGTAACTGAGTCCAACCAATCAGATGCCTTGGAACACTGTCTTTTCTTACCTAAGTTTCTTTTTTACCTGCATTTCCTTGTGTATGTTGGCTTCAGAATTTCTCTAGAACTGGGAAGAAACATAAAACAATTATAAATACATAGCAGAAGCCCAAAGAGAGATAGCAGAGATGAAGATGAATGTCCAAGGATCATCTACATAGAGACAGATCATTTTTTGCAGATGTGAAATGAATGAGGTCTTTTTTTTTATTATTATACTTTAGGTTTTAGGGTATATGTGCACAATGTGCAGATTTGTTACATATGTATCCATGTGCCATGTTGTTTTGCTGCACCCATTAACTCGTCATTTAGCATTAGGTATATCTCCTAATGCTGTCCCTCCCCCCTCCCCCAACCCCACAACAGTCCCCGGAGTGTGATGTTCCCCTTCCTGTGTCCATGTGTTCTCATTGTTCAATTCCCACCTATGAGTGAGAACATGCGGTGTTTGGTTTTTTGTCCTTGCGATAGTTTACTGAGAATGATGTTTTCCAGTTTCATCCATGTCCCTACAAAGGACATGAACTCATCATTTTTTATGGCTGCATAGTATTCCATGGTGTATATGTGCCACATTTTCTTAATCCAGTCTATCGTTGTTGGACATTTGGGTTGGTTCCAAGTCTTTGCTATTGTGAATAGTGCCGCAATAAACATACGTGTGCATGTGTCTTTATAGCAGCATGATTTATAGTCCTTTGGGTATATACCCAGTAATGGGATAGCTGGGTCAAATGGTATTTCTAGTTCTAGATCCCTGAGGAATCGCCACACTGACTTCCACAATGGTTGAACTAGTTTACAGTCCAACCAACAGTGTAAAAGTGTTCCTATTTCTCCACATCCTCTCTAGCACCTGTTGTTTCCTGACTTTTTAATGATGGCCATTCTAACTGGTGTGAGATGGTATCTCACTGTGGTTTTGATTTGCATTTCTCTGATGGCCAGTGATGATGAGCATTTTTTCATGTGTTTTTTGGCTGCATAAATGTCTTCTTTTGAGAAGTGTCTCTTCATGTCCTTTGCCCACTTTTTGATGGGGTTGAGGTCTTTTGAAAAGGTAATGGCCCAAGTAAGGAGAAAAGACATTTAGATCACAGGGAAGTCTTGATTTTCAGGATGAAAACTTTTATATTATAATGTATGTATGAGTGTGTATGTATGTCTATCTGGCCAGGGAAAGATTTAATAGATCCTTGACTGGAGTAAGTAGTAGTTAGTAGTAGGAACTGATAGTAAACACACACTCTGCCTCACCTATTTCAGACTGAAGTTGTAACCTTAAGAAAGAAATGAGATAACACATTGCTTATTGGGAAAAGACTTTGCAGTTGAACTCAGCAGACATCTTTCTGGTTCTCCATTTTCAGCTGATGGAAATGGGTACCTGAGGCAAGTTTTCTAAGTCTTTGGAGGTTGTTTCTTAAAGTTATAAGATGAGAAACCTGGGTTATATAAGTATTGGAGGCTCTTCTAATTCTAAAAGATTGTGACTCTATAAAAATGCTCCTGTGAAGTATATAAAATTACACAAAACAAGATTTTATGACTTTTAAAGGTTGATTTATTCACAGTGCCTGTCTACATTGATCAATTTCGCCATATAAATGTCAACCATTTCATTTTATTTGCACTGATGGACCTAACCAGCGTTATCAGTACATTCTGACCATACCCACAAGGCCACAGCCAAATGGAAATTCCTGTTAAACATCATCAAAGGGGGAACTACAGATAAGCTTTTCTTCATGCAGCTGCTGTGGTTGTGGCAAGCTTTTGGTAAGAGATAGTTTTGTAAATTTAGTTACTTCTTAATTACACTAGAAACACTGTTATTTAAAAAACTCCAGGGTGACTCACATATATATGTGTTTCTATATATACATATACACATACATATGTAAATATACACACACACACATACATAAAGTGCCTTTGTAATATGAATCTTAATGGCTTAATTAATGTTTTTCAAATTATAATTTGGGTATCTCCAGTGTTCTTAATACTCAGCCTACCCATATTGCATAGTCAAATACTTCTATGATATCTCCTGTACAGAACGAATTGATATGCAGGCTGATATCTTCCAAACAGATCAGCCAGACACATTTTTCAAGTGGAATTTTATCTCAGCTGTCCAAGTCAATGTTTCCACTGCTCAAATTCATCAGCTAATTGCCACCATATCAGTTTGACTTTGACAGCCAGTCCATTTTCTACTGCTTTTCACTGCTTCTTTCTAGTCAGTCATGTTATCAGTTTCTGCCTGACTCACTTATTCTTCAATAATTTCCTTTCTTTTAGCTAAATGTATGTGTGCATGTTTTGTTGACTGTAAATAAATTAATTCTTGCTACAAAAAAATTTAAACAGCACCACTATTTATAACGTGAGATATAAATGATTTCACTCTCTTATACTTCAAGCCTCTAAGATGACCACTGTTCATAGTTTGGCATGTATTTCTTTCAAATTTTCAAATTTTAATTTAAAATTTGATAAATTATATTCATCTGTTAAGAAAGCACATATACAACCACATTGTTTTCTGAATTTGTGTCATAGCTTATAGAATTATTTTCAAATCATTTATGAAATTGACACCTCGATTTTAGATGTATTAGATACTTTTATTTTTTTCTTATTTCAATATTGTATTGAACATATTCACCCCATCTACTAATTGTTTACTTAATGTAAATTCTTAAAATTAAAATTCTTAATTTAAGTCATGTGGACATTTTTTTTTTTAGGAAATTATAGTCAGAACAAAAGTGCATAAGGATGCTTGTTTAACGATATCTTTGCTAAAACTAGACTTAGGAATCTTTTGATAAATATGTTTTTCTTTCTTTCCTTCTTTAATTAGTATTGGTAGGCATCTTTTCCTATTTTTCTGGTTATTTATAGTTTACTCTTGATAACTATGTAATGCCTTTAGGTTTTCTTATTCTGATGCATTTTAACATTCAACATAAAGTTTTTCTAAACAATTTAAAAGTGTTGAGCTGAAGTCTTTTGAACAGATCTCATAATGAAAAAAATTCATGTCCAATGTAAGTTTTACTCACTTATCCAAACTTACTCCCTGCTTTTCCTCACTATTCCAGCTTGAACATTCTTTCCCATCTTTCTCACACTCTATGCTCATCATAACTATTTGATAATTACTTATTTATCCTTCAAAAGCTCATCTGCCCCATAAAGCTTTTCTGTCTCCAGTTCAAGCTCTTCCCCCATCAATGCCTCTCATAGCTGACACCTTTAGAATCCAATTTTGTGACACCTTGCATTTCCTTCTCTTGTTGCCTTCAAAAGCAAATAATTCCTTCTGGTCCAGAATAAAATTTAGTTCATTTGAATATTATTTCAAATCATACAATGGATTTAGAAAATCTCAAGGAATCAATAATTATTGGTAGAATGGTTTATCCATTTCTAATATTTTGCCTTTACCATAAGCCCTCAAATGCTAACTCTTCTTGTCACTCCAGTTTTGAGCTATTGTGCTAGCTAGTAGATACTAGCATGCTTCTATCTTGTTCCCTTTCATCTGCTAATGGATTGCATACTCTGAGTTCCTGAGAGTGAATACATAACTTGGGTCTATGCAAAACAAATAAACAAATGCATAAATGAAGAATGAATGAATAATCTATTTTCCTTACCACCATAATTATTTTGGAAATAGATACATGAATCAAGCCTCATCATGCTTCCCTGGGACTTTTCTGCCTGGAAATACTGCTCCTTTCCTTGGATGTCATGGTAATGCAAAAATGTCAACTGGGCTGACAGTAGCATTCTTCAGAACACTATGAATGGAACCTGGTTAAAGATATAGAAGAGCCAATATATAGACAGAGAAAGGACAGGTGTGAAGAGGAGTCTAATGGACAAATCATTTGAGCCCTGAATCAGGGCATGCCTGCTCTCTGTATTTCTTCGGTATCTCCCATATATGAGAATCTCAAGAACTGGCTTTAATAGCTTTGGGTTCCTCTACATATTATGGAACTATTCCTAATAAAAACCATTAGTCCCTTATGCTTCCCTGCCAATCCGGAATGTTCCCTTTGGATTTTCCTTCTTAATTTACCAATTTCTGAATCCTGGATTAAGATTCTTACCCCTAGTATGATACCTTCCTTAAGCCTGCCACTAAATGCTTGTCTAAATGCTTGGGGGATTTCCTGTGAAATAGTTTTCATTTGACTGGAAGAGTGGTCAGAATAGAAGACAAAATAGAAGAGAAAGAAAAGTTTGGAGAATGTGCAAAGAGAAAAAGAAAAGGAAGGGCCACAAAATTGTAGCACATTTGTTCTTGGATAATTATGTGCACATTTCATAGTGATGAACAGTATATCATGACAAAAATAAATGCATATAAAACATTTTAACAAAACAGGACACAGTGTTGCATACATATTATAATTACAATATAAAATAATAGGTATTAAGAGTAACAGAAAATAAAAAAATAACTTTTTGCTTTTAGTGTGGTAAAATTATAGGTGAGATTTTTTCCCTGCAAATATTTACATTAATTTTACAGTTTAAATAAAAATTTTTTCCTCTATTTTCCCGATTTTCTACAATGTGTTCATGGTGTGTGTGGTGGGGGCTGAGAAGTGTGGGAGGAGAGAAAAACACGTGGTCCCAATAATCTCAGCTCCATTACTTCTGTGTGGGATCTTGTCAAGATGTTAACATATTTAGTCTTAGTCTCACCTTCCGTAAAATGATGAAAAAAACTGACATGGGGTTCTAATGCAAAAGCCTGCTTTTTAAAATGTAAATTATGCACCTTAAGTGTTGGTTTATTAAACTTTAAAGGCTATTCTTTACTTCCGCAAAGAACATATCTGCTTCCATTTTCTTGATGCACATAAAACACTCATTCTACCACCACCAAGATTTTAATAGAGCCACATTTTTTTTCTGCTTCAAAAATGTCAGCAGGACAAATATATTGAATTCTGATTCCTTAAATTGGTCTCCTGTGTTGAGGAGACAATATAGAATAGTTGAGATATGGTAAACTGAAGCATGTATATTTGGCTAAAGAAGAAAGCAACTATTTATCTCCAGAAAAAAATGTATCAAGTCACATTACAATAAACAACCTGTATAAATCTTAGAAATATACATTTTTAAAAATAAATCCACTCCTTGAACCATGAATATGCAATCTCTGAGCTACATGAGAAGTAATGGATCTTTCAGTTCTGTTACTGATTAGAATTTAATTAGTTATTATGTCTTTGAGGTCTAATAGAAGGACATGAGCATTGAATATAGTTTGTTTTTGTTACCCAGCATTCATTTACTCTTTTGCAAAAATCTCAGATTTTAATTGAAGAGTGGCATCTTTCGTCCACTCTCAATCTATATATTCTGTTGGAGTTGAGTCCATCTGTAGCTCTAAGGGGAGCTTAAGGAAATAAAATGCTGCATACTGCTAATAAGATTGTTTCAGGGATAGATATGTTGTTATGTCAAGCTAATCAGAGACAAAGGACTAAATTATGGGATATATTTTAAGCTATCAGAAAAGCAGACTCACTCTTTTTTTTCTGTTAGACAGGATTTAAAAAAGAAGTAACCCCAGAAGATACTGGAAGCAATATTAGAACCATAGGAAAACAAAATTCTAAGAAAACAGAGGCAAAATAGAGAAAAATACATGATTGGGAAGGAAATGATTAATTCTCATCATATCATTTGTACCCCTATATCCAGCACTGTCAGAAACTAGTAACCTTGGTTTTTCAAACTTGGGATCCATTAAATATTTTTAACCTATGTTAAGCTAATTTGCATCTGGGTTTCTGTTAATGGAAACCAAAAGACCGAGCTGTTACACAGAGGGAATGATTGGGGTGGAATGAGAAACATCTTTAGTCCTGAATATAGTTATTATAAGAAGAAAGAAAGGAAAAGAAAAGAAAAGAAAAGAGAAAGGGAGGAAGGAAGGGAAAGAAAGAAAGAAAGGAAAGAATGAAAGACAGAGAAAGAAAGAGAGAGAAAGAAAGAAAGAAAGAGAAAGAGAGAAAGAAAGAAAGAGAGGAAGAGAGAAAGAGGAGAGAAACAGAGGGAATGAAGGAAGAAAGGAAGGAAAAAGAAAGAAAGCAACCCCGTGATAGCATGCGTCTGCACCCTCTAAGATGTTGAACGTTTTACTGAAGCATAGCTAGGCATAATGTCACCATGTCCCAGCACCATTTCCAGATGTTGCTCTTTTGAATAAACATCATCAGCACCTTCTCTTTTTACAGTGGAAAAAGAAATGTTATTTTTCTTTCATCCCTGTTGCCATATTCCCCTGCGGAGCCATTTCAATTTAGTGGAGTAGAGAGGGACCCAGCGGTTTGCGTCTACTGTTATGAATGTGGTACTTGAAATGCCAGAGTCAATGACATGAGACGCAGGGCTTCATTACTTCTCAGCTCACCCAGACTCAGGCTTCCCAGGACCCAGAGATAGTTTGCTGCCAGAAAGGTACATTTGAATTTCAATGTGTCAAGTCTCTCTTCCTGTACTTTCTATGTTGCAAGCTGCAAATGGCTTTTAACATCTTGAACATTGCAGTGACTCAGCTCTCTGCCTTTTACCTCTGCCTAGTACTAAATTGGATATATTTATTTCCAAGTTGTTATAATAAATAAAGAAATACGTAGTCTAGGGAAGAGCATGAGTCTACAATCACAAACCATCCAATACATAAGAACATTTCGTCAAGACAGTTCACACTTTAGAGGAGGAGACATGGAGAAGGTGAGGCACAGAGCACTTGGACTGTGAAGGCCAGTTCTGAGGCTCAGTTCTATCTTCCTAAATGAGTACATTTGATGAAATGGCTGAACCTTTCTCCAGCCTCAGTGTCATTATAAAATAGGAATGATAGTAATGCCTACTTTCACAAAATTGTGATATATTTCATTATTGAGAGCTATTATTAATCATAACCATTTTGCAGTGAAGAATTAGGACTAAGAAAGAGAAAATTTACCCATTCATTCAAGAAATATTAAAGGTGTGCCATAACAAAGGAAGGAAGGAAGGAAAGAAAAAAGGGAGGGAGAGAGGGAGAAAGGGAGGGAGAGGAGGGAAAAAAGAAAGAAAAGAGAATAAAGAAAAGAAAGAAAAGAGAATAAAGAAAAGAAAGAAAAGTAAACATATAGCATCTAGAGTCAACCCAGTCATACCAGAATTCAAATTTTTGCCCTAGCCTTTAATACCTTTATGACCTAGGGTTTATTTGTTCTGCCTCCCATTCCTTGCCTATAAGAGGACTTACCTCATTGGGTTATGGGGAAGACTTCATGAGATTAAAAGCAGTAAGTTGTCAGAGCAATAGCAGTCATGTGGTAAGTACCTAAACAAGTGTTAGCTGTTTTTACGCTTACTGATACTGTTGCTGTTTAGTAGCTGCTGCACTCTGCAATTATCTGAGGGCGTGTTGCTAAACAACAGACATTAGAACGTGGCTGCTTTGAGTTGAGGTTTTGAATTTGTTTTGGACAACATGAATTTTCTACCCTAGCTACAGGTCTCTGCGCAGATTACATCACCTCACTATGTCTTGGTTTTTGCATGTCTAAAATTGGAATATTAACAGCAGAAAATTTATAGGGCAAATAGGAAGATTATAAAAATGTTATTTCATGTAATGCACTTAAGATAACTGATATATAATAAATAATACTTTATTATTGTATTATTAATAAGAATGGCTTTTTTCAAGGTCGTATAGGAAATCAAAGGCATAAATGGGGAGTTTGCTCATATCATTATATGAAAAGCTGTTGACCAGCAAGCCTTCAAATTCTTTCTGACTCCAAAATCCACATTCTTGCCATTACACCATATTGTCTCTCTTTTTAAGTTGAGGAACATCAGAGCAAAGCCAAGGGCAATATTAGATTTATTTTACTATCATTTCAAGCATAATCATTGTGGGGTGCCATATCACTTTTGAAATGTATATATTTTTAAAAAGAAACAAAAATAGCTGTGATAACCACCAACTGCTTGCAAAGTAGATTGTGCTAACCTCTCTCCTCCCCATTTGCAAACATATTTGGATTACATCTGGAACAAAATCATTAGTGGCAGGAAGACAGATGTTCTTCAAAGTTTGGGTGTGCATATAGACATCGAATATTGATGTAGATGTTATTTACTCATTTGCTTCTTTACTCTTCCAAAAAGACGGATGTTGAGCTTTCTCAAGATTTATTTCTTCTTTCTTTGGTTCCCAGGGTGACAAATCAAAGTTCACCCCAGGAACTTGCAAAGTATATCATGGTAGGAGAAATCTGTCAGACGTTGAATAATATTAATAACTAACATTGTGCAGATGTCAATCAGCATAGAATCTTTTCTCAGAAATAAGTTAAAGATCTTCTTCAAACCAAAGCAGTATGTATATGGTAAAGAAAACACAGTGCATACTTCTGTTAATAGATTGGCTAATATAACAAGTTTTACTCTAGAGTTTACTTTTAATTATAATTAATGGCAGGCATGGTGGCTCATACCTGTAATCCCAGCACTTGGGAGGCCAAGGCAGGGAGATCCCTTGATGCCAGGAGTTCCAGGTCAGCATGGGCAACAAGGCAAGCCCCTGTCTATACAAAAATTAAAATAAAAAAGGCCAGGAGTGGTGGCTCACGCCTGTAATCCCAGCACTTCGGGAGGCCGAGGCAGGTGGATCACGAGATCAGGAGATCGAGACTATCCTGGCTAACACAGTGATACCCCGTCTCTACTAAAAAAAAAAAAAAATTACAAAAATTACCTGGGGTTGGTGGCAGGCACCTGTAATCCCAGCTGCTCGGGAGGCTGAGGCAGGAGAATTGTTTGAACCCAGGAGGCGGAGGTTGCAGTGAGCCAAGATTGTGCCACTGCACTCCAGCCTGGCAACAGAGTGACACTCCATCTCAAAAAAAAAAAAAAAAAAAAAAAAAAATTAGCTAGGCATGGTGGCATGCACCTGTAGTACTAGACACTTGGTAGGCTGAGGCAGGAGGATCCCTTGAGTTTCCTTGTGGCCTAGGAGTTCCAGGCTACAGTGAAACATGATTGCTTCAGTTAACTCCAGCCTGGGTGACAGAGCAAGATCCCGTTTCTAATATATATATGCATCACATATCATATATATATATATACATATGTACACATGTATACACACACACACACACACACACATATATATATATGTATCAGGTTTATTTTGAAGGCACATACTTAAGGGAGGGAATGCATGCAATATGATTGCCTATGACTAAAAACGTACATAATGTGCTATGGATTGTACAAACAAATAGGAAATTTGATGACGGTAAGTGTAGAAGAATAGGAGGTTATGTCCTTGAGCTATACCTATTTAGAGTGCTATAAAATTCCTGCATTTATTTAATAGAGTATATTGGAATTTGTATCACCCTGAGATAGTTAACTACAGAAAGTGAAAAAAGATTGTATTCTCAAAAGGAACATAATACTTTAGCTATATTGCTTGGTAAAGCCCATTTTGAAGATACCATATGAATTTATTTGCGGACCCTAATCAATATGTGTAATCTCTAAGTCTTCTCTGCTTCTACAGAAAAGAACTAAATTCAAACTCACATAATAAAATGCTTTGGAATCCATAGAAAAAAGAAAGTGGTTAATGTCCAATAGAATGGCTGTTATAGATAAAGTGTGCCCCTCCACAGTTCACAGTCTTAACCCCCTGTTGTGATAGTATTAGGAGGTGGGGCCTCTACGAGACCATGAGGGTGAAACCCCCATTAAAGGTAATAGCGCCCTTGTAATAAAGACCCCACAGAGCTCTCTTGCTCTCTTTCTGCTATGTGAGGGCACAAGGAGCAGAGGGCTGTCTGGAAATCAAAAAGAGGACTCTCACCAGGCACCAAATCTGCCAGCACCTTCGTCTTGAAATTCCTAGCCTCTATAACTTTGAGAAATAAATGTTTGTTGTTGAAGCCACCCAGTCTATGGTATTCTGTTATAGCAGCCTGAACTGACAAGACAGAAGCTAAATCCAAGTATTTGTTTATTTGTTTGTTTGTTTTTATTATGCATTACAGGTCTCCTTTGTATATTTTCTCATGCTGTCACTAAATGTAGAGTGTACTTTCCACTCATATCTGCCTGTCTAATGTATTCCAATCTTAAACTTAAGCTGCATTCCCAGGTTAAACTTCACTCAACAGAAAGCTTGCTCCAAATGTCTCATTTGAGTTAGAGCCTCCTTTATCTTTGTTTTCAAAGCACTTAGTCTATTCTTATATTTTAAGATTTTGTAAATTGTATTTGGGTTTTTTGCTCACATCTTCCACAGTCATCTGTAATTTCCTCAAGAAAACAGGCTATGATTTGTTCATCTTGCTCAGCATGTCACATGTCACATAGTAGATATTCAAGGAAACCTCGGTGAGACAAAGAATACATCTTTTCGTTTGTCTTTATGTTTAATGTCTGACATCATCTAGCCCAGTGCCCAACATATAAAAGGAACTAAATGATTGTTAGGTAAATATTGATATTTGACCAAAATAAATTTTGCTTGTTTCACAAACGTTATGATTGAAATAAACCTTTTTTTTTTTGTTTTGTTTTTTTTTCAGTTTATCATGGTCCAAATCACAAAATTACCCATTTTGGACTTTTGGTTTTTGTCTTTGACTTTCTCACATCTACTTCCACGAGTCCTTCTGTTCCACCGAAACACTTGTTATTCTAGGAAAACAATGCCCTATGGTGACTAATTATGTAATAAATGAGAATGACCCAACATGGTCTTTTGCACACGCACTCTAGTACCAAGTGTTTTCCCTTGTAATCTACTGCACTCAAAACACAAAATAATTGTATTAACTGGGGGCTGTTGAGGGTATTTTTTTTTATTTAAAAGAAATGTTAATTTGTTATTAAATCTCTTGTTGAAAGACTAATAGCTTAATGAACGCATTAAATGTGTGCAAATTAGTTTTTTTTTCTGAATGCATTACTTAGTTTCAGATTGAAAGGGGGTGATACATCATCGTCATCTCTGGGGGAATTAATGAGGCATTAGGCCATCTCCTGTCATGGAGGCCAGACTTATGAACGATTCGCTGAATTGCACATGCAAACCTTGTCCTATCCTCTCTCTCCACCCACCACATACATCTTTTCTGGGCTTTCTGCTTCTGCAGCCTAAGCTTTGATACTTGAAATACAAATGCCAGCTCACCATCAGTTTGGAAGCAAAAAGTAGTCTACTGGAAGTGACAAATGTTGTTTACCATTACTGGAAAAGAGGGTGGAACGATGAGTGCATATATTAACATCACAGGGGATGGGTTTGATAGTCACTCAATTGCTATCTTGCCCTGTGAAGACACATAACCTCTCTCCATTTCCCTCAATCACCCACTCACTCTCAGACATCTACATTAAAATAAAGAGCCCAAGGCAAAGCAAGCTATCTTAACTATAATAAGTGACAAGGTGTTCTCCACTCAACAGCTTTTGTCACCAGCTCTCAATCTCTCCCCATCACAAGCACAGCTTTCTCTGCCTGCATCTTTTGATATATTTGCCTTATCCTGCAGTTCCCAAATAAGCAGTTCCAAACTTCCATGAACAAGCAGCATTTAAAAGCCTTCAGTTTAATTCAATGACATAAAGTATGTCTTACTTGCATTTATTTTTATAATTAGCAGGTATGACATTTAATTCTGCTTCAAGAATCTTTGAGAAATTTTCAGTGTATCTTGAGATAATTGAAGATGTCATGGCCTATTCAAAAATCAGAGGTGAAGATCACTGGTATAGACGTTAGATTAAGCATAGTAATAACATCTGTGCGGGACATGGAAACATTATAACAATGTTAACCAATATTTCTTTTACACTAAAGAAACAATGTTTCATGTTGCAGGGCTTCTTTAAAAAGATTTGTTCTCCCTTGTATATATACTGCGCACCCCATGGAACATCATTTTTCTTAACTGCTCATCTAGAATCACAAAACTTCAGACACTGGTCTATGTCTCTCACTAGCCGCCAAATTCGCCCGTTGTCTTCCATTCTTATTTTCAATTCATACTTTACACTTAATGTAGGTTGGTCCCTATTTTATGACATAAATCCCATTCCAGCAATTCTCTCTCAGCAGTTTTGGGTAATTTGCCTTCGGCTTTGGTATAAGTTCATTCTCTTTTGCCATATTGGTTCTTAGAAGCAGATTTGGGATAAGTGTGTCCACGACCATTATCAATGACATAGTTAATATTGAGTAATCACACACTCTTTATCCAACTAATGGCTCTTTTAAAAATAGGCACATAGTTTATTAATTAACATTCTTTTTGTTGTAAGCAACAGAAACCGATTGCCTAGTCTATTAGATTAAAAGGAGACTAATTTATTAGAAGGAAAATGTGGTAGTTCAGGGCATGGAAAACAGGATGGAACAATCTTTAATCTCAGGAGTCAGGGCAGATCCCAGAGCCTCAGCAATTTTAGCTCTTGGATCTTCTTTTAGAGCTCTGCCAATACCGTGACTACATTTCTGAGACGCGTAGAAGCCATGTTTTCAGAATTTGATCTGCCAACCTCAGAACATGTACCTATAACTTGATCAATAAAATTTGGCAAAGGGCTGGGCACGGTGGCTTATGCCTATAATCCCAGCACTGTGAGAGGATCACTTGAGGTCAGCAGTTCAAGACCAGCCTGGCCAACATGGTGAAACTCTCTCTCTACTAAAAATACAAAAAAATTAGCTGGGTGTGGTGGCAGGTACCTGTAATCCCAACTACTTGGGAGGCTGAGGGGGGAGAATCACCTGAACTCTGGAGGCGGAGGTTGCAGTGAGCAGAGATTGCACCATTGCACTCCAGTCTAAGCGAGAGGAGTGAAATTCTGCCTAAAAAAAAATAAAATGTGGCCAAGGAAAGAGAGCGTCGCTCAGTGGAGACAAAGATTCTGAGGCCTATTCAATTTGGATTGGGGACTTTGACAGAGAAAACAGCAGCATACTGAATGTACCTGTTTGAGAAGCATAAACCAAATCCTTCCTTTCAGTAGCCTTGGAAGTTCCACACTTCAGCTAACACACACATCCCTCTCCACCATCACGGATCCAATTTCTTAACCATTGCATTTAATGTATAAAAATAGCAGTGCCCAAATGAAGAAATTTTCTTACTCAAATTGGGAAACAAGAACTAATTGGACATGGAAAATCCTATTTCTTACTTTGTTATTCCTCCTCCCCCAATTAATATAAATAGAAAGATAGGCCCGGTGCGGTGGCTCATGCCTGTAATCCCAGCAGTGTGGGAGGCTGAGGTAGGCGGATCACCTGAGGTCTGGAGTTGGAGACCAGCCTGACCCACATGGAGAAACCCCATCTGTACTAAAAATACAAAATTAGCCAGGCTTGGTGGGGCATGCCTATAATCCCAGCTACTTGGGAAGGCTGAGGCAGGAGAATCGCTTGAACCTGGGAGGCGGAGGTTGCAGTGAGCCGAGATCGCGCCTCTGCACTCCAGCCTGGGCAACAAGAGCAAAACTCCTTCTCAAAAAAAAAAAAAAAAAAAAAAGAAAGAAAGAAAGATAAACACTAACACATATGAGGTAATTGTGAAGGTATTGGATAAGGTCTTACATCTATGAAACTCTGAAAATCAACTGATATTCCTTTCAGAGTATCCTTTTAGAAAAATCAGCTGTTCTGCAAGTAATCAGAAAAGTATCTTCACTTGAATAGTAAATATTGTGAATTAAATAAAAATGTTGCTAATATGTGAATATTGCTTCCTCATAGTTCACTGGTGTATTTTAGTGCTTCTCCTCTAATTATAAATGTAACATGGGCTGGGCTATGTAATTACCCGTGTAATCCCAGCACTTTGGGAGGCTGAGGGGGGTGGGTCACCTGAGGTCAGGAGTTCAAGATCAGCCTGGCCAACATGGCGAAACCCCATCTCTACTAAAAATACAAAAAATTAGCTGGATGTGGTGGCTCATGCCTGTAGTCCCAGCTACTTGGGAGGCTGAGACAGGAGGATCACTTGAACCTGGGAGGTAGAGACTGTAGTGAGCTGAGATCACGCCACTGCACTCCAGCCTGTGCAACAGAGTAAGATCCATCTCAAGGAAAAGAAAATACAATTATAAATACTATTCTAAAACATACATTATTATTATGCATTAATAATAATACTGCATAGTTATATATATTAGTCATAAATTAATTGGAATATTTAGAGAAGCAAAATCAATAAAACACCAACAATTCTATCACCCAGTGTTGACATCTTTTAATAATGTGGTATACATTCTTTTAGATTTATTATAAAATCAGTTTAATGTCTGCAGACCACTCCACTATATGGATACATTTGAATCTACTTAATAATTTTTTCCCATTGAATATCTAGCTTATTTTCAATGTTCTTATCAGTAACACCATTGCAATGATTTGTTTTATGCAAATTCTGTATGTATTCTTTTCCTAATAATTTTTTTCCAGTTTGAAAAAAGTGGAAATTTTTGTTCAGGATACATGGATTTTTAAGTTGCCTCTTAATACACACATATTTGTTTTCAAAGATTTTTCTGTATGTATTATCTCATTTAATTTTCTCAATTGTACTGTGAGGGAGGCAAGTGAGGTATCATTATCCTTTCTCACAAGTGGGAACACTGAGATTACAAGCATTCTGCCCAGATCATGCAACACTTAAGTGACAAAGCCTGGCATCTATTTCAGGTCCTTCTTCTCCGATTATTTTTTAAACACAGATGTGCTGCTGTCAGAGTAAAGGTCCATTTCTAATCCTAAAAGAAAAACATGGCATAATAAGAGAGCTACGCTTATTGTCTACCTATTCTGTACCAGGCACTCTGTTAGATATTTTAGATACATGATCTCATATAATCCTCACAGCAAACTTATGTGATTGGTTTTATTGTCTCCTTTACAGATTGCAGAACAGAGGATTAGTAAGGTTAAGTAACTCCTTCAAGGACACAGATAAAAGGTGGAGCAAGGATTGCAACTCCAATTCTGAAATGCATGCTTTTTCTTAAGCTATGCTCCTTAATTATAAAATGCTAACCAAAATGGATTTTCTTCCATTAAAACCAGTGTCTGAATGAGCTTTGCTGTCACTGAGTTTGAGAGAGTGAGAGAGAGGCAGAGAAAGAGAGAGAGAAAGAGAGAAAGAGAAGGAAACAGAGAGAGAGAGAGGTGAATGTTGTAGAATAAAAGCAAAGTCAGGGAGAATTTTTTCAAGGTCGAGCACAGAATCAGCCAAGGTTAAAAAGGAAAACTCTAAGCCCCCCACATCCTCTGACTGCACTGGAGGCTGAAAGAGAAAAGGAAAGAGAGCTGGAGATAAATTGTATGAGGCACAGTACATGTTGTACTAATAAATGTTTAACAGCCAGAGTGGAGAGGGTAGTGATTTGTAGTGCTTACCAATCTCCTTGGTGTAAATACTCCCTCAAGGGCTGATTTCAATCTACCATCAAGCTTGTAACACCAAGAAGAGTGATTTTGTATAAACTTTCATGATTGGATTTTCATGAATGCAATTCTGTTGGGTCTTAGAGATGCAATTCTTGGAATTTGACATTTGTTACAATGAAAAATTAATAAATAATGCTTGAATATTTATTTCATAATTTATATCAGGAGATACGCTAAGCACTAGGGAAAGTAAGTTAAGCCAGACATACCTCTAACCTGAAAAAAAAAATCTTGCAGGCTAGTAGTGCAAAGGACATGTAAACAATTTAATGTGATATATGAGTAATAAGAGAAGCATAGCCTCAAAACGGTGATGATATATTAGCATATTAAAATGAACAGCTCCACTCCAGAAGGCCATCTGATTCTTTTGCACTTTGGTCTATAAATTTTGCCCCATTATGACATTGCACAATCTACAGTAATCAAGAAAAATACTGTAAATAGCCTGCATTGAGTAAATGATCGCACAAAGATGTCTTATGTCTCAAGCGATGGGGTTCCCTTCGGTCTCCCCACTTCTACTGACAAACATGTAATGTAATGACATTCTCAGTGGCTCTTCCAACTGTATTACATTTGTAGATAAAGACTGAAACTATTTTTAGATACTTAAAAAAATTACCAAGGGAGGCACTTTCATCATTTATTAATATGCAGGCTCTTTATTTTTATTTATTAATGAAGTTTAGAAAATGGTTCTTGTACAGCATCAAGTGGCTTTCTTATAAAAATAAAATAGGACTAATCCAGGCTCCAACAGTCTTTTCCAATCTAGTGTTCACCTTTGTAATATACAGCTCTTCTCCTGAGAATCACAAAATACAATTACTGTTTTGATGCTTCTGAGCACTAGCAAAGGCAACTGAGTTAAATTCACAAGACTAAGATAATTAGGCAAAGTCTTAAGTATTTCATTTATTTGAAAAAAAATGGGTTTATTTCTCATTTATTGAGGCTGTTCAAGACAGGACTTGATAATAATTTGATAGAAAAGTTTTTTAAGCATTGGGGGTTGAGGGGTTGGGTTAAACTTAATCAGTGTTTCCCAGGCTATATTCTGGAAACTGGAAGAATTTAAGAGATGTGGCACATAAGAAAGGAATACTATTCAGATAAGTTTGGGAAACACTGTATTTTATCTAGAACTCTGTCTAAGAGTTTCACAATATGTTTAGATGTAATAAAGGATCTGAAAAGTTCTTAAGAAACTAGTTTAAATTGGCCAGGCACCGTGGTTCATGCCTGTAATCCCAGCACTTTAGAAGGCTGAGGCAGGCCAATCATGAGGTCAGGAGTTCGAGACCAGCCTGGCCAACATGGTGAAAACCCTGTCTTTACTTTAAAAAAAAAAAAAAAAAAAAAAATTAGCTGGGCAGTGGTGGCTGGTACCTGTAATCCCAGGTACTCAGGAGGCTGAGGCAGGAGAATAGCTTGCAACAGGAAGGCAGAGGTTGCAGTGAGCTGAGATCACACCACTGCACTCCAGCATGGGCAAAAGAGTGAAACTCTGTCAAAAAAAAAAAGAAAAAGAAAGAAAGAAAGAAGAAAGAAAGAAAGAAAAGAAAGAAAGAAAGAAAGAAAGAAATAAGAAAGAAAGAAAGAAAGAAAGAAAGAAAGAAAGAAAGAAAGAAAGAAAGAAAGAAACTAGTTTAAATCGATTAGCTTCAGATTTTCCAAATTGTCTAGTTTCAGAGAACTTGTTAAAATCAGGGGACTATTAACTTATGACATATTCTTGCATCTCACAAAGCATCAAGTTATGCTATGAACTAGAATATCATTAAAGTTTATTCTAACATTAATACTTTGTCTTCACCAGTTTCACATTCTATTAATAGTTCAACCAATATAAAGTTACTTATAGCCATAGTAAATTTAAGTGGAATATCAGCCTTTCTTATCTTTTTTTACCTAGTTAATCCAGCTCATTGTTCAGATCTCAGCGTAATCAGTACTTCTTCAGAGGAGCATTTTTACTCTGTATAGCCCTTTCAGGATACTTACAATTAATTTGTATCATTATCCAATTAATAAATTTCTCCTAATTGTAAGCTGAAAATGCTACAACAAAATAGAGTTTATTTTGGCCAAAAGTTGTATTTGCCATGGCTAATATGATGGCTGTCCAGCATTCAATTTGCTTAATAAATACTCATCAAATGCTTAAAGAATGAAGCATCTCCTAGAAATTTAAGGATACTTCCCTCTCAATGTCTAAGTTCTATCTCGGGCAGAATATGTTAATAGCTTAAATCAAGGCTAGAAGACGTGTTTATCATTTTTTTTTTTGTAATTAACACAAAGTTTGGAAAGTGGGTAGGGAATGATGAACGAGGGAGCAAAGCAAGTCTCGTCAGGCTGAGTCAATGGGCTGGATCCCTAAATGCAGCCTTTAATAAGGATAGATGGTTGGCCTGCAAAAACCAAACCCCATGGAAGAATTCCAGTGTGAGGAAGACAAGGCTTTATGGCATAAGACATTTTCTTCTAAAACAAAACGCACACACATACTGACACACACAGAGAGACAAACTGTCACTGATAGCTCAATATCCATCAAGAGTGAGCTATTACTAACACAAATGTATGTTGACTCAGACTATATTAAGAAGTAAAACATCAAGATTTGGGAACTTAGAATTACAGCATAATGCTTCAGAGTGTAGACTAGTGAGGTGGACTTTCAAGATTTGAATTTTATATCTCCTGCTTCCTAGCTACACGACTTTGAGGTAATTACTTAATATTACTGGACCTAGGTTTCCTCATCTGTAAAATAAGAACCTACCTCAAAGTTGTTATGAAGATTCAAATAGTTAACAGAGTCAAGAAGCTAATCTCAGCTATTCTTATTAGTCATAATAGTAAGATTAATACTATCACTGATGCAGGAATTCTGTTTTGAGTTTGCACAGGAGGACTCAGTTAAAGGGGGCATTGGAAGGCAGTATAGTATATTTGTCAGCTGTGCATACTCTGGTGTTAAGGAGACCTGGATTGAAATCCGTTGCATGCTGCTTACTAGTGAACATAGGTTGCTGAACCTACTTCTGCCCTTACTTCATTCTTTTTTCGGGTTAACTGAAAGAAGTAAATGGGAGGCACCCGAGAATCGCTTAGTTCTATGTCCATAATAAGTGCCCAAACCCAACAGCAAGTGAGAATCTCAAAGGGGAATGACAAGATGATTGAAAAAAAGAAGCCAAGCAAGAAATCTAAGACAAGACAAAGAACAATGTGCCCAGTATTTTAAAACATTGGAGGGGCAAAGGTAAAAATTTCCATTTCACCACCTGTTGCTCATAAACACCTGCATACATTTCTGAACATTCCAACACATGCCTGGGATGCTCTTACTCATTAGCGGATTGGGATACTGACACGGATTCATTGCCGAAAATCCCACTGCCCAGATGGAGTCCAACCAGTACTCAATATCAGTTACCTTTCTTTCCCTTTCTTTCTTCCTTTCTTTTTCTGTTTCCCTTTCCTTCTTTCTTTTTCTTTCTTTCTTTCTCTCTCTTTCTTTCTTTCTTTCTTTCTTTCTTTCTTTCTTTCTTTCTTTCTTCCTTTCTTTCTTTCTCTCTTCTTTCTTTTTTCTTTCTTTCTTCCTTCCTCCCTTCCTTCCTTCCTTTCTCTCTCTTTTCCTTCCTTCCTTTCTCTCTCTTTTCCTTCCTTCCTTTCTTTCTCTCTCTTTTCCTTCCTTCCTTCCTTCCTTCCTTCCTTCCTTCCTTCCTTCCTTCCTCCTGCCCTCCCTTCCCTCCTTCCTTCCTTCCTTTCTTTTTCAGAATCTTGGTCTGTCACCCAGGCTGGAGTGCAGTGGCACAATCTCAGCTCGATGCAGCCTCTGCCCCCACCACTTTCCAGCGATTCTCCTGCCTCAGCCTCCCAAGTAGCTGGGATGACAGCTGCCCACCACCATGGCCAGCTAATTTTTTTCTTCTATTTTTAGTAGAGACAGGGTTTCGCCATGTTGGCCAGGCTGGTCTTGAACTCCTGACCTCAGGTGATCCGCCCATCTTGGCCTCCCAAAGTGCCGGGATTACAGGTGTGAACCATCTTGCCTGGCTGCCCCTCAAAATTCTACAATATTCTTATTTTAAATGACTTTCTCCCCTCCATGTCCCCCCTTGTCTAAAGAATCATGCAAGTGTACATACCACCATCATAGCATTTAGGTCTCCTGTGACTTACAGTTAGTTGGAACACAAACTCCTTTAATAATGAATGCCTCAACCAAATGATGGTCATTTTTATGTTCTTCAGGCCTAGGTCAGGTGCAGTGGCTCACGCCTGTAATCTCAGGACTTTGGGAGGCTGAGATGGGCAGATCACCTGAGGTCGGGAGTTCGAGAACAGCCTGATGAAACATCCATCTCTACTAAAAATACAAAAAAATTAGCTAGGCATGGTGTCACACACCCGTAGTCCTAGCTGTCTGGGAGGCTGAGGCAGGAGAATCACTTGAACCCCCGGGAGCAGAGGTTGCAGTGAAGCGAGATGATGCCACTGCACTCCAGCCTGGGCAATAGAGTGACTCCTTCTCAAAGATAAAATAAAATAATTAAAAAAATATATATATTATTCAGGCCTAGTCCTTAGAAATAATACTAGTCTATAGACTAGTACATAGAAATAATATCGTTAATATTTATAATATATGAATAATTGCTAAAGTTTATCAAGGGGTTAACATGTGTCAGATTCTATTCTAAGCACTTTTCATGCACTAATTCATTTAACAGTATAAGAAACCAATGCAGTAGGTATAATTATATCCATTATGCAGAACATTTAAGTACCTTAGATACTCAATTACATGAACATTTCTTTTCTTATCCTTGCAAACTGCTATAATTTTAGTCTAAGTTTTGCTCACCTCTTGCCTTCTGCCTCTTCCAAACCATCATTTACAAGGCTTCCAGAATTATCTCATAAAAGCCAAGGTTACATCAGGCCATTCCCTTGATGGTCCCATTTTCTGCAAGAAAGAATCCAAGCTCCTTAGTTTGTCCATTCAGCCCTTCTTAATCTGACCTCAGCCTGTCTTGCATCTGTGTTTCCACCCTCCTTCATTTACCCTGTGCCCTAAATCACCTCTGGAGAACTCATATCTCTAATCTAAGTTTAATGATGTTCTTCATCTCAAAACATCCTTTCCTGAACTTGTGTGCTGAAACAAAGCAAATATTCCACTGAAGCCTGATTATACCTAGGCCAACTGAACATCATCTCCTACCTGGAATGCTGAAATAGTCTTTGGCCTGATTTTCCTACTTCTACACTTGACCCTGCCCTCCCAGAAAGGTCCCCAACTGTAGCCTAAGAGAACATTTTTTGAAAAGTAAGTCAAACACAATTTACCCATGTAACAAGCCTATACATGTTCCTCTGGACCCTAAAATAAGAGTAGAGGAACAAAGAAATTCAAATCATGTCACTGCCCAGCTCAGATCTATGACTGGTTTCTCTTATACTCAGAATAATATCCATACCCCTTACTTTGCCCTCTGAGACCCTACGTGGTTTGCCTCATGCCTTCCCTTTCACCTCCTCTTCTCTGTGCTTCTTGTTCATTTTTGTCAACCAGGTGGTTATTCCTGTTATTTTGAGACCACGAGCTCGCCCATTGCTCATCCATTGTTGCTTCAACAGTCTTCTACTTATTCTCCAACCTGGACTTTTGGTTAGATCTCTCCTTGACGTTATTCACATCCATGCTCAAGTATTATGCTTTCAAGATAGGACTTCTCTGGTCTCCTTATTTTGAATGTTCCCTGTTCTTCCAGATATTCACTAATTCCATACTGGTTCATCTTTCTTCATAACATTTCTGCCACTTGAAATCATAGTGTATACTAATTTGTATATTTCTTTCTAGACTGCCTTCACACTAATAAGTTCTAAGCTTTATTAGATTTAAGGATTTGGCCTATTTTGTTCTTTGTTTTTTCTTAGCAAATGATACTGGGCGCATCCTAAGTACAAAAAAAAATTTGTTGAATGAATGCTGGTCCATGGAATTTTTCCCTTTACTCTAAGACAAATTATGTGTCCTTTATCACTTTTCTTCTCCTCAATGGATAGGGTTGGCTAATTCATACCCCTCAGTTCATGACAAATGTTTATGATCCATCTTTACAAAGATATGATTCTATGTTATTTATTTTATTCCCATGTGTCCCCATTTCCCTCTCCACATCACAGGCAATTTGTCTAATGTGTTTAATGATTACCGTTTTGTATTAGTCTGTTCTCATACTGCTAATAAAGATATACCTGAGACTGGGTAATTTTTAAAGGAAAGAGGTTTAATTGACTCACAGTTCCACATGGCTGGGGAGGCCTCACAATCATGGTGGAAGGGGAATGAGGAGTAAAGTCACATCTTACAGGGTGGCAGGCAAGAGAGCTTGTGTAGGGTAACTCCCCTTTGTAAAACCATCAGCTCTTGTGAGACTTATTCACTATCACAAGAACAACATGGGAAAGACCCATCCCCATGATTCAATTACCTCCCGCTGGGTCCTTCCCATGACACATGGGAATTATGGGAGCTAAAATTCAAGATAAGTTTTGGGTGGGGACACAGCTAAACCGTATCAGCTTTTGTTTATATGAATTTTTGTATGTATGTTATTATTTTGTAGTTAACATATTTTTAATTTGTATAACTGAAAACAGTATGATTCTCATTCTATTTGTCCTGTTTTCTGGACCCATCCATGTTACTATGTGCACATCTAGTATGTAGTGTCTCCTGACCTTCTGGTTCTCCATTGAACAGCTGACATATTTTAACCTGCCTCATTCTCCAAGGAGGTGCTCCCACACTCCTTGCAACAAATCCTACAATGAACACCTTCTATTCATCCCTTTGTGTAAGTCCATGAAAATTCTTTTTTTTTTTTTTTTTTTTTTTTTTGAGACAGAGTCTCGCTCTGTCACCCAGGCTGGAGTGCAGTGGCACAATCTCAGCTCACTGCAACCTCCACCTCTTGGGTTCAAGCAATTCTCCAGCTTCAGCCTCCCAAGTAGGTGGGACTACAGGCACATGCCACTGTGTCCAGCTAATTTTTGTATTTTTAGTAGAGACTGGGTTTCACCATGTTGGTCAGGCTGGTCTCGAATTCCTGACCTCAGGGAAGATTTGTGGAATGGGACTATTTCTACACTTAATCTGACTAGGCATAGTTGGAGTGCTCTCCAGAATGCCTATACATCTATTCTACAACCAGTGGTGCATGGTGGCTTCCTATCCTCATATCTCTGACAACATTTTCCATTACGTAGCTTTCTAGTTACTTTTTCAATGCGCTTTCCACATTATGGCACATTATGGTGCACAGTACTTCATGTTATCTGGTTACCATCTCTGTCATTGCTGTATGCTGTGCCTCCTAAGGGTGGGGTTACACTGTTATTTTTGTATTCCAGTCTAGTCCGGTGCCTGTCACAAAATGTGGACTTAATAGAATGCGTTAAATGAAAGAGTAAGCTATATTTCTTCACTTTAGCTCAGCCGCATCTAGAACATGTATTCACTTTAAAACTACTATATGCCAAATGTTGTTTTAGATGATACAGATGCATTTTTTTCTAAATCTTTGAGTAAGTTTCTATTCCCTTCTACATATGAGGAAACTGAGGCTAAGCCTCAGTTTTAACAACACAGCTGAGGTGGTTCAAGCATGGGGTTTGAAGGGAGATCTGAGTGACTAGAAAGCCAAAGCCCTCCCCCTCATTTTTCTGTTTATGTTGATGGATTCTCATGGTAATAAGATAAATGAATCAATTAGAATTTGTTTTTATATTTTTATGTAAGTACTCTATCTCTCCCCTACAAGTAAAATGAGATTTCTTCTGTGCCATAAACCACAACTCCTGAACTCTATGAAATAACAATATCCCACATTCAGGACGTGTTTAAAGTCACCACTACTCGCAATAATCCTTGGCGTTTTGGAATACATTATTATTTTTTTTTCTGGAGAGTTTCTTATTTAGGGATATCAACACAACTAGCTGTTAACCTGGATGCAAAATCCTTGCTTATCTACAGAACACTAAGCTAGAGGATTTTTGAAATGCCTGATTGAAGTATATCAAATCCATGTATACATGTTAATTTCTTACTTTGCGCTGGACACTGCTAAATTCTGACAGGTGATGATGAATAGGGCAAACATAATCTGTTACTTCAGAACTCACCAAAGGATATGAGCATGCAGAAAAGGTAGAGACAAAACTAATAGAGAAGAAGTGACAGGGCAAAATGTGAAAACATTACAGGGACACTTAACCCAGCCCTGGAGCAAAGGAGACTTTTGGAAGTAAATGATGGAGATTAATAGGAGAGGAGACAAGGGTGGAGGAAGAAAAAAAAAGTGTATTCTAAGAAAAGAGTACTGAGTGTGCAAAAGCCCAGAGGGGAAAAAAAGCCTTGTGTGTGCAAGGAAATAAAAGAAGTTGAACAAGGCTGGAGCACAGATTGTAAAGAGAAGGGGAAACTCTTACAGTTAATACTGGATGGCTGAACAGGGTCCAGGTCACACTGGCCGATTATAAAGTGATTTTAATCTATGTCTGAGGACAGTGGAGACCTATTCGATGGTTAGCAAAGCAAGAAAATGACATGATCAGATTCATGTTTTGGAAGATTCTCTGGGCCACAGAAAAAATAAGATTAGAAGTGGGAATGGGGATAGGAGTTGATACTAGAGGTAAGAGGACCACTTAAATGCTTATTGCAGTGATCCAGGGGAGTGATAATGATGTTGTGGACAAGAACAGATGGGATAGAACTAACTGAGTAAGATAGTAAATAAACCTAGGGACTGATTGGATAAAGGTGGAGAGAGTCAAGGACCATGTCTAGTGCTCAATATTAATCCCCTCACATGCCATAGAATGTAGATTCTATGTTCGTGGTCTCTGTGATGAGCTTTCTGAAAGGCACTTCAGCTAACTCCTAAAAGTACAAAGCACAGCATGTTTCTAGGACAGGAAAGGTAATACAATTATTTTTTTTTGTGCTCAGCTTTCATTTTAACTTCTTATTGAACCTGAGTCCATGATGTTTGAACTTCTAAGAGTTTGCTTCTGGTTCCTGTTTCCTTCCAACTCAAATCAATAGAGCAAATGGTGAGTGAAGGCAATCAAACTTTAGTCAGGATGGTTTAGCAAGACAGTTATTGCAGAGAGTTTCTGTTTTCCTGATCTTGGACCTTTTCTTTGTGGGACCTTCACTAGTACCACCTCATGACCTCTTTCTCTGACTCATTCTCCCAACAGAAGTTGGAATGAATTATTCGATCGGTGAGTTTGAAAGGAGAAATAGAGTATGTATGTGTTAATTGCTAACATTTTCAACATCTCCAAAATACCACACTGACTTCTCTAGATGAGGTAGTTCAGATGAGTTCACAACTCTCTGGAACAAGGGTCCTTTACAAAGCTTATTTTTACACAGTCAATTGTACCATTTTTCTTTTCCTATTGTCTTCTATTTACATTTTCTTTTAAATTTCTCTTTCTCTCTCTGTCTACTTTTGCTCTCTCACCTTTTTGTCTCACTCATGTCTCCTTTAACTGGGTTCTTATTCCTTTGTTTTAACATTAAAAATACCAATTTTAGTGATTATTTTAAAACAATTTTGTTTTTTTAATACACACACTCTCTGACCCTCTCCCGACCCCCTCCCATTCTCTCAGAAGAGATCTGAAAGATGGCGTATCTATTAATTAACAAGTCTCATTTTGTCATTCTAACTTACTTTGGAATCAGTGTTAATTTCTAAATAACTATCTAGTTTTGTAAAAATGACTAACTGGGAAATATCCAAAAATTCAAGATCTTCCTTCCCAAGCCAATTACACATCTTTTATAGTAATTTTCATTACGTCCATATTTAAAGCTGCTAACCCTGCCCTGAAGCTTCAATAACTATTTATCACATTTCTCTTTGGTCTTGTTGTTAGACATGATGCAGAATTATAATAAAATATAATAAAAATACTTTTACATTTGCATTCTGGTTAAACTATAACCATTCTACTTCTGTTCCATTAATGATTTCAACTCCCATTAGTGTCTATACTTTTACAGGTACCATGTCCTTTATTTATTTTACATCTTCCTACACAATTCATTTGGCATTCCGTACTCAGTAAGTGATCAATACGTGCTTATTAACTGAGTTAGTGAGAAATTGAGTCCTTGGCATCTGCCCTTGCAAAAGAGAAACATTTCCCACCCAGAAAGTGTGAGGACAAGAAATCTAGAGAGAGAGACTATTTGGAACCTTGGCAACTCACAAGTTGTCGTATTGCTTCAGAGTCCTGGGCCCTGTGTTTAGGGAGTGAGGAAGAAGGATGATCCAACCACTGATCAAGGACAAATGATTGCAAGGAATCCTCAGAGCAGCGAACAGAAAAGTTGATGCTAGACAAAAGTTCAATCTCCCAGGAAATCTCAGGCATTGGAATGTACCCTCATTGTCTGAGCTCTTTAGAGTCACTGACGTGGGAAATTCAAATGTTGAGAAGATACAAGTTCAGAGCAACATCTGTTATAGGTGACTATTTCTGCCACAATTCCCCATGGCTCCCAAACTCATCATTTGTAATTAAAATAGGGGTGTTTGACATTTTCCATCATTGCAATTTCTGCTACCCTATGACCAAGTGACATGGCACCCCTTGAGCTTTGATGACAGACTGAGAAAGAAAGATCCCTTGGTTTTAGACCACTCAGCCTGCACGGCCTACAAGTAACCATATGTCATTATCTTCCACCATTTCATTACCTGCACTGCACTGCCCCCTCCATGCTTCTGCTCATGGTTTTTCTTCTGTTTGATAAGCCCCATATCACTACATTTCTCATCTTTTAAGGCCTATTTTTAAAAAACTATTCTCTATGAATCCAGGTAGCAGAATGTAATGATTGCCAGTGTGAACATAAGAGGCAGACTTCTGGGATTAAAATTCCAGCTCCCTTACTCACTAGCAATATGACCTTAGGCAAGTTAGCCTCTCAGCCTCAGTTTTCTGGAAGTAGACTATTATGTGCATACTAATTTACCTTCCTCATGGATGTGATCAGGAATAAATGATCATGTGTGTGTCTATATGTGCATTTACATATGTTTATTTCTGTATATATGTACACACCCATATACACATACAAACTTAAAATAGTGCCTGACATTTACTAAATCTTAGTAAATGCTGGGTGTTTGCTATTATCTCTCTTTAATTTCTTACTGTTGAAATCCTTATAGTTTTTGTGTTGTTCTCTCTCTCTGTCTCTCTCTCTCCATCTCTCTCTCCCCCTCCCTCCTTCTCTGTCTCTCTCCCTCCTTCCCTCTCTTCTTCTTTCCTTCTCTCTCTCTCTTTTTCTGCCTCTATTTATTTCTCACTTCTCATATGCATTAGTTTGTAGTGTAGCCTTGAAGTCATGGAATTTATAAATATCACCCAAGTGGTATTAGTGTTAAAACCTCATTCTCAAAATAAGTCTTCAAAGAGGTGACTCACATGTAAACACAGAGCAGCTGAGGCAATACGCTCACCTTGTGTGCTCTCTTCTTTCCTGCTCAGCCCCTTGAGTTGTCTTTGCCCCTACCTGCACTAAAGGAAGATTTACTTTCTGTTACCATTTTCCGCCACAGAGGTGCTAATGGTCTTGTCAAGGGTGACATCCCTACATTCTTCCAAGCCTACCAATCCTTGTGATGCCAACAGAATGTTGGACCTGTATAGCAATGAGTGCAGAGTAGAAAGTGAAAGACACAGATAAGAGGACAGAGCTTTTCTTTCCAAGCTCTGCATCCAATCTTTGCTCCTGGTATTCAAAGCATTAATGCTTGTGTTCAGGGTAGCTCAAATCCTGGAAACATCCATTTTTCAATCACTTTCCATAATTTTTTTTCTTGAATCTTCTCAGCCCCTTTCTTTATTGAATTGCTCTTCTCTCCTGCTTATAAAATTAAGACCTCTCCTATCCACAAAATAAAATACATGTGAATTAGCTGCAGATTTGTGTGTGTGTTTGTATAAACGCTGACCACTTGTATCAACCTTATATGTTTTGAATATATAACAAAGAGAATGAAATACAAAATACATAGACATACCACAGAAAACACCATCCTTCTTTGACTCTTTAAGAAAAGTGCCAATAGCAAGAATATTTCAAAGGCTTTATGTGTATGTTTGAATGACTAGCTCACATCAAAGCAACTCACATACTAAATATCATTCCATAATTATAACACATCCAGAAGCAGGCAAATTTAATATTATTTGCTCTTTCATAAGGCAACTGATGATTAAGTGATGGATCAAGTCTCAACAGTGATTAATTGGCAAGGCTAAGATTTGAACTTAAGTTATCTGATCCAAAGTCTAAAATTTACTATCAGACATACTAATTCCCCAGCATAGCAATGGCTGTCATTCTTATAATATCAAAATAATTTCCACCTGCTTTATAGTTTTATTTGTAACTCATAAACTTGAATTTACATAATATAATTTTGACATAGTATTTTATTCAAAGAAATGTAATGTAGCAATAATGGATAATTATGCAATTTAAAACATTTCCTGGAAGACCTCAAAGAAGATCAAAGAAAGTAGTCATCCTTCCAGCTTGCATAGATATTCTTGTTTAGTTTCCTTTTACTATTTTACCCCCGTCCTGGGTAAATATAGCCCACTCTGATCCAAATTCATCATAATGCCAGGAAATAATACCAGAGTTAATACCAGGAAACGGGCTGAAAAAGACAAACTTCACGTTATGGGATGAAACCATGTAAGAAAATGAATGAGGAAAGACAGACTTTTTCTTTTGAAGTTAAAAGAAAGCGGATGGTAAGCATTTGCAATTTAATCTCCCATTTAAGCTCCATCAGATATCTCAACAACTTCTTGTGAGACAAGTGTGTCTGGCATGACTATTTTACAGAAAAGAAACCAAGCGTCGAATATACTATTTGGATTATGTGCTTCTACTGCAAAAATATAAAGACCTGAGTATACACAAATATAGAATGGTAGACGCATACTCCACCACACTTCATTTCCCTGACATCCGTCAGCACATGCATTTGATGCTCAGTCAATTAAGATCCAAAACATGTAGTGAAGGAAACAGATCCTCTGCTTATTTATCTAAGTTGTGATGTACATAGCCCTGAAATTATAGCTTCATCTTATGATTGTGCCAGCCTCTAATTCCTGGTATTAATCAAAGGCTGGATAAATGACAGGCTGTGGTAGATGGTGAAGGACAACTATACTCAGGTCTTGAATTTCTTGAATGAGCTACACTCAGGATGAATGTGAAATGGTCTGCCACTCCCTACAGCTGCCTTTGGGAGTTCCAATCACAAACTTGACCACAGCCCCTTTATGGCAGTTATTCTCATGGTTTGTCAGCCACAGCTCTTTCCTCTGGTTTAGATTTGTCATTTCTCACATCTAGTATTCTAAAGCTAAAAATAAATAAGAACAGGCATCTGACTTCAGGCAGGAGTTTGTTTTCAGATAGATTTTGTGTGTCCTCTCACCAGGAATAAAGACGCTGGAGCTTCTTAGCTTCTTAGAACTACTTTCATCTGATATAATCTTTTCCCCATTCCCACTATACTCCAGCCACACAGGTCTCCTTTTGGTCACTTGAGCATGTTTATTCGGGGCTTTTGCACAAACTCTTCCCTGTTCTTGCAGTATTTTTCCCGAGAACCTTTATACAAGTTACTTATCATTTAACTTTTTGTTTAACTATCACCTCTTCAGAGAGATCTTGCCATCTACCTTAGCTCAAAGACTCTGTGTTGTTAGACTGAGAACCATAAGGAGCAGATGCCAAGACAGAATTAAACATGGCAAGGAATTTATCAGGGGTAGTGCATGTGAGAGAAAATGGGGAAGGAGCTAAGAGAAGCTGAAGAACTGTCAAACAACAGAGTAGTTCTGAGTGTGAATGGTGGAGGAAAAGAGGGAACAAAAGTTGGGTAAAAGTATCTTAAGATGCTTTGCAATTCTAGGTAAACTTTGTCATGTTCATACGTGGGTCCTTGACCCAAATTTGTATGTCAGAGATTTCAAACCTCTTTCAAGAATGACATTATCTTAGAATCCTTCTCAAGCTCAGTTGCTGGCTGGAAATGGCCCCTAGAAAATCTGGCCCAGGTGCAAATGGGGTGATAGCATAAGAAGTAGTAACTTCACACATCTGGAGATCTGAGCGTTATATTCTCATGGCTGCCCCATACCCTTCTCTCCACTTTCTATCTCTATCTTATCTCTCTGTTTCATTTTCTTCCTGGAACTGTCTGCAATTACATCACTTATTATTTATGCTTTTACAATTGGTCTTCCTTCTGAGGTTAAAAACTCCATGAACATAGGATCATTATTTACCTTCATACCTAAAACTATGTATCGGATACCTGGCAAGTGTACAGTAAAACATACACAACTTGCTAAATGACTGAGTCAATAATTGTTAACAGATCATCACTGAACCCATTTATCTTTTAAAAAGTAAACATAAAATATGCTCCTAAATGATTTATGATTTATTTCTAGAAATCCTCTTTTGCTTATTGTGACATGGTAGTTCCATCTCTTAACAGTAGTGTTTGTTCTTTTTCACCCACCTGACAGTACAACATGAACTCCATAGTTCTTTCATTAGCTCTATTCACACATTATAGTTAAATTCATATCTCGACTAATACCAGCCAATGAGGCCAGCCTAATGGTAAGTTTTGGAAGAAATGTAACATTTATTAAATGCTTACTTCTAAATGAATAGCGTTATAGATCGCTCAATTTTAGCACTTGAATGTGTAGTGGATACTTTCTAGCCCAGTTAATGATCCAGTTCTTCCATTTTATCCTGAGATTTCACGTCCATCCAAACATTTCTAGTGATTTCAAAGATTTACATTACTCACAATTTAGATATTAACAAAGTACTTTTTGTCTCTGTAGATAAGCCATTTTGGTAGTGCAGAAAGGTATATATCAGATACACTTTCTTCTCTGAAGTTCTTTTTAATTATTTCTTT
Organism: Symphalangus syndactylus; assembly: GCF_028878055.3. NCBI lineage: Eukaryota > Metazoa > Chordata > Mammalia > Primates > Hylobatidae > Symphalangus > Symphalangus syndactylus. Next base: position 26,315,227 of record NC_072425.2, read on the forward strand.
TGTACAGATAAAAACTTTATGAGGTAAGAGGCTAGGACTAGCACTAAGTTCTACGTTTGCAAAATGCTTAGTTGGTGTAAAATGAATGTCAATGATCCCAAACATACACTGTGCAACTATTATGTGCAACTTTGAATTCCCATCAAAATCTACCTCCTTCTGTTACACTGTACATATACAATTCCTTTTATATTGTATGATAATCATCTGAGATAATTCATTTTGGGTTTTGAGACTTATTCTTAAAAATATCCTCAAAGCTATTTTATTTTCCACTTTTCAATTTATTTATGTATATATTTTCTTTAAAATATAAGGAGATCAATAAAATATTGTGATTATCAGTGTCCTTTGTATTTTCAGCCAGATCATTTTTCCCCCAAAAAAACAAATTCAATCATGCCACTCACTTCGATTGTCCTCAATTTTCTTTGCCCTTAGAATAAATTCCAAACCCATTATACACCTTCATCTTGTAGCTATCCCTTCTACTGCTGTGGTCTTACTTATCTTCCTTTATTTCACAGCACACAGTTGGTCCTCACCACACTGACTTTCTATTTTATTTCTAGACCTTCCCTCTTAGAACTTTCCTTATCCCTACCTTTTTCCATTGTTTTAGTCAATTTTCTGCTTCTGTAACAGAATATCACAGACTGGGTAATATGGGTGGGGGGAGGGGGGAGGGATTGCATTAGGAGATATACCTAATGCTAAATGACGAGTTAATGGGTGCAGCACACCAACATGGCACATGTATACATATGTAACAAACCTGCACGTTGTTCACATGTACCCTAAAACTTAAAGTATAATAATAATAAAATTTTAAAAAATATGTCGTGTAGTTCTGGGAAATAGGAAGCCTAAGACCATGATGCTGGCATCTGCTCCCCTCCTAGTGAGGGCTTTGTGCTGCTTTATAACATGGTGGAGGGCTTTGTATGAGGAGAGGACAAGATTATGAGTGTCAGCTCAGGTCTGTCTTCCTCCTCTTAAAAAACAACCAACCAACACGTGAATTTGGGGGTTAAGTTTCCAACACATAAAATTTAGGAAGCACATTCAAATCGTAGCATCCAACCCCTGACCCCCAAAACTCATGTCATTTTTACATGCAAAATACAGTCATTTCACCCCTAAAGCCCCAAAGTTTTAATTTTCTAGCAATAACTTAAAATTCCAAAGTTTGGAGTCTCACTAGATTGGATATGGGAGAGAGTCAAAGCACAATTTATCTTGAGGTGAATTCCTTCCAGCTATAAACCTGTGAAATTAAACAAGCTATCTATTTTCAAAATACAAAGGTGAGACAGGAATAGAATAGATATTCCCATTCCAAAAAAGAGAAATAGGTAAGAAGAAAGAAGTAAACAGGCCCCAGTAAGTCCAAAACCCAATAGGGAAAACCACATTTGGCCCTAAAGCTGGAGAATAATCTCCTTTGACTCCATGTCCTACATTTTGGGCACACTGGTGTGGGGGTTGGGTCCCCAAAGCCTAGAAAAATGCCACTCCCATGGCTTTCCTGGGCTCAGCCAACACATAGTTCTTGTGGGCTGGAGTCAGATGTCTGTGGTTTTTCCAGGCTAGAGCTACACACTAGGGTTTCTACTGTTCTGGAGTCTCAGAGGTGGCTCTGCCCCCATGGTTCCATTAGACATCACTCTAGTAGGGATTCTCTCCAGTGGCCTTGCTTCCATGATTCCAATAAGCATTGCCCTAGTTGGAGCTCTCTGTGGTGGCTGTGGCTATTTCCCCACATTTCCACTTGCCGTTGTCTTACTATGGCCTCTCTGTAGTAGCTTCAACCCTGTATCAAGTATCAGCCAGGGCCCCCAGGTTGTTCACAACATTTTTTGAAAGCTAGGTGGAGGAAGCCATGCTCCCATGGCTCTTGCAGTCTGTGAGCCTGCAGGCTTAACATCAGATGGATGATGCCGAGACTTGCTGCTGCTTGCACCTTCCAGCACAGCTAGTTGAGCTACGTTTGGAGTTACTTGAGCCACAGTTGGGAGGACCAAGGAGCACTGCACCCACCAGTGTAGGGAGTGGAGAGCTGAGGCACTCATGGGCAATAAACTCGTAGGGGACATCCCAAGCCTATTTCCCAAAACTTTTCTGTCCTTTGAGAGAGCTCTGGACCTGTCATGGGTGGGGCAGCCTTGAAGATCTTTTAAATGCCTTCATGCTTTTTCCCATTGCCTTGATGATTACTTCAATCAGTACTAATCTTCTTAGCAAATAGTCACTGGGTCACACCCTTGGTTTTCTCTCCTAAACATGCTTTTTCATACTTTACATGGCCAGGCTAAGAGTTCTCCAAATCTTTCTGCTCTGCTTCCCTTTTAATTATAAATTCTATCTTTAAATCATCTCTTTCTTCTCTTGTTTTACTACAAGTAGTTAAAAGTAGCCATGCAGTAGTCTCAATGCTTTGCTGCTTACATATTTCTTCTGCCAGATATTCCAGCTTATCAATGTTAAATTCCATCTTTCATAAAGCCCTTGAGCATGAGTACAGTTCAGCCACGTTTTCTGCCAGTTCAAAACAAAGATGGCTTTTACACAAGTTTCCAATACCTTGTTTCTTAGTTCCATCTGAAAGGCTGGAATGGCTTTCACTGTCCATATTTTTATTAGCATTGTGGTTACGACCACTTAAATAAACTCTAGGAAATTCCAGACTCTGTAATTCTCTTGCCTACTTCTGAGCACTCACCAGAATCACACTTAATGCTCTGTTAATGGCAATGCAGCCTTTTCCTAGACTTCTCCATATTCTTTCATCCCCTGCCCATTACTCATTTCAAAAGCTTCCACATTTTAAGATATTCATTATTATTAACAACTCCACTCCTGGTACCAATTTTCTGTCTTAGTTTATCTTCTGCTGTTATAACAGAATGCCACAGACCAGGTGATTTATAAAGAAAATAAATTTATTTCTTACAGTTCTGGAAGCTAGGAAGTCCAAGAGCAAGGTGCCAGCATCTGCTTTACTTTTTGGGAGGGTCCTCTTGCTGCTTCAAAACACAGTAGATGCATCATATGGGGAGAAGGCAAAAGCAAAAGCAGCTCAGATCTCTCTTCCCCTTCTTATAAAGCTACCAGTCTCATCATGGGGACCCCACTCTGATAACCTCATGTAATTTGAATTATCTCTCAAATGTGCCACATCCAATCAACATACAATATTTGGGGATTAAATTTCTAACACACTAAATTCTGGGGGCACATATAAACTCTACTAATCTGGTACTATTTCTCTTTAATTTCTTACTCTTGGAACCCTTGTAGTTTCTTTTTGCATCTCTCTCTCTCTCCCTCCCTACCTCCTTCTGTCTCTCTCTCTTTCTCTCATATGAGGACACATATAACCTCCTCAATCTGGTTTGCCCTTGCCAGTGCTTCAGATTTCAGCTTAGAAGTCACTACCTTCAAGAAGCTGACTCTGATTTCATCTCCATCCAGGTTATACTAGATGCTCATCTCCGGGGCTCCGATAATAATCATTACTTTCCTATCATTTTGTATTTCACACTGTGTTACAGTTAACTGACTATATGCACAAAAGATTAGTTTTGGTATAATTCTGGGGCTTGCAGAGTGCCTAATAGTAAGCAGACATTTGTTGAAGAAAGAAGAATGAAGGAAGGAAGGAAGGAAGAAAGAAAGGAAAAGTTGGGGGGAGAGAAAGAGGGAGGGAGGGAGGATGGAGGGACGGGAGGGGAAGAGGGAGAAAGGAGGAGAAAGGAGGAAGGGCAGAAGGAGGAAACAGAGAGAAAGTGAGGGAGAAAGGAAGGAAGGAAAGAGGAAGGAAGGAAGAAAAGAGGGGGAAGGAGGAAAGAAGGCAACTGACAGAAGTCCTGATATAGACTCAACACCCTTAGAACTTATTCATAATTGAGTGAATCAGAGTCTGCACAAGTTTAGTCTTATTGACCATACTTACTCTGTAAAATAAAGAATATATACATTTTATATTGACAATGGGTCATTAGTAATCTATGACAACTTTAAGAAAACTATACTTATGTTTTGAGGAGTGCAGTAGAGAATAACTACCACATACTCACATAAATTACCCCTTAGTGCCCCTTAATTCACTCAATAGAAAAGACAAGTACTCTAGCTAGAAGAAAAAAGCCAGCCCCATCAAAGCATTTTCCTATTGACTAATGCAGGGATACAGGGCTGACTTGAGTTATAGGGACATTTCTTTCATACTCTCTAACTAATCTATTAAGACAGCTTCAGGTACAAATCAAACCCACCAACCAGAAGAGCACTGAGCTGTGTGTGATTCAGGAATCACATACTTGCTACCCAGCTTTGGGATTCTCATATCCCCTCTCTGGGCCTTGATCATAATACATGCCAGATTAATGAGTTTAACTAAATGATATCTGTAGTCTCTTCTGGCTCTGAAATTCTGTTGTTCTGGGTTTCCAACACCCCATCTGCTTTGGGAAGACATCAGTGTCCCTCTATAGCTGATTGCTCCCTCCTCCATCATGCACTGTCCTCCTCCCACTGAGGACAATGCATCATCCTGGACCCCCAAAGTGGTATCAGGCAGCCAGACAATCTCATTTACTCACAACTAGTTCCATCATCAAGGCCCAGTATATCCAATGATGATTTACCACATGTCGTTAATATGTTTGTTATATTTTGTTGGCGGAATATGAAAGTTCATCAGCAAGCTGGCACGCAGGGAAACATATTGAAATGAGCATTATAGATCTGTCAGGCTGGAGTTTATGGCCTTTCTCAGTACTACACTGTAAGTACAACAAGCCCTGATTGAGTCAGCAGCCTCCTGGGTGCTCATTTGCCAAAGTGTGGGGAATTTTAATGCTAAGTTTATTTGCCTGTGTTAGGCAGGCAGAACTGGGGGGAGGTGGGCAGATTGCCTTGGCTTAGGAGTTTTATAAACAACCCTGCAAGTTCCGCAGTTACCAGGAGTGAAGCTTTCAGTGAGTTTGGCCTCTTATCTTCTTATCGTCTTATGGATTTTGGAGATGTAGTGCCCTGGAGTGTTAATACTTAGTTTGCAAATCCTCCTTTTAAAACCAATGCATTGAATTGCAATGAAAAAGAGGAAGGAAGAAAGAAATAATTCACAGGGGACAGACACTGTAAAAAAATAAAAAGATGAAGAAAAAAGGGGGAATGAGAATCATTAAAATCCCAGTTACTGAGTATGATTGTTGCAAATATCCTCACATCTTTTTTCCTTTACAGTCAAATTCCACGATGGGTTCAGGCTACCTCACTGGGAAATTGCGTTCTCGGAATAGGACTTTGTAGCTGCCGACACTGTCTAAAGAGATTACACAGCTTTGTAAGTTCAAATTAATGCATTGGAAAATTCATTTTGGGAACAAATTTTCTGTTTCTTTCTGCAAAGCATAGAAAGCACGAAATGAGGGGAGTGCATTTCTATCTATGGGAAGAGATCTGATTCTGTGATTTGGGGGAGGGTTGGATATTTTTCAGTGGGCAGTTCAAAGAAGTTGCCCTGGCTCAGACCCAGGTGTTATTAGCATTAACAGAGTTATCTCATAGTAACAATGTCAATCACCACCATTTCTTCTTCCTCAGCAGGAAGGCTTATCCATTAATGTTTCGTTTTCTTGTTCTTGAGAAGGCACTTAGTATTCTAGGAGCTGGAATCTATTTTTCATGCCAATGGCATGCAGCTGTGGGTCACCTGGCTAATGCTGGGGCCATTCTACATTCCACAGGCAGGGAGCTGTGGTCACTTGGCATTCCAGAGGCATTCCAAAGCTGCAGGTCATTCATTATGCCAAGGTTAGTTTGTGGGCCTGCAGAGCCCAGAGCCCTGCATGCTAGCCTGTACTAGTTGCAATTGGAAATTCTGAGGGAGATGTAACTCCACTGGTGGCAGAAGGCCAGTGATGGACAGAAAGAGAGAAAATAAAAATTAACGTCCAAGAAGTCTTCACTAGCTCTGAGAGTATGATGAGGACAATATCTGGGGCACACAAAGTCAAAGATGGGTATTTTCTGAGAGGAGAAAGAAGAGTATTAATCTAAATCAGATAATACACTGCTTTTTCTCAATTAGATGAAAAACAAGATATGACATAATTATAAAGCATACTAGTTCTAAAATCAGTCAAGATTGGGTTCAAATCCTGCCTCTGCTTATTAATTGTATGACTTTGAGTGACACGTTTATCTTCTTTAAATATTGGTTTCATCTGTAAAATAGAAACAAGATAATTTACCACTTTAAGATAACATCCTTAAAAGACAGTCCCTAACTCAAAGAAAATACTCTATGGATTTATTATTATTTATTTTTTACTATTATTATTGTATTTGTTGAAAAATACCTGAATTGAAAAGACGAAGATAGTGCTGACCTTCCTTAATGAATTATGAATATTCATTCACTCCTTTCCAATTTCTTCTACGATACATCAGGTATTGCATTAGGCATAGAAATTGTTTTTGCTAAATCTGGACAGATTAAGCCTGGCCTATGACTATATGACCATAGATTAAATCCAAAAGGGACTCAGTGACTATCTTCTGTGTACAGTCCTCTTTTCCAATCTCTGTGGTTAGCACAAAGATGAAGGGTTCTTACTCTTTACCTTAAGAAAACTATGATACATATTTAGGAGAGAATATGTGTTTACAATTAGGCACTCTGTAACCATATATGCTGAGGAACAACAACAACAGAAAGCACATAGTCTTTAGTACCTGGAATTCAGAGAATGATCAGACCAGACAGTAGTTCTTAACATGTATGCGAAGACATTTCTTCGGCCCCACAGTTCCAAACACTATTACGGTGGTGGCATGATGGCTGTACTGTCTTCAGTATTATCTCATCATAAATTAAAGTCCAGCAGAACAGGTAGCTGAAGCCAGATAAGAAAGAACCTTGATTTTCATGCTAGGAGTATAAACCTTATTTGCAAGGAATAAAGGGAAAAAGAAAAAAACAATTTCAATTTGCTTTTCCTTTTGTTGCTGTTGTTCTTACAAATAAGTAGCATAATTTTCCCTTATGTGTCCCCCAATATTGAAGTGTTCAATATTGGAACAGAATATACACGTACAATATATCAAGACCATCAACCCAGGACAAGAAAGCTGTGATCTATGTTTTATGGGGGCAAAAGATACAAGCCAGACTCTGGGGATAGACAGCAATAGTGGTGGGGATAGCACTACAAACTACAGGGAGGCACTCTGTGACCTGCTGTACTGTTGGGAGCCAGGACCCCAGAAGGGTGCTACACACAGGACACCTGAACTGTGCATTGGCCAATAAGGCCAGACAAGCGAGAGAAGATGTCTCTGTATACATGGGGTCCTACTTCAGAGGGTCTTAAACTATGGCCTATGAATACACAGAGGTGCGTGTTTCTGTTTTTGTTCTTGTTTTTGTGACTCAACAGCAAATGCAGGCATATTGCAGACACCTGCAGAAGTGGGGGACCAGCTTAATGCCAGAGACCACCACCACTTACAGGCTGGTGGGTACTTACAGGTATGGACAGAAGGGGTCTGGGTCGTATGGCTTGCTGCCCATCAGATTGATCAGATTTTCCCATGATGAAATGGTTCTGGCCCTTGTTCCAGCGGAATGTGGTGTTCCTTGCACTTTCTCCCAGCAGAATATGATAGAGATGTTTTTTAGTTGGGCCTTTGCCCAGTAGGCTATAAGAATGTTTGTTTAATTGGACCTTTGTCCGCTTCATAGTTAGGTGGTTAGGCAGGATGTTTCTGATGGCAGGAACCTCCGTGGAATGTTTTACTTTGAACCACAGTCTGCAAAGTTGCAGGGGGCTTACAAAATGGTGCAATTTTGGACTAACATTCTTGCCTTCTACTTTAGTGCAAAAAGAAGAGGGGCATTGTTGGTTATCTGGCTGCTTCCTGCTGAATAGGGACACTGTAATCAGTGTTTCAGTTTTGGAGCAGTGGGTGTCTGATTTCAGAGTTGTTTTCCTGGAGGCACTGATACTGGACTTGGCAGAGGAGAAGGATGGTATCAATGTGTTTCTTGGTGGATGCCTGGACAAGATAGTTCAGCCCATACTAAAGATGAGTCGCTATGTGAATCCAACTCTCCCCAAGTTGGCCTTGTCTCCCCAACTAGACTGAGATGTCCTCCAGAAAAAAAAAAAAAAGTCTGTTTTACAGTTTATTTTGTAGTACCCAAAGTGCCTAATAACGTCCTGGGTATGGTGAACACCTTCAGTAAAATTATCGACTTCCTGACTGGTCTTGGGTCACTGAAGTTACCTAGCTCAGTTTTCTTTTTGCGTATTAAGGTGCTACGGAGAGGCAAACCTATATCTTAGACTCAAAACTTTCCTTTATTCCAAACTCGACTGTGTCTCTCCACCCTCAACCCATGGGCAGAACTGTTGCAGGAATTCAAAGGCAGTAGGAGAATCCAGGACTGACACAGAAAACTCCCGCCCATTACCTACCCCTCTACCCCTACCCCACCACCCCAGAGTATAGCAGCCCGCATGCACTTCCCATCCATTTCTGGGAAAGGTAAAATGCGCTCACCAACTCTGGCCCTCAGGGAGACCCTTAAAATCGGGGGTGCATGTTAAAAGTGGATTCTATAATTCTCACCAGGAGAACTTCTCCCGGGAACAATTCTTAATGACCTCAAAGAAGTAAGGGTTAAAGTTTCTGTTAATTATAGAACCCTGTTCTATTAATAGGGCTCTAAGAGAAACAGCAAATCTAGTTGAAAAGAAATTCTTAGAGAACATGTTATGATTCTTCCAAGGATTTGTTGACTCTTTCCTTAGTCTAAAAGCTGGGAATATAAGTTTTAGGGAAAAATGCATGTTTTCTGCCAGGGTGGAACCATGTTTGGTGAGGAATATAAATCATATAATTTGGGGAGCTCTTTAAGTAAAGAATACCAAAATGACAAAAATTTAGACATAAAAATAATTCTTATGTAAATTTAGAAAGAACATTATATTAAATTACAATGCTTATCTGCTGACAATAATGAAATGCTGACAAATATTTTACAAAATTCAGAAAAAACATATAATTTGTGTTTATAGCCTGCAATACCACACTTCTATAATATTGTTTACATTTTATACGCACACTTTTGATATCTTCATATGGTTTTTTAAAATTATTTTCTATAGAATGATTAGAAAGTTAATTAATTTTTTTCCTCTAGCTAGATTTTTTCTGACAATTTGAAAAAGTTTCATTCAGCTTCACAATTCATGATTGAAAATTAATAAATAATTATTTAACATTGATATTATTTTGACAAAACTGGTTTAAATTTTCTTGATAGAAAAGGTTAATATTTCAGGGGATTTCAAGGATTTTTGTGCAATGATGTATCTATTCTTTGCATTGATAAGCGATCACTATTTGTTGCCGGTTTGTAACCAATGTCCATATTGTATTGTTGTATTATGACTTTTTATGCTAACTTTGTTGTTGTCTGTAGTTCATAAAAAATCAGCAAGAACTGAATAGAAACACACAAAGAGGGAGGCCGAGGTGGGCGGATCATGAGGTCAGGAGATCAAGACCATCCTGGCTAACACAGTGAAACCATGTCTCTACTAAAAATACAAAAAAAATTAGCTGGGCATGGTGGCAGGTGCCTGTAGTCCCAGCTACTTGGGAGGCTGAGGCAGGAGAATGGTGTGAACCCAGGAGGCAGAGCTTGCAGTGAGCTGAGATCACACCACTGCACTCCAGCCTGGGCAACAGAGCAAGACTGTGTCTCAAAAAAAAAAAGAAAAAAAGAAACACACAAAGATTTGACTGGGTGAGGCAATTTTAGAATTTATGACTAAGTCCTCAAAAGCATTTCAACAAAAACAAAAATTGACTTTTGAGGTCTAATTAAACTAAAGAGCCTCTGCACAACAAAAGAAACTGTCAACAGATTAAACAGACCACCTACAGAATGGGAAAATAATATTTGCCTACTAAACACCTGACAAAGATCTAGTATCCAGAATCTATCAGGAACTTAAACAATGAAACAAGCAAAAAAACAACCCCCTTAAAAATGGGCAAAAGACATGAACAGGTACTTTTCAAAAGAAGATATACATGCATATGAAACAAAAAAAAAAGAAAAACACGCATATGAAACAATACTCCACATACTAATCATCAGAGAAATGCAAATCAAAACCGCAATGAGATATCACCTCACACCAGTCAGAATGGTTATTGTTAAAAAGTCAAGAAACAACAGATGCCAATGAGGCTGTAGAGAAAAGGAAATGCTTATACACCATTGGTGGGAACATAAATTAGCTGAACCGCTATGTAAAGCAGTTTGGAGATTTCTCAAAGCAAGAGAAATCAGATAATAAAACAGAATGAGCATTTGGCCCCAAAATCCCATTACTTGATGAATATCCAAAATAAAACAACATTCTACTAAAAAGATAGATGCACTCATATGTTCATCATGGCACTATTCACAGTAACAAAGACATAGAATTAACCTAGGTGCCCATGAATGGTGAATTGGATAAAGAAAATATGGTACATATACATCATGGGATACTATTCAGCCATACAAAATAATGAAATCATATCCTTTGCAGCAACATGGATGCAGCTAGAGGCCATTATCCTAAGCAAATAAATGCAGGAACAGTAAGTCAAATACTGCATGTTCTCATCAATAAGTGGAAGCTAAACATTGGCTACTCATAGACATAAAGATGGCAATAATAGAAACATGGTACTATTAGAGGAGAGAGGGAGGAAGGGGAGTCAAGAGTTGAAATTTACCTTTTGAGTGCTGTGCTCATTACCTAGGTGATGGGATCATGTGTAACCCAAACCTCAGCATCAGGCAATATACCCAGGTAGCAAGTCTGCACATGAAACCCCTGAATCAAAAGAAAGAGTTGCAGAATTACATAGTTTCAAATGAACGGAATCAGGAAGAATAGTTAGGACAGAGCGCAGTGAACAAGCAGGGCAAAAATGGTTTATGAGACTAGAAACATGTCATGCAATCTAGGAAGGCTGGTTGGCAAGTGGCTGAAAACATATAATCGTATTTCCAAATTTTAGAAACAGACACCTGTTATCACTACACTTACAAAAAGTCACGGTTTAATACTAAGATCATTAGCATTAGAGGCAGACAAATGTCCCTTTGAGTCTCTGCTCTACCCCTTAATAATCTGTGGAATTTAACAATAGCTTAAGACACAGAAATCATGACAAACTACACCAAAATGTACCCCATCAAACCCTGCAAATTATATACCCACTTAAAATTTCCTTTAGCTGGATCCCAAAATGCCCCCACACCATTGGACACAAAGCAAAATATAATGAATGGAGTGTCAGGGTAAAAATAAACAGTAGTCTTTTTTATATAATGAAACACATACTTTTTAAAAATTCTGGAAAATAGCCCCCAAACCCATAACCACATGATTACATTGCTATCATAACCTCCTGGGGTCTTGAAACTTAAATTTCATTTGCCTGCTGGTTTATCTGCCTGCCTGCATTCTTTGCAGTTTCTATGGAGCTCACATTCTAGTTAGAGAAGACAGACAATAAGCACATCAACAAAATAATAAATAGACCATTTTAGATAGCTATGAAGAAAACAAAGTAGTACATACGACAAAGAGTTACTGTAGGAAGGGAAAGAAGCCGTCCCTTTGATGGAGGTATTGGGGAAGACTTAGCAGAGGAAACCAACATTAAGCTGAGCTCTGTGTCTGCAGAATTCCAAGCTTTTACATCAGCAGACTGAACCATGAGACCCAGAGCACTGGCATGGCTAATCTAAGTCTGCCGCACCAATCCCCCAACCCTGGCAAACCACTGACAGAGCTGGGACTATGGTTGAAATATCTAGAACCAAATTAAAATTTTTTGCTATCACCCAGGGATTTCACATAAGGTATCACTTTAGATATTTTTAAAAATAGAAACTGAGACAGCTCTTACTGCCTCTAGGAAGTTCCTGGTAAAAAGTGTTATTATTGTTATTTTTTGATCATCAAAAAGCCAAAGAAAAGCCGAGCAATCAATTCAATGGTCAAACTGCCATTTCACTTTTTAAAGATAATCACAATGGTCAGTATAACCAGTTTCAGGGCCATAAAATTGTTTATAAAATAGAGCTATGAAGTCTATAAGGGATCAATTAGGCAAGTCTTCCCTAGATTATTTTGATTACATGTTTCTATCAGAATACATAAATCAGTCAATTAGTCCAGGGGCTAGGATTGGTACCTAATGCCACCTCTTGTCAGATCAGTAGTGGCATTAGATTCTCATAGAAGTGCAAGCCCTATTGTGAAATGCACATGCAAGGGATCTAGGTTGTATGCTCCTTATGAGAATCTAACAGTTTCATCCTGAAGCCACCAGCCCCTACCTACACCTCAGTTCGTGGAAAAATTGTTGTCCATGAAACCAGTCCTCATGCCAAAAAGTTTGGGGACCACTGATTAGTCAGTCAACTGATAGAAGAGACCAAAATGTAGACAGGGAGGACACACAGTCAATATAAACTTATTGATTGATTGATTTGCTATTTATATTAAGTGCATCACAAAAACATATACAAGAAGCATACATTTTATTTTATTTATTTATTTTTTGAGACAAGGTGTCACTGTGTTGCCCAGGCTGGAGTGCAGAGGTGTAATCATGGCTCACTGCAGCCTTGACTTCTGGAGCTCACGGGATCTCCCACCTCTGCCTGCAGAGTATCTGGGACTACAGACATGTGCTATCACGCTTGGCTAATTTTTGTATTTTTTGTAGATACAGGGTTTTGCCATGTTTCCCAGGCTAGTCTTGAACTCCTGGGCTCAGGCAGTCATCCTACCTCAGCTTCCCAAAGTACTGAGACTATAGGTGTGAGCCATTACGCCTGGGTGGAACATGTATTTTAACAGATGCACTAGAAATCAATGAAAATAAATTTTTTTCCCACACCCCAATAGATCACTATGGTGCACTTTGCAAAGGTTTTGTCTTTCTTTGGACACAACTGATTTAGTCTATTACTTTCAGTTTAAGCATAGAAAAACTGAGGCCAGACAAAAGAGATGTGAAACTAATAAGGATGACCCAGTATAACAAGTGAGCTAAAGGACTTTAAAATAAACTCTGCTTTATTTATATGCACAGTCTTTTAAGCTATCCCTGTTATTTGTTAAAATTGTAGTTTTTCACATGCTTTCCTATATTCTTTGTAATCTCCACCTTATTCCCTAGAGATGTACGCTTTGCTTCTGATCTCTTCTCAACAGCGAGAAATCCTGGATCAGCAAACCTCTGTCGCCATATCCCAGCAAAGAGTAAACTCCCTAAAGTCTATAGGCACAACATGATCTCAATCCGTTTCTCTTAAGGATTCCCAGAGCAGACACATCCTCCTAGCCTGCTTAGGAATGCAGCACTGCACTTCTCAATAGCATTTTATGACACATTACTCAAATCAAATTTAAAAGCATAACTTAGTGGAATTAAATTAATGCCGTCTGGTAATGTCAGCAGCACCAGAACTGCAACAGGCTGGCTTAGCTCCTAAACCTGCTAAAGCTTCATGATACATATTCAGTTTCCTCTGTTATTGAAACAATTTGTGTATAAGGTGTGTGTGCGTGTGTGTGTGTGTGTTGTGGGGGTGGGAGCCTGGTGTATGCCTGAGCAGTGTTTGAAAGCACACAAGTAGTTACAAATACTTAATAATCACATATACTTCATAACCATGATGTTTTTGAGTGGATATTTACATATTTTTGATGTCCCACAGAGTATGTTTAGCTTCATTATATCATTTGATCATCATAATCACACTTTGAGGAATTTATCTCCTTTATTTATTTATTTGTTATACTTGAACTTAAGTTTCCTGACTCCAAATTCAGCATTCTTTCTACTCCTTAAGTTCAATACTAATGATAACACTACCTAATTTTTGAAGATCTCCTCAACCTCCCTGTTGCTAAAGCCAAAAACACTACCTAATCTTTTGAAGATCTCCTCAACCTCCCTGTTGCTAAAGCCAATATTCCATTTGTAATCTTCATTTTAATTGACTCAACAGAAACATTTACTTCATTATTACAGTTGACCCTTAAACAACATGGATATGAACTGTGTGGATGAATTTAGATATGGATTTTTTTCAATAAAGCTTACACCAAATATCCCTGCCTTTCTTGTCTTCCCTTCAACCTTCTCCACCGCTTTTGTCCCTGCCACCCCTGAGACAGCAAGACCAATGCTTGTTCCCCCTCCTCTCCCTCAGCCTACTCAATGTGAAGATGAGGATGAACACCGCTGTGATGATCCACATCTGTTTAATAAATAAAAAGTGTTTTCTCTTTCTTATAATTTTATTAATAAGATCTGCTTATTTCTCTAGCTTATTTTTACCGTAAAAACATAGCATATAATGTGTATAACATAAAAATATGTGTTAATTGACTTTATGTTATGGATGAGACTTCTAGTCAAGAGTGGGCTATTAGTAGTTAAATTTTGGGGGAGTAAAAAATTATACACAATTTTTTGACTGCAGATGGTCAGAGATCTTAATCCTCACATTTTTTAATGGTCAACTGTACTTTCTCATTTCTGAAACAAGTTTAGTTCACTTGGTTTCAAGATACATATTCTTTATTTTTGTTGGGAACAGGCCCCCCAAAATCTGGCTGTAAACTGGCCCCAAAACTGGCCATAAACAAAACCTTTGCAGCACTGTGACATGTTCATGATGGCCATAATGCCCACACTGGAAGGTTGTGGGTTTACCAGAATGAGAGCAAGGAACACCTGGCCTGCCCAGGACGGAAAACCGCTTAAAGGCATTCTTAAACCACAAACAACAGCATGAGCAATCTGTGCCTTAACGGCATGTTCCTGCTGCATATAACTAGCCAGACCCACTCCTTGATCTTGGCCCATCCCTTCATTTCCCATAAGGGATACTTTTAGTTAATTGAATGTCTATAGAAACAATGCTAATGACTGGCTTGCTGTTAATAAATACGTGGGTAAATCTCTGTTCGGGGCTCTCAGCTCTGAAGGCTGTGAGATCCCTGATTTCCCAATTTACACCTCTATATTTCTGTGTAAGTGTCTTTAATTCCTCTAGCACCACTGGGTTAGGGTCTCCCTGATCGAGCTGGTCTTGGCAATTTTTCTTCTTACCTCAGTGAACATTTAAAGAATCTTTTTCTGGGTCCCTTTTATCCTCTCACTTCTAAACACCAGGTGTCCTGGGGCTCCATTTTTTCTCTATCTACAGTCCCTTCTGGGTTATCCCATTGAGTACATGGTTTTAAATGCCTTTTTACACTAATGACTTTTAAATTTACATCTTTGGTTATGATGTCTCTCTGGTGCTCCAGGTCTCTATATCCAACTCTTCCAAGCATCTCCACTGCATGTCTAACAGGCATATCAACTATTACCAATGTCCCAATCTCACCCTCCAAGACTTGCTCTCAACAGTGTTACTCATACTTTCCAATAGAAACTTCACCCTTTCAGTTTCTCAGGCCAGATGACTGTGGTATCCTTCTTTTGTATATTTCACATGTTAGCTGTCAATGAATCATGTTCACTTTATCTTCAAACTATGCCCAGAACCTGACCATTGCTCATTTATCAACAACTATCACTGGACCCCAGGATAGCATCATCTTTTGACACAGTATCCAGAGAATTCTTTTCAAAAGATGGCATCGTTCCTTCAATGAATGTCCATCTTACTCAGAGTGAAAGCCAAAGTTCTTATAGTGACTTACAGAGTCTTACTCTGTCTTTTTGACCAACTCAGGCATTACTTCCAAATACTCACCTTCAGTTCACTCTAACGCAGCCACACTGGCCTCCTTACTATTCTAGATCACATTAGACATACTCTCACTTTGATACATTTGAATGTACTATTCTGTTGTATTTGTTTTTCAAACCTGAAAGATAATTGCCCCATACATCTGAAACACTTGTTCCATCATCTTCTTCAGCTCTGTGATCAACTGTTATCTTATTCAGACATTCCCTCATTACCCTACTTAAGATTGCATCATCCTCTCCACCACATCCTCTATATTCCTCTCCTGCTTTTGTTTTCTTGGTCATTATTGTGTTGGAGGTGGTATAGAGTGAACCACTTTCTAATGCTATGCTATTCGTTTTACTTATTTGTTTTTTCATAGCCCATCTCTTCTCCAACAGATTATAATTTCAACTAAGGCAGGCAACGTCTAAGCATAGTGTTGCCAGTGCTTACAATAGTATCTAACACATAGAAAGTATATAAAGCAGGTTTATGAGTGCATGAATGAATGCTTCACTCTTGTGTCATGACTTACAGTTTCCAAAGTTCATTCATTTCTCCCCACAGTCTTACTGTGTTAAGCCTTGTGAGCAAATCTGGGTATTAAAAAGATAGAATAATCTGGGTATTAAAAAGATTGGTATCTTGCCAATACTTAGAAAAGTGGTTGTCTTTATTCATTTTAATAATCATATGCCAGGCAGTTTCCACATATTTATACATGTTATCTAAATTTATCATCACAACTATCCTATGACCTAATTGTAACTCTGTTTTATTAATTCATTTATAAATCAATTAATTTATTAAGCAACTACTTATTAACCTTCTACAGAGTGCCAGGCTCTGTAATCCAGAAGCAAACAGCACAGCATTGCACATCTAGCAAGGGCTAGAAACAATATTCTGAGTCTTACTCCACAGTGTGTAACCATACACTATAGTAATAACCAAAGCTGCAAAGTTTCTTTAGGGCACTTTATTTGTTAAGATGCCTCTAGTAGCCACTGAGAGGAAACCATATCTCAGATGGGAACTTATTTCACATACCAAGAGGCCCAGAATGTCCAGCCCTGGAATGCCAGAAATCTGGCTTCCCTCTGGGAACAAAGCAGGTGCAATTTTAGCTTTCTATCCAGATATGCCAACATCCATTACAAGAAAGTGAACATTTCTTTTGGAATCATGTTGGAAAACAACAACAAAAACCTTTCCCAGAAGTCCTGAGTAAATCTCTTTGCATTGTCCCAAGCATGGTCACAGGATGCTGCTAAGAACATCCCTGGCAAGGACATGATCAGTGTTCCCTAGATATTCTGGATTTATTCCTGGAGTCTGGAATAGAGTTTTCCTCCCCTATATAATGTGGTTTGGCTGTGTCCCCACCCAAATCTCATATTGAATTATAGTTCCCATAATTCCCTCATGTCATGGGAGAGACCTGGTGAGAGGTAATTGAATCATGGGGGAGTTACTTCCATGCTGTTCTCGTGATAGTGAGTTCTCATGAGATCTGATGGTTTTGTAAAGGGCTTTTCCTGCCTTCGCTCTGCACTTCTCCTTGCTGTGCCCATGTGAAGAAGGACATGTTTGCTTCCCCTTCTACCATGATTATAAGTTTCCTGAGGCCTCCCCAGCCATGCTGAACCGTGAGTCAATTAAACCTCTTTCCTTTATACATTGCGAAGTCTTGAGTGTGTCTTTATTAGTAGCATGAGAACGGACTAATACAGTATGTAAAGCAAAGGAGCAGTAATGATTTTAACAAGAACTGTCAAAAAGAAAAATGGAGGTTAGGCAACCACCAGCATTTGTCATTAATACAAACCAAGGTTTATTCATGGTCTAGTCATCAACAGTGAACACATGAAATAAATTTTATAAATAGTTGTTGATTTGAGATAGAGTAAGCAACAGAAAAAGCAAATACAAAGAATACAGAAGAGGGAAAAAAGGGGTGGGAGAGGAGAGGGATTTTTTATCCTAATATAAAGGGGAGAGAGACCACAACTCTGAATTGGGTGTGAAGGCAACCCATTCTTCATGATTGCCCTAGCATTCAATAGCTGTGTGACTTAGGGCTAATCACATAATGTCTCTGTGACTCAGTTTCAGCACTAGCAACTCCAATCTAATAATGCTTATTAGTCCACATCTCATGAACACCAGAAGATTTAATAAGATGCTTGTGTTCAGTGAAAAAGAAAAAGTAATACTGGACATTCCAGTTTAAAGTGTGGTTGTTCTCCACGTGCAGATATGGAGAAAACTAGAGTGTCTACAGCACAAGGACAATTTAGTTAAGCAGATGATTAACTGAACACACATACATCGATACATGCATTTGCGCCCCTATACACACACACAGCCCTACAACACTTTCTCATTTAAAAGTATTATTATTTATTGACCTTTAAGCAATTATTGTTTTCTAGAAACTGGTTAAATAATTGATAAGCTTTGTCTCATTTAATTTTATAACTTACGGGTTAAATACTACTATAGAATAATTTTCAGTCTGAAAGATCTAGATAGTCTTTAAATATCTGCTTCATTTTATATAGATGTACTTTTTCTCCCCCATTAAATGGATGACATTTCAGTGAATGGCTATGTTTTTCAGTGTTTCTCCTAAATTTAAACACAGAGCTTCAGCCATTTTCCTTGCACCAATGAACCACTCTATGGTACCTTGAACTGATCAGATAAAACTCATTCAGGAAAATTTAGCACCAGCCAGTTGCTAAATGCTGAGCTGGGTCTGTCTATTTCTTAACTGCTCTGTATTTGCTCATCCAGTCCCAGCATCAGCACTTGGTGCACATTATTGCCTTGTGATATATCCTTCTCAGCAACCCCTCAACAAAAACCTTGACTGTGGAATCTTATTGGCAATAGCATGGTAGTGTTTCACAATGGACTCCTCTTCAAAACACTTTACTCAGATGATGTGCGTATCATATACTAGATATGAGAGAGAGAAACAAGGTCAGAAAGAGATTCAGAAAAATTGAGTGATTTGGCAGGTCTCCCATGAGAACTCTGAGGGAAGGACCAGGGCGAGGCCAAGAGCTAGAGATATGAAATCGGAAAGGTGGAGACTTACCCACAGCTCTGCCAATGCCATACCGTGTGCTCTTGGGCAATTCATTTTAAATCTTCCAGCATTAATTTTCTCATCTGTAAAAATGGGAAGAGAGAATTAAGCTAAAGTTGGAAAGTACCTGGCAGAGGTGCCTGAGGCAGACGCTGAGAAACAATCATGATACTTTTTCCCATGGAGTTAGCGATGGGTCCCCATGTTCTTCTCAACACACACTCCAGGCAGCCTGGAACAATCCAATCTGGCCCATCATTTAGAATATATCTGTCATTCCTGGACTAAATAATTATTAACATCCATTTTAAATCTAATATTTTAAGAATATATTGCTGCTGTGGAAAGAATCATGAACTTGAGATCAGAAGACCAGGTTTAAATTCTGGTTCTGACAGTTATTACTTCTGTGACCTTAAGTAAATCAATTCATACCTTTGGTCAGCTTTATTTTTGTAATCTGAAAAATAGGAATAAAATATCAATGCCTTATGAGCAATGTGACGACCAAATGATATATAGGCGAGTGCACCAAAATGCATAGCATATCCTGGCACACTGTAGACATTCGATCACCCATTAAAATTTAAGGTGATGGATATACCAGTTACACTGAGTTGATATTTACAAAATATATACACGTATCACTGATCACATGTACTCTGAAAATATGTACCTCTATTATGAATCAATAAAAACAAATTTAGCAAAATTTATTTTGAAGATGACACCTGGTGTGACAAATACACACGTGATGAAGTTGATACGCATGCTGGAAGCTAACAGAAAAGTGGAAGAGATAGGGAGGGTAAGTCCTTCTGTAAAATTTCAGCTCTTCCCTTTTTCCACCACTGCTGCTGATGGGTCCTACAGTTCTGGACCTGGAGCTATTATCAGTGGCCCACACATATTTCATTGCCCCAAACCAATCAAGAGGCTATGTCTTCCTCCTTCAGTTCTAGATATCTGGCTCACAAACCCACTTCCGGATGGCATGTCTAGGAACTGCCAGCATCTGTCAGTTCCCTCCTTGCCTTTTCCCCTCCCCTAATCTCCTATCTCGATACTCAATGGGATAGATGTTCCACCAGTATCTTAACTCAGTGGGTATCTTTGCTTGGTTCATCTATATTTGTGTGTATCTTGAGAAAAGATAGCTTGAGGTCAGGATGTGGTGCTAGGAGTTCCTTTCCTTCCACATCATCATCACCACCCTAGGTGTCTAGGCCCTTAGTGTCTGTTCCCAAAGTTTGTAATTATATTTCTGTTGAAAGATAGTTGTTTGGCAGGCATGGTGTCTCACACCTGTAATCTCAGTAGTTTGGGAGGCTGGGTTGAGAGGATTGCTTGAGGCCAGGAGTTCAAACCCAGCCTGGGCAAAATAATGAGATCCCCGTCTCTACAAAAAAATAAAAATTAAATAGCCTGGTGTGGCATGTGACTGTAATCCTAGGTACTTGGGAGGCTGAGGCAGGAAAATTGCTTGAGCCCAGGAGTTCAAGGCTGAAGTGACCTATGATGGTGCCACTGCACTACAGCCTCGGCAACAGACTGAAAAAAAAAATTAAAAAGGAAGAAAGATAGTTGTCTATACAGCATAGTTATTGGTGTGTTTGTGTGTGTGAGAGAGGGGGGTTAAAATATTAAGGTGCAAGTAGCAGTTTCCCTTGACAGTTGATCATAGACTTATTGCTAGCAATTACAAGTACTCCTCGAGAGCTCCTCAACCCAGATGAGATGTGCTGCATACTACTGAAATAGAGATGGGATGGTCTTTAGTCCACACCTGTCCCTGTGCTGGTGGCAGGTGCTCCATCTCAGGCAAAATAGGGCAATCTCCTTTTGATGACACATCCCATTGTTCCTCCTTTCTCATTTTGCCCCAATCTATAGGATGTTGTCTAGTCTCAGGCTGTGTGTATGTGTTGCGCTGGGGGTTGTGGGGTGAGGTACTAATTATGCATGTGTACATTTTATATATATTTTTTCCAGTTCAGAATCCCTTTATGCCTTTCTTTGCTGTAAATGTAGTGTTGTTTAAAGCAGGACAGGGCTTATGTCCAGGAGTGTATGCTGGGGAGGCACTGGTTCTGGGTCCAGAGAAGAAATTTGATGAGTTCCTAGTTAAGTAAAAAATTAATATTTGTAAAGATTTTCCAGTCACATTACTTTTACTTGGACATCTTTAGTATATCCAATGAAATAATAATTAGCTTATAAATCATAAATATGTTCCAAGCAGGGCAGATGTTATTTAACGAATTTGTATAGCCAGTGGTGGCATGGAGCTGAGTCAGGAGCAGGGGCTTGGAAAAGCTAAATTATCTTGAAAATTTGAATAAATTTGATTTTGAAATTTGTGAAGGAATCTGGGAGGGATGGTGTCTGGAAGAATCATGGAATAGAAAGAAGCAAGAGGGGTAATAAGATAATATGAGGCCTGGATACCTTGTTGGATGAAGCAGCCATGAAAAATCCCCAATCAAGCAACAAAGGGACTCTTATAACGAAGAATATGTAATAAACAGTTCTGAGTGGTGATATGGTTTGGCTGTGCCCCCATCGGAATCTCACCTTGAATTGTAACAACCCCCATGTGTCAAGGGCAGGGCCAGGTGGAGATAATTGAATTATGGGCGTGGTTTCCCCATACTGTTCTTGTGGTAGTGAATAAGTCTCAAGAGATCTGATGGTTTTATAAAGGGGAGTTCACCTGCACAAGCTCTCTCTTGCCTACCACCGTCTAAGACGTGCATTTGCTTCTGCTTTGCCTTCTGCCATGATTGTGAAGCCTTCCCAGCCATATGGAACTGTGAGTCCCTTAAACCTCTGTACTCTATAAATTACCCAGTCTAGGGTGTATCTTTATTAGCAGTGTGAGAACAGGCTAATACAAGTGGTTTGAACTATTGTGATCTAAAACTCTTCTTAGCTCCCCAAATTTTACACTAAATATTCTTCATATAAAGAATATACATTCCTTGTAAGTTGTATTCCTAGATATTTTATTTTCTTTGTAGCAATTGTGAATGGAGTTCACTCATTATTTGGCTCTCTGTTTGTCTAATATTGGTGTATTGTGAGTTTTGCACATTGATTTTGCTTCCTGATATTTTGTGGAAGTTGCTTATCAGCCTAAGGAGTTTTGGGCTGATGACAATGGGGTTTTCTAAATATACAATCATGTCATCTGCAAACAAAGACAATTTGATTTCCTCTCTTCCTGTCTGAATACACTTTATTTCTTTCTCTTGTCTGATTGCCCTGGGCAGAATTTCCAACACTATGTTGAATAGGAATGGTGAAAGAGGGCATCCTTGTCTTGTGTGGGTTTTCAAAGGGAATGCTTCCAGCTTTTGCTCATTCAGTATGACATTGGCTATCGGTTTGTCATAAATAGCTCTTATTATTTTGAGATATGTTCCATCAATGCCTAGTTTATTGAATGTTTTAGCATGAAGGGGTGTTGCATTTTATTGAAGACCTTTTCTGCATCTATCACTGCTCAAGGAAATAAGAGAGGACACAAACATATGGGAAAAAATTCCGTGCTCATGGATAGGAAGAATCATTATCGTGAAAATGGCCATACTGCCCCAAGTAATTTACAGGTTCAATGCTATTCCCATCAAGCTACCATTGACTTTCTTCACAGAACTAGAAAAAAACTCTAAATTTCATATGGAAACAAAAAAGAGCCCATATAGCCAAGACAATCCCAAGCAAAAAGAACAAAACTGGAGGCATCACGTTACTTGACTTCAAACTACACTGCAAGACTACGTAACCAAAACAGCATGGTAATGGTACCAAAACAGATATACAGACCAATGAAATACAACAGAGACCTCAGAAATAACACCACACATCTACAACCATCTGATCTTCGACAAACCCGACAAAAGCAATAGGGAAAGGATTCCCTGTTTAATAAATGGTGCTGGGAAAATTGACTAGCCATATGCAGAAAACTGAAACTGGACCCTTTCCTTACATGTTATACAAAAATTAACTCAAGATGGATTAAAGACTTAAACATAAAACCTAAAACCATAAAAACCCTAGAAGAAAACCTAGGCAATACCATTCAGGACATAGACACGGGCAAAGATTTCATGACTAAAACACCAAAAGCAATTGCAACAAAACCCAAAAATTGACAAATGGGATCTAATTAAACTAAAGAGTTTCTGCACAGCAAAAGAAACTATCATCAGAGTGAACAGGCAACCTACAGAATGGGAGAAAATTTTTACAATCTATCCATCTGACAAAGGTCTAATATCCAGAATCTATAGGGAACTTAAATAAATTTACAAGAAAAACACAAACAACCCCATCAAAATGTGGGTGAAGGATATGAAGAGACACTTCTCAAAAGAAGACATATATGTGGCCAACAAACATGAAAAAAACCTCATCACTGGTCATTAGAGAAATGCAAATCAAAACCACAATGAGTTACCATCTCATGGCAGTTAAAATGGTGATCATTAAAAAGTCAGGAAACAACAGATAATGGAAAGGATGTGGAAAAACAGGAACACTTTTACACTGTTGGTGGGGGTGCAAAGTATTTCAACCATTGTGGAAGACAGTGTGGTGATTCCTCAAGGATCTAGAACCAGAAGTACCATTTGATCCAGCAATCCCTTTACTGTGTATATACCCAGAGGATTATAAATCATTCTACTATAAAGACACAAGCACACGTATGTTTACTGCAGCACTATTCACAATAGCAAAGACTTGGAACCAACTCAAATATCCATCAATGATAGACTGGATAAAGAAAATGTGGCAGATACACTCCATGGAGTACTATGCAGCCATAAAAAAGAATGAGTTCATGTCCTCTGCAGGGACATGGATAAAGCTGGAAACCATCATTCTCAGCAAACTAACACAGGAACAGAAAACCAAACACTGCATGTTCTCACTCATAAGTGGAAGTTGAACAATAAGAACACATGGACACAGGGAGGGGAACATTACATTACAAGAATCATTATCGTGAAAATGGCCATACTGCCCCAAGTAATTTACAGGTTCAGTGCTATTCCCATCAAGCTACCATTGACTTTCTTCACAGAACTAGAAAAAAAACTTTAAATTTCATATGGAAACAAAAAAGAGCCCATATAGCCAAGACAATCCCAAGCAGGGGCTTGTCAGGGGTTAGGGGGCAAGGGGAAGGAGAGCATTAGGATAAATATCTAATGCATACGAGGCCTAAAACCTAGATGACAGCTTGATGGGTGCAGCAAACCACCATGGCACATGTATACCTATATAACAAACCTGCATGTTCTGTACATGTGTCCCAGAACTTGAAGTATAATAATAATAAAAAAAGAATATACATGAAATACGTATAGTATATGTGAATATATGTGTGTGTATATATAAGTGAAAAAAATTCAAAGACAAATGTTAATTTGACTCAGCTCAGAGCAGTCTCTGGGTATGGTGAATAATGCATGGGACACAGAGATGACTCACACATGTCTAAGCTGTGTAAACCTCCTCAGAAACTTGACGATATCTCATGAGATTTAGAATTCCAAAAGTGACAAAATTTGGGACCTGAAACAATCTTATGAAGATCTCAAGGATCAGGAAAGCTCAGTGAACATCTGGGTCTGAACAATTCCTGTAAGCAAGATCAAATGCCTTGTCCTCTAAGGAGTCTTCTTCAAATACTATTTGATAAAAATTAATTACTTTTTGAAGCTCTTATGTAACTTTGTGTATATAACTTGTTACAGATTTTTATGTTTGTGCTTGTCTCCCTAACTGATCCTCAGTGCTATACCTATTTGTTGGTATTCTTCAGAACTCATTCCTATGTTTTGTGCAATGAATTAAATATTTCTATGATACTACCTTTCTCCTTGCTTCTTAATAAAAGGCTGCATCCTGTGCATTGGCTTAAGACTAGAAATAATAATAATAAATCCAGTCAGAAGCAGCAAGGAATGGAAGAAACTGTGAAAGCATGTGAAGAAACATCCAAAATCTGCAGAATAAAGTAAAAGACTAACCAAAAAATGTGAACCTCATAGATGAATGCAGAGATTTTACTAACAGGAAGAAAATCTCTGCATTACATCTCTGCATTCAAATGATTGCATCTTACTCTTCCATTTTCTACTGTTTTCCTCATCCTACCCTATTCTATTTAAACTCTAGACAAAAACAAAAGTCTCCATTCCCAGTAGCCTGCAGTTAGGTGAGATCCACTTCTATGGTGATGAAGTGGTAGTCAGAGTGGGGTCACAGGTGCCACTGCAGTGGGGAAGCAGTCTCAATGTGGACCTAAGTTGGCCCTTGAAGACATTTCTGCTCAATGACTCTAATAATCTGTGGCCACGATCAAACATTGAACTTTAGGCCCACTACAGATTCAATAAGTTGTGGTGGATTGGGAGGAACTGAAAATACAATATGCAATGCTAGTTTCATGTTGAAAACTCCACTAAGCTTCAAGGAATTAACACAGCAAACTTTTGAAACATACTCTGTTGACACTTCAAATTTTTGTCAGAAAGCAAGCTTCAATTGTTAAATTGCACTTTCCCCCATTCCCAACCCTAGGAAGTTTCCATACTACGCTCAGTGGTCACTGGACATAATTTTCCCATTTTCATTCTCAGGAATATTCATGGAACACTCTCTGCCCCACCCTATTCTACTCTGTCTGAGGGAAGATGTTCAAATTGTTTGTTCAAAATCAATTTGATGGACTATTAGTCATTCAGAGGCTAATTGCTGTTATTATCTTATTATTCATCATAATCCCTATAACATAAGAATAATGCAAAATTGAAAAGTTAAATCCAATTTGCTATGCAGTCATCAGAAAAGATCCTAGTGATTTCTAGACATGGATCTCAAGATGGAGTTTCAAGTCTCTTGTCCCTAGTCAGTTTAGCAACTGTTGTCAGACCTGTCCTGTTCTAGACATCAGGCCTAAACTTTCTACTGTAGTACAGCCATGTGTAGGGTAAGAATGGGATTGTGGGAGGAAACAACCATAAAAGGGATGTGGTCCTTGACTCGATGAAGCTTTCTGTCTTCAAGATATGATGTATCTCTTTATTAATATAAAAAACAGAAATAATCAATAAAAATTAATTAAATGTTATGGGTGCAAAGTGTAGGGAATAATTTGTCCCTTTTTTTTCTGGGATCCAGATAATTTTAAAACCATGTCTTAAATGATATCTAGTACTTTATTTTTTCAACAAAGATAAGAGAAACTCTTTTTTGCAAAGGAAACTGAATGCACAGAAGGAATGCAGGTGCTTTTAGGGAGCAGTGGTATTTCTGATGGTCTAGGCAAACAAACAGTGTGTCAGAAGAAGATGGGATGGACATAATTTATAATCGAAGATGAACCTGAAAGGAATATTGGAGTGGGACTGTGATGTGTCAGGAAGGTAGGCCCAGTGGCTTAGATTTTATATTGGGGGCAGAAAGAAACCACTGAGACTTTTAAGTGGGGAAAATGTTAATAGAATTATCATATTCAAGAAGAGAACTCTGGCACCTATTATGAAAGTTGGTTTAGAGGTGAAAGAATCTGGAAGAAATAAAGAACACCATGTAAGTAATTGTAAAAATTTGGGTGAGATGAATAAATTGAACCTGTGCTCTTAAAAATCTTGTGATCATGAATATTCTTTTAAATGACTCCACACAATGGAAGGTTCTATAGCAGTGAAAATGAATATATTGCAGGTATAAATGACATAGATGAATTTTAAACATAACATGATGAATCAAAATAAAACCAACTGTTAAGACTACTTACAATGCAATAGCATTTTTAAAAAGCTAACAAATTAGCAAAGCTAAATAATATGCTAGAGGCATGTACATTGTGATAAACTACATTTTGTATGTGCAAGAAAATCAAACAAAAATTTCAGGACAGAGTTTATTTTTAAGGAGGAGGCAGGAAGAAAGGATCAGAATGGGACATACTCAGGTATTTCAAACAGAAACTGCCATTGCTGTTTAGATCTTAAGTTGGGCAGTAGATTGAAGTGTTTCTTTTATTATTATACTTCTGAGTGTATATATACATTTCATATGTCCTTTTGTGTTTAGCAAATATTACATTAACTAAAAATTTTCCTGCAAATATTAATGTTAGGAGATCAATTTTTCCAAGCAAAAACAAGTGAATGATTGAGAAAATTACCCTTCTGTCCTCTGACCTATTCTTGTCTCAATATTCTAAATTATTCAGGAGAAATATTTCTGCTTTTTTTTATTATTTGGTGAAAGTAATTTGGAAATGGATATTATTTATTATGACTATCATACTGCCTCTGGCCCTTTAAATGAAGTCAACTCTTTCACGCATCTTGTGGGAATTTCACAGAGAATACCACTGTAAAATCATGGGGTCCAAGAAAGTTCTACCTTGTCTCACTTACATGCTTCCATGCTCCCACCACCCAGATCTTCAGCCCTCTAATCCCTGGTCCTGGGACTTGGCTTTTCACATCTGCTACTATAACATGTACAGTAATGAGGCTGAAAGGCCTGCACAAGGCAAACAACATATGAAGCATTTTACAAGATTTAACTCATTGCATTCTACTAGCAACTCCAGGAGACATTACAATCTTGACTTTGCAGGTATAGGTTCTAGGGCTCACAAAAACAAAATAGCCTGCCTCCTTTAGTCAGGTGGTAAATGGTAGTGCCTGGTTTTGAACACAGGTAATATGAGCCCAGAGTTCATGTTTATAACCACTTTGGTAAATGCCTCTGTCTGATTAGCATTATAAACTAATCACCTCCCCTTTGGCTTTGATAGGTCTATGCCATTTTCAGAGAAAGCAATGCTATCCACCAGCCCACTGACAGGTCTAGACACTCATGGAAGGAAGAGAAGGTTCAGAAGACATCAGCCAAAAAAGTAATGATGACATTGAAAGCTGACCCATCCCAGATTTTCAAACCCATTTTGTAGGTATATCCATGATGGAGTATAATAGTATAATAATGCAGAGACCAGAAAAGGGAACTAAGATATTGTCTGGGCCGTGATGTGTGCTATGGAATAAGATAAGCATGGTGGGAAGATGAAGGGTGACAATCTAAATCACAGTGCCTACATGAACACTGCAATTTAGGCATCTGTTGGAGCAGGAATGTGTCTCTAAAGAGATACATTATCAGAAGTCTTGGCAAAAGAGGACAGAAGAATCCAAATTCTGAGCAATCAGTTCCCTGTGAAATAGAGACTACCATTGTGACTCTTTGTATTAGGATCAGAGCTTGGCAGAGGAAAACCAGGTTCATTAAAAACAAAGGCCATGGATTCAGCCACGCCAGCTGGAGTTCATGGCTGACATCCAATTCTGGGGACCAAGAGCATGGACTCCAGGGGCAGACAGCCTAGTTCATTGGTCAGGCTAAACATTTCCTGGTCAATGCCTGCCTCACTGGCATAAGCATAAATGAAACAGTGTAAATAAAGCTTCATGGTGTGATTGGCATATGCAAAGTGTTGAATATATAGTAAGTTCAAGACAAAGAAAGAAAGTAAGCATGTTTGAGAAATATCATCATGTTTAAGTTCGCTTACCGGGGGCAAATATGGAAGTCCATACTCTGTAGCTTTGCTAGTTTAGGAGTGATGCTGTTCTCTCTAGCTCCTGCAGGGCAAAATCACTGGTTGAAAGCTCATCCATTCCTTATACCTGAGTGTGGCTGGTGAAGACACGGGCAAACAGAGGCGAGAGTTGGGTGGCCCAACAAGGAGAACGCAGTGAGGACTGGCACTAAACTCAACTGGAAAAGCTGCCCTCAAGCCTGAATTATAATTGCTGGGTTTTGTTGTGGTGGTCGTTATTTCTTTGTTTAATCTCTCCCAGTTGACAAATCTGGTAGAAATACCTCCTGGGGCTTGGTTGACTGAATATTTAAAAGTTCACGAGGGGAGATTGTGTTTCCATTTGATTACACTGATTACCTTTGGTTCAAAGTCATTAGGTAAGCTAAGGTAAATTATTATTAGCAGGAATCTTATTAGTTTTGTCGACCATTCCATGTATTCAGAAAGCATCAGGAATCCAGGAAAATGTTAAAAATAGAAAGAATACTGGTCAGAGAGGGAAAGTCGTAGATTCTGGCCCCTCTTAGTCAATGTTCTTGTTGAAAAGCTTTGACTCCAGTAGGAATCAGAAAATCATAGAAACACTATCACAATTACAACCCTCCAGACTCTGATAGTTGTTGCAATGATGTATTACAGTACAACATGAACTAATAAAAGGAAGGCATCAAATAAAAGGGATGACGAGAGTGAAAGCCTTCACAGAAGAAATGGCTTCTAGGCTGGGATACAGAGGAAGGATAGCTCTGAGAATGTTCAGACCATGGCGAGTCTTGGAAATAAGGCCAAAAACTGAGTTTTACCTCCAAAAGTCAAGAGACAACATACTGACCGGAAAAGAACAATTGAGCAGGTTAGGAAACAGAATCCTGATTATCTGTGTGCCATTGGACAAGCTATTTATATTAGCTAACGTGTGTATAAAGAACGAAGTCCAAGACAATACTTGTGTGATTCAGAGATTTTAGAAAGATGTATTTGATATGTATAGATGTGCATGTGCTCATGAGATAAGTAGCACTCTTTTCTTTAAGCCATAAGTCATCCTTTTAATTGCTGATCAGCAGTCCATCAAGGCCGGAAGGGTGCTCTTGCCTGTCAAGTGTCTGTTTCATCCCTGTGTAATTGGCTCCTGAATGTCCTGACATATCACTAGCCATGATCCTGCTTGTTACTTACTGGAAGATATGGGTTGGGGGCAGAAAAGCAAAATGGCATCTTCAGAAGATAAAAGAAGGAACAAAGATACTTATGTTTCCCTAGCTCTATGGTTCCATCAAAAATTAAGGTAGCAAATTAAATGTTTCTGAAAGGTAATGCTAGGTGAGGACACAAGAATTGTAAGAGTTTCAGAATCATAAGAAGGATACATATAGATAATTTTGCAGTTGCACCTTTGAAGACAAAGGCTACCTATAAAACTCTGAAGAGGCACTGCGGTGTAGAAAAACAGCCAAGACCATGATCTTGAGGTCAGAAAGTTTGCACTGTAATCTCAGGCCTGCTGCAACACCATGTGGGACTCTGATAAATGACTTACCTTCTTGGATATTCTGATTCTTGTAAAATGGTCATAACAATGTTTATGGTGAAACATTTCTAGGAAGAGTCAGTGAGTTACTCAATGAGTTGGTATACCTACAGGTGCCAGGTAAAACATTTTGCATGCCAAAACAATTCAGAACTGTTGGCAAAGGTTTATTTGGGCTTAAGTATTAAAAACAAAGATGGAATCTAAGGTAGACTCTTGAGGCAGAGGATGGAGTTTAAGAGTAACTATGATTGATCTGAAGTCTTAGTGGTGTTTCCATATAGCAGGCTGGGTCACACGAAAATTGGAGTGTAAAGTTGTTCCTTGAATTTTAAAACACAAATCTGTGCTTCCTCCCTCCAAGACATGTGATTGTTCTAGTTTTTTTCACCTGCTTCTTTATTCTATACTTTAGATCTACTCTCTATACCCGTAGATTCTGTCTGGTAGATTCTATTTGCTGAACTCTATTACTCAGTAATAGCCTTTTATGGCTGGTCTTTTGGCTTCTTATTGCACCTTTCATTCACTTATTTATTCACTTATTCAACCAACATCTAACACATATTTATTGTGTAACAAAGTGTCTGCCATGCTAATGATATATTAATGTCATGAACAGACAATAACCCCTGCCTACAGAGACTTTGCATTCTAGGTAGGAGATATAGACAGTAAATAACCTACTAGATTAGAGGATGATCCACATAATAGGGAAAAGTCAAGCAGGGACAGAGGATGAGAAGTGACCTGGGTGGGGATGAGTGTTTACAGTTTTTAACAGAGTGGTCAGAGGTCTTCCTGAAAATGTGAAATTTGACAAAGACCTTTAGGAGGCAAGAGAGTGAGTCATTCAGATATGTCAGAGAAGAACATTATAAAGGAAATTAAAAATGAATGTGAAGGTCCTTGCATGGGAGCAAGTGGTGGGAATATCAAGGAGAAAAACAGAGGCCAGAGTGGCTGAAGTGCAATGAGCAGGGAGGGCAGCAGTTGTTGGAAGTGAGGTTAAATAGGTAAGGCAGGGATCCAGGTTGTGGAGAGCCTTGCAAACTATCTTAAATGCTCTGGTTTACTTTGAGAGGAATGGGAAGCTATTGAACAAAGGAATTACATTCCGGCTGCTATGCTAAAAATAAATCTAGTTGAGGCAAGGGCAGAAGATAATGGAATAATTCACAGGAGAGATGCTGATGGCTACAAAGGGGGCAGTAGAAGAAGAGGTGGTAGGAAGTGGGCAGATTCAGTTTGTTTTAAAGTAAGAGCTGCCAGCCGTTGGTGGTGCACAGACTGTGCACTGATAGAGAAAAATCAACGTATCAACTGCCTGATTTAATCTGATTTTGCAGTACACATTTCCAAGAGTGAGGGTGTGACTCTGAGTAGAACTTTTCCTACCAAGCTATCTCACACTCCACCAGTTTGCATATAAGTTGGTTGCTCTATCTAGAGCAGTTGTGGTGGACAAGCATAGGGGTAGGAAATGTTAGCCTGTTCCATGCTGGAAATCAAGGCTATTGTGCTGTTCTTTCAGCAGGGGGTGTGAACAGAGACAGTTATCCATAGAAGGGACTTGAGGGGACATTCCCCTAGATGGGAATGAGTTATCACCATGATTGGCATGTCTTTTTACTAACTTAAAAGTCTTGTTATTTGCCTCCATTTACATAATGGAATATGACAACTATAATGGTCACATAATAAACTCAACTTCACAAGCTACATCATGGTTATTTAAGACTAGAGTCTAAGCCCTCTGCTTCTTTTTTTTTAAAATTTTTTCTCTCTTCCCTATACTCCAATATTCATTTTTAAAGGTGAATCTGTCCCACTCTTCACGTCTCTACTTCTCAGATTACAAAATCTTCAAGTGATGGTTTCTCTTCTTGACACCAGCATAGGGGAAATGGGTGTGCAGTGGCACTAGTGTCATCCTGCTAGGGAGCAGACCCCAAATCTGCCAATAATTAATTAATTCATTGCTCTTGGGCAGGTCACTTCATTGCTCTGAGTCCTTAGTTTGGGTTTAATGTTTTTGTGTGTATTTTACAGGGCTTTTTTTTTTTTTAATAAACAAGATAATGTATGTGATATACTCAGTACAGTACCAAGACCTATATTAAATTCTTTGAAAATTATATACTAATACTATTTATTATTATTATTAGTAATAGTATTCATATCTTGGCTAGGCAGATGAACAGATACACAAATAGATGAAGAAATATCCTGTGATGTCTTTTCACAATTTTCCTTGATGAGAATTTCTTGTTCTTTGATCTGCTTTGGCAGCCTAGCTAAATGGGTGGGAATTCCAGTTTTAAACTATACCCCCCAGGTTATCTAAATAGAATGGCTAAAGCAGAGAAAATGGCCAATAATGTCAAGAACAGAGTCCATCTAACAGAAAGGACCCCAGCTGCAAGATCATCAGCCCCGGAAATTATCTATGCTATTGTTGATCCAGAATGCACTACTACAATTTTAAAATTAATTTAGCCTAATTACCCCCACTTAATAAGACAACTTGTCAGTTATCACCACTCCCATAATCTTCTTCATTTCCATCTCTTTTTAGCCTAAATTATCCTCTTCAAGCTTGTTTTTAATGTATTGCAAAAAAAAAAAAATCCTTGGAGGTATAATTAACTTTTTCATTCAGAATCCTAATTTCCTCTCCAGCTCTGTTGCTGCAGTATTTAAACTATTTATTATGCAAACTTGCAGAACTTAAACTATGAATTATGTACAAATCTTTGGATGAGAGCTCTGTCCTAAAAATGGCATTTCAGTGTCTTTCTAGTCCAAGGTAAGCAAATGTGGGGAAATTGAATGTTGTAATTTACAAATGGGCTTACATTCGAGAGTAAGCTTTTTAAAGAATGATTTATCTATGCCAAGTATTTTAAAAATCATTTGAAGATATATAGTTACTTAACTCTTTCTATCAATTTTATTTGTTGCTGTCAGAGATGGAGATTTTGTTGTAGCTTTTAGTATGGAAGTCTAATGACGAATACAGTTTTTCATTCATTTATTCACTATGTCAATCTTTTATTCATCAAATACTTATAGAGGGAGGTGCAATTCAGGATAAACTGAGTGAGGCATGGAATTTAAACAGTAAATGCAAGGTACTCAGTGCCAATTCTTAGGGAGTTTATAATTCAGTAAGAGATAAAGACACTTAGACAACTACAGTATGGTTTATATAGCTCAATAAGTGCAATGGTAAAGGGAAATAAGGCAATGCAGAAAACAGAGGAAGACATCCAAACAGATTATGGAGGGAGGCAGGGAAAGTGGCCCAGATAATTTGATGTTAAATTTGAGGTTGAGAGTAACCTGTAGAAACCAGATAGGCAAAGGTAGGGGCAAGGTATTCGTTTCTGTGTATTTGTAAGTTGAAAAGAGTGGGTAGAATTGAAATGAGCAGAAAGCAAACAAACATGTATACAGGTGAAGAGGTCAGATGCAGCATGACCTATTCAGGGCTTGGAAAAGAAAAATAATCATCATGGTTAAACTTAGAGAATGAGGAGATGCATGAAATGGAGCCATGAAATAAGGAATCAATAGCCACATATTTACATTGCTTACATTTGTTTTCCGGTATATATAAAAATTCAACTTGTCTTTCCAGAGGCAATATTTTAAAAGATCTCTATACTGAAAGCTAGAATCTAAAATTAGTAATTTTTAGAATTATCTGGTGGCATACATAATCAGACAGAATCCCAGCAACTAAAAACTTGAAAAATCTCCTCTAAATCTTGTTATCTGTGTCTTCTATGAAATTATGTGACTTCTCTGAGCTCTAGTTTCTTCATTTTTCTAAGAGCAAAGGTAATGGTACTAGTAATTCATGGATAGTCAGTTGACAAAACTATTAAATTTTGTTATTAAAGTTCAAATGTTGGACATTTGACTACTCAAATACCTGTTCATTACCATCTTCACCACCTTCTTCTAATAATTTCCTCCTAAAGTGGAGGAAAGTAAAGCATAGAAAAAACCATGAGTATTCTCACTTTGCTCCAGGCACTGTTCTAAATTTTTAATACCTATTCGACTACTTAAACTTTGCAACAAACTATGAAGCTGGCACTATTATTCTCCCCATTTTAAACATGAGTCATAGAAGCATAGAGTTTTAAGTAATTTTTTTCTAAAATTAGCTAGTGGTGTATCTGTGATTTGAATCCAGGCCATCTGAGTCTGCAGCACCTTTGCTTAATCACCACATAATAACCACTCATTAGAGCTGGAATAAATATGCAAAAGACAGCACATTATGATCTATGCTGAATTAATTGTGATTGAAATTTCACATGACTTGTCATGATTTCAAGCAAGAGAGCCCATTCTGATCTCAATGGGGCAGGAACCTAGCGTATGACACAGAGTAAAATCTTCTTGATATTTGTGAAGAAGAAGGATGCATGAATGAAGAAAGAAAAGCTAGAGAGGAGGATGCCAGTGAAATAGAAAAGAGGCTCAGCCAAAGTCATGTGACCTGTATCTTAATTTGAACTACTCAGTGATCTGCCCTGTGTTACCTTTGGAAAGCACTTTCTCTGTCTAGAAAGTTAGTTTGCACCATTGAAAAACAAATACGCTATTAAAACTAACCACTCAGGTAATATTCACATTGGATATTTTATTCTAAAATATCAAAATGAGTAGTTCAACTTCTTAAAGTGATATTCTTGAGATATAACTTGATGTTGAAGAAAACATTTTTTGGCAACTTGCCTAATATCATTGAAAGCAATTAAAACTAAAGTATTTTTTCTTGAAATCACATTTTATTGCACCAGCTGTGGAGTTTATTTGTTTGCTCAAGTTCGCCCAGTTGGAGATAATATCTTTCCTTTATATCCCTATTGCACTTCCTCAGTCCCTTTGTTATGACATTTATAACAGTCTGGCTAATATTAAGATTGTTTGCGTACATTCCTGTCTCTTCCATTGAATCACAGCCCCCTAAAGGCGGAGACTACTCTTATAATCTTTTTACCTCCCACTGTGCCTAGCATTGTGCCCAGCATGTCATAAGAACTCAGTGAATATTCATTGACTTGAATGAACTCACATTTCTGAAACTTGACTCAATTTAAATTTTAAAAATCATTTCAATAGCTTTTATGTTGACATTTTCTTTATAATGGCAGAAATCAGCTCGCATTTTACAAAAGCTTTGCAACTGAATTTATTTTTCCTTATCTGTCAAAATCTATATAAAAAGAGAAAAAATTTCAAAATGAAATCAAAAGATAACAGCTATAATAAGATTAACCTACAGCAGCTGCAGCACCAGCAATAACACTAAAAGAATTCTTCCTATTCCAGAATGCCTAAGAAATACATATACGAATCTGTTAAGAAACTTAATTTTAACCATGGCTAAATTAAATGGTATTGTAATATCTTCAAATAGATCTCAATGATTGCACACTGATTAGTGCCTACAGTGGGACAGGTTATACTAGTTACATATTATAATCTGGAGAGAAATGTATCTGTCAAATCAGAAGACAGGATTTCTAGTCTCTTCTTCACCACTTACTTTCTAAGTGATCGTGAGCAAGCAAACCAACTGATTCTACCAGTTTCCTGATCTATAAATATGAATGGTAACATTTATCTTGTATGATTACATAGTAGTTAAGGGTGCATATTCCATAATTAGAATTTGAGGATACCAATTTCTAGTTCCACCACTAATTAGAGACATAATTTTGGGCAACTTCCTTAATACTCCTATATTTTATTTTTCTCATCTATAAGATGTGGGTAATAATAGTACATTCTCCAAAGAGTTGGTGATAATTGTTGGTATAATATATACTAAGTAATAAATATTTCATTATTTACAACTGTTGTTATTATTATACCCTTATATTACTGAATCATGATGGGAATCAAATAAGATAATTTATGTCAGGAATCTTGAAAGTGACTTTAAAGCATGCAGATAAGAGATTATTATTAATAAAATGTTTACATGCAGCAAATAATTCAACATATTTTTTCTTTTAAAAGAAAATGAGTCTCTCTCATTCTCTGTCTCATGAGAGAAAAATGTTCATAAAGGTATGCATAACTATGGAAATGGTGCTTCTAAATTTGAAAAATAATAATATAATAATAATATTGAGTAATATGTGACACAAAAGTAATACATTTCATTAGTGTCTCATGAATTGGCAAAGGTGGGACAACATGTACACTGTTTCCAGACATAGCCTGATTTCTAATACATTTTATTGCCTCCAAAACTAAGCCTTAAAAAGATTCTGCAAAATGGTGCCTTGAATATGCTACTGTGATGAGCAGAACTAGGACAAGCAGATATGTAGCATCTAGAGAGTGTTGTCAAGCCTTAGCTTTTCTCACAATCCTAGTGGAAACAAATATGAGGAATGGATTCCCCTTCAAGTCAAAAGAAATCTAGAGACTAGTGGGCGATCATTGTGAATTGTTGACCCACTATATCTTTTGAACCTCCAGAGGTGTAGGTTTATATGGATTGTGCTTAGTGTGTTGTATCTTCTGGCATACTTGGGAGAGGAACATTTGAAGTGAGACGAGAAGAGAAGACCAGGGAACACAAGAGTCTGGGCCCTGCTTTCTATCAGGGCATGGACTATCAGCTGCAACTATGCATTGTTCTACAGGCCAAATATTTACGCACTTCCCATCTCGTGAGACTCCCCTACTTAAGGTTTCATGGGAGCTCCAGGGAGCAGTTAAAAGAACATAACAAGACACCCAGTAGGGTCTGCAACTAGATAGAGAGGAAGCACAGAAAACAAAACAGAGTTGGAGGGGAAAAGAAGTCAGCCTAAACAACTAAAATATTATTAAAGAAAAAAATATGTATAATCATATACAATCTTATTGCAATATATACCCTTGGATAAGATTATTTAATATTATAAAACATCACTTTTCCAGTAACTAATATGTGAAAGTAATAGAGAACACAGGAAAAAATCTCAAAGTAAAATATATAAGGTAATAAAAATCAAGAATGCAGCTATAAGTGACTTTGATTAAAAATACAAGATCTTTAGTACACCATTAGTAGAAGTCTCAAAATAAGAAAAAGAAATAAAGATAGAAGAAAAAAATTAAACAAATAATAGAAAATATTTGGAAAATCATTTTGAAGCTGGATTTATTCTTTGAATGTAAGGTTCATTCTAATATATCAACATAATTCTCTATATTATCGTACTAAGGAAGAAAACTAGCTGAATATAGTGAAAGATTCTAAAAAGATATTTAATAAATTCATGAGCCATTCTTAAGAAATTCTAGTTAAATAACAATTGAGTAAGATTATGTAATATGATAAATATCAGGAAAATGAAAAAAAATGACTGCTACCTACATTAGCACTCAAAGATGTTTTGTATTCTACCAAATATCAAAAGCAGAAAAATTAAATAATTTTAATTAAATATTTGAGGACAATATATTTAAAATTCTTTTCCTTTAACAAAGTTATATACATAGAGAACCTCAAGTTTCAGTTAAAAAAATAACTAAGAAATAATAAGAGAATTTGGTAAGGTAGCTGGATATAAAATAAATGTACAAAATAAGCATATTCTTTCTAACCTTGCAATAAGCAATGGAAAAGGGCAATCAAAAAATAATTAAAATAGCCACCAATTTATAAAATGATTAGAAATAAATTTAACATAAAGGAACAGGATCCCTATATAATTTTAGTGAAAGATACAAATGAAACAAAACAAAATAAAACAAAAACCTGTTAAAAAGAATGGCACGCCTTTGTATGTGAAGACACATTACAATAATGGACCAATATTAAAGTAATTAATGTAAAATATGAGATTAAAGTATAATATAAAAATTAAGTCAATTCCAATTGGAATGACCCCATGTAAATTTTGTCTTTCTATCTAAGTATATATTCATTGCTTATTTATTAGGCAAAGAAGACCATTTGAAAATGATGTTAAAGTTTATATAGTCTTAAATACTATACAAGAAAAGTGTCAAAAGAAGAATAGCAAATGTTGCCTTGCCTTACTGATATTAGAACGTATTATAATAGCCCTGTGTTTAACTCAGAGTATTGGAATAAGAATAGAAAATGAATTAGTTTGTTTAGGCTGATAATTGACTATGTATTCTGACACATTATGCAGTCACATTAGCCTTGCCATTTTTTAGATAAAGCATGCCAGGTATACTCCGGTTTAAGGACACTTACGTGTGCTGTTCCCTCTACTTCAAATGCTTTGCTATTAGACATACACATAAATTGCTCTTCAACGCCATTCAGGTGTCTGTTCAAATGTCATTTTATGAAAAAGGACATCACTGGGCCCCCTTTCTAAAAGAACACTCTTGAATCTTTATCTCCTACTTTACTCTATTACAATCAAACCTTTATTTATATATTTAGCTAGCCAGTTGTTATTTTCTGATTCTTCCGTCTAGACTATAAACTCAATGAGAATGGGAAATTTAGTTCTTTTGTTATGTATTATAACTTTAGGACTTAGAAAATTTCATGACACAAGATATACATTCAAAATCCTAAAATAAGTCAAAATATTTATGTGAGAATTTAAAATGGAACAAAGGCAGCATATTAATGTTGGAGAAAAGGATGGTTAAACTAAATGATGCTGGCACAACTGGCTACCCATCTGGAAGAAAATTAAGTTTGAGTCTGTTACACATCATAGACAAAATAAATTCCAGATGGTTTAGAAGCTTAAATACAAAAATAAATGATTAACTAAATAAAACAAAAGTATCACAAGACATTCTAAGCATAGGGAAAACCTTTAAAATCAAGAAAGTAAAGAGAGGAAATAAAAAAAAGTATTTGTTTAATAAAAAATTAGAATATTACATATGCATATATAGTGTGTGTTGTTAATTATAGAATATTATATATATACACACACATGCACACACGCAGTAAGTAGCTAACATTAGACTGGGAGAAATATAAAATATTTACTAACCTTATGACAGAAGAAATGGTTTGAGATCATTTTTGAAATTTATTACAAATTTAAAGAAAAAGGACTAAATAAAAGTAAGCAGTTGTCATTATCAAGTCTAAATAGTAAGTGAAAATATGAAGTAATATTTATATTTTTTGTAGTCCAGGAAATAAAACTTACAAGTATATTGAGAAATACCTGTATGGTCCACCACATTAGCAACATTTAATAAGAGATCATTTTTTCTTTCTAGTAGAGTAGTAGAGTTTCAGAAGAAAAAATACTCTCATACATTGTGTGAATTTGCATTGTTATAGGACTTGGAGAACAATTTGGTAATATCTACTAAAACTAATTATATTCATACTCTATGTGTTAGTCAGCTTTTGTTGTGACAGCAAAGAATCTCTCAAATCACTGTGACTCACAGCAAACACTTATTTTCTAGGTCTGAGGATCACCATGACTCTGCTATTTTTGGTTGTTTTTCTTTCTGGAAACCAGGCTCCAAAAGTAGTCACTATCGAGGCCCTATTGTTCTCACGAGGTAGGGCAAAACTCAAGAGGGTGCTCAGAATTTACGCTTTAAAGTCAAATTCCTTTGATTATAGCAAGTCCAAATTCACTGAGATGGGAAAATGCACTCAAACCTTAGGTATGGGGAGGAACAGAGTTAATATTTGCTGAATAATAAAGGAATCCACCATAATATTCAACTCAGAATTTCCAGTCCAGTTAATCTATCTTTTGGAAGTGAAACATAAACATGTATTTGTGTGAAAAGCTGAATAATCACCCCCAAGCATATTCATGACTTGATGTCCAGACCTGTGAATAGGTTACCTTGCATAATAAAAAGGGCCCTGTATACGTGATTAAATTAAGGATCTTGAGATGGGGAGGTTATCCTAATTTATCTGTGTGCACACAATGGAATCACAAGGGTCTTTAGAAGAGAGCAAAGAGGACCAGAGTTAAAAAATAGGATATGTGTTTATGAAAGCAAGAGTTTGGAGTGATGTAAGGAAGGGACTACCAGCTAAGGAATGAGGCAATTTCTAGAAGATGAAAAAGACAAGGGAATAATTTCTCTTCTACAGCTTCCAGAAGGAACTGCCAACCCATTTTAGGACTTCTGATCTCCAGAATTATAAGAGAATAAGTTTTTAAGCCACTAAATTTGTGCTAAATTGTTACAGTGACAATAGAAAATAATTATCTCTCTCTCTCTAAATATATAGATATATATGTGTGTGTGTGTTATATACACAGAAAGTATATGTAACTGCATACACACACTCACAGACACACACACTCATATAAGGACGCTTATTATAACATTGTTGCAGTGTCAAAAACTGGAAAAAAGGCAAATTCCATTCAGTATTAGAGGAGTTGAACATCGCACTACACTACAGAATACGTCCAAACTGCAGAATTCTTTCAAGCAAGTAAAATATCAGTTACAGCTACAACAATTTACTTGGAGAATATCCCGAATGTATTGTTGAAAAACGCAAGATGTTAAAAGTGTATGTAATACAACCCCATTTTTTTAGTGAACCAAGATGGTAGTATTCATTTTTAACAAACAGAATCATAGTATTTACATTACTGCTCATCTTTGCATTCTTTCTTTATATACACATACTATATATATAATCATACGTATTCTTTCTGATATATATGTATGTACATATATAGGTTGAATATGGCAAAAACGCATAAAATTATATCAAGCTGTTGCCATGATTACTTAGTTGTGAGTGGGGTGGGGGGAAATACTGGTATCAAATTGGTTGGAGGGAAAATAAGAGAGGAGGAGCACATAGAAAGCCAAGCTTAAAAAGAAAGGCTGTAAAATATAATTATGATAATATAAATTATATATATGTAATTACATGTGTATTAAAAATTAGTGGGTTACATATTATAACTATGTGCACTGCCCTGTGGGGTTGCCTGTAGCTTATTTTTAAATGGAGAAAAAAGAATGCAGAGATGCAGTATAATGTAAATAATGCAATTATATATGGTAAAAAATGAACAAACATATGTATTGTATGATTCAATTTGTATAATATTCTTAAAATGACAAGATTTTATTTATTTATTTATTTTTGAGACAAGAGTCTCACATTGTCTCCCAGGCTGGAGTGTGGTGGCATGATCTTGACTCACTGCAGCCTGTGCCTCCTGGGTTCAAGTGAATCTCCTGCCTCAACCTCCCTAGTAGCTGGGATTACAGGCATGCTCCACCATGTCCAGCTAATTTTTGTATTTTTAGTAGAGACAGGGTTTCACCATGTTGACCAGTCTGGTCTTGAGCTCTTAACCTCAAGTGATCCACCTACCTCGACCTCCCAAAGTGCTGGGATTACAGGCGTGAGCCACCACACCCAGACAAATGACAAGATTTTAGAGATGGGTAACAGATTTATGGTTGGCAGGAGTTAAAGAAGGGGAGAAGGAAAGGAGGAGGGGATGGATGTAACTATAAAATGGTAGCATGAGGGAACGTTGTGGTAATGAGACATCTATATTTCAATTATTGTTGTAATTACATGAATATGCATGCTGTAAAATTACATAGAGCTACCCAAATTTACACACTCACACACATGAGTGCCTGTAAAGCTGGTGAAAACTGAGTAAGTTTTCTGGACTGCATGACTGTTTGATATTATACTATAATTACGTAAGATGTTATTGAGAGAAACCAGGTGAAGAGTACACTGAGCCCCTCTGTACTATTCTCATGAATAAACTTCTGTGAATCTAT
Source organism: Symphalangus syndactylus (assembly GCF_028878055.3). Classification (NCBI taxonomy): domain Eukaryota; kingdom Metazoa; phylum Chordata; class Mammalia; order Primates; family Hylobatidae; genus Symphalangus; species Symphalangus syndactylus. The sequence goes on from NC_072425.2 coordinate 26,357,129, forward strand.
AATTATTTCGCAATAAAAGTTTTTTAAATGAACAAACAAAACTCTTAAATATTTGCAAATGCTTGCATAGGTCAGTATCAGCAAAGAGAAATATGAGGAAAGATGTATAGTACATGGTTACCTTTGGTTACTTTAGTAAGGAAGAATTGAATAGAGAAATCTTAGGTAACTAGTTACACTTTTTTTGCACTTATTACAACAATTTTTGTATCATAAAATAGAGCAAACAAATATGTTTAAAAAATGAATTAAGCTTTTGATTAAAATTTTAAATAATGAAGTAGACATGAAATATTTTCTGGTTTTATTTTCTTTTGTTTTAACTATCAAGTAACTATTATTTTTTTATCAAAAATTGATGACTCATCAGTATATTCTCAGGCTCACTATGTGTTAATTAATGCAAAATATTTATTAAGAAACTATTATAAACCAACTATAATAACAGGCCATTGTTGTACAGAGAAAATGTGAGGATTTTTTCTTCCTGCATTTGAAGAATTTATAAATCAGTGAGAAGCAAGACTAGAGAGATGGGAAAGCTACTACCAACAGGCTTCCTACCTTACCCCACTATAGTTTAGCTTTAGAGGGATCCCTGAGCTAATATTTCGAAATAGCTAGAAGAGAGAGTTTGAAATATCTCCAGCACATGAAAATGATAAATGTTGGAGGTGATGGATATCCTAAATGCTCTGACTTGATCATTATACATTCTATATATGTTGCAAAATATCACATGTACTCCATATATTTATGTCTAAATATTGTATATTAATTTAAAAAGAGGAACAGAAATAGTTTAAGATAATCTGTATTTTTTGTTCATCATACAACTAATAAGTGCTAATTGCTTTTAAGACACTGGAAAGATACAGAAAAAATATGCAGAGACAGTCGTAAACATTTTGGGTTCTTTCCTTTTGCTCTTACATACAATATAACAGAATTATATTTACATAGTAGACTACAATGTAGTCTTATAATACATTATACTTTGGGGGCGGTTTAACATTTAAATTAAATTAAAACAAATTATCAGTAATTTCCATTTTTTCTAATACTCTTAGAAACATCTTTTATTTCTGTTTTTAATAGCTTTATTGCGGGCCAATTGATACATAAAATACTGCACATGTTTGATATCTACAATTTGACGTGCTTGAACATTTATATATACACACATGAAACCATCCCCACTATCAAGGTAATAAACATACACATCACCCCCAAAAGTTTCATTCCACTCCTTTTTTTTGAGTCTGTAGTAAAAACGCTTAACTTGAGATCTACTCACTCAAACATTTTCCATGTATAGCATTGTTTTGTTTTGTTTTGTTTTTTGAGACGGAGTCACACTCTGTCACCAGGCTGGAGTGCAGTGGTATGATCCCAGCTCACTGCAACCTCCGCTTCCCGGGTTCAAGTGATTCTCCTGCCTCAGTCCCCAAGTAGCTGGGATCACAGGCACGCACCACCATGCCCAGCTAATTTTTGTATTTTTAGTACAGACAGAGTTGGTCAGGATGCTCTCCATCTCTTGACCTTGTGATCTGCCCATCTTGGCCTCCCAAAGTGCTGGGATTACAGGCGTGAGCCACTGCGCCCAGCCATAGTATTGTTAACTATAGGAGCCATGTAGTACAGCAGATCTTACTCATGTTGCATAACTTAAACTTACTCATCTTGTATAACTTAAACTTCACATCCATTCAGCAATTTCCCATTGTCCACTCTTCCAGCCCCTGGTAACCACCATTCTACTCTTTGCTTTTATGAATTTGACTATTTTAGACACCTCATTTAAGTGGAATGATGCAGTACTTGTTTTTCTGTGACTGACTAGTTTCATATAGCATAATTTCACGATTATTAACATTGTAAAATTATTCAGTTTCACAAATAAATATTGAATCTGCAACCAGCATTGTACTGGGGACTGGTTCTGCACAGTTAGTTGAGCCAGCATAGCTGCTACTGGCCTTCAGCTTGAGTTAATCATTCCCCTATTTTTTTTTTTTTTTTGAGACGGAGTCTCGCTCTGTCGCCCAGGCTGGAGCGCAGTGGCGCAATCTCGGCTCACTGCAAGCTCCGCCTCCCGGGTTCACGCCGTTCTCCTGCCTCAGCCTCCCCAGTAGCTGGGACTACAGGAGTCTGCCACTACGCCCGGCTAATTTTTTGTATTTTTAGTAGAGACGAGGTTTCACCGTGGTCTCGATCTCCTGACCTCGTGATCCGCCCACCTCGGCCTCCCAAAGTGCTGGGATTACAGGCATGAGCCACCGCGCCCGGCCTCCCCTATTGTTATAAATGAAATTTGTTTACACATTTTTATTGTGCATATAAGGCTGTGGTAAACATTTCAGTACATAAAAGTTTTTCTGGATGTAGGATTATTGCCTCATGATATATTCCAAGAAGTAAAATTATTGCATCAAAAGGAAAATAAATTTTTTTAAGAAATTTGATATCTCTTGCCACACAAATGAGATGAAGAAGTTCACAAGTTCATTCCAAAAAGGGGCCAACACCCAGGACACACAATCACTGTGACTTTGATGTAAAATATATTAAGTAAAAAAGGCTGGCAACGATGTATAGACACATTTTTCTCTAATACGTGCTTGCTGTATGGATGAGACCCAAGTGAAGCTATCTTGTCCTCAAAAGGGGAAGAAATGTAAAATTTATTTACGTGGGGTTAACTATGTGTCACATACTACTTTACATTTGCTATTTTATTTATCACAACATAAAAGCATCAACAAATCAATTGATAAACTTTTGCATGTATAAAAGGTTGTAGTTTATATAGCGCTTTCATTTGCATGATTTTATGACTAACACAGTTTGTCCATCTAAAAGTGTGTTTTAATTTATCTGTATTTCCCTCGAGTTCTTTCATTGAATAAACTTGTAGGTGATTTTTTAGAATAATATCAAAAAAAATTCAAAATGTGGTTTTCATTTGAAAAAGGAGGGAAGAAAAGAAAGTCAGTGAAAATGTTTTAAGGAAACTATAAAAGCATTTGAAGATTTGAAAGGCGATTTGCCCTCCTCCTCAACAATTTCCAACAAACGCTCAATTTGGCACTTCTCCTTCTTGCATGTGTCCCTTTAATTTTATGGGACTTTAGCTTGCCTTCTTTTCTGATATCCAGTGAAAGGGAAAGTCAGACAATGGGACTATACAGATCTGAAATACTTCCTTCTCTTATTCCTTTCCCACCTCCTCCTCACAACTAGATATCCATCCCAGAAACACTTTTCTTTCTGGTAATGAAATTCTATTATTGCAGTTAATACTGTCAGCTATTCTATAGGGGGATGTGTAAAACAAAATAATTTTTTTGATGCAAAAGACCCATTCACAGAACATAGATTTAAAAGAAAGAGAAGAAAGAAAATTGCATCTTAAAGATAAATAACAGTCAACTTCCGTCCAGAGTAGTAGCAGCCAAATCTAAATAAAGATTATTTAGTGAAGTTCTTGAAATGCTTCTCCAGGAGGTACAAATAATGTCAGTGAGTGGTTTAGGCTGTGAGGTTGTTGAACAGAAGATAATAGAAATCTGGTTAGTAGTCAGATGTTTGATGCTATGAAGATAAAAGCTATATAGTGATAATAGCAATAATTATAGCACTCTACCTTCTATGAAATAGACCTATTTGCTGGCTTTAAGTGCATTCATAAACAAAGCTTCATTTAGGTGTCACAGAAATCCTGTATGGTAGACAAATCAGTTATTGTGAAGTCATCTTGCAGACAACCAAACTCGGGAAAGTTAATATTTGCTCAAATGATCCAGTTAGTTAGTGTGGAAGCCTGAATTGAGTCCAGGTTTTATAAATCCAATTCTATTTATTCCCACCTTTTTATAGCATGATGGGGGGTAGGGGGGCAACTTTGTGAAGGAGGAGACTATTTGTATATGCTTCCGTTATCCCTGAACTATTCACTGTAATCTTTGCTGAATCAGGGAATGTGTACCAGAAGATAAAGACAGAAGATGGAATATGAGAGACAAATGAATGTCCTTCTTACTTTCGAAATATGGAAATATGTTGAGTTTGACAAAATAGAGACTGGTGGTTTTGGCACCCATCTTAAGGATGATTCTAGAATAATGAGTTGTTAGAAAGATTGAGAGGTCCCTGAGAGAGCTGTGATGACGTATTCACCTTATCTCTCATTATCTGGGGCTCAGCTTGACAGTCGTTAAAGGGAAACCAGTGATTCCTAGGGCTCAGCATAGTTGCATGTAGTAAAACTCCTGGGCGGTGGGCAGTGTTTTGAGGTGCGCTGAAGGGACCATAACTGCTTAAATTTCTTATAATCTCCACCAACCTCCTCCAGTTACTTATATGAATAAATATAGAATGCTCGCTCTGCTCACTGCTTTAGGAAAAGTGTCTAGTATCCAGCCCCTCCAAATTAATTGCTATCTTCCACATAAGATTTTCGGAGCTGCCTCTGTGTTAAACTAGCCTCATTTTCTCCTATATTAAGTTTACTAGACCAGAGAAATTTGGTAGAGAAGATATATCTGCACTTGAGCAAGGCATTTGTCAAATAGCTCTCCTAATACTCATGTGAAAAAGGCTAGTATAATTAGAAGAACTAGTGACTGGTTGAATGATTTTATCCAAATGAATCCATATGTATCTAAAGTAAAATTTCTAATTGGGTGCCTTGGGAGGGGGTAGGAAGTAAATGTATCTTTCTGTTTTTAGCTTCAACCTTACAATTGTGACAAATTGTGACAAAAATTGGAGTTGGGTTTTTTGTTTGTTTGTTTTTGTTGTTGTTGTTTTTGTCTGAGTAGGGAAGACTCTTCCCTTCACCCTTTAGAGAAGTGCTCATCCCAGGTGATTCTAGGGGCACAGACAGTCATTTTATTCCCACTCCTCTGGCCACCAGTATAGGCATAGAATCCAGAGAACCCATCACCTCTGGATCCAGTAACTAATGAGATCCTTTACTATGTTTCAAAGCCGGTTCTACAGTACTTAGTGTCTTCATAATCTAGCAAAGTTGGGCATTATTCTCCTCTAGTTTGTAGTGAAAGAAAGTACAGAGTGGGACAGGGACTGTTTTTACATTTACTCTAAGATTAGTCATTTAAAACTTCTGAAAACTGATGCATATACTGTGACATTTTGTTTTCCAAGCTCTTCACCCAGGGTCGAAGTTTCCATTAGGCACAGTAGGCACAGGCTCACAATACTTCTAGGGGTGCACAAAAATGTTTTGATTTTGATTGGTTTTTAAATAAAAAGAAGAAAATATATAATAACATTGAATGTATAACAATGAATTCAGCCTAGATTGTATCCTTGTTTATACCAAGGTGGCCAAAAAATGTATTTAAATATTTTTATGGGGAAGAGTTCCCCCATGCAAAGTAGCTAGGGCATACAAAAGGCATGATGCAACCCTGCCTCAATGCCAACCCTACTTCCTTGCAACATGCAAGGGAGAAGAGGAATTATATGGTTAGTGGAGAGTGGTTGGGTATGAGAGAGGAAGATTGGAACAATGGAAAACGTATTGGAATAGATCAATGAAGAAAAAAATGGGCCTTGTGCAGAGCAGAAGGAGGTCCGTGGCTCACCCGTGCTTTGTGCTTACTTTGCTTGCATTGTCTCAATATCCTCAAGAATGCAATGGGGTGATTCCTATATTTCCTGGCTCCCACATAGATACCTGGGGGGCCTTCAAACAATTTTTTATTAACTGATCAAGAATGATTCATTTTTGTTTTTCTTGAAGACCTAGTCAATGAACTTTTTTAAAAACCCAAGCAGTCTGAATGTATCACCAATAGCTACAGCAACTGATATTTGTGTCATTTAACTACTTCATAGTTAAAAAGTGCAGGCTTGGCCAGGCGTGGTGGCTCACACCTGTAATCCCAGCACTTTGGGAGGCTAACGAGGGCAGATGATGAGGTCAGGAGATTGAGACCATCCTGGCTAACATGGTGGAACTCCGTTTCTACTAAAAATACAAACAAACAAACAAAAATTAGCCGGGCATGGTGGCACGCATCTGTAGTCCCAGCTACTCGACAGGCTGAGGCAGGAGAATTGCTTGAACCTGGGAGGCAGAGGTTGCAGTGAGCCGAGATCATGCCACTGCACTCCAGCCTGGGCGACAGAGCAAGACATTGTGTCAAAAAAACTAACTAAATAAATAAAAGTGTGCAGGCTTTGGATTCCAATAAACCTTTGTCCAAGTCCAAGTCCCACCCTTTCTCAGCAATTCACAGCCCAGATATTATCTGTATTTTTGCTAGTGCAGTCTTAAAATATAGTTTTCAATTATGTTTTTATAGAGGAAAGGGGCCAGGATGGCAAAAGAAGTTATTTAAATTCCCCGACAGTATCCTTGGCTGTTAGGGAGATACAGAGTAACCATCCCAGAGTTGGACTCCCTGTAGGTGTTCAGTAAATGCTGGCTATTGTCTTTATTTTTATGTACCCCCATCTTGCAGATGAGAAAACAGATTCAGATAGCAAAAATGAATTGCTCAAAACCACCAACACAAAGACAGTGTTCAAATTTGGTAAAGAGTCACTGAAATGGGCAAGGCTTCTCTGAAGGTGAGACTGCTGGCAAATACATCAGAAGACTGTAGGTTGCTGTGAGAAGTCAAGGATTAATATAAGCTCAAGAGAAAATTCCTCCTACCTCTTATACCCTCCGGTCCAATTTTTTTTTCCAGAGACAAAATTTCACTTTGTCACCCATCTAGAGTACAGCAGCATATCATCGCTCACTATAGCCTCCAACTCCTGGGTTCAAGCCATTCTCCCACTTCAGCTTCCTAAGTCGCTGAGACTACAGGCTAAAGCCGCCATACCTGAATACTTATTTTTTCTTTTTACTTATTTTTTTTTGTAGAGATGGGGTCTCACTATATTGCCCAGGCTGTTCTCAAACTCCTGGCCGCAAGTGATCATTTTGCCTTGGCCTCCAGTCCCATTCTTATCTGTTATTATTTCTGAGTGGCCAATAGGTCGCCTGGATTATACATGTGTATTGGTTCTGGCTCTGGTAGCATTCTAAAGATTTCAGATTTAAGTTCTTGTTTCATTAGGAAATTTCCAAGGAGACCAAAAGAACGTGGCCGTTTTTAATACAAATATCATTATTTACCATTTTTACTAAAAAACCCCACCAAATTAAGAATTATAGTTACTTAAACGACGTGAGACTTTAGAGAGTCATGATGTAGTAATATAGTCATGCATCGCTTAACAATGAGGATAGTTTCTAAGAAATGCATTATTAGATGATTTTGTCATTTTGTAAACATCAAAGGTGTACTTACCCAAACGTACATGGCATAGCCTACTACACCCTTAGGCTATGCAGTATAGTCTATTGCTGCCAGACGACAAACCTGTACAGCAGGGTACTGTACTGAATACTGCAGGCAATTGTAAATTATGGTAAGTATTTTTGTATTTAAACACACCTAAATATAGAAAAGATACATTAAAATACGGTATTATAATCTTATGTGACCACTATTGTATATGTGCTCTGCCGTTGACTAAAACGTCATTATGCAACACATAACCGCAATTACAACAATAATAAAAATAATACTCAAGCTTGACCTGCCTATAGTGCCATATAGTTTGCAAAATGCCTTTAAATGTTATCTCATGCCATCCTTACAATAATAGTGGGAAGTAGTTAAGACGTGTACTGTTATCCCCAATTTACAGATGAGAAAATTGAGGCCCAGTAAAGTGAATTGATTGCCTAAAGTTATGTATTTTGAGCAGTGTCATATCCAAGATTTCTGCTTCTGCCTCCATATCCTTTGTGATAATCTGGTAAATTTCCAAGTATTTCTGTAGCCATTTTCTCAAATAACTCACAATGGACACTCAGTTTTCAGACTTTATGTCTGGAAGAACACAGGTAGTGTCCATGGTTACAATTTAACATGACATAATCAGTGGTGAATAAGAACTTTCTCTATGCAAAACAAATTGTGTAATTTTACTGGAAGAAAAAGGAATGGTGAAAACATAGATCTTGCCCAGAAGAACTTAACTATTTAGTAAAGGAGGTGGATATACTGATAGCAAATCGCGAGTAAAAGCATGCTGAATTAAGAATCATAGCAAATACGCATGCACACATCAGGATGAAGAGAGGGAAGAGAAATTACTTCTTATTAAGAGACTGGTGAAAGATTATAAAATAACAACACTGTTAGGCCTTGCGGATATGAAAAATTATTGATAGAGAAAGAAGAGAGAGAACAGATGAAAAGAACCACCATCAGAAAATGTATGCATGCAAGTACCTAACATGCTTGCACACTGGCAAATATTATAATTCCCATTTTATATAACACATCAGTCAGCATAGGCACAGGAGCGTTTATCAGCTTCTCTAAAGTTTTAGATCCTGAAAGCACTAGATGTAACTTGCTTCTCAATCTGATGTTCTTCCCACAACTTTAACCAGGTCCTGAGAGGCCTAACCTGTCTTGTTTTTCAGGGCTCAACCACTGAATTTCCAGATGCCTCTTCCACTCTTTCTCAAAGATTCACAGGGTGACAGTGGTTCACACATCTTTGCAGCCAGTATCCGCTTCCCATTGTAAGCCATCTGTTCACATTAGTGAGGAAAAAGAATCTGTACCTTACCTCTGTTTGTTCCCACTTATCCCTATTACCAAGATCCCACAGAGCAAATGGCCTTGTTATGTAGTAGAAATAGGCAATAAAAATATGTTGCATTTGGCATTCAGAGTACTTTGGAACCAAGAAACTCCAAGTAGCTTTTAAAGTATTCATCATGTTTAACCATATTTAATCACCAAGTTAACCCATGGCTAAAGAACACTAGATGGGGAATAAAAAGAGCTGGGTTCTGGCCACTATTCTGCAAGGTCACCTTTGCCAAGCTTTTCCTCTGTGAGCCTCAGGTGCTCATCACTTAAAAAAAAAAAATTATGAACCAAAGCTCTTGGGCTTTAAGATTCTGCACTAATTGTCTAAATGAAGGAATCACAAGGGCATCAAATACAAAGATTTGGTTACACTTCAGATATCTTTGGCAGGCTTAGAATAAGCAACCAATCTTTTCACAAGAAAAGTTGTTTTACTCTTTTGTCCCAGTGACTCTTGGGGGAAAATTGCTAAAGAATAGAGACAAAGTATTCTGTCTTTGAGGTATTTTGTCCTTATCAAAGTCAGTCCAAAAATTCATTTTTGTATCTGATCTGTGTTCAGAGTCAGTTCTCTCTCTCTCTCCTACTTGCTCCTCTGCCTTTCTTTCTTCTTCCTCATCTATTATAAGGCAATTGTAGCATAGTGAGAAACTCTGGATATTAAAGACAGACAAGCACAGAGCCATAGGATTTCACATAGCATTTGTTACTTCTTGCCATATGGCCTTGCCTGAATTACTTTGCTTCTTTCTGAGGCTTGGGTTTCTTATCAATTAAATGGGACTAATAATACTAATTTATAGAGTTGTTGTGTGGATTAAGTAGGATGAAGTATTTAAAGAGCCAATATAATGCCTGGCAAAAAGAACCCAGTAAAAACTCCAATGAGAAAATCAGGTTAGATATCCTTCCCTTTCTATTTTTAGAGGCAATCAGTGAAGTGACTAAAAGTGAAGTCAGACAGACCAGCTTTCAAATTATGGCTGCACAGCATCTACTTACCACCTCTAAACCTGAGCTTCTTAAGCTAAAATGGAGATCACTCTTTCTAGTGGGACTTTTTGGGAATGTAAAATAAGGTAACGACTCTGTAATACTTTGTGTCTGGCTATATACACAGTAAAGTTTAATTATTTTCATTTCACTGATTATTCATTTATTAACTCATTCACATTCGTTTATTAACTCATTCACATCCTCAATTAACAGTAGTTCCAGCCTACAAAATATTTCCTGGGCACTTAATAGGTGCTAAGTTCTGTGCTGTGCACTGGGCACACAGTGACATATATGTTCTATTAATTCACTTACCCAGTATAAGCTTATAGTCTAGAGGTAAAAAATAGACATATAGATATTTCTGATACAATAGCCTAAATACGCACAAGAAACTATGGAATCCCAAAGAAAAATCTTTAACTTGGCTAGAGGAGTATGTTCAGAGTTGATTTCTTCAAGGAGATGATCAGTGAGTTGAGTCAAGAAGGATTAACAGCTATGGCTTGGCCAAAGGAGGATAAGAAAATGTGTGTTCTAGAAGGGAGAAAACCAAAGAATAGTGATTCTAAAGCTTTGTGTTCCATTAGAATCACCTGAGGTGCTTTGAAAGCTCATGATGCCTGAGCTTCTTTCCCTACCAGTAAAGCAGAAGTCCTGGGGATGGGACTCAGACATCAGTGCTTTCAAAAGCTCCACAGGTAGTTTCAGTGTGCAGCCAAGTGGGGAGCCCCTGGCTTAAACCAGTATGTAGATGGAAACTGTTCTGTCCTGGAATAAGCAGGGGCCAATGAGGAAGCACATGAGTAAGAGGGCACAGTCTTTATACTTGACTTATATGTGGTGATTAGACATTGGGGAGTTTAAAAGGAGAGAGCAGAGGGTCAATCACATTTGTATTTTGGAGGGATTGCTTGGGATGTAACTCAGTACTGAATTCCAGGGGAAGCAAAAATTAAAAAAAAAAGTAATGTGATGTACAATCTTCAGAAAGCATAGAATCAGTCAATCACGACTGGAAGAATGTGCTTTAGAAATTCTTTAGTGACATGTGGGGTTTATAAATATACTGATGCCTAGGGCTTTCCTCAGACATCAGAAAAAGTTTACGGATGTGGTATTTTGGTATTTGCATTTTCACGACATTCACCTAAAGGGATTGAGAACACCTGCCAATGAACCTGAGTGACCATCTCATGAAGGATATTTAGTCACCGAGGTAGCAAAAGTTCATGGCCTATGTGTGGGTCAGGCTGGGTTAGTAACAGGGTCAGTTTTTGGACAGAAGGTTATTAGAGCACTCAGCCGTCTCTAGTAAACTTTGATCTATCCACCTTTGATCTAGTAACCTTTGGCCCGTCTCTCCTTTGATCTATTTTTCTCCTTGCCCTTCAAAGTGCCGATGCCTACAATTTCACCTGTCTTTATTTCTATCAAAATCAGTCCTCCCATTAAAAAAAAAAAACAAAAAAAAAAAAACCTGAAATGTGCCACTGACCCTTGACTGAGACTGAAATCACAGTCTGAATCTGGAACAAACAGTGGAATGGAAGGGCTTATCTGCTCTGAAGAGAGCTATAAGGTTCAGCAAGTCCTGGGTGTGAGGGGGAGACCTCTTTGATTAGGGTGGGGGTGTGATCACTTACTACATACATACATAAAAGCAGACCCCTATCAGCACCATCAGGCAAATCAAGGATGGATCAACTCATTAAACAGCAGCTAAGGCCCACACTGATGTGGGCACATCTGACTCAATACTTCCTAGGGAAAATCTGGGAGAGGGATGCTCTATCTTGACCCTAGTGAAGAGACACAGACCAGGAGGAGACAGGCAGCCACCCCAAACCTCCTTCTCCTAGCTTCTTTAAGGAGCCAGAGTTCTATAAGCAAGCGGCCAGTGCATTTGTATGACTCAACAGTGACACCCAGTGACTCTCTCTGTCAATCCCAGGTGGCTGTTCCCGGAGGATCTTCTGAGGAATACATTTCAGCCTCCATTACCTAGTACTGAATCAGCAGCAGCAATCACATCAAATTCAGTCTTGAAAGAGACAAACATAATAAAAAATCCCAGTTTGTATTAACACAATCATCTAACTGTTGAAGCATATTCTTCTCCCCTGTTGGGCCATGTCTGATGTCAAACATAATACTACCATGTAGTACTGTACCTTCTTGACGTTGGAATCACAAGGCAGTGATTATTTATAATGTAAGTAGGACCATAGAGACAGGCATGAAACAGGCCCACATCATTACATATTGAGCCAGCTGATTCTAGACATGGAGAGAGAGATTAACAATTTATATTATAACCAGATAGAAGAGACCAGCATAACCCAAGGGATTCCAAACTATGGCACACACACAAAAGATAAGATAATCTGAGCACACTTAGCCTAGAAAACAAAAACTTCTTCACGGAATGGGGAGAAGAGTTGGGATGCTTTCTTTGGGATGTTGGATGGGCGGATAGAAAAATAAGGGATTTTACTGGTTTTATTTGGTCCCAAAGAGCAGAAATAGAGTTGACGAGTGGAAAGTACAGGGAAACTGCTTTACGTTTAACATAAGGAAGCACTTTATAACAACTGGATCTACTGGGAAATGAAAGAAATTCAGAAAGCAGAGAATTTTATGTCATTGAAAACAGTGCAGGCATGCCTTTTAATAATTCCAGTTTTTTAAAAAGGGAGAATAGATCAGGTAAATAATTCAGTAACTTTAATAAGTCAAAGGACAGCGACGTGGGTGGTCAAGGGTGCAGGAAGATAATTGGGCATAGCATTTAGGGCTGATTGAAATCTTTCTCCACTTATCACTGTTTTTTTAATAATTAAAACGTGTTTCCTTCCTCATTCTCATTAGACCAGCATTCTTTGTTTATCCACTTACATAGTGGAAGATGCTTGCACCTTCCACCTACATTCACCCACCTGTCACATGAAAAACAGATACCCCCTACTTGCCTCTTTCAGTTTCCCTTTCCCTCATTGTTTCTATACCAAGAACAGCTTAGCTAGGATCAGGATCTCAACCTTGGCGCAGTCAACAACAGCTAGGGAAGAGATCATTACATTATACAAGTGTAGATAAGCGATGACTGTCCAATGCACTGAATGATCTATTGTCAAGAAGACTAGAAGGAAAAAAAGTACATTATGGGAGGGAATGAGTGCACAGAAAGGCTGTGCTGTGGTTTGAATGTGTCCTTCCAAAAGTCATCTAGAAACCTCATCCCCATTGTGGTAGGATTAAGAGGTGAAGCCTTTAGAAGGTGATTAGATCATGAGGGTTGTGCTTTCATGAACGGAATCAGTGCCCTTAAAAAAGATACTTGAGGGGGCTCTTTTATTCTTCTGTCACGTAAGGACACATAGAAAGCACCATCTATGCAGCATAAGCCCTCACTAGACACTAAATCTGTTGGCACCTTGATCTTGGACTTCTCAGCCTTCAGAATTGTGAGCAATAAATATCTATTGTTAATACATTACACAGTCTATTTGTTACAGAGGCCCGCATAGACTAAGATGGGCTAGGAGACTAAGATGTGCTATTTTCTCTTTAAATAGTAATTTCCCCGAATCTCTGATTAATTTTAAATAATGTCAAATTTATCTCCCAGTTTAGCCATTCCTGTTATTCTCTGCTGTGCGTTACCCTAATCTGCTAATTGGAATAGATTATGGAAAGAAAAAAGCATAAAGGGAAAAATGAAACAACAGAAGGAAAGGTGCAAATCAAGAAACTGGAAGGTACAAGAGTTAGTTTGGGTTACTGACTTGGTTGTAGACTGACTTCCAATGAGAAAAAACATAAGTAAAAAATTATGAGGCTTCCAGTTCAAAATTGGGTTAGTATTTGGTATAAAATATATCTGGACTAGTGTTTGAGGTCCAAGCAGCTGGAGTCTCTGGTAGGTAACTAAGCAGGATATCAAGGCTATAGCCAAGCAAGTTGGCGTTCAAGATTAGTCATCAGATAAGGCAGAGAGATATCATCAACCTAGAACTGAGGCATACACCCTGTCTAAACCCAAGTGTCCATTGAGATAGTTTCAACTACTGGAAATAGCCTATGCTAAATATCTATATATCTATATATCTATATATATATAGATATATATATATTCCAATTTAGGTCCATATATATATATATATATATGGATTTCAATATAGGCCTTCATGGGTAATGTAAATTGAGGAAAGTCACTTCCCTTTCCTGAGCCTTAGTTTCCTCATTTGTAAAATGGGAAAATGGGATTACAAGTACTAACCTAATGATAGGATCCTACTGATTTAGGGATTAGAAGAGACATTGTGCTTAAAGTGCCTAATACATTGCCTGGCACATTGATAATCGTGTTATCAATGTTATGATGAACCTAGGTGGGAACTGGGAAGAAGTTGGGCAATGGAGCCCATGCCCACAACAATTCTGTGCATTTGTAGAAATGTTGGATATCGAAATTTCCTGACATAGTCCCCATATGTTCAGTGCCCTGGTAAAGCTGTTTTGACAAAAATTCTTGATATCAGCACTCAGACAATATTGAGGAATGCAATGGCTTCTTTGTTGCTCATATATTTTCCTTTCATATTCTCTTACTCCACCAATTTTTCTCTGGTCTTTGCTATAGCAACCAGCTGTACTCAGGTGTAGCCTAATAGCACCTGACCTTGGCTGCGCTGCCTATCTCTTGCTTTTTCTCCCAGGGCTTATCTGGCACAATCACATGGATCTACGGCAAGAGCTCGATCAGCCATTCTGATGCCTGCACACACTGGGAACGGATAGGGTGTTAACATTTCCTGGAATAATGCTTTACCAATGGGCAAGAACTAGTAGGTAAGTATTCTCTTTTTTCCAATCTCAGAGGCACATTCCACATGTGCCCAAACTAACTCTCGTACCTTCCAATTTCTTTGAAATATTACAAACAGGATTAAGCTCCAGTTTTTCTGTAGTTGTAATCAGCTCAATAACCTTGGATTGGCTGCTTGTCTTCTTTCCCCATGTACACTTCACTAATCCTCCAAACCTGTGGCTTGGAAATAAACCTTCCCTGGTTTATTTCTCAGGCCATCCATCATGTATCATAGGAGCAAATGACCCCAAATAAACTACCTCCACAAAGGCCCGTGTCTCAGGCTCTGCTTTTTAGGAAGAATTCAAACCAGAATTCTACAATGCTAGCATAGCACTAAGAGCTGGGTAAGACATCAGGGATAATTTAGTCAATTACCACATTTCATAGACGGGTATGCAGAAACAGAGAGAATTAGTGACTCCTTCAAAGTCACAAACATAGGCAATTTGTGCAAAAGGTAACCCAAAATGTGAAAGGGGAGCAACTAGGGGATGGGAGAAAGGGACTGAAGAGAAAAGAAAGACAAAGTTGCCTGGGTGATGGAAAGAAGAAAGAGCAAGCCATTAAAACATCTTAGCACAGTGAGGATGACATGTATTGAATCTACCCTGTCAGCAGAGCAGAGCGCAGCACCCACCCTGATAAATGCCAGGTTCCCTTGCTGACACTTGATAAAGGTTCCATCTAACAGTAGAGCAGCACTGAGAATGGGGTGATGGTGGCACTTGCTATTTTAACCTCCACTGCTTTCCAGTGTGTAACATGGAGTAGGTGCTCAATGAATGTCTGTGAAATAATGGGTGAATTAGTGAGGCAAAACTCCTTCAGCATCTCCATCATGAATGCCCACATACCTGGCTTTTCTGTGTGCAGTTGGGTATCTAGCTATATATGAGTGCACACTTTTCTTTCTTTTTTATTATTTTGTGCTGTACATTAAAAAAATAGTTTTAGGGGTTTGTGTCACAGTGAGTGTAGCCGCCCTTAAGTTCCTTGAGTATATGTGTGTGTGTGTGTATACACACACAGTGTATTATATATATAATACTCTGTATATATATATACAATACCTGTATACATGCATATACGTGTGTGCATATATTTATAAATACATACACACACAGAGTCATGCATCACTTAATGTCAGGGATACTTTCTGAAAAATTTGTCAGGGGATTTTGCTGTTGTGCAAACATTATAGAGTATGTATAACACAAGCCTACAGAGTGTGTATAACACAAGCCTACAGAGTGTGTATAACACAAGCCTACAGGGTATAGCCTACCACACTCCTAGGCTCTATGGTATAGCCTATTGCTTCTAGGCCACAAACCTGTACAGCCTGTTATTGTGCTGAATATTGTAGGCAATTATAACACAATGGTAAGCATGTGTTTATCTAAACATAGAAAAGGTACAGTAGAAATACAGAATAAAAGTTAAAAAGTGGTATACCTGTATAGGGCACTTACCATGAATGGAGCTTGTAGGACTGGAATTTGCTCTGGGTGAGTCTGTGAGTGAGTGATGAGTGAATGTGAAATCATAGAACATTGCTGCACACTGCTATAGACTTTATAAACATTGCACACTTAGGATACACTAAACTTATAAAACATATTTCTTCAATAATAAATTAACCTTAGCCTACTGTAATATTTTTACTTCATAAACTCTTTATATTTTTACTTTTTGACTCTTCTGTGATAACATTTAGTTTGAAACACAAGCACACTGTACAGCTATATAATTTTTTCTTTATATCTTTCTGTACGCTTTTTTTGATTTTTAATTTTTTTTATATGTTGTAAACTTTTTTGTTAAAATCTAAGACACAGATTGGGTGTGGTGGCTCACACCTGTAATCCTAGCACTTTGGGAGGCCAAGGCAGGTGGATCATCTGAGGTCAGGAGATGGAGACCAGCCTGACCAACATGGAGAAATCATGTCACTACTGAAATTACAAAAAAAAAAAAAAATTAGCTGGGCATTGTGGTGCATGCCTGTAATCCAATCTACTCCGGAGGCTGAGGCAGGAGAATCACTTGAACCTGGGAGGTGGAGGTTGCAATTCGCCGAGCTCGTGCCACTGCACTCCAGCCCGATTGATGGAGACTCCATCTTAAAAACAAAAAGAAAAGCAAAAACAAAAACAAAACAAACAAAAAAAAGCTAAGACATGGCCATACACATTAGTTTAGGCCTACACAGGGTCAGGATCATCAATATCACTCTCCCACCTCCACATCTTGTCCCACTGGAAGGTCTTCAGGTGCAACAGCATGGATGGAGCTGTCATCTCCTATATTTCCTATGATAACAATGCCTTCTTCTGGAATACCTCATAAAGGACCTGACTGAGGGTGTTTACAGTTAACTTTTTATATATATGTGTGTCTCTGTGTGTGTGTGTGTGTGTGTGTATGTGTGTAGAAAGAGTATAATCTAAAATAACAATAAAATATAGTATAATAAGTACATAAACCAGTAACATAGTTGTTTATTATCGTTATCAAGTATTATGTACTGCACATAATTATATTTGCTATACCTTTATATGACAGACAGCACAGGATGTTTGTTTGCTCTGGCATATCCACAAACACATGAGTAATACATTATGCTACAACATTAAATGTCTACAAGGTCACTAAGTAACAGGAATTTTCAACTCCATTATAATCATATGAAGCCACTGTCATACACGCTGTCTGTTGACCAAAATATCATTATGTGGCATGTGACTATATAAATATTTCTGGTTACTCAAATCTTTGATAATCCTATCACATCACATGACTGTATATTAGTAGCTCTTTACTCTTCTTATATCAAGGATTTGGAGATTCAGAGCTCTTCATATGCTCATTTGTGTAAACTTGCTATCTTTACTTCCTTTTCCTAGTCTCATATAATTTTTTAATTGCATCAATACTAATTTTCACAAGTTGCAGTTTCTCAAAATATCTACTATTCATTTAAAGAAAACCAAAATCAGAAACAGACATAACCTATTAAGTACCATGTGTCAGGCACTGTGCTGTTTATTAGAGCTAAACTGGTAAAGACGGTGCTTAGCTTTGGAAAGATTATAATGATAGAAACTTGTCTTCTTACTTGACCCCTGAACACCTTGACTCATTATGGTAGGCATTAACCTGAACTGATTTTCACCCTGAATACTTCTAGAAATTCTGCTGGGCAATTGTTTTATAATGACAAAATGCTATGTTTTGTCTTATGGGGAAAAAAGGCTACTAGTGGTGAACTTAAAATTATTCTGCTTAAAATTGTACATATTTGTCTTTCATAGCCTATATTGGATAGAGTATGGTAAAGAGTATCCATGATAATTTTTAGCTCTTATGACACTTTGAATTACTTGGCCAATATTTTGTCTTTATGGTGAGCCGCAACAACATGAGAAGCGTGTCTGCCTCTTTCACAGCCATACACTTACCCCTTGGCATAAGGCCTAAGACATTTGTTTTGAGCTTTACACAACATTATCTTGATTTCCTGATAAGATAAATAAGTAAATAACATATTGTGGACATATTTCTCTCTGTCTTGCTTTTTTTTTTTTTTTTAGACAGAGTCCCGTTCTGTCGCTTAGACTGGAGTGCAGTGGCACCATCTCGGCTCACTGCAACCTCTGTGTCCTGAGTTCAAGTGATTCTCCTGCCTCAGCCTCCTGAGTAGCTGGCATTACAGGCACCTGCCACCATGCTTGGCTATATTTTTTTTTGTATTTTTAGTACAGATAGGGTTTCAGCATGTTGGCCAGGATGGCCTCAAACTCTTGATCCTAAGTGATCCATCCACCTTGGCCTCCCAAATTGTTGGGATAACAGGCATGAGACACTGTGCCTGTCTGTGGACATATTTCTCAATGGTGAGAAATATATATAAATATATATTATTTATCATCATTAATGAAGGAATTATGTATCATAAAGACCAATGCTATTGTAATTGAGAATCTTTGGATATGATGATGAGATTGTCACAATGTGTAAAAGAGATGTAAGGACCCTATGTCCTCTTCAACTTGCAAGCTCTATTTTTACCCTTGATAAATTATAATCTGGCTAATAGTTTATTAGAGAAATAATGGTGATAATTTACCAAAAAATGTTGAAAATGGCTAACTCTTGAGGACTAAACTCTGATTTTTTTTTTTTTTTTTTATCTTGCCCAAATTCCTATCTAAAGGGTCTGGGGAGTCATGACCTACAAACCATAAATTCTCATCAGATGGGTTTCATTTAACCCTATATATTGTGACTTATTTTTCAACCTGACTCTGGCATAACATTATGAGACAAGGAAGAAAATCAAAATATCTTACCTCCAAAACATGTTTTTTGTCACATTTTGAAATGGCCCTGCAAGCTGTCCTTTGTGGGAGAAAATTCACATCTGTAAAGAATCCCTGTTAACATAGCTAGACTTTTTCCTTCCAGGCCCCTCCAATTCTGAATAGATTAACTAAGAGTCTAGCACCTTTTAAAGGATCTGAATAGGAAACATTTGTCATCTATTGTTTCTAAGGGCAGCATCTATGAGACTTCAAAAGAACGTTCGTCTCCACATCTTTTACCTTAACCTGAACATTTACTTTCTATTGATTCCAGGTCCTTAGACAAAAACTCAACCAATTGTCAACCAGAAAATTTTTTATAGCCTGGAAGCCTCCTCTTCCCCCTACCCCTGCTTCAAGTTGTCCTGCCTTTCTAGAACAAACCAATGTATTCCTTAAATGTATTTAATTGATATCTCATGCCTCCCTAAAATCTATAAAACCAAGCTGCACCCCAACGACCTTGGGCACATGTTCTTAGGACCTCCTAAAAGCTGTGTCATGGGCCATTGTCACTCATATTTGACTCAGAATAAATATCTCTTAAAATATTTTAGAGTTTAACTCTTTTCATTGATATTCCAATAACCTCATGACATATGAAAAAATGAGGCTGGATGGGATACAGTGACTTACCCAATAGCTCACTTTTTACCAATGGAAACCTAGGTCTCAAACCAAGATCCCCCAATAGTTTGGTTCTTTTAATAATAGCTTGCTATCCCATCTAGTCAATTCCTAGTTTTCCTGGTCACTGGATGTATTAGTTCGTTTTCATGCTACTGTGAAGAAATACCCAAGACTGGGTTATTTATAAAGAAAAGAGGTCTAATTAACTCACAGTTCTCATGTCTGGGGAGGCCTCAGGAAACTTACAATCATGACAGAAGGGAAAGCAAATACATCCTTCTTCACATAGAGGTAGGAAAAAGAAGCGCAGAGCAAAGTGGAGAAAGGCCTTTTAAAACCATCAGATCTCGTGATAACTCACTCACTATCAGGAGAACAGCTTAGGGGAATAACCCCCATGATCTAATCCCCTCCCACAAGGTCCCTTCCTCAACACATGGGGACTACAATTCAAGATGAGATTTGGGTGGGGACACAGAGCCAGACCATATCATTCCGCCCCTGGCCCCTCCCAAATCTCATCTTTCTCACATTTCCAAACACAGTTATGACTTCCCGACTGTTCCCCAAAGTCTTAACTCATTTCAGTATCAACCCCAAAGTCCAAGTCTATAGCCTTATCTGAGACAAGGCAAGTTCCTTCTGTGTAGGAGCCTGTAAAATTGAAAGCAAGTTAGTTACTTTCAAGATAAAATGGAGCTACAGGCATTGGATAAATGCACAAAATCCAGATGGAAAAATTGGCTGAAACGAAGGGGCTAGAGGCCTCATGCAAGCCTGAAATCCAATAGGGCAGTCATTAATTCTTAAAAGTTCCAAAATGATCTCCTTTGATTCCATGTCTCATATCCAGGTCATGCTGATGCAAGAGAGGTGGCCTCCCATGGCCTTGGGCAGCTCTTTCCCTGTGGCTTTGCAGGGTACAGCCCCCTCCTGCCTGCCTGCTTTCACAGGCTGGTGTTGAGTGCCTGTAGCTTTTTTCAGGCACACAGTGCAAGCTGTCAGTGGATCTCCCATTCTGGGGTCTGGAGGATGGTGGTCCTCTTTTCACACCTCTACAAAGCAGTGCCCCAGTGGGGACTCTGTGGGGAGGCTCTAACCCCACATTTCCTTTCTGCACTGCCCTATCAGAGGTTATCTATGAGGGTTCCACCCCTCAAGCACAACTCTGCCTGGAGCTCCAGGTGTTTCCATACATCCTCTGAAATCTAGGCAAAGGTTCCCAAATCTCAATTCTTGTCTTCTGCACACCTGTGAGACCAACACCACATGGAACCTGCCAGGGCTTGCACCCTCTAAGGCCATGACATGAGCTATACCTTGGCCCCTTTTATCCAGGGTTGGAGCTGCTGGAACACAAGGAACCAAGTCCCTAGGATGCACACTGCAGAGGGGTCCTGCACCTGGCCAACAAAACCATTTTTTCCTCCAAGGCCTCAGACCTATGATTGGAGGGGCTGCCACAAAAGTCTCTGACATGCCCTGGAACATTTTCCCAATTGTCTTGGTGATTAACATTTGGCTCCTCGTTACTTATGCAAATTTCTGTAGCCGGCTTGAATTTCTCCCCAGAAAATGGGTTTTTTTTTTCTACCGCATTGCCAGACTGCAAATTTTCCAAACTTTTATGTTCTGTCACCTGTTGAATGCTTTACTGCTTAGAAATTTCTTCTGCCAGATACCCTGAATCATCTCTCTCAAGTTCTAAGTTCCAAAGATCTCTAGGGCAGGGGCAAAATGCCACCAGTCTCTTCACTAAAGCATAGCAAGAGTGACCTTTATTACAGTTCCCATAAAGTTCTTCATGTCCATGTGACTCAGCATGGACTTCATTGTCCATATCTCTATCAGTATTTTTGTCAAAGCCATTCAACAAGTCTCTAGGAAGTTCCAAACTTTCCCACATTTTCCTGTCTTCATCTGAGCCTGCCAAAATGTTACAGTCTCTGCCTATTACCCAGTTCCAAAGTCGCTGCCACATTGTTGGATATCTCTATAGCAGTGCTCCACTACTTGGTACTAACTTACTACATTAGTTTGTTTTCATGTTGCTATGAAGAAATACCCCAAGACTGGGTAATTTATAAAGGAAACAGGTTTAATTTACTCACAATTCCACATGACTGGGGAGGCCTCAGGAAACTTACAATCATGGCAGAAGGGGAATCAAACACGTGCTTCTTCACATAACAGCAGGAGAGAGAAATGCTGAGAGAAGTGGGGAAAGGCCCCTTATAAAACCAACTGATCTCGTGAGAATTCACCATCGGAACAGCATGGGAGAACCGCCCCCGGGATCTAATCACCTTTCATGAGTATTCTCCCCCAACATGTGGGAATTACAATTTCAATTACAATTTGGATTACAATTCAAGATGAGGTTTGGGTGGGGACACAGAACCAGACCATATCACTGGATAACCAGTGCAAAAACTGTACAATAGTAATTATATTAGCCTAAGATTTCTCATATATTCATATGCTCTTCCTTTTGGATGCATTTTTTTCTATAATAAATTTTTTCCTATAATAAGTGTTTTCTATAATAAATGTTAACAATTTTATTCCACATGAGATTTTGATTATAAGCAACCTTATTAAATCCTTAATGGATGTAGTCTGAGACACAGATAATAAGTAACTCAAAAATAAATTGTATCACTTAACTTTTTCATATACAAACTTCCCTTATTTTCCTCCATTTATGTATATAGTTTTGTCTCCCTTTTTTTAACTTCTCAATCTTCATTTTTTGAAAACTATTAAGAATTTCAAAGTACTATCGTAACTAACAATTGTCCTAGAAGCTGGTTGTCTTTGCCTCATTCTGCTCTCTTCAACACACTCACTTTAGTAAATGGTGATTACTAAGCATTAAACCAAAATTGGGCTGTTTTCTCACAGTCACATAGATGAAAACAAAGTAAATTTTACTCTAGAGTCTGTGTCAAAATAAAGGGGTAAAAGTGTAAACACAGGTAACAGTAAAAAATAATGTAGATGAGGTTGATGATGGTGATAGTAGTGTTTATTAGGAGATAGACACTCCTCCAAGATTTAACATAGTTTATCTCATTAAATCCTTATTGCAGATAGTTGTCGATGCACCCATGCCATGTTGCTTTCTTTGGCTCAACTAAATTCATCTTCAGTTGAGGTGGACAATTTTTAGGATGCTGTTTCCTTCCTCAAATGCTGCATCTCTCTGGTTTCCTTACTGCGTTTATCCAGAGCCATGGGAGTTTTCCCAGCCTGCAGCCAGGGCATCATGGAAATGTCAGGACATTAATGCATCCAGTGGTAAACCTTAACCAATGAAGGATGACAGTTGTTTGATGAATACCCCTGTTTCTCCACCCCTTGGTAAAACAACTCTGCAGCACATTCAGCAAAGTTACCCAGAAGAATTCAGTAGCCCGCAGGGGTAGTATTCATTGATGAATAGTTTATTTCTCTTTTTCTATCTCACATCCCCACCCCTCTTTTCAGTACTTTCAGGTATTGAAGAACTACCTGCTCTTAAGCCTGACTTGGCATTTGCTTTGGGGGACAGAGATGGGTCTAAACAGTAAGCCTCAGGATGATATTCTCGAATAGGAGCATTTTCTAGTCAGATAAAAACAAGGGGCTGATGTCTGCTCTTTGGGGTGGTGATAACTCATGTCATGTTGAAGCATCACAACTACTGACTTTCACATATGGTGAATTGAAGTGAAATACAAGTGGAAGGGAAATGACTGGTGCAAAGGCATGCTTAGGCATGCTGATAGCTTATGGAAAATAACATGGATATGTCAGAACTACATAGGCAAAGTATTGAGAAAGAAGTCAGAAAGCTCATGACAATGAACATATTAGCCAGAATATATTAGGTGAGAATAGAAAAGCCACTGAGTGACTGTGTTCCCAGAGAGCCCAAGGCACTCCCTTTAAGAAACAAATAAATAAAATGCTATAGGGGTGATACGATAACAGTATTGTTAAGCTCAATTCTATTTTATTTTTAATTTTTTGGTTGGCATACTCTGTAAGCTATTTTTGATTAGGGATACTGCTATGGAAGTAGAATCCACTGTGTCAATAGGTGGTAGAATTTTAGAAAATATAAGACCAAGTTATAGCACCATCAGACAAAGATTATTGGAAGTAAGGTCAAGTTAACATTCAGAAGGCCTTGAACCTCCAGAGATTTGTGGTAATGGCCAGTAAATCTTGGTGTCTCTAGGACTGATATAAATGGGAAGCTCACAAACATATTTCTTGATTTTATAACAAAACAAAATGTTAAGAGCTGGTCATCACAAAGCTATGTCAGCTGCTGCAGTGAAAAAAATCATGATCACATTAAGTTTTTGGTCTGAGGCTGACAGTAGAAAGGAAGATAGAATGACCTTGATAAAGAAGCCTATGATACTCTGCAAATGTATGCAATAAATATAATTCCCCATTTCTTCTGCAAAGGAACATATAACCAGTGTTGTGCTGGAGCCAGCTTGTACCAGCATCAAGAGCAAATTGTGCATATCTCCTCCTAACTTTATGTTTAATGACATGATGTTGGTAGATTTAATTAGAACTTTATAAAAGTCCCACAGGGGTGGAAGTTTTTATACCATGGAAATTAGCAAATGCTATAAATCAAAGTTTTATTTTTTTTTGGTCAAAAATCTGACTGTTAAACATTTAACAGGCCATCACTACCTGTTACACTAGAGTACACTAAAGTAACTGTATTTTGGAGCGAATGAAAATATCCAGATATTTCTAGATATTTTGAATCCGTGTTATGAATTGGTAGTGATACCAAGAGATTCAAAATGTCCTCTTTTAAAATCATGGTATACGGTAGGTATAGGGTAGGTAATAAGTGGAGTCATGGTCCCAGGCTATATCACAATGACTCCACTGGGTATACAAACTCACCTTATGGTAATTTCCCCATCCTTGAGTTTATAATTGGGATAGATATACTTAGCAGCCAAAGTAGAGAGCAAAAATTATTATGCTCTAAAAGGTACAGTAGAAGCCCCTGAAATTATCTACCACCCCTGGCCAAGAAAGCAAGTCAGAAGTAATTCAAGATCCCAGCTGGAATTTCAGAAATCGGTGCTACTCTAGAAGACTTAAAGAATATAAAGTGGGCCTATGCCATATTCATTTAATTTAATGAAATGGCCTTTGCAAAACCCAGATGAATAATGGCAGATGTTAGTATATTACTATAAACTTCACCAAATAGTAGCCCCAACAACAGGTCTCTTATGTGAGCCAGGTCCTACAAAGGACAGCCCACAAGTAATCAAGTTTCTCAACACAGCCAGTGAGCCACCATGAGTGCATTCCTTATAAATTTAGTAAAAGCACTATACAGATCGGGGTAACTGTCCCAGTTATCATGAGGATGTGGTTTGGTCCTCTGAAATGGGGGCAGGGAGGAACATGTTTGAAACATGGATGATTTGCTAGGGTTTCTTTAGTGCTTTCATGCCTGTTGGTCCATTCCAGGAGTAAGGGGATAATAGCATGACTAGTGTAAACTAACCAGGGCTGTAACCCTCTATGGATAAGTTTTAGGATCACTGTATTGGTCAATATAAAGATAAAAGAGAAAATCATATTGAGTGACAGAAAAGGAAATTGATGAAGATCAATTTTGTTCTTGGGAAGGAAGCAGCTGAAACAGCAGTTTATTCCATTTATCCTCACATTTTAGGTCTTTTTAAGAAATTGTGGATGACCTTTATCTTGGATCATCAAGTCAACAGAGTGGATCCAATATGTGGCATGAATAGATCAGTTTGGTGTAAGTTGTGAGATTTTTTAAAATAATTCTGCTCTCTGATCCAGAATATTTCCAGATTAAAGCCATCAGTCCAAATCTGGCTTTAATCATTGCTTTGGTGGACATTTTCTGGGATTATAACCGCTTTCCATCTTGAGTGACTGCATCTCACTGCCACTCTGTCTGAGGGTTTGCTCTACCCATAAGAAAAGGTCTAACCTTCAACCAAATGATAGATGAGACTCAGTGGATAAATGCCCAAGTTTTCTCACCTCTTGTTGCAATAATTGTCAGGCAAATTCTACATAGTTCTTTAAGGGATCCCCAACAAGACTGAATAGCAGTATTTCATCTATTGATGCAGAATCTGAGGCTTTTCTCTTTCCCTATCTGACATTTCCCACTCGCTTCCTTGTGCTTTTGAGATCACTTCACATAAAAACTATCTGTACCCAAATTTCATCACAGTGTATGTCTCGGATTAGAGTTGGGATAAGTGTCCTTCCTTCTCTTTAATGTATTTTTAGATCAATCCCCTGTCATCCACCTTCTTAAACTGCCACCCTCGGCTTTGAATCTTCTTTGTAATCTACACCTTTATTGATTCTAGATGATTTCAATACATAGTAAGTGATTCTTCTGGCAACTTGACATGTCAGGTCTCGAACTCCTTTCCTCTGGTATTGGCCACATTCTAATTGCAGTGGCACCACTAATTGTAAACCTTCCATAATCTCAAAATCACCCATTTTATTGCTACCATCTGCTAATTTTCTGTTCACTCTCTCTAGTACTCAGATTCTACCAATTCTTCAACCACAGTGAAACTTAAAATTTAATGATACAATGATTTAACTATATTTCCATCTTTCTGTACATTCTCAAAATCTTCTCTAGGAGACTAAATTCCATGGATTACCATTAGTCTCACTTTCACACTCTTTTATCCTTTTATTGTATGGCTAAGCACTAAGTCTGATAAACTATAATTCCCTGTGTACATTTTTTCTATTCTGAAGCAGCTAAACATGGCTCAAACCAAACATTCATGGCAAAATGATGCATTTTAAGCCCATGTTAACATGTCTCAGATAAATTCCTGATGATGTCATGTAAACCTCCTATATTTTTCTATCCCATGCACTATTCTACACACTTAGATGCCTAACGATATGTTTTTTATTCTCTTTTCACTTCAGAACCTGCTTTTTCATCTTCACATGCAGCTTTCGATTTTGTACCCAGCACTGCAGATAAAATTATAAGCAATTAGATAAGAATTTCCACAGTACCTGTCACTATGTCTACCTACATACCTGCTTCTGTTCCATATTACCTCCCTTTATTTCTGTTGTTATGAAAGAAAAATCAGAACTTCTTTGTATGGCAAAAATGTTATTTGAGGAGCAGGCTTCATCTCTTCTTACCTATTCAAGGTAATTGATGTAGAAACATTCCTCCCCTTTCTTTCCCTCGTCATCATCATCCTCTCCTTACTAGATTATCTCATTTAGCAAAGATTTATTCTCCAATTTGTACATGTAAACATGTTTAAACATGAGAGTGGGTATATTTGTGTATGCAGACATGAATATAGATGGAAGGAGAAATGCTGTATAGATGTGGCTTTGATAAATTAACATTCTCTTAATCATACTTCCCCAGATTATTGTGTCATTAATATTCTCCTAATTAGAGAAAGCAACCCTATAAAGATCTATATGTATTCACTATCTCTAATTTTTCTCTTTTCTCTTAAACATACCCAACAAAGACTTCTTTTTCTCCATCATGTTACAAAAAATGTTTCCGACTGAGGTCATTAGTGACCTCCACATTGCTAAATCCAATTGCCACTTCTCACTCGTTGACTTTTATTAAACTATAAGCACTGTTTGACACAGTGTGGCACTTCATCTTTCTTTCTTTATTTGGTCTCCAGGATACCATGTTTTATGGATATTCATTTTCCCTCATTGCCTACTTCACATTCTCTTCAATCTCTTAACACTAGTTTCCCAGTTTGTAGTCTTTGGTCTTCTCTATCTACGTTAATTCTCTTGATGGGCTTATTCCACCCAAAAACCTTGCATTCCACCTATACACTGACAGTTACCATGTTAATATCTCAAGTTAAAACATTCCTCTGAAAGCTATATATGTTTATGCAAATGTCTACTCCTCTACATTTAGAAGTCTAGTAGACATCCCAAATGGAACATGTACAAAACTAAAGCTCTCTCTCTTATCTTAAGCCTCCATATCCAATCTATCTGTTATAAATCTTTTAACAACTACCTTCAAAATATGTCTAGAATCTAACTTTCACCATTCCCACCACTCTGTGCTAGTCTACAGTTTTCGGATATGTTTCCAGAACATAGACCAAAGCCTGGAACATAGTCATTTCTTTAAAAATATTTTCTAAAAATAAAATAACTATTTATGACTTCCTGTAATATTGAGTAGGTTGGATTTTCCAATCTCCCTGCTGATAATAATTGCAAACTCCAGGAGAAATACATTTTTAAAAACTACTTACAGACATGGAAAATAAATAAAAATAGGCAAACCTGGAAGATATTTGACCCATGAAGAAAAAGTCAAATGCACTGAGTGCTAACCAAAATGACATTCTTTTACTACTGAGGACACTGACTAGTCTACGTAATATGTAGCAACCAGAGCTCAAACAGCAAGCTGCAGTCTTATTGGCTAATGAGTCATAAGTTGGAGTTTGAGAATGCTACAGTGACTAGACATCCAGGAGGAATCCAAGAAATGAGCCCCAAACCAAGTTAAAGAGGAAAAAGTTCTTCAAATTTTAACTTACACCTGAACTATGCATGTGTGGGTGAGAATCCAAGAAGCTCAGAGTGGAAGCAACCGGTACAATGCCATAATGGTAGAGCAGAGATTTCAGTGGCTGCCCATTGCAGGAGACAGAAATTACAGTGCAGTCCCACATATATAGAGTGCCTTCCTTGGCAAATGCATTGGGTTTTTCATTGACGCCTAGAAAGACCACATATTAGAAGTACAATCTACATCCAAGACTAAATGGTTTACCCTAGGACTGAGACCAAAATGGAACTAGACCTGCTCTAAAATAAATAAACAAATCAATAAAAGCCTCCACAAATGTAAGGTAATATGTTAGCAATTTAAATGCCCCAGAACATAAAATCAACATTCTTCCAAAGGAAATAGCAGAATTCAGAATTTCTTTGTGTCATTCACAGTATCACAATGTTTAAAGAAATTTACCAGACATCTGAAGAAATAGGAAAATATGGGTCATAATCATGAAAAATGAATAAAATCATAATTACATGTTATCAAGGATTGGCAGAAAAAATTCAAAAATAATTATAAATTTGTTTAACAATCCACAAAAAAATGAGTATAATAAAATTTTTAAAAGAGCATATTAGGAGATACATATTAAGTCAAATACACAATCTATAAGAAAGGTGAGTATAAGTGAATCAGGGTAGAGAAAAAAATTAGCAAAGCCTCAATAAACTATTTGTCATTATCAGACCATAACATATTTGTAATTGGAGACCCATAAAGAGAAGAGAGAGAAAATGGAATAAAAAATTATATATTAACAGAGATATTAGCCAATTACTTTCCAGAGTTCATCAAAAAACAGTAATTTACATATCCAAGAATCTCAGTGAATTCCAAAAGCGATAAATGTGAGAAAACTAGACCTAACCATATCATGTTGAAACTGCTTAAAACTAGAGAAATTTAAAAATAGTAAAAGAGGCACAAAAAGAAGAAAATTTACATAAAGAGAAACAATGATTAAGAAAGAGACAGACATAATAAAGTCATAAAAAATGTTTTAAATTACTGAAACAAAGAAAAACAGAACAAAACCAGCAAACAAAATGTCCCACAACTTTCGACCAAATATTTTCTCTCTAGTAAAAATGTTGAGTTAAAGAAAATATAATTTCAGATAAACAAAATCTGGGAAAATGTATCATCAAGCAATCCATACTACAAGTAAAGCTAAAGAAATTTCTTATGCTGAAAAGGAAATAATACAATCTTGGAATCTGAATCATCAAGAAGGAATGAGAACACTGGTCATGTGAAACATGTGGGTAAATATAGAGAATGTTTTATCTTTCATTTTTTAAAAATCTCTAAAAGTCACTTGAATGTTTAAAGAAAAAAGAAAAAAATCATATAGCAGGACATATATGTAGAAGTAAAATATATGGCAATAACAGTACAAAGGCTGAGAGAAAATTAGGTCCAATTATTCTGTTATAGGGTCCTTACATTGTATATAAAATATCCTGATATTGATTAAAATAAAACTGAGAACTAAAGGGTGAATATCTTAATCCCTAAAGCACCTATTTGGGAAAATAAAAAACAAGGAAGCATAGCAAAATAGCTAATACTCAATCCAAATGAAAAAGGAAAAAGAAAGAAAGAAGGAAAAGATAATGAAGAATAGGAGCACAGTAATTGGAAGAAAATAAAAAGAAAGATAAAGGATAAAAAACTAAACACAAATATGAGCAATATCAATAATTACACTAAATGTAAATGGAGTAAACACTCCTATTAACTCTGTAAACAGGCAGAGATTCAGAGATTATCAGACTAGATTTTCAGACTAGATAATAAAGTCAAGAAGCGACTATAAATCCATGTGTCTGTTTTTGTACTAGTATTATGCTGTTTTTGTTACTGTAGCCTTATTGCTTACTTTGGAGTGGAGAAATATGATGCCTCTGGCTTAGCTCTTTTTGCTTAAGATTATTTTGTCTATTCAGGCTCTTTTTTGATTCCATATGAATTTAAAAATAGGTTTTTTTTTTCAAATTCTGTAAAAAAATATTGGTAGTTTGATAGGAATAGCTTTGAATGTGTAGACTGCTCTGAGCAGTATGGCCATTTTAACAATATTGATGCTTCCAATCCATGAGCATGGAATGTTTTTCTATTTCTTTGTGTCATCTATGATTTCTTTCAGCAGCATTTTGTAGTTTTCCTTGTAGAGATGTTTCACCTCCTTTGTTAGATGTATTCCTAGGTATTTTCTTTTTTTGTGTGTGGCCATTGTAAATGGAATTGCATTCTCGATTTGGCTCTCAGCTTGAATGTTGCTGGTATATAGAAGTGCTACTGATTTTTACACAAAACAGATATGTATATCAATGAAACAGAATAGAGATCTTAAAAATAAAGCCTCACATCTACAACCATCTGATCTTTGACAAAAAGTTGGCAAAAATAAGCAATGGGGAAAGGACTCCCTATTCAGCAAATAGCACTAGGATAGCAGGCTAGCCATATGGAGAAAAATGGAACTGGACCCTTACCTTCAACCATACCCCAAAATTAACTCTAGATGAATTAAAGATTTAAATGTAAGACCTTAAACTATAAGAATTCTAGAAGAATACCTAGGAAATACCACTCTGGATATTGGCCTTGGAAAATAACTTATGACTAAGTCTACAATAGCAATTGCAACAAAATCAAATCTGCCAAGTGAGACCTACTTAAAATAAAGAGGTTCTGGAAAGCAGAAGAAACTACCAACAGAGTAAACAGACCACCTACAGAATGGGAGAAAATATTCACAAATTATTATGGATACAACAAAGGTCTAATATCCAAAATCTATAAGGAATTTGATCAATTCAATAAGCTAAAAACAAATAACCCCATTAAAAAGTGGACAAAAGACATGAGCAAATATTTCTCAAAAGAAGACATACAAGCAGCCAACAAACATGAAAAAATGTTCAACATCACTCATCATCAAAGAACTGCAAATCCAAACCACAATGAGATGTCATCTAACACCAGTCAGAATAACTATTATTAAAAGTCAAAAGATGACATGATTATGAGGCTGCAGAGAAAAGGGAATGCTTGTACATTGTTGGTGTCAGTGTAAATTAGTTCAGCCATTGGGGAAAGCAGTTTGGAGATTTCTGAGAGAACTTAAAACAGAAACCATTCAACGCAGCAATCCCATTGCTGGGTAGCCAAATGAAAATAAAACCTTCTACTAAAAAGCCACATGCACTCATATGCTCATCACAGCACTATTCACGATAGAAAAGGCATAGAATCAACTGAGGCGCTGATCAGCAGTAGATTGGATAAGTAAAATGTGGTACATACGCATCATGGAATACTAAACAGCAATACAAAGAACAAAAACATGTCCCTTGCAGCAAGATGTATGCAACTAAAGGGCATTAGCCTGTGTGAATTAACACAGAAGCAGAGAGCTAAATACCACATATTCTCCCTTATAAGCGGAACCTAAACATTGTGCACACGTGGACATCAAAATGGAAACAACAGACACTCGGACTACTAGAGGGGCATACAGAAAGGGGGGCAAGGGCTGAAAAACTACCTATTGGGTATTATGCTCACTACCTGGTTGAAAAGATCATTTGTACCCCAATCCTCAGCATCACACAAGATATCCATGTAACAAACCTGCACATGTACTCCCTGAATCTAAAATAAAAGTTGAAATTACTTTTTTTAACAAAGAACCAGCTATAACCTGATTATAAGAGGAAATTTTAAATGCAAAGAAACAGACAAGGTGAAAGTGAAGGATGAAAAAACAATATGCTATGAAACCACTAAATCTGTGAAAGCACTTATAGCTATGTAATATATAAAATAGACCTCAAGACAGAGTATTATCATAAATAGTCATTTTATAATGATGAAAGATCAATTCATCAAGAAGATGAAAGAATCCTGAATGCATAGGCACCTAGTAACAGAAATTCAAAATACATGAAGACAAAATTAACAAAATAAAATCCTAATTTTAGTTTAAGATTTTAATAATCCTTTCTCATAAGTTAATAAATAAGAAAAATTATCTCTCAGTAAAGATATAGTAGACATCTATCAGCCTGCTTTAATAGGTGTTTCCAGAATATTAATTTAACATCTGCACAATACTAATTTGTTTCAAGTGCATACAAAACATTCGCTGAGATATGCCACATGCTGGACCATAAAGTATGTATCAATAGATTAAAATAACTGAAATCACAAAAAGGCTATATCTTGACAATGAGAAATTAAATTAGAAATCAATAACAATAATATCTCAAAAAATTTTCAAATATTTGAAAATCTTTAAAGATGCTTCTAAATTACATGTAGGTCAAAGAAGAAATTATAATGGAAATTTAAAAAATTTGACAATAGATAATACTGGAAGTACAATATATCCAAATTTGTAGAATGTAGCTAAAGCAATTTTCAAAAGGAAATGAATAGCTTTAATTTCTTACATTATGGAACAAGAAAACCTTAATATTTATTACGTAAGTTTCCAACACGAGTAGCTAGAATAAGAAAATTAATTCTAAATAAGTAGAAAAAGGAAATTAAAAAATGAATTTAATTTAATATAACACAGATTATCAATAGAGAAAAATAAAAAATGTCAAAATTAGCTCTTTTCAAATATTATTAAAATTAACTGATAAATTTTTAAAATAAAGAGAGAAAAGATAAATTACCAATTTCAGGAATGAAAGATTTTATATAAATTAAAAAGAATAATAAAGAAGTATTATGAGGAAATGTGTGCTAATAACTGTTAGCGTCTAAAAGAGACAAATTATTTGAAAAACACAACTTTATGAAAGTTGAATTAAAAAAATAAAAAAATAATAAATATAAAAACCCCCCTATACTGAAAAATCCAGGCTTAAATCACTTCACTGATAAATTCCATCAAATATTTAAGTGTACATAACACCAATATTATTCAACCTCTTTCAGAAAAGGCAAAAGGAAAGAGTATTCTGTAATTCATTTTCTGAGCCCAGCATAATCCTGTCACTAAAATGGAACAAGGACATTACAAAGAAAATTGCAGTCTAATATTTATCATGAACAGACATGCAAACATCTTCAATAAAATATTAGCAAATATAATTCAGCAATATTCATAATAAACAAGTATGTTTTATCGCAGTAATGTAAGATTGGATTAATGTTCA
This sequence comes from Symphalangus syndactylus, assembly GCF_028878055.3. NCBI lineage: Eukaryota > Metazoa > Chordata > Mammalia > Primates > Hylobatidae > Symphalangus > Symphalangus syndactylus. Next base: position 26,390,512 of record NC_072425.2, read on the forward strand.
AAATTCAACAATGCAATTTGCTGCATTCACAGAATAAAAGAGATAAAACAAACAAACAAATATAGTAAAGGCAGGAAAATAATCTGAAAAGCTCAACGCTTGTAAAAACTATCAGCAAAATTGAATAAAAACATTCTCTTAAATTTATAAAGACAATCTGTGAAAAATTAAAACATCATAATTGATGTATTATAATACATTGACTATTTTTCTCTTAAGATTTTGAGAAAAGTAAAATAAATATGCTTTCATCACTTCTATTGAATATTGTACTACTGGTATGATAAGGCAAGTAAAAGAAGTGAAAATAAGGATTGGAAAGAAGGAAGCAAAATAAACTGTGTTTACTGAAAGTATAATTACATAGAAAACTATAAAGAATGTACAACGCTCAAACACACCCCAACATATAAACTAGCACAAATAAGTAATCTTAGCATAGTCATTAGATACAAGACCAATATAAAAAATCAACTGTATCATAAAATTTCAAGACGTGGAAAACAGTTACCACAAAATAATGTCATTAATTATGATCGAAAGTCATATTACTTAGGTAAAAAATTTAATGAAAAAATGTAGAAAATCTCTACACTGAATACGACACATAACAAATACTTCAGAGAGAAATCTAGACCTGAGTGAATGAGAGATATACCTGGTTCAAGAGCTGACTGTATATTAAGATATTAGTTTCCCCCAAACTGATGTTTTTTTCAATTCTATTCCAATCAAAATCCCAGCAGTGTTTTTTTGTAGAAATTAACAAGCAGATTCTAATATCTATAAGTGATTACAAATAGCTCAGAATAACCTAAACAATGTTTCAAAAACAGACATAGATGGAGACTCATATTTCTGAATGTAAAGACTATGAACTACAGTAGTGAAGACGATGTAGTACTGGTGTAAGGACAGGCAAGTAGAATAATGGACCAGAGAGATTCCTAAAATAAACTCACATATATATTGTCTACTGATTTCAAGAAATGGTTCCAAGGTAATTTAGTAAGTAAGAATAATTTTTTCTCAACAAATGACATGTTATAAAATTGGATCTGATTTAAACACGCACACACACACACATGCACTTACTTCTACCTCACACCATATATAAAAGTTATTTTAATATTTATCATAAACCTAATTGAAAAAATCTAAAACTATAAAATTTTCATTAAGGAAAGAAAAAAATCTTGAAAACTTGTGGTAAACAAGTATTTCTTTTAGAGAGGATAAAAGAAAAGCCCACCACAAAAGAGGGAAAAAAGGTAAACTGAACTTCATCAAAGATAAGTATTTCTGTTCTTCAAACGATACTGTTAAGGAAATAAAAAGACAAATCAAAGACCTGAAGAAGATACTCACTATATATATGTGTGTGTATATATAGGTAAAGGATTATATTCAGAAAACATGGTAATCAGCCATAAAATGTAATAAAAATATAAATAATCTAATTTTCAATGGTACTGTTGCCCAATCATACCTCAAAAGAAAATATATAGATAGCCAATAAGCACAATTAATGTTCCTCCATTTATCATCACAAAATTAAATTAAATCCACAATTATACTTTACAGTCACTAGAATGGTTGATATTAAAAAGTCTTTAAATACCAAACATTGATGAGGATGTGGAACAGCTGGAATTTTCGCACATTGCTAGTAGAAGTACAAAACACAATGACTACTTTTGAAAACTACTTAGAAGTTTCTTATAAAGGTAAATTTACAGCTACCCTAAAACCCGGTAACTCCACGCCAATGTGATTACATGAAAACACACATCCACAAAAACATCTTGAATAAGAATATTCATATTAGCATTATTCATAATAGTAGAAAGCTGGAGGCCGGGCACGGTGGCTCACGCTTGTAATCCCAGCACTTTGGGAGGCCGAGGCGGGCGGATCACGAGGTCAGGAGATCGAGACCACGGTGAAACCCCGTCTCTACTAAAAATACAAAAAAAAAAAAAAAAAATAAGCCGGGCATGGTGGCGGGCGCCTGTAGTCCCAGCTACTCAGAGAGGCTGAGGCAGGAGAATGGCGTGAACTCAGGAGGCAGAGCTTGCAGTGAGCCGAGATTGCGCCACTGCACTCCAGCCTGGGCGACAGAGCAAGACTCCGTCTCAAAAAATAAAAAAATAAAAAAAGAAAGCTGGAAACAATCCGAATTCCACCAACAGAGGATTGGATAAAGTAACTGCAAACTATTAATACAATGGAATTTTTTTCAGAAATATAAATAATTTTTCATACATATAATAACACTATTGATTTTCAAAAACATATTGAGTAAAAGAAGACAGATATGACAAGTAGCATTTGGCTACACTGAAATGAATTTCTAGAACTGGCAAAACCAGGCTATGCTAAAAGAACTCAGTTAAGTGATTGTCTGAAGGGAAGGGTAGATGTACAGCAAAGGTGCCTGAGACAACTTCCTCAAGATATGAAAATTTCTCGATTTGAGTGTTGGTTATTTTGGGTATAGATTCTCAAAACTCAACAAACTCTAAACTCAAAATATGTGCAGTTCAGGTACATTTATCTCAATTATTATTATTTTTTTTGATAGGGTCTTGCTCTGTTGCCCAGGTGGTAATGTAGAGGCATAATTACAGCACACTGTAGCCTTGACCCCTAGGCTTAAGGGATCCTCCTACACTGCCTTCTGAGTAGGTGGGATTATAGGCACACATCACTGTGCCCAGCTAATTTTTGTATATTTTTGCAGAGACGGAGCCTGGCTGTGTTACCCAGGTTGGTCTTGAACTCCTGGGATCAAATGATCCTCCCACCTTGGCCCCTCAAAGTGCTGAGATTACAGGCATGTGGCATGATGCTGGGCCTCAATTAAATTTTTTAGTTGAGGTAGCTAACATGTGTTTATTGAGTGCTTCCAACATGCCAGGTTATTATTTTAAGCACTTACATCAATCATGTTACTTATTTTGCAGAGCAATCTTATGGATGCTCTTTCTCATCGTACAGAAGAGGATACTGAGGTGCTGGTAAGTTTGTCACAGTCAGACAACAAAAACATTGCAGAGCTGAGAGTCTATTCCAGGCAGTTGTATAACAGAGCAAGGACTCTTAATGTCTATGCTGTAATCAAACCCTTCCAAACATCTACAACCTTTCACAATGATTGACACTCGGCTCTGAAGGGTCAAAGTTCATAATCATCCCCTGCCAGGACTGAAAAGTTGCCATCACATAGTGGTTGTTTGGAATGGAAATGAACGCTGAAGGATGTCTGCAATGAATGGTGAGGAAAGATATTACAAGTTAAATGGTGACTAGAGGCTCCAAACAGCATCTTTGAACCCCAGGCAGCAAGGCAGGCTGTCAAGAACCATCAAGGGGAGAGAGTCGCTCAGCATGAGGCTGATACGATAGCACCTAGAATACTATAAACAATTCTGGGTATCTCAACACGAGAGAGCTGTCAAGGAATTGGAAGAGATTCAAAGAGCATCAGGGAGTATGATGAAATGACTGGAGGGATTTATTTATGAGAAAAGATTAGAAGAATTAAGTACTACGTACATAGATGGGACATAACTAAGGAGGGACATACTAACAACATAAATATTTGAAGGACACACACACAGGAGAAGCAGAAAGATTGTTAATGTTGCCCCATGGAGGTTTAAATAGAAATTAGACGATGTAACATAGAAATTAAAATGTTGTCCAAGTATCAGGATACATGTCCTGACAATGAGGTCAATTAAACTTTGAAGGAGCTCCCCAGAGGACACGTAGCAATGCAGTTGTCAGAGCCATTGACCATTAGTCCTGATACAGAGTAACAACATTCTAAATACTCTTGGCTCTAGAAGGAGAAAAATGTGATTCTGTAGAGAAATTGTCCCTACCTCTTTAGGTATATCAGGGATAATAACAGTGAAGCTATTTGCAGTGCTTCAAGTACCTTATTTTAAATACCAGCAGTGATTCTTTGTGAGAGGTATTCCACTTTCTTTACAAATCAGGGATGCTGAAGTTCAGAGAAGTTTTATAGATCTTGCAGATGTTAAGGTACAAAGCAGAGTCCATTCCAGTGTTTAGAACTTCAAAGCTTATATCTTTTCCACAAAGAGATAGATATGAGCAAGTCCTGTGTTGGACATCTTGAATATGTGGCTGGTAATTCTTTGCAACAAAAAAACTAGTTGTCAATGCCTGAAGTGCCCAAGAGAATACTCATCTGACACAAGACAATCTTAGGCAACAGCTGGATTTCAGGACCACAAATATGTTTTAAAAGGTGTTATCAAGCTTCATAAACTTTTCCCTGGGAAATGTCTGTTTCGTCACACATCCCTGCATTGTGAAATTGCAAAGTCTCACAAAACTTTATATCTACTTTGGCTCATTAACTTATGCACTCATAATTTATTTACTAGTTGAGTTCTATATATGCATTGGGCATTGTAGTGAGAATACAGCTATGAATAAATCAAAGTTCAGGCCCTCAAGAAGCTTACATTCTAGTTGTGGAGAAACGTAATAAATAAATACAAATGTAAGAAAATAACAGGCCATGATAGGTGCAATTAAAAAATTATAAAACAGAATGAAGAGATGGACTAGGAGGGGGGCAGCAATTAGCAAGTTTAGACCTGGAGGTCCATGAATGCTGCATTACAGAGAAGTAGCATTTAAAAAGAGACACGACTGAACAAGGAAGTGAGCGTCATAAAAGTCTGGAAAAAGGAATGTCAGGCAGAGGAATGCACAACGGCAATTTCTGGGGTTGGATGAGTTGGTCTGTTTGAAAAACAATAGTCAAGAGGTCACTGTGACTGAGTGAGAGGAGGGAGTAGAAAAGATTGAGATACGAGATGAAGACAGGGACTGGACTCTAAAGGATCAGCTCTTCTTATTCTGACTGCAATCAGAAATTATTGGAAGGTTTTGAGCAGAGAAGTAATATGATCTCTATTATGTTTTTAAAATAATATTTCTGGGGGCTGGGTGCAGTGGCTCACGCCTGCAATCCCAGCACTTTGGGAGTCTGAGACAGGTGGATCACCTGAGGTTGGGAGTTCGAGACCAGCCTGACCAACAAGGAGAAACTCCGTCTTTACTAAAAATACAAAATTAGCCTGGCGTGGTGGCACACACCTGTAATCCCAGCTACTCAGGAGGCTGAGGCAGGAGAATTGCTTGAGCCTGGGAGGCAGAGGTTGCGGTGAGCTGAGATTGTGCCATTGCACTCCAGCCTGGGCAATAAGAGCAAAACTCTGTCTCAAACAAAAACAAACAAACAAACGAACAAAAAATCCTTCTAGGTATTGTGTTGAACAAGGACTGTAGGTAAGTAAGGATGAAATCAGAGAGACCAGTTAATGGACTACTGCTCTAATTCAGATGAGAGATAATGGTAGCTTGGACCAGGGTGGCAGCAGGAGAGAGAAGGAGAAATGGTCAGATTTTTATAGTATATCCAAAAGAATTGTCCAGTGAGTTGGGATGAGAGATAAAAACATATACCGCTATATAATACATCATGTTCCATTGCAGGTACCTTTTCTCTGTCTTCACTTCCAGATCACAAATCCCTGAAAAACAAGTATGACTCATTATGCTTACAGCACTTAGCAAAGCCTGTAACATATTACCAGGTTGATAAATGTAAATGTGTTGAATCAAAAGTTCATCTTCTATGACTATGTAGCACCAAATGCAAAAACTGAGAGATCTTGTTTATGTCACTTCACAAACATATATCAGTTTCTTCATTTTTATTTTGAAGAAGTCTGCTTAGATCATTGGCTTTGCCAACTATTTGCAATTTAAGGTTATAAACTTTTCAAAAGGCTTGATTACAGCAGAGTCAGCAAGAGTCATTGTTCAAGATTAAGGCAGCCTATAATCAAATCTCAGCTCTGCAATTTCTTTGCTATCTGACCATGACTAATGTAATAGTCCCTCTGCTTCTTCATCTGCATAACAAGAAATTCCCCAGGGGTTCACACAAGTTTTACGAGTGGGAGCAAATGTACATGAACAAGATTCTGGGCTTAGCCCCACTCCAGTTTCATTCAGGACAGTTATACTTTTATAAGTTTATATATTGATTTTTTAGGTAAGATTTCATTATAGAAGATGATTTTGTGTGTAGAAGATGAATAAGAAAGCCCTGGATGAAATAGAACCTGCATTTTCTTCTAATGGAACATCCATTGGGTCAATCAAAAGCTTATGGAATACTATAATGAGGCAGGTGCAGTTCTAGGTGCTTCAGACAAATCACTGAACCCAATAAGCAGAGCTCTTACTCTCAAAGGGCAGTGGGGACTGTGTTCTTACATAGGAGGTCCCTGGAGCCCTCAAGGATGATATGCTTCAGAGAGCCGTTGACTGTCTAATGCTGTACACAATATTTTGTAAGCCTATATGTATGCTTGGTTTGCCTAGAAAGACCATGTGTTGTTTTCATTAGATTTTGTTTTTTGTAAATGAAAGAGCACATTTTATTAAAATACAATTAATCAAATTCTTTGAAAGGTTTTAGTCTCCAAAAATTAACAACCACTACACACTATGATTAAAATATCTTCTAGCTTTCTTATCCTGTGTTTCTATTTTTTTTCTCTGCAATATTGCTAAGATAGAGGATCTACTGGCAAAATAAAACATGCACTGTTGTTTCCTTTATACCTATAAACCTTAATTGCCACAAAAGTATTTTTTAAAATGCAGGCAAACTGCATTCCAGATGAGTCCAAATGTAAAAAAGCATCCCACACTTTCCCCATCTATACAAGTGAATGGATAAAAAATAAAGTAGAATGTGACTTATATCAGAAAACGTTCATTCAATTAAGCGTGTGAGTGTTTGTGTGTATGATTTCAACACTGATTTCTTTTTAACAATAAGTTTGCTTAAAGATCATCTACTAGAAAGATAAGGAAACCGGCGAAGATGAGGGTGTGTTCAAAACAAGAAACAGTTAAAACTGTTGAAGGCCACCGCCTGTTGAAAATCAATCAGAAGTGAATGTAAAGCGTTTCTACCGTAATAATGGAAGCTGGCAGGAAATGGGATTCCATTTATGCAATTTTGGTTTGTAGGCAAGGCTTTCATTTTTTTTTATTATCAGAGAGCTGAGGTCTATTCCCAGCTTTACTACAAATTAGTTTTGTGATTAAAAGGTAGCAACTTGGTTATTCTAAGTTTTCATTTCCTCATCTGTAAAACCAGAGCTAAAACTCCAAGATCACTGGAAATGTGTCTATGGTTTTCAAAACCACACTTCTAAAACCTAGCACATAATAGGAACACAATATAGTAATTTTTGAATGAATGAATGAAGGATTTGGAAGCCATGTGGTAGTGTAGAAAGAGCTCAAGTAATTAAAGAAATTAAAAGTGATGACTTCCTCATCTTGGTTTCTGCAACCACCATATGCACAACCTTGTGAAATACAATTTCTGATTCTCAGTTTCCTCCCATGTAAAATTAGCCTCAATGAGATACGTAAAAATATATGAAAGGCATTTTGCCAACAAGAAAATACTTACACAATCTACCCATTACCAGTGATTTCTGAAGCAGATTTTGAGCTCTACTATTCTCTGACTGCACCCTTCACCCATCTTCAGAGTCTAAAGACAAGCCTAGTAATTTCCTGCATTCACAGTTAGCCAGCTCCTAGAGAGTAAATTTCAGCTAATAAAATTCAGAGCAAACACCAGAAAGGTACAGCTGCTGCTGAAGCCAAAGTTTTCTTCTTCATTTTTCCCTTTTCTGTTCATTCAATTCTCAGATCACGTAAAAAAAAAAAAACTAAAAAAAAAACTAAAAAAAAACTAAAAAAAAACCTCTCTGAACAGTGAATGTGTCTGAATTATGTTAAAAGATATTAAATGTAATAAATATGTATTGCTTTTCTCATGAAAGTTGCCAGAGCTATTTTGGGGCTTGATTCAACTGCAACCTCCCTCTGAGACATAAAGATTTTTAAAATGTGGTTTTACAAGATAAGAGAATTTGGTTTTATATAGCATAATTCTTACTCCAGATTTCCAAAGGAGCATCATAAAACGGCATGTTAGATCCTTGCCTTGTGGGGAGTGCAGCTGGATTCCAGATCCTTTGTGGATCCAGTAACGCATCATGTTGAACTTGGATCAGTTGACTTTATTTAACCATGTAGCAATGTCATGTTTTGCTGACCTGAGTTGGGGCTCAATAAAGACAGTCAATTTACAGGAGGTGTGCGTTTCGAGAAGTGGACGTTAGATTAAAGCCAGCAACTTAGAAGAAAAATTTATGGACAATGAAAAATAGAAAATATGCTAAAAGTAGCAAAGTGAACTGACTCTCTCTGAGGTTTCTGCTATTGCTTCAGTCTAAGCAACATGGATAGGTGAGAATTCATCAACTCTTCAGATCTAGTGCTATTGTGAGGTGATTCTGTTTCTCTCCATGGCAGAACTAAATGTGTAATGCAGTTAATTCGCCATAAGCACTTGCTGAGCTCTTTCCTTGCTCCCAAACATATAGCCAAGACCATTTCTTACATACATTTGCTATCTTGTTCCTCTCACTGGGCACCCCTCACAAGTTCTACAGTTGATTCTCTTATTCCTAACTTCAGCGTTTATTTTAATAGTCTCTTGCTGCCAAATTCACAAAACACAGACCATGAAATTAGGCTGCTCACGCCTCTTTTCGGCAAAGTCTATTCTATCTTCCAACAATCCTATGGAGAAAGTACTATCATTCCCATTTTATGAATGAGAGACTAATATATTTTAAACTAAAGGGGAAAATTGATTCACCTTGTTGTGTGCTCTCAGAGTCTCTTGTTTTCATATTATTGCCCTTATTACATTATTTTATAATTTATTCATCCAAATGCCCATTTTCTAACCAGTTTATTCCTTAGGGACTAAGATTCTATTCATTCATCTTTGTATCTCTAGTGCTCAGATCACAATGAATGCTAGTCAAAATTTTGAATGACTATATAAATATATGCATGAATGAATGAGTGAATATATTAATGAATTAAATATGAATAACACAGATGGTTATATAGTTCTTTCAGGAAGTGGGAGTGCATTATTTCCTGAAGTATTTTATAAAACTACATCGATGTGAGAATCTATGGAAAACAAAAGCTTTGGATAAGTTTGTAAAATTTAAAGCACCTTCTTCAGAATATTCTCAAAGAATATTTTTACTCTACAAAAAGTCACAAAGTACGGAAATTTGTTTATTTTCACTTAATCAAGAGCTTTCTAAATTTATTTGTCCACAGAAGCCTCTTCCTTATAATTCTTCTCCTCTTCTTTTTCATCTTTCTTTCTACTTGTCCTTGGTTTTCTACTTTTTGCATGATAATAATTAAGATCCCCTCCTCCAAAATAATTATTAAACAAAGATAAACTAAGAATCACTTGGCTGGAGCGTTATTTGTTCTCAGTCTTTTGGATACTGTTTGTTGGCAGCTACCTCACCGAGAGATCTCTCAGAACTATGAGATTTTATGGAACTAGGAAGAAGACACCTCATAGGTTCAAGTTCAGTCCTGCGGCAGCTCTGCTCTGAATAACTTGTCATGTGCTTGGGAGTTTAATCTAAGCCTTTGATAGTATACTTTTCTCCAATGGATGAAAGATTCCTGGGAGTGTTAGAAACAACTGAGCTGAAGGATTAGGGATCCAGGTAAGATACAGTCTTGATGCCTGCATCAAACACTAGGAATGCTTTCTTGGGCAACAGAGACAGACACAAGCCTGTGCATTTTCCAGCCTGAAGAAAGTTGATGAAATCAACGTCAGTTCTAAGCACTGACTCATAGTCCCTGAAATGGTGAGGATGGAAAATCATGGCTCTGAGTAACAACAAAATGAAATATTTCAGAATACCTTTTCCTGACAGGTTTAAAAAAGCAAAGGAAGCAAAGGAAGGGGGTTGCTCTCTGTGAAAAGTCTTGGATGAATGTATTGAGAGCAGTTATTTTAGTGGTGCTGGTGATAAAAATTAAATGGGGTTCTTACGGGAAATGTGCATTTCTTAGGAAAGTGTTTGGACAAATGTAGGTTTTTAGAGGCATTTTCAGAGGCTGGGCAAAGATAGGTGGCAAAGAATACAAAGCCACAACAGGGACTCAGTGAGGACCAAGGGAGATGAAAAAAGACACACTTTGTAAAAGCAGAGAAGATAACATTTAGGGACATTTGGGACAGCCTGTAATACTGTCAGTTGTAGCAAGGCAAGGGAGAGATAGAGGAAAGGATAAAGATAGGAAGAATCAAGGGAAGGAGAAAAAAGGAGGACAGAAAAAGGGAGGGAAAGGGATAGAGAGAAATGCATTAGGAAAGAACATAAGGTGGGGCGGAAGGCAATAGGAGAGAGGATGGCATGAGGGTATATCATGGCAAATTAATGAGACATAGCTTAGCAAAATTGCAAAGACCCTGGGGTCAGACAGGCCCGAGCAAGGAATCCACCTCTGCCAATTAGTAGCTTTAGGCCTTAAACAAATTATACAAATTCTCTGATTACTTGTTTCTCATTTTTGAAAGGGGGAGAAGACTCTATCTACCTCACTGAGTCATCTTATTGTTTAAATTATATAATGTTCATGAGGAGTCTAGCTCCATAGCTGGCATATTGCTGGCATTCAGGCATAGTCACTTTTTAAAACTTTAGCAACATAAATACTTATGTAAAAAGGGGAAAAAAGCAATGTCCTTGACGTGATTAGCTTCAAATATATACATTAACTTACATTATTATTATTAGTAGCAGCATCATCAGTTATTTCAGATAATCTTAAAACATATGCATGTGATTTCAACAGTGTGTTATGTAAAATATTAATCCTGTTGGTTGCTCATGAAAAGAGAGGAATGTGTTGATTGTGTGATCTTTATCTAAATCTGCTTAGTAGATTCTGAATAGCTCTGGTTGAGGAGATTTTGGGTATGATCGAAGGTTGGCAGAGTATACAAGTTCAAAAAGGGGTACTGGGTCTCACAATGGTCCAGATTTAAGTGTAAAAGGGGTCCCTAAATAAAGCAGGTTTCCATCTCTTTGAGTAGACACTGCCATTCAGGTCTGCTTTTCTTTATGCACCCCAAACTTCTTTGCCTTTAGATGCCAGTGGGTTGAATCCTGCTGCTCTGTGGTGAAAGTTGCCATTATTTCCAAGTGTTTACCAGCAAAATTGTAAAAAAAAAAAAAAAAAGACTAAGTCTCAGTTTCCAACCTCCACCAAAGAGAATCTAGTCCTTCCAGCTTGAGGCAGGAAACATTCATGGTCTAATACACTGAGAGTGGAGGGCTTAGGGAAAAGTTATCAGGAATGGATCAGAAATCTGGAGGAAAAAAAAATTTTTCTTCCCCTGAGTTGTCGGTGAGTCATTATGGCTGTTTGCATTTTAAAGACACCAAAACATCCACACAGAAAATAAATCTGTTCAGCTTTGTTCAACACAGCCTTTTCAAAACACACTTTATCCCAGAACCTTTTCTTTTCTTTTTGAGACAGAGTTTCACTCTTTTTGCCCAGGTTGTAGTGCAATGGCATGATCTTGGCTCACTCTGCAAACTCAGACACCCAGGTTCAAGTGATTCTCCTGCCTCAGCCTCCCAAATAGCTGGGATTACAGGCATGCACCACCATGCCCAGCTAATTTTGTATTTTTAGTAGAGATGAGGTTTCACCATGTTGGCCAGACTGGTTTGGAACTCCTGAACTCAGGTGATCTGCTCACCTAGGCCTCCCAAATTGCTGGGATTAGAGGCGTGAGCCACTGCACCCGGCCCCCAGAATGTTTTAATCCAAGAACACATTATGGAGCTGTATGTGATCTATGGGGAAGGTGGGGTTTTAGAGCTAAAGGAAACGGCACAGAAATTTTAAATGCAGATAGACAATAATGATCAGTGGTTCTACACAGTCCCATTTCTAAAGTGAGGACAGCTGAGACTCAAAGGAATGAAAATATCCAGGGTCACATAACTAGGTGGTGGCAAGGCTAGTACAGACCCGATTCTCTGAATTTCCAGTTTAGTATTGGTTTGTCTCACCCTGGTAATTTCCAAGGGTTACTGTTATTGATGTGTTACCAGATAATCTATGAAGCTGGCTATAACTTGAACTCCTAGCCCATTAAGCCTTCAAAGGTTGGCATGTTGGGATTGTATTTCTAAAAGGAGCCAATGGAAAAATCACATTTAAGTCACTTGGCTGGGATGCAGTAAACCTATAAAGTGAAGGAGGCCTGGAGAAAGAACCAGTAGGATACTCCTTCTGACTACAATGTTCTTCAGCTACTCTATTTGTTCAAAGGTTTCTAGTTTCTGTGATAGTTTCTATGATAGTTTCTGTGATAGAGGTTGGTAGTAATTATCAGTCACCAGTGACCTTTCTGGGATGAATTCAGTAGTAGAATGAAGTAGTAGAGAGGATGTGGCTGAATTTGCCATCCAAACCACCCCCTTCTCCCAGTCAGCCTCTATATTCCACACCAATTCTATAGTCTAGCTTCTTAACTTTGTTGTGAGTTTTCATCATAAATCTTTAAATCTTTAAATCTTTAAATGAATGAGCTCCAAGATCATCCCATAAAAGTTAATTAGATGTTTTTGCAGCCAAAGTGCAGCTGTTTTGCAGGATTGGGCCATTTGGCAACAAACATTTTGAAATAGAAGATTAAGATAACAATAAAATAATTGTATGTATTTATGTATGTATTTATTTATTCATTTTGAGACAGAGTCTTGCTCTGTCACCCAGGCTGGAGTACAGTGGTGTGGTCTCAGCTCACTGCCACCTCCACCTCCTAGGCTCAAGTGATTCTTGTGCTTCAGCCTCCAGAGAAGCTGGAACTACAGGCATGTACCACCACGCCTGGCTAATTTTTTTTTTCTTTGTATTTTTAGTGGAGATGGGGTTTTGCCACATTGGCCAGGCTGGTCTCGAACTCCTGACCTCAAGTGATCTGCCCGCCTCGCCTCCTAAAGTGTTAGGATTACAGGTGTGAGCCACTGCGCCTGGCCGACATCATCTTTACATGTTTAATTTCTTCATTTGATGCCTTGCTGGGCTCCTGCTACCCTCACCTTTACTTTGATAACTGTCTTAGTTTCCAAAGATACATGCTTAGCCTCATACAGAGAACTGGGACCAATTCTCCCTAAGGTAGAAGGGCTCAAGAATGTTCATTCAGTCATGAGCAAGACTGAACATAAAGCTGGTTTTACAGAGGTTTAGTTCCAATGTGTCTTACTTTTAGTAATGGTGTTCTGCTCTGTTCTTCTGATTAGGTATCTCTCATATATTAAGGTTTCAAGAGCTTGGTCACTTTTTTTTCTCTTATGTGCCTGAGTTCCAGTTTGGACAACATGCCAGGTAGTGATGTGATTATGACTTTGAAATCAGACACTTGGATTTGAATTTCCTACTACTACTTACTAGCGTTGTGACTTGCCTAAATTCAATTTTTTGTTTTTGAAAAGTGGGGCTGATTATAGCTATCCTAGAGAAACTCAAAATAGATATTGCATATAAAACACCTGCTGTTCTATATGTATTTAGAAATGATAACTCATTTTAGTATTTTCCTAGGTCTTTCAGAATCGAATATTTGTTAATTATTTTATTCCTCTTGTTCTTCATTACCGTATTCCACTTAATCTTTGGTACACATGTCTGCCACCTCCACCTAGATCTCCTGAATGCCAAAAGGCCACAGACTCTCTGGAGATAGGTTTATTTATTCTCCATAGTCACAGAGATTCGTCTTCAGCTTTTTTTTCCAGTGGGATGAGTGTGTGTCTGCTGACGCCACTGAGTATGTCTAGTTTTCTAATCTTAAACTCTTCCAAACTGGTCTCTTTATCAAGCACTTGGCATCAATTCTTAGTCTTTCTGTTGGATATGCACAACACAAACCATATGCCATTATCTGTGTTCTTGAGAAATTAGAAATTGCTTGTCTTATAAAACACATACTAAGATTTTTAAAAATAGAATTGATAAATGATATTTATATAATTTATAATTTTCAGTTCCATCTTTAAATCAGTACACTTTATAGATTCTATCAAAATTCCTCAGCAATTTAGTATACTTTGACAATTCTCTTGTAATGAGAATCAGGGACCAGACATCACACAAGTCATTTAAGCAAGCTTTGAAATAAACATCCAACAGGCAAAATACATGAACTTTGCTTAGAATGGGTTTGTGAATTAGGCGTCATACTATTTGTTTGCTTTTAACTTATTTTATAAACATTTAAGCACCTGATTTGAACAAGGCTCCATGATGGTTGCTAAAGGGGAGACAGAAGATTGGACCTTGTACTTACAGGTGAGAGAGACAAAGTTTATATAGATCAATAATCCAATCACTAAACAAGATGAGATGATGAAAATTCAGTATGAAAGCAATTAATCTCAGGATTGCAAATTAAAGCATTGGCACTTTGATGAAAAGAGGCTCTTTCAAATACAATCTGAATGGTGTGGTCGACAGTAAAAAAGAGATGATGAGGACTTCTCTTCAATTTCATGCCAATGGGCTTTGAGGCATTCTCATACCAATGTAAAAGATAATTATTAATTGATGATAGGATAAAAAAAGGAAGGAGACTGACTCAAGATTTTAACCAAGAAGCTCATGATAAGGAGACCTAGTATGCATATGTGATTGAAGGCAGTATTATACTAGGAAGGTATCAATTTCTAAAACAAAAATGATATACAACTGATATTGTACTGAATATTATAAATTTGAAGAGGAATCTGTCAGCCTCCAGAAAGCATGCAGTCTAATGAAGAAGACAAAAAGTCTGCTGAAATATGAATGAAGTTAGAAGAGTCAGGGAGGTAAGAGAAATATACATGAGTAGCAAAATGAATAAAACATACCTAGGCACATGAGGTAATATTTGGGAAAGGACAAGTGTCACTGGAAAGATATTAAAGAATCAAAGTAGTCTTTGTAGACAGAGAGAGGATACTCCAAGAACAGGGAACAATTTTAAGAATAAAAAGACATTTATCAAAGATAATAGGAAAAAGTATGTCTAATTTACAAAAGGCTCTATTGTTACCAGAACTTTATTCAAACTCTCTGAAACCAACTTTTAGATTAATGTCATGAAAACCATCTAAGATGTGTTGTAGGTGAAAGTAAAAATTGCCTCATAAATTGTAGGAGGAAATTATCCTATGCATTGTTAAGAGAAACCAGGTACATCTTTGAGGGCAAATTAATCTTAGGAAATATAGATCAAAAGGGACAGACATACAATTTTATAAAGTATTTCTCAGTGTACCTTGTGGACAGCAGACCCTTGAAGATTGGATGAGGTTGTCACATTATGGAGATTGGGCTCATTGTATTCTTGGAAGGGCCAGTCACTCATGACTCCTAATGTGAGTCCTTAATCACTGAGCTGAGACTGTGACCTTTGAGCCACTGAATATTATTACTCATTTACTCACATACTTTAAGTCACATTAAGCAATGCTTGGATGCAACTCTGAAGTCTGTGAAAATCTATTCCAAGAACAGAAGTCCATAAAGAATAATTGACTTTCATTTTTACCACTCCCTTTTAACTGGTCTTTTAATGTCACTCTGATCTTCACATTGATAAATCAAATGATTGAAACTTGAGCAAAACTGGTCACTCTGCCATGCTTGAAATATCTGCAAGGTTTTACACAGGTGAGCACTCCTCCCTCCTTGATCCATTCTCTTCACTTCTCTTGTGGAACATCATACTCTCCTGGTTTCTTCCACATTCACTGACTATTCCTTCTCAGCCTCCTTTGCTAACTCCTCTTCATCTCAATGACTATTGAACATCAATATACTTCCAAGCTTAAGATTGAATTTCTCTTCTTGATACGTAACTCCTGTGATAATATTACCCCATGATTTTAAATATCATCTATATTCTGTGACTCGCAAAGTTTCACATTTTCTTCTAATATCAAATTAATATATACTAGTGCCTATTCAACATTTCCCCTTAACTTTCTAATAGTCACCACAAACATTAAAAGTCTGAAATTGAATTCTTTTTTTAAAATTATACTTTAAGTTCTGGGATACATATGCAGAATGTGCAGGTTTGTTACACAGGTATACATGTGCCATGGTGGTTTGCAGCATGTATCAACTCATCATCTAGGTTTTAAGCCCTGGATGCATCAGGTATTTGTCCTAATGCTCTCCCTCCCCCTTGCTCCCCACCCCCTGACATGCCCAGGTGCGTGATGTTCCCCTCCTTGTGTCCATGTGTTCTCACTGTTCACTCCCACTTATGAGTGAGAACATGCAGTGTTTGGTTTTCTGTTCCTGTTTTACTTTGCTGAGAATAATGGTTTCCTGCTTCATCCATGTCCCTGCAAAGGACATGAACTCATTCTTTTTTATGGCTGCATAGTATTCCATGGTGTATATGTGCCACATTTTCTTTATCTAATCTATCATTGATGGGAATTTGGATTGGATCACCATTCTAACTGGTGTCAGATGGTATCTCATTGTGGTTTTGATTGCATGAAATTGAATTCTTATTCTGCTCTTTCTCTACTTCCAAATCTACTCTATTCAGAAATTTTCTTATATCAATTAATGATAACTCTGTCTCTACTTTCTCAGACCAAAAGTATTAGAGCCATTTTTGACTTCAATATTTCTTTAAAACCCCATTTCCAATACTTTAGCTCATTCTGTTTGTCTTACATTCTAAATATATCAAGAGCTACATCATTTGTCACCACCTCCACTGCTACTGCCATGGTGCAAGTCACCACTATCTTTCATCTAGCCTATAAATAATAACCTCGTAACCACTCTCCCCACTTTCATCCTTACCACTCCCTCCACATCATTTGTAAACAAAGGATTCAGATTCATTATGTTAAAATGCAATTAAAATAATGCCAATAGTCTGTTTTAGTTCTCTCAACAATTAGGTCCCTATATCACAGAGAGTGCAACGGCTTCTACGGCCCTACGTGACCATGGATTCATCACTCTCTGATCTAAGCTTACTCTCCTCAGTGCTAGATTCATTGCTTTCCTTGTTCATTAAACATTAAGGCACACGTGTATCTTGATCTTTGAACTTGCTGTCTTTGCCTGAAGCACTCTTCTCCACATATGCAACATTTACTTCCTTGATGTATTTGCCTAAGTCTCACGGTCTTTTTGGTGCCTACCTTCACCACTATATTTTAAATTGTATTCCTTACTCCCTGAGGTCCCTTACTCTTCTTCTCTACTCTATTTTTCATTGGATCTATTACCTTCTAACATATTATATATTTGCATTTGTTCTCTTTATTGTGTGCCTCCCCAAGAAAACGTAATTCCATGAGGACAAGAATTATATTTTTTCTATTGATTTACTTCCAGTGCTCAAAACTGCATCTAAAACATTTGTAGCAGAAACTTAATTAATGTTTGCCGAATTAATGAGTGAGGAAATAATAGATGGAAAGTTGAGGATATACAGTGTCCTAAGGCCAGGAGTAATCTTAGAAACCATCTACAGTAATTCATTTACTTTTCTACAAATAAAGAATCTGAACCTTTGAGAAATAAATGAATCGATTTGTAATTAAGAACATAGTTCTCCTAATTGTTCAGTTTGAATTTTTTTTTCTTATTATGTCTATAGAGCTAAATTCAATGCCTAACTTTTAACAAGTGTCCAATGAGTTCTTATTTATTTGTTTATTTATTTATTTTAAGAGACAGGGTCTTGCTCTATTGCCCAGGCTGCTGAACAGTGGTGCAACAATAGCCTACTGTAATCTCAAACTCTTGGGCCCAAGCAATCCTCCTGCCTCAGCCTACTGAGTACCTAGTAGCTAGAACTACAGGTGCACACCACCGTATCTGGCTATTTATTTATTTATTTTAATTTTGAGACAGGGTCTTGCTCTATCACCCAAGTGGGAGTGCAGTGGTACCATCATGGCTTACTGCAACCTCAACCTCTCGCCTGCACTCAAGCGATCCTCCCACCTCAGTCTCTCGAGTAGCTCTAACTACTGTGCACACCACCATGCCTGGCTAATGTTTGTATATTTTTTAGGGACAGTTTTTGCCATGATGCCCAGGCGCTAGTCTCAGACTCCTGAGTTCAAGTGATGCACCTGCCTCAGCCTGCCAGAGTGCTGGGATTCAGGTGTGAGCCACTGCACCTGGTCCTGGCTTTTTAATTTTAATTTGCATAGAGACAGAGTCTCATTATGCTGCCAAGGCTAATCTAGAACTCTTGGCCTCAAGCCATCCTCTCACCTTGGCCTTCCAAAGTGCGGGAATTACAGGCATGAGCCACCATTTCGTGGCATCCATGTTCTTTTGAAAGAACATATCTAGTGTTCTTTCCAGCACACCATATTGTCCACGTTATTTTGTCATTTCATGAAGCTATGAGAAGTGATTAGATGGAATATATTATTTCCAAAGTTTATTTTAACTGTAGATTTTACGGAAAAGGCATTCTAAATATCCTAGCTAATAGTTAAATAATAATTTCTTTTTTCTATTTGTACATTACCTCACGCCATTTCTAATGTCTATGATAAACTCTCTCCCCTCCCAAAATAAAGGATATAAAAATGATCTTTCTTTGGAATGTGAAATAAGTAACTTTTGAATAAAATCGGAGGGTAGCACTTCTAGTTACCTGGACTAGATTCTTGACCATAGTTGGCATAATTTGGGGGAGATGGCAGGACTGATTTAAGTACAGTCAGTGTTGTTGATGAGAATGGAGATGAGTGTCAAGGAGATTTATGTTGGTTCATGTTTACAAGGAATATTTCAGTTTCTGAATTCCTATTTTTAACCAATCATCACACTTCCTTCTTCCTTCTCTAGTTGTTTTAATGCAAAGTATAAGCAATACATAGTTTTTGTTCAATATATATATTTAATACCTAATCATCTTTGTGCAATAATGTCAAGCATAACAGATACAGCAGCATCCTCATTAAGTTTACAGCCCACGAAATGACAGCGAGGGGCAGACATTAATAAAATAATTACACAAGCATATAATTAATTATGAGTTGTGGTAAGGGCAATGAATGAAAATTGCAGATTTCAGTGAGAATAAATAACTGGTCTGGGGATGGAGTGGGCCATAAAAAAAGCCACAATTGGGCTAAGACAGAAAAGATAACATTATCTTTCAGGTCTCTGGGGACAAAGGATGAAGAAGAGGTGAAAACCCATGAAAAGATTCTGTAGTTGGGTTGCAGGGAGGTGACAGCTTGGCTCATTGAGTTACTGAATAAAGGCCAATTTTGCAGGGGTAGAGAATAAAGAGAAGACACAGCTACCCATGTAATTAGGTCCAAGTTTTAGTCCTTAAGGGTATTGGGGAAATTTTGAGATGGAAAAGAATGAGTTCCCCAAATTCAATTGTGTACATGAATTAACACATTTAGGTTTTCAGATAGAAAGTGTCATAAACAGTAGTTAAAATGAGAAATTGCTTTGGAACATTTTTTTCTAATTCGACCTTTTCCCAGATGCCAATAGAAGTCTAAGTGCCTTGGTATTTGTTAGTATTGCCATGACATATGTACATATCCTAACTTATGTCTGCTTTGCTTTCTACAGAATCTCAGCTTAAATAGATTTCCCTGTCATTGTTTTTCAGAAAGCTCTCCTAGTGTCTGAGTTTTTAAAAAATGAGTTCAATCTTGGTTCAGTTTGAGGTTTCAGTTATAGTTCAAGCAGGTCTTGATTGGCCTGAACCAGTTTCTCTTCCCTGGGCAATATCAGTCTTGCCTAGATCCGCTCTTTAGGTGAAATAGAGTTGATAGTTTCAATTTCACAAGAACTTATATTAGAAGCTATTTCTCTTTTAAATAATAACAGAATTCCAGGCAAAGATGGTCAGGCGGCAAAGTTTCATAAACCTGTGAATGAAAGGCTAGTACTGGAATTGATTCAAATGTTTAATTATTCGTTGAGAGAAGGTTGGCTAGAGGCTTCACACAAGAAGAGACTTTATTGATTTTGTTATTCAGGGAAGGCAATAATTTTGATATATATATATTTTTAAAAAAACAAGGACCAATTCGTCCGTTAGGCAATAATGACAAAATGTTTGTCAAAATACTGCTAGCAACCGAGAAAATGAAGGGGCCAAAGAGGCTTTCTTCTTTATTTTATGTCATTAATGTTGTGGTCTCTAAACCTGCAGGGGAATGTCACAATAATATAGGTTTCGTTCAAGATATTTTTGAAGTTGAGAAAAGATACACCAATTTGTTTTGAATTTATGTTAGTATCAGACTAATGTCTTTTACTGAGTGCACTGTAACCACAAACCCAGTAACTGAAGACATCAGGCTATATTTTTAAGGAGTCTTACAGTCATTTAGCATAGGTAGATAATGGCCATCTGAGATCCAAGGTAACTAGGTCAGGCAGTACAAAAAGATTAATATATTTCATATATTGTGAGTGAACAAAAGCAGATCAAATTTACAGAGGGCTTAAGAACAGGTAAGAGATGAAACAACAATATAACAAATAAACTGTAATGCTCAGAAGCAGCACAAGTAGGGAAAAAAGCACTCACTAAATTGTATTTAGAACACCTAAGTTTTAGGTCTATTTCTACATCTAACTAACAGCCTATTTTTGGGAAAAGAATTTTGTCTTTTTGGCTTTCAGTTCTTGCATCTCTAAAAGAGGGCTAATAAAAAAATCTCTAAAACCCTTTCCCAGCTCTATGACATTATAAAGGATTATTGTGAAAATGACAGTAGGGTTTGGGAGTTACTAGTAAAGCTGGCTAAAGGAAAGTTAGATGAAGAAATGAAATAGGAAACGTTAAGTGTATTTCCAAGCAATGAGTATGGAGGATGTAGTATGAGGGACAATGTGGATGGGTAGAGTTTATAGAAGAAGAATAAACTGGAAAGGGTGAAGTTCTTTCTTAAGTAACTCATTCCAAGACTGCAACTATCCATGCTAGAATTTGGAATTCCAGGATTAATTCGGTAAGTACAATTTCAAAACACTAAATTTTATTTTATTTTATTTATTTCTTTATTATTATTATACTTTAAGTTTTAGGGTACATGTGCACAATGTGCAGGTTTGTTACATGTGTATCCATGTGCCATGTTGGTGTGCTGCACCCATTAACTCGTCATTTAGCATTAGGTATATCTCTTAATGCTGTCCCTCCCCACTCCCCCCACCCCACAACCACCCCCGGTGTGTGATGTTCCCCTTCCTGTGTCCATGAGTTCTCATTGTTCAATTCCCACCTATGGGTGAGAACATGCGGTGTTTGGTTTTTTGTCCTTGCGATATTTTACTGAGAATGACGGTTTCCAGTTTCATCCATGTCCCTACAAAGGACATGAACTCATCATTTTTTATGACTGCATAGTATTCCATGGTGTATATGTGCCACATTTTCTTACTCCAGTCTATCGTTGTTGGACATTTGGGTTGGTTCCAAGTCTTTGCTATTGTGAATAGTGCCACAATAAACATACGTGTGCATGTGTCTTTATAGCAGCATGATTTATAGTCCTTTGGGTATATACCCAGTAATGGGATGGCTGGGTCAAATGGT
This sequence comes from Symphalangus syndactylus, assembly GCF_028878055.3. Taxonomy (NCBI): domain Eukaryota; kingdom Metazoa; phylum Chordata; class Mammalia; order Primates; family Hylobatidae; genus Symphalangus; species Symphalangus syndactylus. The sequence goes on from NC_072425.2 coordinate 26,412,140, forward strand.
ATTTCTAGTTCTAGATCCCTGAGGAATCGCCACACTGACTTCCACAATGGTTGAACTAGTTTACAGTCCCACCAACAGTGTAAAAGTGTTCCTATTTCTCCACATCCTCTCCAGCACCTGTTGTTTCCTGACTTTTTAATGATGGCCATTCTAACTGGTGTGAGATGGTATCTCATTGTGGTTTTGATTTTCATTTCTCTATGACCAGTGATGATGAGTATTTTTTCATGTATTTTTTGGCTTCATAAAGGTCTTCTTTTGAGAAGTATCTGTTCATGTCCTTCACCAACTTTTTCATGGGGTTGTTTGTTTTTCTTCTTGTAAATTTGTTTAAGTTCATTGTAGATTCTTGATATTAGCCTTTTGTCAGATGAGTAGGTTGCGAAAATTTTGTCCCATTTTGTAGGTTGCCTGTTAACTCTGATGGTAGTTTCTTTTGCTGTGCAGAAGCTCTTTAGTTTAATTAGATCCCATTTGTCAATTTTGGTTTTTGTTGCCATTGCTTTTGGTGTGTTAGACATGAAGTCCTTGCCCATGCCTATGTCCTCAATGGTATTGCCTAGGTTTTCTTCTAGGGTTTTTATGGTTTTAGGTCTAACATATAAGTCTTTAATCCATCTTGAATTAATTTTTGTATAAGGTGTAAGGAAGGGATCCAGTTTCAGCTTTCTCCTTATGGCTAGCCAGTTTTCCCAGCACCATTTATTAAATAGGGAATCCTATCCCCATTGCTTGTTTTTGTCAGGTTTGTCAAAGATCAGATAGTTGTAGATATGCGGCATCATTTCTGAGGGCTCTGTTCTGTTCCATTGATCTATGTTTCTGTTGTGGTACCAGTACCATGCTGTTTTGGTTACTGTAGGCCTGTAGTATAGTTTGAAGTCAGGCAGCATGATGCCTCCAGCTTTGTTCTTTTGGCTGAGGATTGACTTGGCGATGTGGGCTCTTTTTTGGTTCCATATGAACTTTAAAGTAGTTTTTTCCAATTCTGTGAAGAAAGTCATTGGTAGCTTGATGGGGATGGCATTGAATCTATAAATTACCTTGGGCAGTATGGCCATTTTCATGATATTGATTCTTCCAACCCATGAGCATGGAATGTTCTTCCATTTGTTTGTATCCTCTTTTATTTCATTGAGCAGTGGTTTGTAGTTCTCCTTGAAGAGGTCCTTCACATCCCTTGTAAGTTGGATTCCTAGGTATTTTATTCTCTTTGAAGCAATTGTGAATGGGAGTTCACTCACGATTTGGCTCTCTGTTTGTCTGTGATTGGTGTACAAGAATGCTTGTGATTTTTGCACATTGATTTTGTATCCTGAGACTTTGCTGAAGTTGCTTATCAGCTTAAGGAGATTTTGGGCTGAGACAATGGGGTTTTCTAGATATACAATCATGTCATCTGCAAACAGGGACAATTTGACTTCCTCTGTTCCTAATTGAATACTCTTTATTTCCTTCTCCTGCCTGATTGTCCTGGCCAGAACTTCCAGCACTATGTTGAATAGGAGTGGTGAGAGAGGGCATCCCTATCTTGTGCCAGTTTTCAAAGGGAATGCTTCCAGTTTTTGCCCATTGAGTATGATATTGGCTGTGGGTTTGTCGTAGATAGCTCTTATTATTTTGAGATCTGTCCCATCAATACCTAATTTATTGAGAGTTTTTAGCATGAAGGGTTGTTGAATTTTGTCAAAGGGCTTTTCTGCATCTATTGAGATAATCATGTGGTTTTTATCTTTGGTTCTGTTTATATGCTGGATTACATTTATTGATTTGCGTATGTTGAACCAGCCTTGCATCCCAGGGATGAAGCCCACTTGATCATGGTGGATAAGCTTTTTGATGTGCTGCTGGATTTGGTTTGCCAGTATTTTATTGAGGATTTTTGCATGAATGTTCATCAAGGATATTGGTCTGAAATTCTCTTTTTTGGTTGTGTCTCTGCCAGGCTTTGGTCTCAGGATGATGCTGGCCTCATAAAATGTGTTAGGGAGGATTCCCTCTTTTTCTATCGATTGGAATAGTTTCAGAAGAAATGGTACCAGTTCCTCCTTGTACCTCTGGTAGAATTCAGCTGTGAATCCATCAGGTCCTGGACTCTTTTTGGTTGGTAAGCTATTGATTATTGCCACAATTTCAGAGCCTGTTATTGGTCTATTCAGAGATTCAACTTCTTCCTGGTTTAGTCTTGGGAGGGTGTATGTGTCGAGGAATTTATCCATTTCTTCTAGATTTTCTAGTTTATTTGCATAGAGGTGTTTGTAGTATTCTCTGATGGTAGATTGTATTTCTGTGGGATTGGTGGTGATATCCCCTTTATCATTTTTTATTGCGTCTATTTGATTCTTCTCTCTTTTCTTCTTTATTAGTCTTGCTAATGGTCTATCAATTGTGTTGATCTTTTCAAAAAACCAGCTCCTGGATTCATTAATTTTTTGAAATGTTTTTTCTGTCTCTATTTCCTTCAGTTCTGCTCTGATTTTAGTTATTTCTTGCCTTCTGCTAGCTTTTGAATGTGTTTTTTCTCGCTTTTCTAGTTCTTTTAATTGTGATCTTAGGGTGTCAATTTTGGATCTTTCCTGCTTTCTCTTGTGGGCATTTAGTGCTATAGATTTCCCTCTACACAATGCTTTGAATGTGTCCCAGAGATTCTGGTATGTTGTGTCTTTGTTCTTGTTGGTTTCAAAGAACATCTTTATTTCTGCCTTGATTTTGTTATGTACCCAGTAGTCATTCAGGAGCAGGTTGTTCAGTTTCCATGTAGTTGAGCAGTTCTGAGCGAGTTTCTTAATCCTTCGTTCCAGTTTGATTGCACTGTGGTCTGAGAGACAGTTTGTTATAATTTCTGTTCTTTTACATTTGCTGAGGAGAGTTTTACTTCCAACTATGTGGTCAATTTTGGAATAGATGTGGTGTGGTGATGAAAAAAATGTATATTCTGTTGCTTTGGGGTGGAGAGTTCTGTAGATGTCTATTAGGTCCACTTTGTGCAGAGCTGAGTTCAATTCCTGGGTATCCTTGTTAACTTTCTGTCTCGTTGATCTGTCTAATGTTGACAGTGGGGTGTTAAAATCTCCTATTATTATTGTGTGGGAGTTTAAGTCTCTTTGTAGGTCACTGAGGACTTGCTTTATGAATCTGGGTGCTCCTGTGTTGGGTGCATATATATTTAGGATAGTTAGCTCTTCTTGTTGAATTGATCCCTTTACCATTATGTAATGGCCTTCTTTGTCTCTTTTGATCTTTGTTGGTTTAAAGTCTGCTTTATCAGAGACTAGGATTGCAACCCCTGCCTTTTTTTGTTTCCCATTTGCTTGATAGATCTTCCTCCATCCCTTTATTTTGAGTCTATGTGTGTCTTTGCACGTGAGATGGGTTTCCTGAATACAGCACACTGATGGGTCTTGACTCCTTATCCAATTTGCCAGTCTGTGTCTTTTAATTGGAGCATTTAGCCCATTTTCATTTAAAGTTAATATTGTTATGTGTGAATTTGATCCTGTCATTATGATGTTAGTTGGTTATTTTGCCCATTAGTTGATGCAGTTTTTTCCTAGCCTTGATGATCTTTACAATTTGGCATGTTTTTGCAGTGGTTCGCACTGGTTGTTCCTTTCCATGTTTAGTGCTTGCTTCAGGAGCTCTTTTAGGGCAGGCCTGGTGGTGACAAAATCACTCAGCATTTACTTGTCTGTAAAGTATTTTATTTCTCCTTCACTTATGAAGCTTAGTTTGGCTGGATATGAAATTCTTGGTTGCAAGTTCTTTTCTTTAAGAATATTGAATATCGGCCCCCACTCTCTTCTGGCTTGTAGAGTTTCTGCCGAGAGATCAGCTGTTAGTCTGATGGGCTTCCCTTTGTGCGTAACCTGACCTTTCTCTCTCTCCACCCTTAACATTTTTTCCTTCATTTCAACTTTGGTGAATCTGACAATTATGTGTCTTGGAGTTGCTCTTCTCGAGGAGTATCTTTGTGGAATTCTCTGTATTTCTTGAATCTGAATGTTGGCCTGCCTTGCTAGATTGGGGAAGTTCTCCTGGATAATATCTTGCAGAGTGTTTTCCAACTTGGTTCCATTCTCCCTGTCACTTTCAGGTACACCAATCAGACATAGGTTTGGTCTTTTCACATAGTCCCATATTTCATGGAGGTTTTGCTCATTTCTTTTTATTCTTTTTTCTCTAAACTTCCCTTCTTGCTTCATTTCATTCATTTCATCTTCCATCAGCAATACCCTTTCTTCCAGTTGATCGCATGGGCTATGAGGCTTCTGCAATCATCAGGTAGTTCTCGAAACTTGGCTTTCAGCTCCATCAGCTCCTTTAAGCCCTTCTCTGCATTGGTTATCTTAGTTATACATTTATCTATTTTTTTTTCAAAGTTTTTAACTTCTTTGCCATTGGTTTGAATTTCCTCCCATAGCTCGGAGTAGTTTGATCGTCTGAAGCCTTCTTCTCTCAACTCGTCAAAGTCATTCTCCATCTAGCTTTGTTCCGTTGCTGGTGAGGAACTGCGTTCCTTTGGAGGAGGAGAGGTGCTCTGCTTTTTAGAGTTTCCAGTTTTTTTTGCTCTGTTTTCTCCTCATCTTTGTAGGTTTTTCTACTTTTGGTCTTTGATGATGGTGATGTACAGATGGGTTTTTGGTGTGGGTGTCCTTTCTGTTTGTTAGTTTTCCTTCTACCAGACAGGACCCTCAGCTGCAGGTCTGTTGAAGTTTGCTAGAGGTCCATTCCAGACCCTGTTTGGCTGGGTGTCAGCAGCGGTGGCTGCAGAACAGCGGATTCTCGTGAGACCTCAAATTCAGCTGTTTGATCATTCCTCTGGAAGTTTTGTCTCAGAGGAGTACCTGGCCGAGTGAGGTGTCAGTCTGTCCCTACTGGGGAGTGCCTCCCAGTTAGGCATCTCAGGGGTCAAGGACCCACTTTAGGAGGCAGTCTGCCAATTCTCAGATCTACAGCTGCGTGCTGGGAGAACCACTACTCTGTTCAAAGCTGTCAGACAGGGACATTTAAGTCTGCAGAGGTTCCTGCTGACTTTTTGTTTGTCTGTGCCCTGCCCCCAGAGGTGGAGCCTACAGAGGCAGGCAGGCAGGCCTCCTTGAGCTGTGGTGGGCTCCACCCAGTTCCAGCTTCCTGGCTGCTTTGTTTACCTAAGCAAGCCTGGGCAATGGCATGCGCCCCTCCCCCAGCCTTGCTGCCGCCTTGCAGTTTGATCTCAGACTGCTGTGCTAGCAATCAGTGAGACTCTGTGGGCGTAGGACCCTCCTAGCCAGATGCAGGACACAATCTCTTGGTGTGCTGTTTTCCAAGCCCGTTGGAAAAGTGCAGTATTAGGGTGGGAGTGACCCAATTTTCCAGGTGCCATCAGTTACCCCTTTCTTTGACTAGGAAAGGGAACTCCCTGACCCCTTGCACTTCCCAAGTGAGGCAATGCCTCACCCTGCTTCGGCTTGCACACGGTGTGCTGTACCGACTGTCCTGCACCCACTGTTTGGCACTCCCTAGTGAGATAAACCTGGTACCTCAGATGGAAATGCAGAAATCACCCGTCTTCTGTGTCACTCACATTGGGAGCTGTAGACCGGAGCTGTTCCTATTCGGCCATCTTGGCTCCACCCCTCAAAACAAAATTTTAAAAGTAAAAAAGTAATCTTAGTCAATAACACAAACATTCAGGTTGGTTTACACGTATGGCAAGGATTATAAAGATACAACAACAGAACAGTAACCGGCAATGCCAGAAATTTTGTTTATCCTTCTGAGAAGGGAATCAGATTTGGAAACTATGTATACAATCTCTTTCCTCATATCTATTGAGCACCCAATAAACGACAATATGCCAAGATCTCACATCTCATGTAATCTTGAAATATAATTATTACTATTCTCACTTTATATATGAATAGGTGAAATGCTAAGAAATTAAGCTGGTGATACAGCTGAAATGCAAATGCATATGTCAAGAACTAATTCACAGGTCTTTCCAGAACTGTGCAAGAACTACCTCCAAAGTGCTCTACCTCTTCTTATTGGTTTGAACCCATTGGATCTTCTAGACTACTAATCATTTCAGGTGTGGAATCAGCAGGTCTTCAGTGAAAGATACATAAACCAAAAAGATGCATCCAAAAATAGCTGAGGTGATAAGCATTTAGGGAACAATATTTTATACTGTATAGATTGGTTTTTAAAATAGTTTTTCCTGAGCTTATTTTCCTGTGAAGTTTATAGGAAATTAATGTTGAAGATACCACAAAGATGCTTTTAATAATAAAGGAAGGGCCTGAGTTAATGATCTTCATTGCAGATATGGTGTTGGCACTAGAAGAGAGGTGAGATATATGGCAGACAGTTTAAAGGTGATTTAACTAAAATCGATGGTTTATTGGATGTGGGCAAATGAGGGAATGGAAAACAGGGTTTTTTCGATTTGGAAACCAGGATGAACAGCACTTGTAAACAGGAGGAATTCAGTGGTGTAGGGGGAGACCCTTTCCTTTTCCAGCCAATCTGCCTTAATAAGGTGTTGATGCTTATGTGCTAGTTTGAGCCACCTGGTGATGCATACATCATTGCTATTCTCCTCTCTAGATATATATATAGTACAGCCTCACTCTAAGCTACAATTCCTGGCTTGGCCTCTCTCACAATCTCACTGAAATCAGGAGAGTTATCCTGAAGTCCTACCTTCCTTTACCTTTTTAACAAAAGTAAAGAAGGTTGTCCATTGATAACTGAGTCAGGTATATACCTTTCGGTGTGAAATATAGAGTCGTCAATTGTCCCAGAACTGTCTTTGTAATCAATCAGCCTAAAAACGTAGATCCTTAACTTTCATTTAAGTAATTTCAATAAAACAAAACTTTGGCTCAAATAATTCAAGTCTTTGTGGCTCATTTAGAAATATTTCTTTCTCCATTCTTTAGTTTTCTGTATATTGTTTGAGATAGTGTCTTCTGTGAGGGCTTGTTCCAACTACTTCTCGAGACTGCAAGTCTTCAATCACTTGAGACTAGGCAAGTGTGGACAAGTTTAGTAATTTCTCTAGGGTTTCAGAAGATTTCCCTGAACTCCAGGAATGAGAATGCATCTGTTTTAGGTCCTCACCTCCCTACAAATTGCCTAGAGTTCACTGTAGTTAGTACTGATACATTTCATGAGAAAAGCATGTGGCCCTGTTCACTCCTTATTATTCTGAGGAGTGACAATGCCCATGAATTGAAAGAAAAAAAAAAAACTTCCTATTACCATTGCACATTGATATGACATCAAGGCTTATAGTAGGTAACAGCTTAAAGGAAGAAGGCATCGAAATAAAAAAAAGCATAATAATATGGGTTCATGTGCTTTGGGAAAACATAAACAGTTTGAATTATTAAACTGTCAACTTGTCGGGACAGAGACAAACTTTAGTCTGGAGCTAAATCCCTCTGTGGCCCAAGCCAAGGCAGTGCAGAGCACAGAAGGAAGGGAGTGGAAAAAAGATTTTAAAATTCAAATGTCTCCTGTTCTGATTGTGAGTTTCTATTGTAATTCCCCAAGAGCCAGATAGCTAGTCTGTCTCTTTCAGTCATAGATGTATTTACTTATTCTGAGAGCTGTCCATAGGGAGAAAAAGAACTAAACAAGAATAGAAGCATGTTCTGGAAGAGAAAAAGAAAGGAAGGCATCATCACGGCAATGTAGAACATTTTTTAAAAAAGTGTTGTGGTAGGCTGCTTCTACAGAATCAAAAAAAGAAGAGTTTATTTAAATGTACATGGATTTATGACATACAGTCTCTTTGTTATATTCCCTCATTACAGGTTATAAAATACATTTGGAAACCTTTGGAAATTAAGACCTATTCATAGAACATGGCTTGTTTAAGGCTGCATGGCATCTGTTCTATACACAGTATACACACACTCACACACACAAGTATAAGAAAAACAGATAAATGGATACCTACATATCCATATGCTGATGTATACAATATTACTTTGGCTTATAGGTCAGAGCACTTACCATCTACTTTCTCCCATGACAGACTCCCCACCAGAAAGTGACTAATTCTGAAGACATATCTCTGTGTTTCAGAGGTTAGGATATCTGTATATCTGCATACCTTGAGAATTTCTGGAAAATTTTCTTCTCCCAAACAAAGAGGAATTGTGTGGGTGAGAGGGGCAGATTTGGGGGAGAGAAGTCATTTGATTATTTTATTTTTTACTTATGTATTTTTTAACTTTGTTTTAGGTTCAATGGTATATGTGCATTTGTTATATAGGTAAATTGTGTATTATGGGGGTTTGATGTATAGATTATTTCATCACCCAGGTAATAAGCATAGGACTAGATATGTACTTTTTCAGTACTCATCCTCCTCCCATACTCTACTTTCAAGTAGGCCCCACTTTCTGCTGTTCTCTTCTTTGTGTTTACAATTTACTAAATTTCTAGCTTCCACTTATGAGAACATACAGTACTTGATTTTCTCTTCCTGTGTTAGTTCACTTAGGATAAAGGCCTCCAGCTCCATCCATTTTACTGCAAAGAACATGATCTCATTTTTTATGGCTGCATAGTATTCCATGATGTATATGTACCATATTTCCTTAATTTAGTGTACCATTGATGGGCATTTAGGTTGATTCTGTGTTTTTGCTATTGTGAATAGTGTTACAATGAATATACCCATGCATGTGTCTTTATGGTAGAACGATTTATTTTCCTTTGGGCATATACCCAGTAGTGGAACTGCTGGGTCAAACGACAATTCCATTTTAAGTACTTTGAGAAATTGCCAAACTTCTTTCCACAATAGCGGAACTAATTTACATTCCCACCAGCAGTGTATAAGTGTTCTCTTTTCCCTATAACCTCACCAGCATCTGTTACTTTTTGGCTTTTTAATAATAGCCATTCTGATTGGCGTGAGATGGTATCTCATTGTGGTTTTAATCTGGATTTCTCTAATGATTAGTGATACTGAATATTTTTTATATGCTTGCTGGCCACATGTATGTCTCCTTTTGAAGACTGTCCATTCATGTCCTTTGCCAACTTTTTAATGGGGTTGTTTGTTTTTTTCTTTTTCATTTAAGTTTCCCATAGATTCTGGATATTTGACCTTTGTTGGGTGCATAATTTGCAAATATTTTGTCCCATACTGTAGGTTGTCTGTTCACACTGTTGCTAGTTTATTTTGCTGTGCAGAAACTCTTTAGTTTAATCAGGTCCTGTTTGTCAACTTTTGGTTTTGTTGCAATTGCTTTGGCATTTTCAAAATGAAATCTTGGCCAGGTCCTATGTCCAGAGTGATTATCTTCCAGGGTTTTTATAGTTTTAGATTTTACATGTAAGTCTTTAATCCATCTTATTTAATTTTTGTTTATGATGTAGGAAAGGGGTTCAGTTTCAATCTTCTGTATATGGCTAGCCAATTATCCCAACACCGTTTATTGAATAGAGTCCTTTCCTCATTGCTTATTTTTGTTGACTTTGTCAAAGATCAGATAGTCGTAGGTGTGTGGCATTATTTTGGGGTTCTCTATTCTGTTCCATTAGTCTTTGTGTCTGTTCGCTACCAGTACCATACTGTAGTCTTGCTTACTATATAGCCTTATAGTATACTTTGAAGTCAGATAATGTGATACTTTAAGCTTTGTTATTTTTGCTTAGGATTGTCATGGCTATTCAGGCTCCTTTTTTAATTCTATATGAATTTTAAAATAGTTTTTGTCTAATTTTGAGAAGAATGTCATCAGTAGTTTGATAGGAATAGCAATGAATCTGTAAATTGCTTTCGGCACTATGGCCATTTTAACAATATTGATTCTGCCTATCCATGAGCATGGAATGTTTTTCTCTGTGCCTGTGTCACCTCTGATTTCTTTGAGTAGTGTTTTGTAATTCTTATTGTGGAGATTTTTACCTCCTTAGTTGGCTGTATTCCTAGATATTTTGCTCTTTTTCTGACTGTTATGAATGTTAGATTTTTCTCCATCTCTTTACTTTGAACTTATGGTTGTCATTGCATGTAAGATGGGTTTCTTAAAGATAGCATACCATTGGTCTTGCTTGTTTATCCAATTTGCCACTCTGTACTTTTTAAATGGGAAGTGTTAGCCCATTTACATTCAAGATTAATATTGTTATGTGCAAGTTTGAAACTACCATCATGTTGTTAGCTGGTTATTATGCAGACTTAATTGTGTGGTTGCTTTATAGTGTCAATGGTCTATGTATTAAGTGTGTTCTTGTAATGGCCAGTAAGAGTCTTTCCTTTCCATATTTAGCACTCTCTTCAGCACCTCTTTAAGGCAGGTCTGGTGGTAATGAATTCCCTTGCATTCTCTTGTGTGAAAAATATCTTATCTCTCTTTTACTTAGGAAGCTTAATTTGGCCAATATGAAATTATTGGTTGGAATTTCTTTTCTTTAAGAATGCTGAATATAAGCTCTCAATCTATTCTGGTTTGTAGGGTTTCTGCTGAAAGATCTACTGTTAGCCTGATGAGGTTCCCTTTGTAGACGACCTGCCTCTTCTCTCTAGTTGCCTTTAACATATTTTTATTTCACGTTGATCTTGGAGAATCTGATAACTATGTCTTCGGGATTTTCATCTTGTGTAGGGGTTCTTTGCATTTCCTGAATTTGAATGTTGGCCTCTAGTGAGGTTGGAAAAATTTTCATGGATGATGACTTGCAATATGTTTTCCAAGTTGGTTACTTTCTCTACTTCTCTTTCAGGGATATCAATTAGTTGTAGACTTGGTCTCTTTACATAATCCTGTATTTCTTAGAGGTTGTGTTCATTCTTCTTCAGTCTTTTTTCTTTATTTTTGTCTGACTGAGTTATTTTGGAGAACTGGTCTTTGAGCTCTGAGATTCTTTCCTTAATTTCATTAGTTTGGCTGTTAATTATGAGTTTTTCAGCTCTATCAGAATAGTTTATTTCTTAAAATGTTGATTTCATCTTTCATCTCCTGTATTATTTTATAGTATGTCTTAGAATCCTTGCATTGGGTTTTGACTTCCTCTTAAATCTTGATGATTTTTGTTTCTATCCATATTCTGAATTCTATTTCTGTCATTTCAGCCATTTCAGCTTGGTTAAGGACTGTTGCTGGGAACTACTGTGATCATTTGGAGGTAAGAAGAAACTCTGGTTTTTTGAGTTGCTAGAGTTCTTGTGCTGTTTTTTTTTCTCACCTGTGTGGGCTGATGTTTTTTCAATATTTGAAGCTGCTATCCTTTGGATTTTTTAAAACAATTTTGCTTGTATCTTCTTTGATGCCCTTGGAGATTTTATTATAAGGTGGGTTCAGTCAACTGGCTTCATATCTGGAAAATTTTAGGGGGCCAAGTCTCAGCTCAACACTCTTGGGCTGTGTGCTTTAACTTTAGGGGGCTTGTATTGGACCCCCAGCTTTGTTCTCTGGTCCCTTAAGGTTAGGAACCTGAGGCACTGGAAAGGCTGAGGTGTTGTTCCTAAACAGCTGACCCCAACACTCTAAGCCAGCCAAAATGCTTAATCAGGGTGGTGGCACATGAATCTGCTTATTCACACATGCCAGCAGCAGTGGCAGGGCAGTGATAGTGCAGCAGGGTGCATGAGTTGGTATGGGGCACCAGCGGGCATAGGGCTACTGATTTCCACAGGTGCATTTGCAGCAGTGGCAGTGGCAATGCAGGGTTGGAGATGGAGCTGCTAGTGTCCACTTGCACATTCACACCAGTGGCAGTGCAAAGTGGATTTATTGGTGGATGCAGGACTGCCAGACTCCATGCATGTGTTTATGGTGGCAGCAATGGTGACTCAGGGCAGTGGGTAGGTCCACTGGTCTCCATGTGCACATTTGCACCAGCAGTGGTGGTGTGGGGGGAGGTGTACTCAAGTAAGCAGCAGTGGTGTGGTAGGGTGCATGTGCATGTGCATACTTGCCTGCAGGGTAGGGAGGTGAGGTCCTGATATGGTCTGGCTGTGTCCCTACCCAAATCTCATCTTGAATTGTAGTTCCCATAATCCCCACATATCATGGGAGGGACCTGGTGGGAGGTAATTGAATCATGGGATCTGGTTACCCCCATGCTTCTATTCTCGTCATAGTGAGTGAGTTCTCACAATATATGATGGTTTTATAAGGAGCTTTTCCCCTTTTGCTCAGCACTTCTCCTTGCTGCTGCCATGTGAAGAAGGACGTGTTTGCTTCCCCTTCTGTCATGATTGTAAGTTTCCTGAGGCTTCCCCAGCCATGATGAACTGCGAGTCAATTAACCCTTTTTTAAAAAAGAAAATTGCCCAGTCTCAGGTATGTCTTTATTGGCAGTATGAAAATGGACTAATACACGTCCACCCTGGACTAGTCCATGCACACACCAGCAAAGCAGTGGGGTTGGTTGTGGGTGTGTGTGTACAGGTAAAGTGGCTCAGAAGAGACTGTGATGGGGTGTGGGGTGAGCTAGTGTGTGCCAGTGGGGGCTGCTCTGATGGAGCTCTCTGATGGTCAGGCACAGTCTTCTGGTGATACAGCTATTAAGTGGGGCTCTAGGAGGGACCACAGTTGGGCATCTTAGGCTGCACTGCAAAGGATGCAGCCAGGCTGGGGTCCTGGGAAAAGAGAGCAGACAGGGAGACAATCAGATCAGACTGGCCATGTCTCATGGGCAAGACTGCCCTGCCCTGTCCAGGTCTGACAGTTCTCTGAGGCCAAATCTCCTAAGGGAGCATAATGAGACTGGGGGAATGGGCATTCCTGGCCATGCTCCACTAGAGATGTTTCTGCACCAAATCCTCTGGGGCTTTGCAGAGGCTGGAGTCCTGCCCCTACCATCTCTCTAAGCAGCTCTCTCTTCCAGCTCAAGTGTCTATGGTGGTCATGGGGTCTCCTACTGCCAGGGTTCTAAAGGTCCATGGTAAGAGCTAATTGCTCCTTGCCTGTTCCACTCATCTCATCCCCAGGAATCACTGGGGGCCAGGAACAAGTCCCAGTGCATGGTAGCCCTATGCTGTGTTCCCAGTTTCCTCCCCATTCAGGCCAGTATCTGTGTTCTCCCTCCATTCACCTTCAATGCCTTCCTTCTGAAGATCTGCTCCAAGTGTATCAGTCTTGCCAACGTCCTTGTCCTTTGACAGCAGATGTTCCTTCTGGATGCATCCAGTAGGCAATCTTGTTGTGAGCTGGTTAAGTTGATTCTTTTAAAGTGACACCAAGATCTTGGCAATGTGGCCTTCACATCTCGTTTAAAGTCTACTGTGAATAATCATTTCTCTGAACTTTGTCCTATTTCACATTTTGGAATGACCTCTCTTGTCCTCTTTATGTGACCAATGGCTACACCCAAAATAAACGAATAAATAAATGAATGAATTAGTTGATTCAAAATTATTTGCCACTGGGTGCAGTGGCTCATGCCTGTAACCCCAGCACTTTGAGAGGCCAAGACAGGCAGATCACCTGAGGTCAGGAATTTGAGACCAGCCTGACCAATATGGAGAAACCTTGTCTCTACTAAAAATATAAAATTAGCCGGGCGTGGTGGCACATGCCTGTAACCGCAGCTACTTGGGAGGCTGAGGCAGGAGAATTGCTCGAACCCGGGAGGTGGAGATTGCAGTCAACTGAGATAGCACCATTGCACTCCAGCCCGGACAACAAGAGCGAAATTCTGTCTCAAAAAAAATAAATTATTTGCCACATTTGAAGATAAATGTCTCATGTGAGTAATGAAAACAACATATGAATTAATTATTAGGCAGTGTGTGTGTGTGTGTGTCTGTGTGTGTATTTTTTATTTCACAAAGCTGTCTTTAAAATACAGGTATATTACCTGTTTGTTTGTTTTGTTTCCACAGCATTCCCCATGTTAACACAGAAATGTGGGCACATTTCATATTTTATGTGAACATCTATTCGCCCAACACATGAATCTTGAGTTTTGTAGTTGGAATATGAGTTAGTGACTTTTTGCTCATGGGTCTGATTTTCTATATTTCTCTTCACGGTTCTCATAGAAACAGATTTTTTGCCAGGATAATAGGATCATCTCCCTTTTTATTCTTTGAATGTTTGCTGTCTGTGGCTTTTCATCCTTGTGTCATCATTCTTTGGTAGAAATGTAATTACCTATCTTATATTATTGTCAAAATGTAATCAAGAAAGTTTGATCGAGAAAAAGGGAGAATTCTGCCTCAGCCAATTCAGTTTTACCATGAGGAAAATATTTTCTACTAACGTTGTTTGGCTTTCTTTTTTTAAAAAAAAATACATTCCCTCCTTCTTTCTCTTCCTTTCTTTGTCACTTTGGTTTATCTTTTCTTTTTTCTCTTTATTTTTCATTCCTTCTCTGATCTTTTCTGCTTTTCTCAGATTATCTTGTTAGATATTTTATTTCATTATTTTCATGATAAGAATTATAATCTGTTTGTTATGTATTTGTCTCCTTCTACTAAGTTATAGACACTTAGAAAGCCAAAATTTTGCATACCTCTAAAAACCAAGCCCATATCTTCCAATTATTAGTTTCTAGTAAGTATCAATTAATTAAATGACATCCCTGAGAGCTTCTGAAGATCAAATTTAATATCTGCTTCTGATAGTATACGAGCATTTATGGGATGTGGTTCAGTTATGCTGAATTATTTTCAGCCACTTGCATAAACTGTACGCTTATTTATTTATGTTTAACTATTGCACATGCTTCTCCCTATCTCTGGAATACCTTACTTTTGCTCTCCACCCTAATCCAAAGAGTGTAGCTATCTAATTCCCATTCTCTTCTCAATTCTCAAAATACATAGTATCACTTGTAAAAAGACTTCTTCATTCACCTAAATCCTTATTAAGTTTAGAAACCTGCTTGATGCTGGCATAACATTGCAAGCCTTCATCACCACAGTCTGATTATATTCATTACTATGCTTTTTTTCTTTTTTTAAACTTGTCATTATCTTGCACAAGAAAGTAAACATTCTGTGAGTTTAGGTGTCAAAGGAGGTAGTAGTGGTTGTGTTTGTCCACTCACAGAAATCACCCAAAAATCTGTCATTATGTTTGGCCTATAGAATTTGCATATAAAATAAATTAATGTTTGCTAAATCATTAGTGTTTGTGAACAGATTGCTTACCTCTGTGTCCACAATTACATCAAACTAGATTTGCTTGCTCTATTTGTATGCATTTGCTTTCAGATGAGACTTATTTTGTTAATGAAAAAAAAAAGAGTGTTATTTAGTCAGTCTCTAGGGATTGTGCCTACATCTGGATACATCTATGGAAGTGGGTCATCCATGTGTGTGTTACCTGTCAGGTACCTCTTTTTGAAAAAACATTAAGAATTATTGGATTAGACAACATAAGTGGAAATGTTTTATGAACAGTCAATTCTCTATAAATAAGCAGGGATGTGACTAGTATTACTTATTGTGAGGCCAAGTGATTTAGATTTTCCAAAATGTAACTGGGACGTACAGATAATTCGACTGGAGTTTCTGAGACGATACACAGAACACTCTCCATCAAAAGTTTTCTATAATTTATAAAGCTCTGCCTTCCGTTATTCAAATTTGAATGTTTTACCCTGCAGAGGACTGCCACAAAGATGCAATTAGGGGGAGCAACTCTTATGAGCATACAGTGATCATCCCTTGTTGTTCTAGATAATGACTGGCCACATCATTTTTGCTACTTAAGCTCATTTAATATAGAGACTATGGTTGATTCAATTAAAATCACTGAAGACACTAAAAGAAAGCACTACAGAGGAGTGAGCTGTCAATCGAGATAATAAAGTGACCCCGAGATGTAGAGGGGCAGAAAAAGTATGAGAGAATGGGAGACAAAGAGACAATATCATGCATTCGCATATGACTGGTTGAGTGCATGAATGGAATAATACAACCAAATATACATTTCCATTAGGTTGAGTAAAGAAGTGAATATTGAAGAAACAAAGCTTAAGGTAAGTATCAAAGTGCATTTAACTTTTTCCTTGATGCTAAAAGTTTGCTCTATACAAGGTTGTCACATGGCTACCTTTACACTATTAGTGAGTCAAAGCATGGATAGTGTTTAGCAAGACTCAAATACACAATCAGAACATGATGAGTAATTGAGCAATTTACATTCTAAAATTGTTTATTGATAATTGAATAATTACACTTTGCTTTACCTCGTCCAAACTCTTGATGGAGTGAGGCTCAGGGAAGAAAAAAATTGGAATGGGAGAAAGAAAAGAAAAATTAAGGAGGCAAAAGGTAAAGGGATTGATTCTTATTGGGGTTGTTATATAAATCATTATACTACAGGACGCTTTGAATACCTCCTCTTTATATTTTATTAATACAATAGCCATATGAAATTATTTCTTCCTGTTTTACAGAACAGAAGAACAAATAAAGAAAGAAGTTTCCTTTATGGTGTTGTAGGAACTGGTAAGGATAGCTGACTGCAGCACTGAATCTGATAAACAACATGAGAGGCTATGGAAGGGAAAATAACTTCAAAAAAGGAAGATGTCGAAAACAAAATTTCTCATGCAAATAGGCCCCAGCACTTGTATTGCAGTAAAATAGGAAACAGCTATAGGAGAGGAATCCAATAATTAAAGTACCTAAAAAATATTTCAAAAGCTCCATTCCTCGAGCATATAGATAACATGACAGGCCAAATCAATTTTGTACAAATTGTAGCATGGATTCAAATTGCCTGTCCACAAGCTGAATCCAGACCACTGTGACCTGCATACTACTCTGAAAATGGGGACATTCCAATTAAAAATTCAATTGCTGAATTTTCTTGAAGACCCAATTCTATTGGGCCTATGTTCCCAGATGGTAAAATTGCCTGGATAAATATATTTTTCCCTGTTAGATACAGTATGCAGCCTCTACTTGTCAATAACTCTACCAAACCTGGGTAATTATTTCTGTTACTTGTGTGGTACACAGAAGATTCTAAGTTTGTGACCAGAGGCTTAGAAATAGACTTTCATGAATTAGAAGGATGGTTAAACAGCTGTATAGTACATCCTGTGATAGTTATTGAGTAGGGGGGAAGGCAAACATGATTAAGATGCACAATACTCTCCTGGAATTCAGAATCCATCACAATAACTTGAATGATTGAAAATATGAAGAGGTTAGTGGAAAGTGCCATGGAGCTGCAGAGAAGGAAGAAATTAGTTTTTGAGGAAGAAAGGAAATATTCAAGAGTAGAAGTGGCATCTCAGCTAGATCTTAAAGAAGAAATAGGGATTTACACATTTCTGATTGTAAAAGCATCCCATGGAGGAATCAACAAACACAAAGCATATAAAAATATATAACAAGTATGTAAAAATATATAGCATATATAGCATGTATAAACATGAAAAAATATAGCATGTTGAGGAGGAAATGGAAATAGATTGTGACTATAATATTAAGTGAAAATTGAGGGAAATGACAGATGAGTAAACAAATGGAGATGGAACAAATGTGGATTGTCTTTAAAATTCATGCTAAATTATTTAAGCATTATGCTATAAGCAATGGTAGCCATTGGAAGGGTTTTGGGGTTTCAGTGGGGAATCACTTAACTTAAAAAATGTACTGAAAAGATTTTATGTTTGAAAGTGAGAGTGAAGGAGGTGAGAGGTAACCATGAATTTTGGTAGTGATAATGAAGTCAGAACACAAATTGAACAGTCCTTTCTCAATTAATTTGATATTTAATTAATTTAATTTAGCATTAATCAGTTCAATATAACATTTGTTAATCATACTATAGGTGTAAGGAATCATGGTGGATACTGGTGCTAGAATTCTGAGCAAGACTGGTGCAATATCCACCATCATATTGTTGAGATTCTCTTTTAAAATGGGATTAAATTAATGGAAATAATTGAGACTGAGAAGAGAGAAGCAGAAAGAAGCTGTAAAAAAATTTTTAAATACTTCTAGGTTCTTTTCACTCTGAAACCATGCGGCTTTCTATTTCAATTGTCCCTGCAATTGAGGCCTAAGATGAAACTACTGAAATATTGCATTTAATTGTCCCTAGGAATGGACTGGAAATACAATTGCAAATATATCCAATGATTGATCCCAGAACTTTTATTCAATTCAACATCTTCTGCTACAATTTTCCTTGCCTTGGACTTTAAGCTCCAATTGGAAATGTATGTGAATGTGATTATCAATATAAGTGCGTGTGTGTGTATATATATATATATTCATATAAGTGCGTGTGTGTGCGTGTATAAATGACTTCATGGAAATTTTGCTTTTATGTTGTACTTCATTGCCTGATCTTACAATAATGCAATATTTTATAAAGACAGGTGTTTTAACTCTGAGAGCAGTGCCTGTGCCTTTAGAACTCTTGCTGTTTTAGGAAGGAAATGTAGAGAGGAGTAAAGAAAGAAGAGAAAATAAAGCTTTACTTTTTCATCAGTAATCACTCTTTGGCACATATTTTCTTATCTGTGTACCAGAGGTATTGCTCAGATTCCTAACTTTGCAGTATTTTCTTTGCTACTTCTTTGTTTTTGAAATAAATGCTTCAGGGAGATGAGAACAGGGTTTGTGATTTGAACACTATTGTTTTTTCAGCAAATTCCAATCCCTTCTTGCCTAGACCTCTGTGGATGGAAAATGACTAAAATGATAGTAACTTATCATCTGGTATGGAGTACAAGGAGTGTTAGAAGCCTGTATACTTTTAGCTCTAGGATACCAGTAAGCGACTTCCCTCTGTAGGTGGCAGTTTTCTCATCTGTAAGCTGAAGAAGAAAGCTGAATAATTTGTAAGGCAGCTCTGAGGTCATATATAAGAATAATCGAATATTTGAATAATTTGTGCGTTATATGGCATGTGGTGAGGCCCTCTGCCAAACAGGAATGAGAACTTCCAAGGCATTGTTTAAACAGGGAGATTTTCCTGTCCAAATACACTGTCTAGAAATCATTGCCCAGTCACTTAGGTTGAAATTATTCTTATCTGTACTTTAGATTAATCAATTCTTGTTCATATATATATATATGTGTGTGTGTGTGTGAATAGTCTCACTTTAATTATGTTTTCTTATGATCAATGCTGTAAAGTGCAAGGATTCCTGGCTCCATAGCTTTTGCCTCAGTTTCCTCATTTATAAAATAGAGTTAATAATAATAGTTGATGTGAAGATTGAATGGGTTAATTTACTTAAAAATGTCCAAAGCAGTGCCTGTCACATAATTGGCACTATATAATTATTTGCTTTAATAACTATCATTTGAAAGCATAAAATTCCAACAGAATAAGGGATTTAAAGTGTCCCAGTGCCACTTAACCAGGTATGAGGTGCAGGTGGAAGGTGATGGTCAGTGATGTGCATGAATACTGGGAGATAATATTGGTGGTAGTCAAACTGAGGGCTTAAAGGGCAATTCTTGCAGGGGATGGAAATTTGATAAAATTAATAAAAGAATTTTAAAAGATAAGTGTGATAGTTAATATTGAGTGTGAACTTAATTAAATTGAAGGATGCAAAATATTGTTCCTGGGTGTGTCTGTGAGGATGCTGTCAAAGGAGATTAACATTTGAGTTAGTGGACTGGGAAAGGCAGACCCACCCTCAATCTGGGTGGGCACAATTAAGTCAGCTGAGCTGCCAGCATGGCCAGAATAAAAATCAGGCAGAAGAATGTGAAAAGATTATACTGGCTTAATCTCCCGGCCTGCATCTTTCTCCTGTGCTGGATGCTTCCTGTCCTCAAACATTGTACTCCTAGTTCTTCAGCTTCGAGACTCTTGGACCTTTGACCACAGACTAAAGGCTGCACTATCGGATTCCCTACTTTTACTGGGACTCAGACTGGCTTCCTGGCTCCTCAGATTGCAGACGGCCTATTGTGGGACCTCACCTTGTGATAGTATGAGTCAATACTCCTTCATAAACTCCCCGTTATATATGCGTCTAACCTATTAGTTCTGTCCCTTTAGAGAACTCTAATATAATGAGGAATATAATAGAATTAAATAAAAGCTTAGTTTCAAGTTCAGAAGAACATTGGCCACACCCTGTCTTCCAAAGTATTTCATCACTCCACGCAGCAGTTACCAGTAGAACATGGCCTAAACCTGAAGATCAACAATGGGTGGATAACCTAAGCGTTCTCCAAAGTTTAGATTGAAGAATGTCTTTCTTCTCTAACTTCTCAAACTTCTCTAACACTTTCTCACTTTCCTACTCAGAGTCTGTATTTCTTCACAGGTCAATTTTATGTTATTCTCTTCTGTTATGCAAAGTTCTGATTACTTCTGCCAAAACAAATCTGTTTTTGCTTTAATTTCTTTTCTTTCTTTCTTTTTTTTTTTTTTTTTTTTTCTTTTTTGAGACAAAGTCTCACTTTGTCTCCCAGGCTAGAGTTCAATGGGCACGATCTCGGCTCACTGCAATCCCCACCTCCTGGGTTCAAGCAATTCTCCTGCCTCAGCCTCCCTAGTAGCTAGGTTTACAGGCACCTGCCACCACACTCAGCTAATTTTTGTATTTTTCAGTAGAGATGAGGTTTCACCATGTTGGTCAGGCTCATCTCAAACTCCTGACCTCAAGTGATCCACCCGCCTCGGCCTCCCAAAGTGCTGGGATTACAGGCGTGAGCCACTGCGTCCAACCTGCTTTAATTTCAAAGCACATCCGGTAGACTAAAATTCAGTACATAATATCATGCGTTATCATTGTCTTCCTTGTATAAGTGAAGTAAAGAAAAGTAAAGATATAACCTGAGAACTGGATTTAGGTAGTTATATATTTATCAACTAATATACAGAAATCTTAATGAATTGGCTAATTCTGTGTAACTAGCAAACTCTAGAGCTTTAATTTAGATCCAGATGTATTACACAAAAACCCATCTGCTTTATAGAGTGTGTTAGTGGTGTTTTTTAAAGTTGCTTCATATTATAATAAATCTAGCATCATCAGTAGGAAGTATAAGTTCTTGATTGAGACCTAGTTAGTTAGAATACTTACAGGAGAGACCTGGTAATCTCTTCAGTGAACAAGTGCTTTCAGATGACTGTTAAACTGTTAAGGAAGTTTGAAAACACTGATTGTAGGGATGGAAAAGGAAAGCATGAAAAACATCTATGCCTAGAAAGAGAGGTGAACATGTTTGATGGATCTGCATCCGTTTCCAAATAAGCAAATTTTAGAAAACAAATATGTTTAAATAATGTTAGAAAATATAGTAAACCATTCCGGGGAGGGAAAAACAAAAAAATAAGTCAAATAGAGCTGATGGAGCTCACATATACCAGACAATCTTGGAAGGCTAAATGCCCAGCAGAGATTACAGATACCCCAGTTTCTGTGATATGATCAGCCAGTTCCAAGAGTCACAATTCCTCTCTAGGGAAGGACGAGGCCTTAGGCATAAAGGGTACAACTGAAATAATGCTTTCAGAGAAGAGAGTGTAAAAAAATGCACCCAGACATAATTTTCCAAGCTGACAATGGGGGTTGAAGGGAGGAGAGAAAGTCATTTTCAGGTCAATAATCCCTATTGCACAGCCACTGTGAGCTGTGTGAATCACTGAGCACATTTCAAGGAATGGCTGTCATGTGTCACTAACTGATTCTCACTGCAGATGGACTCCAGGGTACTTGGGATCTATTTTGAGGAGGCTGCAAGCAGTAGAAGCCTGCTGGTTCCACTGTAAGAAAACCTCAGCCACCCTTGAAAATGTGGGGAAATAAAAACCTTCAGTCCAAGCACATTTCCCCCTTGTTATGATACATATTTCTTGTATTTCTTTTCCTTCATTACTGATCTCACCCTCCCTTCTCTGTGCTCCTTCTGTAGGCAATGCTATCATTTTACTTTCTCCTAAGTCTGTGGGCAAAACATGCAACTTGGAGTTTTCTACATACCCTGAAAGAAGAGAACAAAACAAGAGTTCGTGTATATATTATATGTTTTTGTCAGTCCAGAGTCATAAAATCCTCCCAGGGGCAGTTATTTCTCTCTTTCTGCATTCCCCAGGTGAATGTTGATACTCAGGGCTACCTTAGAAACCTTCTATGGAAGTTGGAAAATCCTTCTTATCTGTGATCCTTGTGGTAGGCAGAATAATGGCACTTACTCACTAAAGGTGTCCATGACCTAATCCCTGGACCTATGAATACACAACCCTCCATGGCAAAGGGATTTTGCAGATGTGACCAAATACAAATATTGAGATAGGGAGATGGTCCTGGATTATCTGAGTGAGTCAATGTAATCACAAAGATCCTTAAAGGAGGAAGGGAAGATGGTCACAGCAGGAGAAGGAAATGTGACAACAGAAATAGAGGCTGGACTGAGAACAATGCAGCTCCACAAACAAAAGGCAAGGAAACAGATTCTTCTCCAGAAGGAGTACAGACTTGTCAGCCAATTTTAGACTTCTCACCTCAAGAACTATAAGATAAAAAATGTGTGCTGTTTTGAGACACTAGGTTTGGGGTAATTTGTTACAGCAGCAGTAGGAAACCAATACAGTCCAGAATGACTGAGAAAAAGATGGCATCCTCAATCCAACTGACCAAGAACACCCATGTTGGACAATTATATGTGTAAGAAATTAAGCTTTATTGTGTTAATCCATGGAAATGTTCACATGTGCTTTTAAATTTGGGTAGTGCAATCCTAAATATTACAGACTTTACCCATTATGCTTTACAATATCCTGAGAAGTTCCATGGACACAAAGTTGGATGTTATTCAATCTGTCTCCATCATTGTGTACTCCAGTCTTCCGTTTTCTTTTTACTTCCTCATAGCATCAAGTTCAATTTGCATTTTCGTCCTCTTCCTATGCCTTTTGCAACTATGTCAGCCTTACAATGATACGTTGTGCCAAATCCTTTAAACACTTACGCATTTTTTCATGAAAAATAAATAAAGTGGATAAATATGCTAAAACCAATGGAACATCTCAATGAGGAATTACCAAAAACACAATTTTAAAATGCAATTATCTGCAGTGCATCTGTTCAAGCATCCTCACTACCATTTTTCTCTCTAAATTTTGACTTGTCCTTCTGGTGGCCCAATTTTATCAGGCTGGGAGTAGGCTTCATTGGCAATAGGTTTGGAGTTTCAGGCAAGACAATGGGAATTGTTCATATGCCAATATCATCTTTCTAAGGTTTTTCTGGGTTTTTTTTGTTTGTTTTGTTTGTTTGTTTGTTTGTTTGAATGTGGACATTGATAGGCTCACTGCAGAAGCCAGGATGTATTTTCAAAGGGCTTTACAACTACTCCTACCTGCCCTTTTGTGCTACTTTTATTCTGTCTTCTGTGGCTATCTGTGCTAGTCAAGGTAGCTTGGAAACAATACATGCCAAGGCTCTATGTAGCAGAAGAGTTGCAGGATGTAAGGAGCCTGGGCACCTGAGTCCCTGAGGAATTGCTTGGAGATGAGTTACTTGATGCAAAATCCACTTTTGAATGTTTCTGAGAGCAAGATCTAAACTTTCATTTTGTCAAGTAATCAAATTTTGGAGTTGCTTGTTACAACAGTTGTTATGGTCTTCTACACACAGATGGGAACGAAGGTATAGAGGACTGTTCAGGGAGATTTTTAAAAGAACAGACATGGCTATGGAACATATCACTGCTACCCAGACACCACTGCATAGAGTTTGATGAGCACAGAATAATCACAGCAAACTGTTATTACTTAATACAATTCTTGGTACACAGTATCATGAGGGATGTTGTGATTTTAGTGAGTACAGAGCACTGGGGAGAGGGAGAAAATAATGAAATGAAGAAATCTAGTGTAGCACTACCATGTCATGCCTCCCCCATCCCTTGGCACAGTTAGATGTAAGGTAAACACTACCAGATCAAATAATCATGATGAGTCATATAGGTTCCTGTCCAATCAGGAAGTGTTTTGTAGTTGAACGAGTCCAGGATAATAATTTAAAATCAAAAACAAGAAAGGAATATGGACCTGACAGCTTCACGGGTGTCTGATGTTTGGCTAATTATTTGCTGCATTCTAGCCAATGTCTGGTGGCAAGGGCTAGGGCCAGATAGAAAAGAAGGCAGGAAAAAATATAATTCAAGCCCCAAGGCAAGAATCAGATAAAGAATTAATAGAAGCATCAATTACAATTTTCAAGTTTCTTGTCTCATGGCTTAGAAGAAACTTGAGTAAGGAAAGAGAGGCAAAATAAGATGTGGACTGGTACAGAGACTAAAACTTACTGTGTATGTGTACTTGTCCCATGCTCCCCTATCAATGACATTTTAATGAAAAAAGCATGGCTAAATGCTAGATTAAATGGCTTTTTCAGGATTGGATTAGAGACATGACAATCTGAGTTTAGAACTGCAAGGACCTGCTGCCTGCAACAAGAAGAGAAGGAATCATTATAAACACCAGTGTAAAATAAAAGTGCATACCAGATGACCTAGTGAACAGGCCAAGCCATAATACAAAATTCCTCTTTCCATTCCATTGACAATAACTGGGATAATGATATGGGTTTGTTCCAATATTCCAGACTGTCTGCTAGAAAAATAATAATTGCCATGACACGAGTGCCTATCATAGGCCAGGCACTGTATTGCCCCATAGAATATAAAGTATGTAATTCATCTACTTTGCAGAAGGGAATAATAAAGTTCAAAGAGGTTACTTAACTTTCTCATGTCTCTATAATGACTAAGAGGTAGAGAAGGAATGTAAATACTAGTCTGCCTATTTTCAAGTTTCTGCTTTTCTTTTTTTTCTTTTTTATCATGATATACTTTCTTCAAAATTCTAGGATGACAAAGAAGACTGTCAAGCAACGAACTGTGCCGAATTTCCCAGAATCAGATTGAGACTCAGAAAAGACACTGGATTATGTGTGGTCTAAGTTCATCATTGTAACATATAAGATGATCAATGTTGAAATGATTTGCCCAAGGTCACATACGATGGTGTCCAAGCCAAGAGTTTCCAAATCTCTTGACTCCCACCAGGCACCTTACCCACATGCCCAGCGTTTGAGTGTTTCATATAATCATTTTCCAATCCTTTTCATTCTTATTTTTGGAATGGGTGCCAAGCTCCTAGCTCTAAAGCAGCCAGGGAAATGTCTTCAAGCCTAGCTCATAGCACTCTCTGTTGCATTGATTTTTAAAGAGATTTATGGTGTTGACCTGATCTCAATGAAGAAACTAAATCCAATTTGCTAAAGAATTACAAGCCTGTCTGATCAATAATCTATTTATCTCCTTCACTTTGCCATCTTTAGACACTCCAAACTTGTCATGGGAAATTGAAAGCAGTTTAAAAATATAATTATGTAGCCTCAGGAAAGGTCTCCAACATTTCTGAAGAGTTTCAATTGTCTTTAAGGAAATACTACCCTGGTTTTGGCAATTAAGATCACACTCTGGTCACTAGTCAAGCACCTAGCCTGAGCTCATTAATAGAGATACAGGGTCAGGATAACAAGAGCCCATAATTGCAGCATTTTCCATACTGTCAGTATTCTATCTGGAATATTGGGTTCAATTAAAGGAGCCTCTTCAGAGCAACCTAATTTTAGAGCTAATTTTTAGATTTAATTTTACCTAATTTTTTTTTTTTTTTTTTTTTTTTTTTTTTTTTTTTTTTTTTTTTTTTTTTTGGAGACAGAGTCTGGCTCTGTCACCCAGGCTGGAGTGCAGTGGCTCGATGTCTGCTCACTGCAAGCTCCGCCTCCCGGGTTCATGCCATTCTCCTGCCTCAGCCTCCTGAATAGCTGGGACTACAGGCGCCCGCCACCACACCCAGCTAATTTTTTTGTATTTTTAGTAGAGACGGGGTTTCACTGTGTTAGCCAGGATGGTCTCGATCTCCTGACCTCGTGATCCGCCCGCCTCGGCCTCCCAAAGTGCTGGAATTACAGGCGTGAGCCACCGCGCCCGGCCAATTTTACCTAATTTTTAGAGCTACCTAATTGAACTAAGCCATATCCAAAGGAAAGCAACCAAAGTGGTAAAGAAAGTAGAATATTTTGAAAAATTAGAAATATTAAAGAAGGTGGATATTCTGAACTAAGCCATATCCAAAGGAAAGCAACCAAAGTGGTAAAGAAAGTAGAATATTTTGAAAAATTAGAAATATTAAAGAAGGTGGATATTCTGCTGATATAGAAAAAATTAAATAAACCCAAGGGAACGTTAAAGACAACCTTAAATAATCAAAGACAGATACATAAAAAAGAAGCTTGTTCCATGTAGATGCAGATGGCGAATATAGAATACAAGCAGACATGATAGCTGGGAAATTTTAGTTTGATATAAGAACAACCTTTGTTATGAGTGTAACTTTTACAAAACGAAACAATCTTTCCTGGAGGTAGTCATCTCTAAAATGATATTCAACCCAAATAATGACCTTTCAGGAGTAGAATGGATTTGAAATGGGAAATAATGGGTTCAAGTTTAGGATGAACACAACAGATGCTCTTTTCCTGCACACTGAAGGAAGCATCTAGTGTGCAGGATCTATTGCTGCCTCCTCATTTACAATGGCCCACTTGTCCTTGCTCTCTTTTTCTTGAACCTTGGATTTCTGGCTGTATATTATTGCTTTAGGACTGACTTCTAACTCCTTCAGAGAAGTGATGCTTGAGACACCTCTTTAGGACTGCTTAATCACTGATAGTTGGCTGTGGTTTCTATTGTAGCTGTATGTATATGACTATATGATCATATACTTGTGTGCCTTGCTTATATGAAAAATGTCACTCTTTCCTCAAGAAAGTTTTGTGAATCTTAGTACACTGGTTAATTCAAAGAAATGAGAATATTGAATATTATTACTACAATATTTATTCCAAAAACATACCATTTCTTTTGCCCATCATTATCACACTGCCTTGATTTGTAAGAGTATCATCCTTGCTGCTAGATACATTATCCTAATACTAACTTGGATTGGCAAAGTCTTTGGCTTAGAATTTTTTACATGCATAACCTGTCTGACCCCAGTGTTTTTTTTCCATTGAATTGCCACTACTCCTCTTGATGTACACATTCCTTGAATTTAGAATGCCTTGAAAATCTCTCATAATTTATACCATCTTTTGCCTTTGTTCATGATATTTACTCCATCATCCCATTCCAATTAGGCAATATACTACCCATGTCTAAAGCTCTGCTCAAAAGCTATTTTCTCTTTGAAACATCAATCACTCCTGGGCTCTCTACATTTCTTTTAGGTGTTTATCTCAACTAATTTTGGAGTAATTAATGTGTTTTCATGTCTCCCATCAGAGCCTAGAACAGTGGTTCTCAAATTTGAGCACACATTAGAATCACATGGAGAGCTTATTAAAACACAGATTTGTGGGTCAGGTTCCAGAGTTCCTCATTCAGTAGGTCTGCAGTGGGGACTAAGAATTTGGACTTCTAATGAGTTCCAAGTGAAAGCCAAGATTGCTGTTTTTGGGAACATGCTTGCAGAATTTAGACTGGCATAGATTACAAATGCTTGGTTAGTTGGGCCCATGACATCTGCTAGAGATATCATTGAGATTGCAATGTTAACTGATGACATTATGGGCATTTTGAACTATATGTTTCTCTATTTTGGGAGTATGTCCTATGAATCACAGGCAGTTTAGCAAGATCATGGCTGTCTACCCATTAGATGCCAGCAGCACTCCCTCTCCAGTTGTGACCACCAAAAATATCAGTACACATTGGCAAATGTCACTGCTGCCCCTCAAATTGAAAGCCTCTGGGTAAAAGAATACAGAAATACCTGACTTTTAAAAATTCAAATAGTTTTCATCCTGAGAATTATACAAACCAAAATTAATATCAAATGAGAATAAGATAATATTTTAAAGCAAATATTCATGCCATTTTCATTCCAACATGGGACTCCTATAGATTCCAGTTGAAATATACATAGTTCTATCTCATTGTAAGCTATTGTTGGATCTTGAAATCTTACTGTGATTGGACTTACAATACAGAAACCCAAGTGATGATCAGTTTGCTTATTCGGTTTTATTAAAAGTGGATACAACTTGCTTGTATAGGTCTTCCCAAGATATATATTTTTTGTCCTTTTTATTAGACCAATAGCACAGAATTTGAGAGCAATGTAAGATATGAGTATGAAAAAGAGCACAGCAATTTAATACACAGTAACTCTGTCCAGCTGTAAATAGGGCCCTGTATGTTTCTTGCAATCTGAATGATTTCCATTTCCTTCCCTTGGAAAAGAATAAAAAAACAGCAGACGGAGAAACAGCAAATGCTTCTTTCTCTGGTTTTCCCTCCTCCTGTGCTTTAGGCATCCTGTGTTTGTTGAATAAATAATTGAATGAACACAGATAAATGAAAGCTATGGAGGAAGCTTAGATAACATTATCTTGAAAGTACTGCTCAAATTGAAAATTCTATTTTTCTATAAGCCTACTGTCTGATTTTCAGAAATGTGTTACAAGACCTACTAATTAGAGTGTAATATCTAGAGAACTTGATTGTGAAACCCAGACTGGTTTCACACTAAAGAGCAATCCCAGAGAAGTGCTGGCCAGGGTATTTCTAACCTTAGGGCTTCCTGACTTCCACCTTCCTTCTACCAGAGCAGCTCTGTGACAATTGTTTTATTCAGGGTAACAGTTCACTTGAAAGGGTATTCTGCTTAAATACAGGTAAAAGATTGAAAGCAGACTCCCAAGAAATATTTCCTAAGTTACCAAGATGTGCTATGTTCTGCATTAACTATCTTCTAATCTACCCTTACAGAAGTTCTATAAAATTAGTCTTGATGACTACATTTTACTCATAAAAGAACAGAGCTCAAAGAGGTAAAGTGGCTTTCCCAAGGCTGAGCAACTGATTAGCACCAGAAACAAAATCTGGGCCAAAGGTTTCTGATTCCATGTTATTGTTTCACTCACCATGAAGTCCTCTGTGATCAACACCATTAAGCCACACACATTTCCCCACATAGCTCAGCTTCCTCCACTCTAAAAATATGTTATGGAGCTAGCTCCATCTCCAATAAGGAGAGTATTTTTGTTTCTTTCCACAAGCTGAATGTATTCAGGCCTAGATGTGTTGCTCTCCTTTTCCTCTGCAAATCTCTAGATAACACAAATACTACCAACACATTGAAACACAGCAAAAGACATAAAACCCAATACTCTGCCGGTCTGTTATAGTCAGAGTGTGATTCAGAACAATAGTTGAGACTTATTTATTGAGCACTCCCCACCATCAGGCACACCACCAAGACTTCACTGATGTTATTTGATCCTCAGGATAAGCCTTTTAGGTAGGCACCATCACTATCCCTCTGTTATAGATCAGAATAGCAAAGCTCTGTGTGGTGGTACCATTAGCATTTTACAGGGGCTCAGTGTAGGTGAGTCATTTGTTTAAGGTCAGAACCAGAACTCAAACCCAAATCTTCTGATTCCAACTTTTACAACTATTTCCACTACTGCACAGTAGGACCAAGCTATGTATTGACCCGTGTGTCCTCCAGCTTTCCTCATGGGGTGACATGATCTACTACTAAAGGGTATCCATGAAAGATGCACGTCGTATGTCCCTCAGGGTTATAGATAGTGAACATAAACTTAAAGAATTCAGGCTTTGGGCCAGGTGTGGTGGCTCACACCTGTAATCCTAGCACTTTGGGAGGCTATGGCTGGCAGATCACTTGAGGTCAGGAGTTCGAGACCAGCCTGGCCAACATGGCAAAACCCCATATCTACTAAAAATACACACACAAAAGATTAGCTGGGCATGGTGGTGCACACCTGTAGTCCCAGCTACTTGGGAGGCTGAGGCATGATAATTGCTTGAACCCAGGCGGTGGAGGTTGCAATGAGCCAAGATCGTGCCACTGCACTCCAGCCTGGGTGACAGAGTGAGACTTCATCTCAACAAAAAAAATTTAAAAATAGAAAAAATGAGAATTCAGGCTTTGAAGTAAAAAAACAGTGTTGGACACGAATCCCAGCTCCAATTTATTATCTGTAAAATTTTGGAAAGTCACTTCTTATCTTCAAATCTCATTTTCCTCATTTGAAAATTGCAGATAATGACTGCGTCTCTTTCATCATATAATAAATAAGTCATTTTCCCAGTTGAACACACAATAACCATTCAAATTGGAAATAGTAACTACTGTAATAGCTGAAAAAAATTCAGATGTACAAAGAATACTGAAAATATAAAGAAAAGTTTGAACTATCACATACTTTTAATTCTAACAGCTAAGGAGAGGGGTGTTTTATGATGAGCTTGAATAAGATTAAACTATTTTTTGCCCTCAAAGTATGCTTTAGGGTTGCTATTTTGCCCCCTCTTTAGATAAGGAGACTGGAGCTCAAGTATGCAAAATGGTTTTATTGAAAAATAGTGGCTATAGGGATTTGAATTGTGTTCTGTTTACTTCCAGTTTAGTGTGAGTGTGATCAGTGAAGGCTTGTGGACTGCATATATCTTAAAAGATGAGAAGTCCCCTGAGCACAGGAATATGTGACATATGTGTGTGTGTGTGTGTGTGTGTGTGTGTGTGTAGATATATATATATATATAGAGAGAGAGAGAGAGGTCATATATTGAAAGAATTGTATTTCACGTGTCCCTAATTTTCTTCTCTACTTTCATTCTCTGCATCAATGAAAAGGATTCAATATTTTCTGAGCAAACAATCTTTGTCTAGAGAATCATATATATTATGTCATTTAATTACTCTCTGTGAGGTGAGTATTCTCTCCATTTTAAAGATAGAGACAGTAAGGCCCAGATATTTTAAATCACTTGGCTAAGAGTATACAGTAAATAACTTCCAGATCCTGGATTCTGAAATTCAAGTCTTTTCTAATTCATGATCTCCTTCACACTACATATGTCTGCTAGAATTTTCCATAGTACTCACTTTCCTAGGCCATGTTTTATCTCATGTTTTATTCTCTCTCTACATGGGGTCCTCAGCTATGTCACATTTTTATCTCGTAAAGAGGAGAAAGAAATTCTGGAGAATTGATATCTAGCCCAAGAGAGAGGAAAAGGCCTCTTTCCTCCAATGACTTCATTTATTTTTTTCTTTTTCTCTTTTTAATATCTAATAATGTTTGTCACAGAGGGCTGTTCTGTAGGTTGCTGTTATATGAATTGGTACATATGGGAGAAACTAACTCTGCTTTGAAAGAAGCAATTGGAAAATATATAATACTCTATTCGGAGTTGCAAAGAAAGACTGCAATTCATAACGCTCCATATGTCCCCAAGTATGCTCCCTGGACATCTTTGTTGTTGGAATATTAGTGTATTATATGCTGCAGCTTAGCTCACATAGCTCATGCATTATAATTTTGTTGTGAAAGATAATCTATTCTTTTCAAGGTGTTGATTGGACTTCCTAAATGTAATTGCCTTTGTTCATTTGCACATATATTAAGTTCCTATTGTGATTCTCCTAGATAAAAGTTTTGATGGATCCCTAGTAATTAAAAGACAAACTCCACATTCTTTGGCACATGATTCAAAGTCTTCCAAATATTTGGTTTGTACCTAACCCAATGTTTCTATTTTTGTAGTCCTCAATACCATGTCTCCAGTCCTTCTCTTTTGTGTCTATAAAAACCTCACTCATCTTTCTTGTTTCAGATCATGTATCATTGAAGGTGGGAATGAGAGTGGTTTTAGATATGTGTTCTATGTTCATGGTTGCGCTTAACAGATTCCCAACCTCATAATTGTATATAAGGCTGTGAATGTATTGGACATGTGTACTTTCACAGGTAAAGAATACATAGTGATTTGCAGATTCTAAAAATATTGATCACCATCTAAACATAAAGTAATTACTACAGGATTCACCAGTTACTAATATGTTGATCTAGACTGATGGTGATACTCATTGTCTTTTGATTATCAAACCATTTATATTAAATTCCCAGAGCTGCTCTAACAAATTACCACACACTTTATGGTTTACAAAAACAGAAACTTATTCTCCCATAGTTCTGGAGGGCAGAAGTCTGAAAGAAAGGTATCAGAAGCATTGGTTCCTTCTGGAAGCTCTGAGGGAGAATCTTTTCTAGCTACTGGTGGCTACTGGCAAACCCTGGCATTCCTTGGCATGTACACATCACTCTCATCTGTACTCTCATTTCTACATGGCTTTCTTCTCTTCCCGTGTCTGCATGTCTCAAATCACCCTCTGCTTTTTCTCCTGTTATTTAATTTTAGGCTTGCATAGTCTCATCTCAAGTCCTTGAGCTGAATTTTATCTGTGAAAACCCTTTTCTCTAAATAAGGCCATATTCACAGGTTCTAGGTGGATGACATAATATAATCATGACTGGAATCATATAATATTTGTCTTTTTGACTGGCTTATTTCACTTAGCATAATGTCATCAAGGCTATCTATGTTGTAGTATATGACAGGATTTTCTTCATTTTTAAGACTGCATAACATTCCATCGCATGTATATGCCACATTTTTTTAAATCTGTTCATCTGTCAATGGACATTTGGGTTGTTCCTACCTCTTGGCTATTTTGAATAATGCTGTAATGAACATCGGTATTCAAATACCTCTTGAAATATTGCTTTGTTTTGGATACTTACCCAGAAGTAGATTGCTGGATCATATGGTAATTCTATTTTCAATATTTTTAGTAACCTCCACACTGTTTTCCATAATGGCAGCATCATTTTACATTCTCACTAACAGAATACAAGGGTTCCAATTTCTATCTTCACCAACACTTGTTGATTTTGTTGTTGTTGTTCTTTAATAGTGGTCATCCTGATGGGTGTGAAGGGATAGTTTATTCTGGTTGTGTTTATTTGTTTGTTTGTTTTCTTGTTTTAAGACAGGTTCTCATTCCATAACCTAGGCTGGAGTGTAGTGGTGTGATTATGACCCACTGAAAACTCAACTTCCTGGCCTAAACTGATCCTTCCACCTCAGTCTCCTGAGTAACTGGGAGTATAGGTGCGCATCAGGCTAATTGCTTGTTTGTTTGTTTGTTTGTGTATGTGTAGAGGAAGGGTTTTGCTACATTGCTGTGTCTGGTCTTGAAATCCTGGCCTCAAATGACCCTCCCACTGTGGCCTCCCAAAGTGCTGAGATTACAGGAATGAGCCACCATGCCTGGCCCTCACTGTGGTTTTAGTCTACATTTTTCTTAATGATTAGTAATGTTGAACATATTTTCTTGTACATACTGGCCTTTTTTAAAAAATATCTTTAGTGAATTATCTACTGAAGTTCTTGCTCTTTTTTAAATTGAGTTATTTTTCTGTTATTGTTACATTACAAGAGTTCCTTATATATTCTAGATATTAACTCCTTATTAGACACATAATTTGCAAATATTTTCTGCCATTCTTTAGATTGTCTTTTCACTCTGTTGATTGTTTCCTTTTAGGCTGAGAAGTTTTGAAGTTTGATGTCTCATTTGTTAATTATGGCTTTTGGGCCTATGCCTTTGATGTCATAACCAAGAAATAATTGGCCAATCCAATGTCCTGAAGTTTTTCCAATACATCTTTGTCTAGAAGTTTTCTTGTTCTAAGTCTTAAGTTTATATATTTAATCCATTGTGAGTTAATTTTTGTAAACAGTGTAAAACACTGGTTCAGTTTCATTAATTTGTATGTGGATATCCAGTTTTCCCAACACTGTTTGTTGAAGAGACTCTTCTTTCTCCATTGTGTAATGTAGGTACCCTTGCAAAGTTCATTTGACAATATGTGCATGATTTTATTTCCGGTTTCTCTATTCTATTCCATTTATCTATATGTCTGTCTTTATGCCACACCATCTTGATTCCTATTTCTTTGTGGTATGTTTTGAAATCAGGAATTGTTGTGTCTTCCTTAAGATTACTTGGACTATTCAGGGTCCCTTTAGATTTTATATGAATTTGGGGATGGACTTTCTATTTCTGCAAAAACTGCCACTGGACATTTGAAAAGGATTGCATTGAATCTGTAGATAACTTGGATATTATAGACATTTTAACAATATTATGTCTCCTAATCCATTAACAGAAGATGTCTTTCCATTTATTTGTATCTTTCTCTTTTTTTAGGAAAGTTTTGTGGTTTCCAGTGTACTAGTATTTTGCCTCTTCAGTTAAGTTTATTTTTGAATATTTTATTCCTTTGGTTGCCAATATAAATGGGATTATCTTCTTTTCTGTTGGTTAATGTTAGCATTTACAAGCACAACTGATTTTTGTGTTGCTTTTATATCTTGCAACTTTGGTGAAATTTATTATTTTTAACAGTTTTTTGGTGGATTTTTAGGGTTATATAAATATAAGAATGTATGAAAGTTTCTGCAAAATTATTTTAGGAGAAGAGATTGTACATGTCTTTAAGGAGTTCAATTATTGGTGAGTCAGGCTTTTGACATATAAAATATTTAAAACTTCAAATTGGTCACTCATTTTCCAAACTTTTCTAATTCATTCAGAAATGATTGCTTGACATCAGAGACTCTATAATCATTTTCCAACTGATATTTCCAATCATCTACTTCTGTCTTTCCTATCACACCCTGCATTCTAGTTAAATGGGATATTTAAATACTCTAATTAGACATGACATTTCCCAATACCTGTGCTTTTTCACAAACTAGTCTTTATGTGTACAATTACCTTCATTAAGTTCTATGTCCTGGCTAAATCCTATTTTTTTTAAATTGCAGAGATATTATTGGTTTCATATGTAACAGCCATTCCCTTACTTTAAGATTCTTAAATGTGCTTCAGAAAATGCTATACTCATTGTCACCATGGGGATTGAATCACAATGAATCTAAGTCAATATGGTTCCATTTCTCTTGATAGTGATTGGTTTACATGTGGCTTTTTACTTAGTTTTAGCCAAGAAGACCATAAGAAAATAACTGTTGGAGGGGCTTCTGGAAAAATACAATATTGCTCTTAAAAAGAAATACATGAAAGAACATTTCTGCTTCTGCATGTACAGTCAGTCAACATGACATCTCATATTTTCTAAGGTTTAAAAGAAAGATGGGGCAAATGTGTATGGGGAATAGTGTCATGAGATGGAATGGAAGAGTGGGCAGGTTACAAGTCAAGTAGGGCCTGGTAGGTCATGGTGAGAAGTTGAAAACTTATTTTAAATGCTATGGGAAACTATACAAAATTACAAAATTTCCAAGACAGTTAGTAACACAAGCATGTTTTTCAAAAATCACCCTGGCTGTTTTTGTAGTGCATGGATTGAAAGAGGTAAGAATTGAAACAGAAAAATCAATTAGAAGGTTACCAATGTAGCCTTGGAGAGAGTGGTATGATGAGAGGAGAAGACGTTTAATACTCATCGCTAAAATAAATGTAGGCTGTATTGCAAATAACTATATATAAGCATAATTATGTAATGTAGGCCGAATATATCACCACTAAAAGGGTGGGCAACAGGATCAAGATTAGCATCAGAGAGAGGTCATCCGGAAAACAGAGAGCAGCTTGTTCTCACACTGTGGGAGGAAGTCAGTCTCTACACCCCAGGGAGATGGAAGCAGGCTTCACTCTGTGCTTTTCCTCTGCAATCATTGCGTTCCCTACAGGAGAGGCACTGCTTAATATGACAACCTTCCCTTTATTCACGATTGTTTGTGGTTCTGATTAAACAGCCTCCTGGCAGGAGGAAGGCCTTTCTGGGAAGGGCAGTGAGAGGTTTGCCATTTCCCAGAAAAACCTGGCAGTCATTAGGCCCTGCTAATAGTAGCTGATGAGTTAATTTTCCTTCCTAACAAGCCTTACTCCAAGAGGCAGAAATAAACACTGGCAGGGGGTTGCATGAAAATAGCCAGGTGCTCTGGTCCAGCCCTCCCAGGTCAGCAAGTGATGTGCAGTTTGCTGTTCTCGCTTAGGGTGAATTTGCTGGTTCAGGTCAGAAAGTTCAAGATGGTGAGGGGGGAATGATTTAAAAGCAAATGAAAAGCCATAGTTTTCTCTCCACATGGTACAAGTGCACCTTGGCTAAAACCACTTCTGCCTTGTCATTTAGGCATCAGGCATTTCCCCTCTGTAGTCACCCCGAAGCTGGCATCTACAGCAGAGAGCAGCAGCAGAGGGGCCTGCTCAGTTCATCTGACCCACTTTGCTGAGCCTGGCCTCTACTGCCCCCTTTTGGCTGACAGACACTGCAGACTGCTCAGGCTCGAAACTCTTTAACACTCTACCTCCAGGTCTTCCACACAGCCTAGCAAATGTTTCTCTTTGGGTCTCAAGACCTTATTATTTATTTCTGGCTTGCTCTTAGATTTTGGCTTGGAAATTGACCAGTTAGTATTTGCTTTCTGATATTCTAGGTCTAAGGGACCCTCTCTCTAAGAGGGATTTTGCTCATTCATAGCATGATAAAATGTTAGCAGTTTCCTCAAGGTTTATCTAGTCCAAAAACAGTGAATACATAACTTTTGTATATATTACCATTGTCATTTTCTGTGCACATAAAGAGCATCTCTAATCAATCATGCTATACGTTTTTGCTGATCCTAGACTTGCTCTCAATCCTTCTAACATGACCACTAATTTTTTTTACCATGAATATTTTGGATTTGACTAGAGATAAAACCCATGCATTCTTTAGTTATTACATTTACAGATAAGAAGCAGAGGCCAAAAGAAGGGATAAAAATTTGATGTTCCATAGCAGGCTATTGTTAGAGTCAGAACTAGAATCTAGGTCTCCGGAATCCCAGGATGAAGTTCTTTTCATTGAAAATCATTGAGTCCTTTAGAAAATTGAACACTTTCTGTGTTAGTCAATTTTGCATTGCTATAAAGGAATACCCGAGACTAGATAGTTTACAGAGAGAAAGGCTTATTTGGCTCACGGTTCTGCAGGCTGTAGAAGAAGCATAGTGCCAGCATCTGCTTCTGGTGAGGCCTCAGGAAGTATAAAATCATGACAGAAGGCAAAAGGGGAACAGGTGTATCACATGGCAAGAGAGGGAGCAAGAGAGAGGGGAGAGGCACTAGTCCCTTTTAACAAGCAGAGTTACAAGAGTAACAAGAGTTACAAGAGTAACAATTCACTCATTACCACGGGCAGGGCACCAAGCCATTCATTTGGGATCTACCACCATGACCCAAACACCCCCCACCATGCTCTACCTCCAACACTGGGGATTACATTTCAACATGAGATTTGTAAGGGACATGCATCCAAACCATATCACTTTCAAAGTATGTTTTATGGTCCAGATTCTAACACTATATTTACAATTGTCCTGGCCTAGAGTAGTTATTCATTTATGGAAACCTTTACTCTTCATCTACCACAGTGCTGGGCATTGGTCATGATGGAATCCTGAAATGAAAACACATTTCTCAAGATTTCTCCCAACAAAAGA
Source organism: Symphalangus syndactylus (assembly GCF_028878055.3). NCBI lineage: Eukaryota > Metazoa > Chordata > Mammalia > Primates > Hylobatidae > Symphalangus > Symphalangus syndactylus. The sequence continues at coordinate 26,449,506 of NC_072425.2, forward strand.
ACTGCTGGATCAAGGGACAAGCAAGCGAGGTGCTGATCGACAGACCTGGTAGTTGCTGTAAAGGAAACTCATTGGCAGATGTAGACTACTGTGGAGCAGAGGGAAGCCTAGATATCCTACAGTTCAATCTTCCAATTTTTTAGATGAAGGCTTGGAGGCTTGTCTGCGGTTACATAATTATCAGCATGGGAATTGAGGCTATGGCTCAGTTACCTGACTCAGTTCTGAAAAAGCACTACGCCTATGCCTCCACACTGTCTTTATCAGATATAGAAACCCAAAGAAGTTAATTTACTGGTCATTTGAAGTCATTCCTCATAGTCATTGTCTTAACCACTGCCAAAATGCTGTGAGAAAGATATCAGGTTTTATGTGTTTTTTTGTTTGGTTTGTTTGTTTGTTCTGCCAATAAGGAAAGTAAAACAAATATTTCATGTAATTTGCTCAAGATCATCATGGTCGATGCTACTGGTGCTCATTTTCCCCTCTTAGCCACAGGTACGGGGAAGACTTCTCAGCCTTTTTACTTGTGGATAGGGAGTTCCCATGAATTTTTGACAATGAACTGTGAACAGAAGTGACATACTTAGGTTGAAACAGTGAAAGCCCATGCATGATGTTCACGTTCCCTCTTTTGCTTGCCACAGTGATTGTGGAGAACTCTTGTTGCAATGATGAAGCCTCAAGGCAGATGCTGCTGAGATCACTGGTTACTTCTTGTAAGGGAACTGTCCTGGTGAATGCTGGAGCCACTGCTATTTGTTGAGCTATTGAGTTATTGATATATATCCAAGTTTATTACCACAGCATAAGCTTATTCTGTCCTGACCAATATAAACTGAAAAGAAGTATGTCTGTTTACAAAACAAATTTTGTTGAGTTGTTTCATCTCTGCTATATTTAAATTACATCTTAGCTCTGCCAATTAGGTCATATCTAAATATCTCTGAGCTTCATTTTCCTCAAATGTAGAAGAGCTATAGTGCTGCCGATACGGTTTGGCTCTGTGTCCCCATCCAAATCTCACCTCGAATTATAATCCCCATAATCCCCAAGTGTCAAGGGCAGGACCAAATGGAGGTAATTGGATCATGGGGATGGTTTCTCCCATGCTGTTGTGATAATGAGTGAGTCTCACAAGATCTGATGGGCTTATAAGCATCTAGCATTTCCCGTGCTTGCACTCACTTCATCCTGCAGCCCTGTGAAGAAGGTGCCTGCTTCTCCTTTGCTTTCTACCATGATTGTCATGACTGTAAGTTTCCTGCGGCCTCCCCAGCAATGTGGAACTGTGAGTCAATTAAACCTCTTTCCTTTATAAATTACCCAGTCTTGAGTATTTCTTCATAGCAGTGTGAAAATGGAGCAATACAGCTACCTACTTTAGGCAATAGTTGCAAGAATTAATAGAGAAAATATATATAAAGTTTGTAAAACACAGTAAGCACTCACTTGTTAGTTTGTCATCTCCCCAGATCTCTTTCTTGTTGAAATCAATAGTCTCTTGCTCTATACATATTGTAGTTTTGTCAAAGATCACTATCTCAGAGGTCATGGGCTCAGATGCACACAGGGACAAGGTAGTTATGATAAAACTGTGTTTTAAGCTGGGCAGGGTGACGTAGAGAGCCTTAGAGTGTTTAAATAGGACAACTACTGCTTACATACAGCTGATGATTACTATCTAGGAAGTTAAGGCCCAGGTAAGGGAAACACCAGAATTTTCTGAATTTCTTGTGAAATGTTAAATATATTTTTTATTTAATTTGGGAAATTAATTACTAATTTTTTGAACCGGGGGGTGAGACAACAGAGATCAAGTCAAATACGCACATATCTGCAGGCCCATTAGGCTACCAGTTTGTAACCTCTGGATTTGATCTCTATTGTTAATACTCTGTATCTTGCACAAATAGTGTCCATGTGAATGCAGGAAACTAGACAGTTAGTCCCTGGAAGAGAGGGGCCTCATCCTTCCACTTCTATCCTTCTCTCTGTTCAATAACAAATCTGAAACAGAATAGAATGAGTGGCTGAAATGGGTTAAATTAATAATGCTTTATGAATGGTAAACTTTTCAAAGTGAAATATTTGACTTAAGCAAATTTAAAGTAATTGTTTCCAAATCAAAGACGTAGTGATCTCAGGTTGTTCATCCAAACAAAAGACTATGGATTGTTCTTAGTGTGGTATCAATTAAACTGTGCCCCACTTCTGTCTATATGCTTATGTCAGAGAACTGGTGAATAGCTTGCCTTTTAATGGAACACCAGAATAAAATGAACATTGGAGAATGAGTCCCATGTTGTCAGTTGAAAAAAATACAGTTCCTTGAGGGCATGTAAAAGAATCTCCAAAGAGAGGGTAGGGGTAGGGTGGTTTATAAACATTCACTCTAAAATCTCTATCACTTAATTTTTTTTCAGGCAAAGTAATTATTTTAACATATAAACTAACATTAAAAGAGTATGTTGAATTTGAAATCATGGTGTCTGATGACAATAATGATAATAATTAATATCCATTTCTATTTATTGAATGCTATATGCAAAGCGCAATGCTAAATTTTTTACCCACGTTATATTATTTAATCCACAATGCCTTGTGTGGTAGATAATGTTACTTTATCTATTTTAAGATGAGGAAGTTCAGGCAGCTTAAATAACATGTCTATAATAGCATATCTGTTAAATCACTCAGCAGAAGTTCTAGCTATATACAATTTCAGAGGCCATGATTTAATCAAAAATTTTTCCTTTTGCTATAAACAATGTTTAAAGCAAAAATTTCCTTTGCTATAAACAGTGACTACACCACTACACCTTTCTTCCAGAACAATCTCTCCATGGAACTCCAATGAAGGAAATTGATTAAAAATCATTCACTTCATAATGAGACTTCAGAAACAACTCTGAGGGACACAGGTTGATGTAGTATTTTCCTTCCTGAAGTCCTTGAATCCCTTGTAGCGTTAATAATATTATATTTTTATGTTTTCCCCTTATTTTAGATGAGCAAATTCAAGTACATGGCTGTTAAGTATGTTCTCCATGATTTTATTCATGTAAGTATTACAAAAAAGTAAAACAGGATCTCATTTTGCTGAATATTAGATGGATAGTTTTGAGCAAATTAATTGTTATATTGATGCCTGTTTTTATATTTGTCAAACTGACATAATAATTGCCCATATGTTGTAAGATTGCTATGACAATCAAAAGAGATAAGATAAATAAAGCATTTATTAATTGATGTCATTGACAATCAGCACATACTAGCTGCCAGAACAATTGGTAGTAATTTTTATATTATTACCAATATCGTTGTTATCTGAATATTTTAGCATGTTTTCTTGAATAGCAGCAACCCTAAAATATTGATATGGATATAATAAACATGAGAGATGATCAGTTATGGGGTCAAGAGGAGGGAGAAAATTATGCTGGGTTTTTTTTTAGGGTTTGGTAATAGAATGTTATAAAATGAGAACATTATATTTCCAAGCATAGGAATGTGTGGAAAATTTTGTAAGAGTCTCACCCATCATGGTTATCTCTCCCTTTCACTGTCTGTGAGTTATTTTATAACCCAGCAGGTCATTAGAAGATGATAATAATACAAACAATTTTTATTCATGGTGGGGTGGACAGAATATGCTATACCAAAATGTGAAAGATGGCTGAACTGAAAACAACTAAGAAGACACAGATACAGGAAAGCTCTCTGTCCTCCAACTATTTGCCTAAAAGCAGAGCATAGATTTACAAGGGCAACCCCCTCACCCCACCTTATACCAAGGAGAGCAAGGTTAACCGCCAAAGACAACTTTACATCTTCATCAGTCTGGAGATGGTCCCAGAGGAATCTACATTAACAAGCTCTACTAACTAACATTTTTCTCCCAGTTATTTGCCTTCTTCCAAGTTGCAGTCCTTAAAGACTCAAAGTCCTTTTCCTTTGGTTATTTATCTGAAAATTTATTGCTCTTTGTTGAAGATGCTACATTAGCTAGAATTCAAGCCTCTTTGAGAACTACTGATTCCCTGAGTGTTTCTCATGTATATATGAAATATACATATTGATAAATATCTGTTTGTTTTTCTCTTGTAAATGTGCCTTTTATTACAGGGGTCTAGTCCAACTATAAACCATGGGGGTTGAAGAAAAACTCCTAACATAGAAATGCAAATATGCCCATGGAATGCAAATGCTTATGATCCTGTGTATATTGAACAGTTATTGCATATTTGAAATTTACAAATTCATCTGTAATTTCATTTCAGCGTTCCTTACTTGACTATAAATAACTAAAACTTTGAGTTTTTCTTCAAACCAGTTGTAACATCTTATTGGTTCCCTTATTAATTAGTGTGCTAAATAAAATATATAATGTAATCATTTTATATTTGCATGAGGCATAATTTTACTTTTAAATATATGTATGTGTGTGTATATATATGTGTATATATAATATTTTAAGAGTAAAAACCTTTGAATTCAAAGACACCTTTTAACACTTATTCTAGTATAGCATTAGGCAATCATTTAATTTACCACGTTGTGGGTTTCTTTTTTAGTAAAATGGTAAAATAATATCTATATCACCCTACCTTTCTCAATGGTAATTCTGAGAATCTATTAAAAATAAAACTAGATATGAAAGTGATTTGAAACTGTAGCTATCTATACATATGCCAGGGATTAGAATTATTATATTTGATACATGGAAGTGGCTCATAGTCAGCAATTTGTTAGTGGAGATAGAAATGCAGCCAGGCCATTGCTATCTAGCCTGGTATTCTCTCTAGATCACGAAGCTTTCCCATAAAGATCAGAATACGTTGGCCTGGAACAAGAGGAACCTGGTAGCAAAGTGATTTTGTGTTATCAACAAGATGATAAGCTCAATAAAGAGTCCATTAGGATAGGGAATGTGAGGCAAGTGGATTTCCTTTGTAAATAATCCCTCATAGCCTCAAATTCAACCACTTATTTCTACCATGGCAAACTTTGATGGGAGAGCCAATTCGGAAGGAATGAAGATGCCGAATTCAGAGCTCACATATGCAATTTTCAAGTTTAAAAAAGCTCACCTTATCTTCCGTTTCTCTTCAATTTAACATCTTGGAGCTGCTAAATTTAGTAAAATGACTTTCCCAGAGAAGTGAACTCTTTGGGTCAGAAGAAACTTTAAAATCATAATAGCCAGTCTCTCTCTGATTATATAAGCTTCATCATCATCAGCTCAGCCTTCATCTGAGATGATGTTTGCATCAGATGCTTTTAATTTAGTCCCCTTTTCCCCAGATATATCACATTCTAGATTCATATGGAGCTTAAGGTTGACCAGAGATCTCAGATCCTAAACCTGCAGAGGTATTACATAGGGACACAGTCAGACTACTGCATCTCAATTACAGAGAAAGAAAAATATTCTCAATGCATGCTCCCTATTTAATCCTGACTTAATTTGATTTTTTGGTTCTATTTACCTAACATCAGTAACCTTTCACCAGCAGTGAAATCATAAAAGAATAGAGACAGAGACAGGAGTGGGAAAAGAGACATGGGAGAAGAAAAAAAGAAAAGTAAGAAAAGAAATCTATTATCGGGCTTAAAGAACTCACCTTAGACAACCTAATGAGTAAAAACCTTGAGAAGTGATGACTCCTCCCCAGGCTTTAGTTTTCCTATGAATGGGAAGAGCTCACCAGTTGTACATGACTCTGAAGTTCTAGTTTAGAATGTGAAACAACTGTTGTTTGCAGGAATCACTTCAGAGTATCAAAATGCAGAGGCACTCTCCACGGGCACCACCCGGAGAGGGATATTTACTACCTGTGGGTGTGAGAAAAGACCAAAGCTCTACAGAACTCACCAAATACTAAATGGCTTACTGAAGCTCCTTATAGGCCTCTTTCCTGGCTGCTAATTTATCAACCCTGAATTACCCTTTACATTACATGACTATGTGCATAAAGCAAAATGCTGTGTGGAGTGAAAAATGGAGCTGCATTTAGGGAGCCTTTTTACAGTGGAGTTTAAAGGCTGCTATGCATCTATTTCAGGAAACTATTCAAGGGTCCCCAGGGAGCACAGTAGAAGGATGGAACTGAGAGGAAGAATCTGTTCCTACATCTACTGTACTAATTTGTGAACATTCTCTGGAGTCAAAAGATTGACAAGATGGAGCGATACTCAACAGCCCAAATTCACAGGGTAAGACCAGCCGTGATGTCACCACCACCAACTTCCACTCCACAGAACTTCTTTTCCCTCAGCTTCCCTACTTTTGCTAATAGCATTACCACCCAGGCAACCATCTGGTTAATATTAAACACAACCCTATTCCCTCCATCTTATCAGTTTCAACAATGCTGTGGAATTTCCTTTTTTCATGCCCACCTTTTAATTCCCAGTGCCTACCGTACATTTGCATATTAAATATTTTCTTGCACTCTAGGAGGTAGGCCCTAATTCTATGACAGTTTTTTCTTTTTCTTTTTTCTTTCTTTCTTTTTTTTTTTTGAGATGGAGTCTCGCTCTGTCGCCCAGGCTGGAGTGCAGTGGCACCGTCTCGGCTCACTTCAAGCTCCGCCTCCTGGGTTCAGGCCATTCTCCTGCCTCAGCCTCCCAAGTAGCTGGGACTACAGGCGCCCGCCACCACACTCAGCTAAGTTTTCGTATTTTTTAGTAGAGACGGGGTTTCACCATGTTAGCCAGGATGATCTCGATCTCCTGACCTCATGATCCGCCTGCCTCAGCCTCCCAAAGTGCTGGCATTACATGCGTGAGCCACCATGCCTGGTCTTCTTTTTCTTTCCTTTTGCTTTTCTTTCTTTCTTTCTTTCTTTCTTTCTTTCTTTCTTTCTTTCTTTCTTTCTTTCTTTCTTTCTTTCTTCTTTCTTTCTTTCTTTCTTTCTTTCTTTCTTTCTTTCTTTCTTTCTTTCTTTCTTCTTTCTTTCTTTCTCTTTCCCTTCCTTCCTTCCTTCCTTCCTTCCTTCCTTCCTTCCTTCCTTTCTTTCTCTCTTTCTTCTTTTTTTTTTGAGACGGAGTCTTGCTCTGTCACCCAGGCTGGAGTGCAGTGGCGCGATCTCGGCTCACTGCAAGCTCCGCCTCCCGGGTTCACGCCATTCTCCTGCCTCAGCCTCCCGAGTAGCTGGGACTACAGGCGCCCGCCAACACGCCCGGCTAATTTTTTGTATTTTTAGTAGAGACGGGGTTTCACCATATTAGCCAGGATGGTCTCGATCTCCTGACCTCGTGATCCGCCCGCCTCAGCCTCCCAAAGTGCTGGGATTACAGGCTTGAGCCACCGCGCCCGGCCTCTTTCTTCTTTTTTTTTTATAGTGGTGAGGTTTTTGTCACCCAGGCTGGAGTGCACCCTTGCTGAGGCAAGACTGCTCACGACAGTCTTGAATCTCCTGGCTCAAGGAGTCCTCTCACATCAGCTTCTTAAGTAGCTAGGACTATAGGTATGCACTGCCATGCCCAGATTGGTTTTTGTATTTTTTGTAGAGACAGGGTCTCACTGTGTTGCCCAAGCTGGTCTCAAACTCCTGGCCTTAACAATTCTCCTGCTTCAGCCACCCCAAATGCTAGGATTACAAGTACGAGCTACCATGCCTAGCCTATGCCCATTTTATGAATAAGAGTATGTAAATAATGTACCCAAGTTTCTCCAGCTGAATCCAGCTGTCTGATCCAAGAGCCCTGATGAACACGTCAATCTGCTGCCCTCTGCTGTGGGGTCTTCCTTAATTACACCAGACAAAAATCCATTCCTCTTTTCTCTGCTTGTTCCTCTGTTTCAGGTTTCTTGAAAGTTAATATGGGTACAAACCTCCTAGGATCTTGTTAAAGCATAGATTCTGATTCAATGGGACTGGGGTGCAGCCTGAGAATTTGTGTTTCTAACAACCTCCCCCTGGTGGTGCTGAAGCTCCTGTCCAGGACACATAGTTTAGGTGGCAGGGCTCGAGGCAAAGTGCACTTTGTATGATATCTGTAAACACTGTATGACTTCAACTGTTTTGTGGAAATAATTTAGTGCTTATTTAACTGGAATGCTTAATTAAACTTAATTATCACATGCATAGAACATTTATCACATACTGATTTTTATTCTATATAATTGAATATTTATTATCACTCTGCTCCAAATTCAAATTTATTAAACCCAGAAAATAGTGTTCTACAATTTTACGTCCCCTGAAACATCTTCTATAGAGTTTTCCACATATCAGTCACCTATGTAACTTGGTTGAATGAATGAGGTTAGATACGTAAGGCATTGCTAGTGATGGGAAGGTGATAAGGTTTTAGAGATGGTTCTGGTACATAACTCCATCCCTATGATCTATCCTCTGAAAGAAATTTCAGATCTCTTCCAAAGCAAGAGTAGCTATTGAAAACAAGCCTTAAGTATCAGAAAAGCAGAGAGACAGTATGTTGAAATAGAAGGGACATGTGATTAAGATCTTAGTGACCCCACATGTGTCCTAGCTATTCTCCTAATTCCCAGTATGATTAGCCAAGCATCACGTAACCTCCTGGGCCTTATTTTCCTCACCTACTAACTGAGGAGTTTAGACTGCACTAGGTTTCATCCAGCTCAAACCATTCATGAGCCTCCAATGGCCCTTGTTGTGGGAATAGGAAGGATAGAAACACAGTCAGGGCAGTGTGCACTACAGTAGTTCATTCTGTCTCTTTCATTCTCAAAAGAGGTAAAAAGGGCATCCTGTGCTCTGGGCATCAAGGCGGCTGTAATTGCTGTGCTCTTTTTGGACTTAATCTGTCACAGTGGCCTGTAAACTGCCACTGAGTAGTGGGTGATGGGGGCTGCTGGAATGAGCTCCATCAACTATCAATTTACTATCCTCCAGCTATTCAAGATTGCACCTCATTTACTCAAAGAATGAACTGTTGCAAGACAAAACCTCTGCCAACATGACTGAAATAGGTCATGTTTCCACTGTTATTCAAGAAGCAGATATTGCTGGATTCCCAGGCACTACAAGGGCTGCATTAGTGAATAAGTTGTGGGGGATACACTGTACCTGGTGCCTGGGGAAAGTATTTCAGGCTCCTAATGGGGCCTGATAGGGAAAAAGAGATCTTGATATAGGTCAAATGAAGGTCATTGATTTATGGTCAAATGATTCCTAAATGTTGTAAACAAATGCTATAATAGTGTGAAAATTGAGAAAGCAATCTCTTTATATTTTATGTTTTGAAATGGGGTCTTGCTATGTTGTCTAGGCCGGTCTTGAACTCCTGGACTGAAGCAATCCTCCTGCCTCAGCCTCCCAAGTAGCTAGGATTAAAGCAACATGTCACTATGCTGGGCACTTTATATTTTTCTTAAGACAAATAGCAGTACTGCAATATTTAGCACAGTGCTAAGTACACAAAAATATATATATTAAATGATTCATGTATTAATTCAACAAATATTTATTGAGCCCTAAGCTAGGAACTTTGTATACAAATAGTTTGGTTTTCTGTCCATATATAACACATTACCCCAAAACTCAGTGGCTTAAAACAACCACTTGATTATCTCTCAATGATTCAGTTGGTTCTTCTGTCAACAGAGTCTGGTCATCTGGAGCCTTGTCAGGGCTGGGATGTCTAAGATGATTCCCTCACATGGTGCTGGCTGATGACCTATTCAGAGCTCAGCCAGGGCAGTCAACCAGGGTGTCTCAGTTCTTCATGATATGACCTCCATGTGAGTTGGGTTTCTAACAGCATAACACATGAATTTCTAGAGTTAGGACGTGGAAATTGTCAGTCTTATGAAATCTTGTCTTCAAAAATCCCAGAACATCACTTCTGTTGCATTTTATTGGTTAAAGCCAGTCGTGATGCCAGACCAGATTAAAGAGGAGGGGACATAAACTGCATCTCTTGATAGAAATGATGGCTGGTACATACAAGGAGGGGAAGGACAATTGGGAGTATCTTTTTTTTTTTTTTTTTGAGATGGAGTCTCACTTTGTCGCTCACACTGGAGTGCAGTGGCACGGTCTCGACTCACTGCAAGTTCCGCCTCCCGGGTTCACGCCATTCTCCTGCCTCAGCCTCCTGGGTAGCTGGGACTACAGGTGCCCGCCACCATGCCTGGCTAATTTTTTTGTATTTTTAATAGAGATGGGGTTTCACTGTGTTAGCCAGGATGGTCTCGATCTCCTGACCTCGTGATCCACCCGCCTCGGCCTCCCAAAGTGCTGGGATTAGAGGCATGAGCCACTGCACCCAGCCGGGAGTATCTTTGAAGACTTGATCAAATTTTGCATCAACTGAGTTACTCCCTTTAATTTGCATATGGTATAGAATTAAAAGATATCCACATATACATACACATATGTTTAATAGAATTAAAACATATACCCACAAGAATGGCTAAAATTAAAAAGACACTGACAGTGCCAAGTGTTGATGAATTTTTAGAAAAATTAGAGTTCTCATATATGCAGGTGAGAATGTCAAGTGGCACAATCTCCTTGGAAAACTGTTTGGCAAGTGCTTAGAAATTTAAACAAAAATGACACATCTACTCTACAGTGACACAAAGCGAACTCGTGGTTGATCGGTACCATAGGGAGGTGGGTTGGGTGGAGTGACTAACAAGGAAAGGAACAAAGGAACCTTTTGAGGTGAGAAAAATATTTCATACCATGATTTTGGTGGTGCTTACACAGGTGTACCAACTTATTAAGAATCATCACTGTATACTTAAAATGGGTGCAATTTATTGCATATAAATTACAACTCGATACAGCTGATTTTAAAAATAAGGCACTAAATCTACTTTTCTTTTTCTTTTTCTTTATTATTTACTTTAAGTTCTAGGGTACACGTGCACAACGTGCAGGTTTGTTGCATATGTATACATGTGCCATGTTGGTGTGCTGCACCCATTAGCTCGTCATGTACATTAGGTATATCTCCTAATGTTATCCCTCCCCTTGCCTCCCACAGGCCCCAGTGTGTGGTGTTCCCCACCCTGTGTCCAAGTGTTCTCATTGTTCAATTCCCACTTATGAGTGAGAAAATGTGGTGTTTGGTTTTCTGTCCTTGTGATAGTTTGCTCAGAATGATGGTTTCCATCTTCATCCATGTCCCTACAAAGGACATGAACTCATCCTCTTTTATGGCTGCCTAATATTCCATGGTGTATATGTGCCACATTTTCTTAATCCAGTCTATCATTGATGGATATTTGAGTTGGTTCCAAGTCTTTGCTATTGTGAATAGTGCCACAATAAACATATGTGTGCATGTGTCTTTATAGTAGCATGTTTTATAATCCTTTGGGAATATACCCAGTAATGGGATGGCTGGGTCAAATGGTATTTCTAGTTCTAGATCCTTGAGGAATTGCCACACTGTTTTCCACAATGGTTGAACTAGTTTACAGTACCACCAACAGTGTAAAAGTGTTCCTATTTCTCCACATCCCCTCCAGCACCTGTTGTTTCCTGACTTTTTAATGATTGCCATTCTAACTGGTGTGAGATGGCATCTCATAGTAGTTTTGATTTGCATTTCTCTGATGGCCAGTAGGAATGAGCATTTTTTCAGGTGTCTGTTGGCTGCATAAATGTCTTCTTTTGAGAAGTGTCTGTTCATATCCTTTACTGACTTTTGATGGGGTTGTTAGATTTTTTCTTGTAAATTTGTTTAAGTTCTTTGTGGATTCTGGATATTAGCCTTTTGTCAGATGGGTAGATTGCAAAAATTTTCTCCCATTCTGTAGGTTGCCTGTTCACTCTGATGGTAGTTTCTTTTGCTGTGCAGAAGCTCTTTAGTTTAATTAGATCCCATTTGTCAATTTTGGCTTTTGTTGCCATTTCTTTTGGTGTTTTAGACATGAGGTCCTTGCCCATGCCTATGTCCTGAATGGTATTGCCTAGGTTATCTTCTAGGGTTTTTATGGTTTTAGGTCTCACATTTAAGTCTTTAATCCATCTTGAATTAATTTTTGTATAAGGTGTAAGGAAGGGATCCAGTTTCAGCTTTCTACATATGGCTAGCCAGTTTTCCCAGCACCATTTATTAAGTAGAGAATCCTCTCCTGATTTCCTGTTTTTGTCAGGTTTGTCAAAGATCAGATGGTTGTAGATATGTAGTATTATTTCTGAGGGCTCTGTTCTGCGGCATTGGTCCATATATCTGTTTTGGTACCAGTACCATGCTGTTTTGGTTACTGTAACATTGTAGTATAGTTTGAAGTCAGGTAGCGTGATGCCTCCAGCTTTGTTCTTTTGGCTCAGGATTGTCTTGGCAATGTGGGCTGTTTTCGGTTCCATATGAACTTTAAAGTAGTATTTTTTCCAATTCTCTGAAGAAAGTCATTGGTAGCTTGATAGGGATGGCATTGAATCTACAAATTACTTTGGGCAGTATGGCCATTTTCACAATATTGATTCTTCCTATCTATGAGCATGGAATGGTCTTCCATTTGTTTGTGTACTCTTTTATTTCATTGAGCAGTGGTTTGTAGTTCTCCTTGAAGAGGTCCTTCAAGGAGACTTGAAGTTGTAAGTTGGATTCCTTGTAAGTTGGATTCCTAGGTATTTTATTCTCTTTGAAGCAATTGTGAATGGGAGTTCATTCATGATTTGGCTCTCTGTCTGTTATTGGTGCATAGGAATGCTTGTGATTTTTGCACATTGATTTTGTATCCTGAGACTTTGCTGAAGTTGCTTATCAGCTTAAGTAGATTTTGGGCTGAGACAATGGGGTTTTCTAAATATATAATCATGTCATCTGCAAATAGGGACAATTTGTCTTCCTCTTTTCCTAATTGAATACCCTTTATTTCTTTCTCCTGCCTGATTTCCCTGGCCAGATCTTCCAACACTATGTTGAATAGGAGTGGTGAGAGAGGGCATCCTTGTCTTGTGCCAGTTTTCAAAGGGAATGCTTCCAGTTTTTGCCCATCCAATATGATATTAGCTGTGGGCTTGTCATAAATAGTTCTTATTATTTTGAGATACATCCTATCAATCCATAATTTCTTGGAGTTTTTAGCATGAAGCACTGTTGAATTTTGTCGAAGGCCTTTTCTGCATCTATTGAGATAATCATGTGTTTTTTATCTTTGGTTCTGTTGATATGATGGATTACATTTATTGATTTGCGTATGTTGAGTCAGCCTTGCATCCCAGGGATGAAGCCCACTTGATCATGGTGGATAAGCTTTTTGATGTGCTGCTGGATTCAGTTTGCCAGTATTTTTTTGAGGATTTTTGCATTGATGTTCATCAGGGATATTGGTCTAAAATTCTCTTTTTTTGTTGTGTCTCTGCCAGGCTTTGGTATCAGGGTGATGCTGGCCTCATAAAATGAGTTAGAGAGGATTTTCTCTTTTTCTATTGATTGTAATAGTTTCAGAAGGAATGGTACCAGCTCCTCTTTGCACCTCTGGTAGAATTTGGCTGTGAATCCACCTGGTCCTGGAATTTTTTTGGTTGGTAGGCTCTTAATTATTGCCCCAATTTCGGAGCCTGTTATTGGTCTATTCAGGGATTCAACTTCTTCCTGGTTTAGTCTTGGGAGGGTATATGTGTTCAGGAATTTATCCATTTCTTCTAGATTTTCTAGTTTATTTGCATAGAGGTGTTTATAGTATTTTCTGATGGTAGTTTATATCTCTGTGGGATCGGTGGTGATATCCCCTTTATCATTTTTTATTGCATCTATTTGATTCTTCTCTCTTTTCTTCTTTATTAGTCTTGCTAGCGGTCTATCAGTTTTGTTGATCTTTTCAATAACCAGCTCCTGGATTCATTGATTTTTTGAAGGTTTTTTTGTGTCTCTATCTCCTTCAGTCCCGCTCTCATCTCGGTTATTTCTTGCCTTCTGCTAGCTTTTTAATGTGTATGCTCTTGCTTCTCTAGTTCTTTTAATTATGATGTTAGGGTGTCAATGTTAGATCTTTCCTGCTTTCTCTTGCGGGCATTTAGTGCTATAAATTTCCTTCTACACACTGCTTTAAATGTGTCCCAGAGATTCTGGTATGCTGTGTCTTTGTTCTCATTGGTTTCAAAGAACATCTTTGAAACCAATGAGTTTAATTTGATCTTTTAATGGGATCTAATTAAACTAAAGAACTACTGCATGGCAATAGAAACTATCATCAGAGTGAACAAGCAACCTACAGAATGGGAGAAAATTTTTGCAAACTACCCATCTGACAAAGGGCTAATATCCAGAATCTACAAAGAACTCAAACAAATTTACAAGAAAAAAACAACCCCATCAAACAGTGGGCAAAGGATATGAACAGACACTCCTCAAAAGAAGACATCTATGCAGCCAGCAGACACATGAAAAAATGCTCATCATCACTGGTCATCAGAGAAGTGCAAATCAAAACCACAATGAGAAACCATCTCATGCCAGTTAGAATGGCAATCATTAAAAAGTCAGGAAACAACGGATGCTGGAGAGGATGTGGAGAAATAGGAACACTTTTACACTGTTGGTGGGAGTATAAATTAGTTCAAACATTGTGGAAGACAGTGTGGTGATACCTCAAGGATCTAGAACTAGAAATACCATTTGACCCAGCCATCCCATTACTGGGTATATACACAAAGGATTATAAATCTCGCTACTATAAAGACACACGCACACATATGTTTATTGCGGCACTATTCACAGTAGCAAAGACTTGGAACCAACCCAATGTCCATCAATGATAGACTAAGAAAATGTGGCACATATACACCATGGAATACTATGCAGCCATATAAAAGGATGAGTTCATTCCTTTGCAGGGGCATGGATGAAGCTGGAAATCACCAGTCTCAGGAAACTGTCACAAGGACAGAAAACCAAACACTGTATTTTCTCACTCATAGGTGGAAATTGAACAATGAGATCACTTGGACACAGGGCAGGGAACATCACACGCCAGGGCCTGTTGTGGGGTGGGGTCCAGGGGAGGGATAGCATTAGGATAAATATCTAATGTAAATGGCGAGTTGATGGGTGCAGCAAATCAATATGCCACATTTATACCTATGTATGAAATCTGCACGTTTTGCACATGTACCCTACAACTTAAAGTATAATAATAATAAAAAAAGAAAATATTATCAAACCCAATTCAACAGGAGATTAGAAAGATCACTCACCATCATCAACCGAGACTCATCCCAGAGATGCAGGGGTAGTTGAACATCCACAAATAAATAAATGTGATAAACCACATTAACAGAATAAAGGACAAAAGCTATATGATCATTTCAATGGAGGCAGATAAAGACAAATTCCAACATACTGTTAAAATAAAAGCCCTCGAATTAGCTATGGAAGAAATGTACCTCAACACAACAAAGACCATATGTGACCAAACCAGCTACCTTTACACTTAATAGGGAAAACTTGAAAGCTTTTTCTCTAAGATCTGGAACAAGAAAAGGTGCCCATTCTCACCACTTTTATTCAACATGGTACTGGAAGTCCTAGCCAGAGCAATTAGGCAAGTTAAATAAATAAAAGCCACAAATATTGAAAAGTGAGAAGTTAAATTGTTTGCAGACAAAATTATCGTATGTATAGAAACCCTAAAGACTCCACCTAAATATTTTAGAACAGATAATTGAGTAAAGTTTTAGGATACAAAATCAACATGTAAATTTAGCAGCATTTCTATATATATATCAACAACAAACTATTTGAAAAAGAAATTAAGAAAACAATCTCATCTAAAATAGCTTCAAAAATAAAATACTTAGGAATAAATTTAACGAAGGAGGTGAATTATCTGCACACTGAAATGTATAAAACGTTGATGAACGAAATGGGAAGAGACACAAAGTGGAAAAATATGTTTGTGGATTGAAAGAATTAATATTTTTTAAATATCCATATGACTCAAAGTGATCTACAGATTCAACATAATTCCTATCAAAATACCAATGACGTTCTTCACAGTAATAGAAAAAGCAACCCTAAAACTTGTATGGAAAAACAAAAGACCCTAAGTAGCCAAAGCAATCTTAAGTAAAAAGAAGAAAGGTAGAGATATTACACTACCTGACTTCAAAATATACTGCAAAGCTAGAGTAACCCAAACAGTATGATACTGGCATAAAAAACAGGCACTTAGACCGGTGAAACAGAATAGAGGGCTCAGAAACAAATTCATGCATTTTTCACTAAGTACCCAGCAACACACAATGGGGAATTACAGTCTCTTTAATAAATGATGCTGGGAAAACTGGATATCCACATACGGAAGAATAAAATCAGACCCTTCACATCATATTAAAAATCAGTTCAAAATGGATAAAGATTGAAATGTAAGATCCAAAACTATAAAACTACTAGAAGAAAACATAGAGAAAGCTCTATGACATTGGTTTAGGCAATGAGTTTATAAATATGATCCTAAAAGCACAGGTAACAAAAGCAAAAATAGGTAAATAGGATTATATTAAACTCAAAGGTTCTTCACAGCAAAGGGAATAATCAACAGAGTGAAGAAAACCGACAGGATGAGAGAAAATATTTGCAAGCTATATACTTGACAAGACATTGATATTCAAGATATACAAGGAATGTAAACAGTCCATTAGAGAGGAAATAAATAATCTGATTAAAAATAGACAAAGGACCTGATTAGACTTTTCTCAAAAGTAGGAATACAAATGGCCAATAAGTATATGAAAAAAGCTCAACACCATTAATCATCAGAGAAATGCAAATTAAAGCCACAATGATATATAATCCTACACCAGTCAGAATGGCTATTATTAAAAAGATGAAAGATAATAACAATTGATGAGAATGTGGAGAAAAGGCAACCCTTGGAAACTTTTGGTGTGGATGTAAATTAGTGCAGCTTTTATAAAAATATTATGAAGCTTCCTCAAAAAATTAAACATAGAACCACTATATATCAACTCCACTACTGGGTATATATCCAAGGAAATGAAATCAGTCTGCCAAAGATATATTTGCTCTTTCATGTTTATTGCAGTATTATTCACAATAGCTATGATACGGTATCAGCCTAAATGTCCATCAGTGGATGAATGGATAAAGAAAATGTGATATATATATATATACACAATGGAATATCATTCAGCCATAAAAAATCCTGAAAAGAATCCTGTCATTTGCAACCACATGAATGAAACTGGAGGACATTATTTTAAGTGAAATAAGCCAGTCAAAGAAAAGTAAATACTGCATGGTCTCACTCATATGTGGAATCTAAAAAAGTTGATCTCATAGAAGGAGAGGGTAGATTGGTTAACAGGGGCAGGCATGGTTGTGGTGGGTGTAGATCAGAAAATGTTCAAATAATACACAATTTCAGTTAGATAGAAGGAATAAGTTCAAAAGATATATTGCACAACACAAATACTATATAGAATGGTATTATTGTTGCATAATAAATATTCTTGAAAAGTGCAAGAGAGTAGATGTTAAGTGTTCTCACCACAAAAATTATAACTATATGAGGTAATGCACATGTTAATTAGTTGGTTTTAGTCCACTATATATATTTTTCAAAACATCATGTTTTACACAATAAATACATACAATTAATCTGTCAATTTAAAAATAAGAAATAAAATAAAATCAAAATACTAAACATTATTTGTATAATTTATTAATGAAAGTTATCTTTCGAAACATGAGAATTGGTTTGAATATAACATAAAAGATGGGCATCTGTTTTGTGTAAGACACTATATCTAAAAATTCTATATGCAGGAAAAATCCCAAAGAAATCTACCTATTTGAAAATGTTCATAAGCTGCCATTTTGTTTCAAAAGAAAATACTGATCCAAAAAATGGTTATGAGAAATATTTTGAAAGCAAGTTCACAATGCTGAAATAAGCACGTGCTTAGTCAACCTTTTCTAAATGTCTTCATGGAAGCATCACCCAAAATGAGAGAGGACCTTGTATGGTCTTTTCTTAGCACCATTAGCCCTCTATTTTCTTATGTGTTATAAATGCAATCAGATCTTAGACAGAGATAAAGTAGAACTGCAGTCTAGATTTTCAAAGCAGATAAACAAACAAACTGGCAAACAACACAGTAAGGGCACCCATTCCACCCTAAGTTACTACGTCTTTCCTCAGAAGCTTCCAAGTATGTAGCTAAACTAAGTTGCCAAACAGCAGAAATCAGTATATATTAAAATGTGCTCATTAAAATGACCCTTGCTCCAGTGACAGCACCATCAGGTACTGAACTCCTAGTTCCTATAGTAGTCACTTTACATGCATTATGCTATTTAATCCAAAATTGGCTCAGCCTGTTGCTATTTTTCTTGTTTCCTTGGCTACCAACTAGTAAATTCTGTCATTAGCTATGATGTTGCCAACAGAGAACTTTTGGTCCCATAGCACTGGTTGTTAATCTCATATAACTTGACCTTTGCGCTCAAAGAACATAAAAATGAAGAAAAAGCAGATATTGCAATGAATAGTGTGACGGATTTTGATAAGAGATATTAAAGGAGAAGGGGGTTCAATGTGCCATAGGAACACATGGGAAAGCTGCAATTCACTCTTCAAGTTAGAAGAAGCCTTATAGAGGAAAAGTTGTGAGGAATGACTGCTGTCCAAAAAACGTATTTTCTGCTGCTATCTGAAACGACAGCATCATTCAGTAGACCGTGCACAGAAATGAGGCAGTGGTTTTAAGCAGGGGATCTTCAGTGAGACTCCTCTATCCTCTCACCCTCCCCCCCTTTCTGTCTCCTTACTTCTGACACTTGGCAGGAACCATCGTATACTTGCCACAACTCAAGCACCAGTAACAGTTCCGTTTATACCAAGTGTGATATAGTTTTCTCAGGATGATAAAACAATCAAATATCATGCTGGTCATAACTGGAGACCCCCCCTTAAGTTACCAGTAAGAAGATTTGGGGTCACTCCATTATGGAGTCATCACTTTTAGAATCCAATTTCTCCTTTGGACATCTATTTTTAAGAAGAGGAAAGTTGTTTGAGAAGGACAGAAGAGCTTCAGCCATTCTTTTCTCCTCTATCTCCACTCCCTCCTCCCTCCTCCCCACATCCCACACATCATTTTTTTTTTTTTTTGCTCAGGCAGAGGGTAATTTGTATAGCAGCTAAAATAAAAGCAGTTTAACAGATGAAATCCATGGTCAAAGCCTGTGGACATCATTGAGGAGTTAATGAAATTTCTGTGCCTGGAACAGATTATTAGGCAACATCTGAGATTGGAAAAAGATTAAGCTACTGAATTGCTGGCAGAACCAAAGGAAGGAGTCTAAAGTCAGCATTCATCATGCCCCATAGAAGATGAACAATTCGGGAAATAGAATTGGGTGATTTGTTGTGAGCTCTTAAGCTATTGTGCCCTGTCTTTCCCCAACCTAGATGGGTGGACATTGTTTCTTTTTCCCAGTTCAGTCACTCCCACTGCTCAGAAACTCCTGATAGCTCCCCAGTGCCACGCACACATAGCCTAGCATTCTAGGACCCCCAGGACCCTCTCTGTAATCCCCTCCCACAGTATATCCCATTGATTTCCTACATAAATTATCTTTTGAGGCACAGCTGGTGGATTTTGCACAGAGTAGATATTTACTATGTTTTACTCCCTGATCTCTGTTTCCACATCTTTGTTTACACGATTGCCCCATCTGGAAACAATCCCTCTACCCTTTATGTTTAGCCACAAAATAAATAGTAAAATTGGGATTTTGCCTTAATTATAATAGATGAAATTGCATAAATGCTTGCTTATGTGCTGTACTGCACATGCTTGTGTTGATACCCAGATGAATAAGAAATGTCTTCTGTTCACAAGAAAAATGGAGTCTTAAGAGAACAATGAGAAAATCAGAAAAGAAGTCATTTTCCAACTAACTCTTACAGTGTTCCAATAGCAGCTTCTATATATGGAGCACTTGCTAGGTGTCAGGCATTGTACTAAATGCTTTTCAGAGACTACCACTTTTAGTGATCACAAATATGTTGTGAGTTATGGTCTGTAACTTATCCCCACTTTACAGATGGGGCTCAGAAAAATTAAGTAATTGATCTGGTATTATTAAATAGCTAAGCAGAGAAACAAAATAGAGTCTCTCTAACACCAAAGTATGCATTATTTCCACTATGTCATGTTGAAGACTAATTCAGCTTTAGTGTATAGAATAAACACTAGAAAAGGATTATATAGTTAAATAATCCTGTAGTATTCTATGCAAGAGTTCATGAGAATATGAATAAGGGGTGGCAGTTAGAATGAGAGAAAGTGACTAAAATGCTAACATGGCCCATTTAAGGATGACCCTGTGCTTGAGTGCAGGGTACAGAAAGAAAGAGAGAGAGAAAGATGTCAGAGATGATGCTAAGACTCAACCCCAATTAATAGAATATATGCAAAGAGAATAAAAAATACTCTTTGGAAGTAATGATTTCCCTGTAACAGAAGCCCACTGGCCCAAACATTCCTCTCGGTGAAAGTCCTACTGAGTCGCCAAAAGAGCAGTGATACTCACAAGAGTCTTTAATTCTCCAAGCTAATGATCACTGTTGCACTGTTGTTTGTCACATGTCAGGAACCCCCAGTCTCTTATTCCCACGTGCTGTCTGCTCCTTGTCTAAGGCAGAGGTAGGAAAGGATTACAAGACGTTGACAGGGAATGGTTCCTTCTCCTTCAATTCCAGCCTCAGTGGGGTAAAGTCAATTGGTCTGCACTTGATTTTTTATTTAAGTTGTTTGTGCAGTAAAATGCTTTGGATGCAGATTAGCTTTCCCCGTTCAATACTGCCTAATTGATTCACCTACCTTGAAGCAGAAGCTTGCAAGGCCTTTGATAAATAGGTTGAAAGGCTTCTTTTCTTCATAACTGCCTCTATGAGCAATCACTCAACTATATCAGAGAATCCTATATATTCTCCAGTGATAAAAACATCCAGAGGTGGGGTCAGGAGAGACAAAGATCTTTCTTTTCTGCTAGCAGCACACTCACTTTTTTGGGTGCCACTATCCATTTGTTCTGCTAAAACAAAATATCTGACATTGGGTAATTTATAAACAACAAAAGTTTATGTTTCACAATTCTGCAGATTAATAGTCTATGATCAAGGTGCTGGCAGATTTGGTGTCTGGTGAAACCCCAGGCTATGCTTCTGAGATGGTACCTTGTTGCTGCATCCTCTGGAGGGGATGAAAGTTGTGTCCTCACATGGCAAAAGAGAAAAAAGGGCAAGAAAGTACTCCCTTCGACCTCAAGCCCTTTTATGGAGTGCTAATCCCATTTATAAGGATGGAGTCCTCATGATTCAATGATCTCCCCAAAGCAACACAATTTAATATTGTTACATTGGGGATTAATTTTCAACTTGAGTTTAGAGGTGACATCATCATTCAAACCATAACATTGGGTGATTATAAAGGTGTAGGACAATGAATCCAGAGACAGTGCAGGGGATCACTATGTGTACAGCATAGTATGGACCAGAAATTGTTTATAAAAACACTCACCATCTTGATTATCAAGAAAATCTTATGTGATAGATATTGCAATTCAAACTTTGGGGATATGGAAACTGATGCACAGAGAAGTTAAGTAACTTGCCCAAGGTAGCACAGTGAGGAAATTGTAGAGCTAAATTTCTCACCTGTGTTTCTCTAACATTAATTCTCTCCATGCTCTTGTCAGCATAGAGTCCCAGTACATTTTCTCTTTAAAAAATGAAATTCAACAGTTGTTAAATCAGAGATCTAAAACTGAAAGCAATGTCAAAAACAAATTGTGACAGAATTGAGTCTTAGCAATCAAACTCAACTGCTCCTTCCATGGTAGGAAATAGCATCAGCCTAAAGAGGAGGGAGGGGGCCTCCCTCCAGGAGTATGTGACAAAGGTGGCACTGAAGTGTAGGATGTGGAATGGAAGGGTCCTTTGATCAATGAACAAAGCAGTTGCTTCCACAAGAAAGGATACTGGAACAATCAGCCCCTACCCCTGGCCCCAGGATAAAGCAGCAGCCTGAGGGCTTATCTCCAGTACAAAGCAAACACCAGGTTTCCTCTCCAAACCTGACTGTGTTGTTCCTATTTGATCGCCAAATGGATGCACCTCCTGCAAAGAGAAAAGGCATCTTATAAACTTTGCTCACAGTTGTTCTTACGGCTGCCCATGATCAGACCCATCTCCTGTCTTTTCCTGCTGTGTTTTTCCAAGGTTATATGTGTACTCAAATAGACACATTATACTCCCCTAGCTCACAGGTTATTATACATATAACAGATAGTGCTTATTAAGAAAGTTGCATACATTTCTGCTATTTACCAGTACTCATCAACTGACTGCACTCATCAGGTGATGCACTATTATGAGCAATATAAAACATGACTTTTACCTGTGAGGAGCTCACAGACTACTGAGAAAAAGAGATGTAATAACATTGTAGCAGTGCAATATAATATGGGAGGTCAATGTGGTGTTTTGGATAATTGAAAGAAGTATAGTCCACAATGAGGGGTAGAATTAGAATAAAA
The DNA here is from genome assembly GCF_028878055.3 of Symphalangus syndactylus. Classification (NCBI taxonomy): domain Eukaryota; kingdom Metazoa; phylum Chordata; class Mammalia; order Primates; family Hylobatidae; genus Symphalangus; species Symphalangus syndactylus. The sequence continues at coordinate 26,472,036 of NC_072425.2, forward strand.
ACATAACTTTTATAACAGCAATATTATAGTGCACCCTATTCTTGCTAGACATTGCTTTTGAACACAGTATGATTATTGGCATTAGAGCAGTGAACAAGTCAGACTACACTACTGCTCTAGTGGGAAGAAGACACACAGTAGACAAGTATTCAAACACATAAGACGTCAGATAGGAATTTGGGCTATGAGAAAAATAAAACAGCGTTATGTGAGGTCGAGATGCTCAGGAGCGTGATCAGAATTGAATGCTGTGGTCAGAGAAAAACATCTAAAGAATTAGTATTTGCATTAAGAAGTCAGTGTATGGTTAAATGTTACATAGTAAAAGTCATGAGAAAATACCTTGGGCCAAAACTATCTCCAACGAGGATATCTAAAATCTCACTATTGTTTACTGACAGCTAGGAAAATGCAATTTTCAGATCTCCCACTGCAGAACTCATAGCTCCCTGATGTCCCTAGCTGCTACTGCCTCACGGATCCACCAAAACTACACTTCTTCTAGGCTGATCCCAGCCAATGGCTGAGCACATTAGGCGTATTAAAGCAGACCCACTCTAGTGAGATAAGGAACTAGTAGAATAAACTCAGTAGGCTCAAGGTCTCCCCATTGGCCTAGCTGATACTTTCTTGGAACTGTGATGCAGTCTGAAATTCCTCCTACTCCAGTTTTCCTTCCTTCCCTCTCTTCTTGCACAGGTTTCCAACCTGCATCATGGTCTGAAGGCTCTATTTTCTCCTGTTTGTAATGCCAATCAATTCCGTATATATCTTAGTCTTTCTTGGCTGTTGCTTCTCAGTGGACCCAAATGAACACAACTATGAGTAGGAGTTACTCAGTGGGGATCCTGCCTTCGGAGGCCCAAACTTGAAAAAGACAAAATGAGAGTTAAAGGTGACAGAGTTCCTAAAATTAGAGTCAGTGAAATATGCACAAATGAATACTAATACATATTGAGACGAAAAGAATGAAAATACTAGAAGAGAAGAATGATTGTGGTGTCAAGAGCCTAAGCAGTAAAATTCAGCCAAACAGCCCATAGTTAGGAACTAGGCAGAGGCTTGGGGTTCACAACAGCGTCTAAAGCTCAGAATTCAGTGGAAGACTCAGGCCCTAAACACTGGCTTTATTACAGGCAACTTCCCTAAATAATTAGAAGTGTTGCTTAAACACATGGTAGCTGGAATACAATTTTGCCTAATATTTTTCCACTATCATCTCCAGCATGAGATTCTCCTATAATCTCTTTTAGTCTCATGTCCTTATTTTTCAATAAGTGAACTCAGTAATATAATAGATTCATTTTAGTCTTTCCTTCAATTGATTCATAGGGTTTAGGCAACTGTAATATTTGGTTGGCAGGTTAATGTTCACTACAATGCAAGACCTAGAAGATACCCTGGATACTGATAGGTTGAGCATCACTAAAATGTAGACAACGATTAGAATTTAAAGGTAGAAGTCCTGTAGCATAATAAAGTCTTCAAGGTAAAAACAAACAAGCAAACAAACAAAACAGCAACAAAATGCCAAGATTGCATTCACAAGCCTTCTTCACTAATACCTCTGGTTTTCTTTGGATATAGGTTATTTTGGTAATGGTGCTGAGGTAAGAGGGCAGAAAGAGGGAGCTTCATGATGGCATGGCCATAACAGGATGAACAAAATGCCCTAATATGCTGACAAACAGATTAGTTTTGTCTTTTCTGAATGATCTTCAAGGGAACACAAGTACAATAGGGGTAGTTCTAGGTTCTGGTACCAGTAACATGATAATGAGGAAGGAACAAACCTGAGGACATAATAAACACTTGCCAAGCAGGCAAAGTATTATCTAGTGAGTCTATTGAAAGGACATAGGCAGATAATGAAATTCTGAGTTCAGTTAAGAAATAATACAGAGGCTGGGCGCAGTGGCTCACGCCTGTAATCCCAGCACTTTGGGAGGCCAAGGTGGGTGGATCACCTGAGGTTGGGAGTTCAAGACCATCCTGACCAACATGGAGAAACCCTGTCTCTACTAAAACTACGAAATTAGCTGGGCCGTGGTGGCACACATCTGTAATCCCAGCTACTCAGGAGGCTGAGGCAGGAGAATCACTTGAACCTGGGAGGCGGAGGTTGTGGTGAGCGGAGATTGTGTCATTGCACTCCACTCTAGCCTGGGCAACAAGAGTGAAACTCTGTCTCAAAAAAAAAAAAAAAAAAAAAAAACCCAAGAAAGAAGTAATGCAGAGATCCAAACAGCCAGTTTACACTGGGGATGAGGTCCAAAGTCCCTAGAAGTATATATGACCATGAAGCTGTAGGATCAATAATGAGATTCTTATTTTCTGATTCAGGTTTTTAAAATGTTCTAGTATATGATGTATTATTGAGAACTTGTAAATACAGTTGCAATCTCAATCATATTAGATTATGCAAGTGTAAAGAAGAAAACTAAAGCTAATATAAAGCAGAAGATGAAAGAGAAAAGAGATAAGGAACCAACAAGGGATTAAAAGGGGTAAAAATGACATGCACATATGAAAATTAACAGGTAACAACTGATTGAGAAATATGTATGGCTAAAGAGACTCTTAAAATTCCAAGTAAAGTATAAGACAACAGGACACCAAAGGACAAGGCATAATTTATGCAATATCTCTAAAGTGCAAGGAGAGTCCATAACATTGAAGCCCATTCCAATGATAATGGAGGCTTGGGTGAACAGAGGAGGTGTAAGTATGACTGCTAACTCTTATAATATAAAAACCTATGATAGGAGAAGTGTTTTCTACCTGAAGCAAAACTTTGTGACACCATTGCTAACAGCATTCTCACCATCCTGCCCATAGAAGATGTTAACTGGACACCTGGTCACACTCATAATATCATCTGACTGCCTTGCAAATTAATTACAACCATTGTCCCAGATCCAAGACTGCAACTGATCAGTGTCTCACATCCAAGAATGTGAGATGTCACCCCTGAAGTAAAATAAAGGTGAGGAGTAAAAGTTAAATTGAACATGCAAACGGAACCCTACTAACTGAACAAGAAAGAAAGGCTTTTCACAGAAAAGAGGCAGTGTGGTTGGAGCTTGTGGATTTGAAAGAAAGGGACTAATAGCAATTGGAAGGCCAAAGCTAGAATTGTATCCCACTTCATTTTCTAGCTTCTAGTGAGTTAGATCATTTTTATTTGTAGAATTCTCTTTCCCACTGGAAATCATTTACTGGGAATGCCCCTCTTGATGGGGCTAATTATAGATCTCTGGGAGCTTTTTACAATCTCTTTCTGGGCTGGGCATGGTTGCTCACATGTGTAATACAAGCACTTTGGGAGGGCGAGGCAGGAGGATCACGAAGTCAGGAGTTCGAGACCAGCCTGACCAACATGGTAAAACCTCGTCACTACTAAAAGCACAAAAATTAGCCAGGCATAGTTGCGTGTGCCTGTAATCCCAGCTACTCAGGAGGCTGAGGCAGGAGAATCTCTTGAACCCAGGAGGGGGAGGTTGCAGTGAGACAAAATCGTGCCAATGCACTCCAGCCTTGGTGACAGAGCAAGACTCCGTCTCAAAACAAAAACAAAAACAAACAAAAAATCTTTTTCTGTTAGAAATATTGAGGAGAGTAAGAATTTCTCCTCAATCTCATATGGCTAGTTTTTTTTTTGTTTGTTTTGTTTTTTTTCCCCTGGTGACTTCTTTGAGGCTTTGTCCTTTTCTTGTAGGTCCCAAAGACTCTCCCCAAAGCATTGGCTTGTCTGAAAGACCCTTAACCAGTTCAGACTCCTTTCATTATGACAGAAGCTTTGTTTGTCTCTAACTGTGGTACCCTATAGCATACTGGTGTGCTGCAAGTCCATCCCAGGTCAGTCACCAGGTATTGACATCTAATCCTTTGGCCACAACTCCTAAGACATGTCATAAAGTGATGCTTGTCTGATGGAGCACTGAGCTGAGAGTCATGTGTGATGCTGACCTTGTGCTGCCAGTAAGAGGGAAGAGGTGCCTAAAACATCAGATGAGCAAAAAGAATAGTCGGGAATTTACGAAAACATTTGAGTAGTTAGTCTCATGAGATTTTAAGAACATTCTCTAGAGCAGTAGAGCAGTAAACAGTTCTCATATAGCAAAGAAATGCCAAAGGATGACCAAGTGAATGGTGTAATAACTGTGGATGTTTTTATAGACTCTGTGAGGCATTGTTATACCATGGTAGTGATTATGTTGTAATTGCTACTGGCTTGTTTAGTATTGTTTTGAGTCTTTTTGTGCCTTCAGAAGAAATGACAGGAATTCTATTATTTGAATGTGTGCTGCAAATCAAAAATGTTTCTCATCATTGCTATACGGATTTGGCTAGAGTTGCCTGTTCACTATGACTGTCATTCATGCAAGCCAGAGGGTGTGCCAATGCCTGAGTGCCTGTGAATGCCTTTTTCTGACCATGAAAACAGGTAAAGCTAAGCTTATTACCATTGCCTGTGTACTAATGGCTTTGTAGACTAGAGGCTGTAATAAATTATTTACATAAATTAAGAATTGGAAATAATTCTGAGAATATGTTCCAACTCAGTGGGAAATAGACATGGGACCACATGGTAGACACTATTTTGGTGACAAGATGGGGAATGGTGGCACTTTTGCTGTGTGCTTACCATTGACTAAATATTGCTAAGAAAACACCCATTTCATCCCACAAACTTACAAAGCCAAGTGGTCATCACATTAGATTACTTTATTCATAGTGTCATCACAAGAAAGTGGAGGTTTTACTCTACCTCATTCGGTAGCATGGCCTCCCCTCAGTCTGGTTTCCAGACAACAGTTCAGCATAAATTTTTGGTTCTCACCAGACTTACGTCTTTCATATTGACAATACCATGTTCCACATACTCCAGACACCATGCAAAGATATTACATAAATCATCCCAAATCCTCAAATCAGTTTCATTACAGGGGTATTATTTTATATCATGATTTTAGATAATAGTAAATGGGGAACCTGAGACACAGTGAGGTTATGTTTATATGCCAAAAATCACTTGGCTGAAAAGTAGCAAAACCTGAATTTGAACTCAGAATTGTATGTTCTGAAGCCTATTTTTTTTCCTTTTCACTATCTCTCCTCCCTGAGATCTCATTTTCAGAAAGACACTAGGTTTGTTTTCACATTTTGATTCCATATTTTGATTTCATTTGCATTCTCAAATATTTTACTAAGGAATTAAGGGCAATCATTCTCCAAGAATTACTACAGAATTAATACAAACATTCTCCAGGTCTGGGAGATAGAAGAGGCTGGAGTGATTGAGTAAGGCCCCTAGTCTACAGGGACCAGGGAACTGAGCATTTTATTAAGTTTCTCTGTACATATGAGGGCATAAGGCAGAGGCTGGGTTATTGGAATTAGCATAAGAGTTAGGTTCAGTCAGTTGCAAGAAATAGGTCTAGATAAAATAATTGGTCCACATAATTGGACACATAATATCATGGATGACACAGAGTTAAGTAAGTATATTAACTATGACAGGGATACGTCCTAGGTATGTGTGTAATGTTAGAAAAACAGTAGGGTGAACTGGTGTCTGTGTTTGATTCTTAAATCCTGTGAAAACATGCTAGACAAGCATGTATGATATTTTGTGTAAAACATTTTGCAAACCTCCAGGGAAAAAAAAAAGGGTGATGATAGGGGCCTATACCAAGGTTTGTTTTCTTAGAAGAAGAAAAATATGGGGCCAGGCGCTGTGGCTCATGCCTGTAATCCCAACACTTTGGGAGGCCAAGGTGGGTGGATCACGAGGCCAGGAGATCGAGACCATCCTGGCTAACACAGTGAAACCCCATCTCTACTAAAAATACAAAAAATTAGCCAGGTGTGGTGGCGGGCACCTGTAGTCCCAGCTACTCAGGAGGCTGAGGCAGGAGAATGGCATGAACCCAGGAGGCGGAGCTTGCAGTGAGCTGAGATGGTGCCTCTGCACTCCAGCCTGGGCAACAGAGCAAGACACTGTCTCAAAAAAAAAAAAAAAAAAAAAAAAAAGACGAAGAAAAATATGGGAGAAGAAGAGATGCTGAGAAAGGGGGATTCAAATAGAAGCACTGTGACAATTGAATCACTGCAAAAGTGTGAAGGCCAGAATAGACCTCAGGGGAAGTCTCTGGAGCTTTTCCAAATCTATTCCTTTCTCTAGTCATCAAGTGGTGGAGGTTTGTTGAACATGACACCTGGCTGGTCTGCATTATGGATTTGAATGAAGAGACAAAAGATAGAGTTAATTGTTTCTCATGCATATGAGTTTAATTTGGTGCACTTTTAATTAGTGCTCTTATGGGACTGAGAATCAGTTACTTCTGCACAGGCCGCTCCTGACAGCAGGTGGCTGTGTAGAGGAACGGGATTATTATAGAAGCCACGAAGGTCATGTTAGCATCAACATAAGAGTTACACAGGATGTAGTGGGAAATGTCAGTCCTGATGGCAATGATGACCTGTTCAAGATCAAAAGCACTCAGCAGGATGTGATACATCGAATTTTTTTTTTTTTTTTTTTTTTTTTTTTTTGAGACAGAGTCTCGCTCTGTCACCCAGGCTGGAGTTCAGTGGCGCAATCTCGGCTCACTGCAAGCTCCGCCTCCCGGGTTCACGCCATTCTCCTGCCTCAGCCTCTCCGAGTAGCTGGGACTACAGGCGCCCGCCACCACGCCCGGCTAATTTTTTTGTATTTTTAGTAGAGACGGGGTTTCACTGTGTTAACCAGGATGGTCTTGATCTCCTCCTTCTCTCAATTTTTATTTATATACTCTCACTCTCTGAGCATAGCTCTTACACAATATATTCCCTTATATTAAACCTTATATAATTTTACTTCTACAAGTTACTATACATTTTATGCTATTTACTAGTTCTTATTTCAAGGTTTTTAGTGGGTTTTTTTTTTTTGTTTGAAAGAAGTTGATTCTTTAGCAGGTTCCTTATGAAGAGATTGTTAGAACAACATTCCTTTAGTTTTTGTAGGTTGGTAATAATTCGTTCTCTTTATAATTGAGCATCAATCTTGCTGGATAACAATTCCTTTTTCTGTGTTTAAGTATTAAATATATTACTCCATTTTCTTCTGACATAAGGAATTGCTGCTGAAAAGTTTGATGATGATTTTTCTTTCCCTTTAAATCACTTGATCTCTTTGCTTAGATGCCCAAAGGATTTTTCTTATTTAAAGTCTGGTAGTTTTATAGAAATATGTCTTGGTGTGATCTTCCTGGGTCAATATTCTCAGGTAAGTAATATACATTTTCAATATATAGTTTTAAATCTTTTTTATTTCAAGAAAGTCTTATTGAATTACAACTTTCTTTATTTGTTCTGTTCCTGTGAGATTTTTTTCTGTTAGTGACTTTAGTATGTATAATAGATCTTGGCTTATCTCAACATCTGTCACAGTTTCAGATTATTTTTATTTTTGTTAATTTCTTTCTTTTTCCTGCTTTATCCCATCTATTTATCTTAAAGCATTGTCTGACACGTTTCCTGAATCGTGTTTCTTCTGATTAAGATTTCACATGTCTAATTCTTTTTTCTTTTACTTTTTCCTTTATCAGTTCATTTTTGTGTTCTTTCTAATTCTGACTCTTCCCTGTGTTTGGGTTCTTATAACATTTATAACTCTCTTTTATCTTGTTGTATACAGAGGTAGTTTACAGTTTACACTACTTGAAATGCCTTATTTTGCAAAGGGATGCACATGTTCCTGATTCTCCTTAGTTTTGTAATAATCACGTGTGAAATTTAATCTCAATACATTTCTGTTGTTTATATTTATGTGAGATTAGTTTTCTTGAACTTTTAAATGGTGGTATGGTTTGGTGTAGCTTTTTTAACTTTTCTGAGCTCTCTCAATTGTTATAATCATAGAATGTTCAAAAATACGGTAGTTTACTTTCTGAGATTTTCTGGTTCTCTTCCCCCTCCACTTTTTTTTTTTTTTTTGAAAATTATCTTTCCTTTGTCCCTAATGTCACTGTTTTTCACAGTTTTTATTCCATTTCAAGCAATTTCTCCTAAGTGTGAGGCCTCCTCCTAGAAAGAATCCCTGGCGAATAACTAGTTCAGTGTGAATCACCTGCTCAAGCTCTGCTAAGCCTTCGTCACAGCCTCCTTGAGTCCATCTGGCCAAACTCCCTTCATCCGCTTTCCTCCAATTGACCTGTTGTGTTTCTAGGGAATCTCTGTTGACCATTTTGGGTTTTGATTCCCTGTTGTATCCCTGGGTTTTCTGCAACACAAATGTTGATATTATGTAGCTTCTATGGATGTTGGCAATTTGCTTATAGTTCAGTATTTCTGAGAATATCTGGTGACCTATTTTTGTTGCCATGTAACCCAGTCATTTCTCGGTTTTGCTAAGTTCTCTGTTGTAAATGGAGACTAAGAGAGAATTAAACTATGCAATTTTCTCCATCTTCCCAGAATCCCCCAAAGTAACTTCTCTTATGCAAGACACATTATGTTACATTGTCATCTAAAACCCTCCTATGATTTTTGTCTCATTTAAAATGAAATGAAAACTTACTAAGCTAACTTACAAATTCCTTTAACATTTGTCCACTACCCATCTTTCTAAATGTGTGTTTTCCTGTCCTTCTTCCTTAGAAGGTTCTAGGACTTTCTCCTCTGGACTCTGTATTCTGCCCGTATGTACTTTCTTCTGATTTTTCCATGTCTTCCTCATTTTACTACAGTTTTTGCTGAAGTGTCTTCTTCTTCAAGAGGTCCTCTCAATCTGTCCACCCTAAAGAAGACACCACCAAGTCACTGTCTATTACATTTCCTATATTAATTATGTGCTCAGCACCTACCACTAACTAATATTGTGTGGCTTACATATTTATTTATGTGTTATTTTAGGAGTCAGCAAACTATAGCTTGAAAACCAAATCTAGCCGGTCACCTATTTTTGTAAACAGGTTTCATTGGAACACAGTCATTTATTTCAGTGCTGTCTATGACTGTGTTTGCACTATAATGGTAGAGTTGAGTAGCTGCACCAGAGACCATATGGCCCTCGAAGCATAAAATATTTATTGTCTAGCTATTTACAGAAAAAAAGTTTCCCAACCTCCTGTTAGTTCATTGTTTGTTTCTTCCCACTAGAATATAAGTTTCAGGGAAACTCAGGCCAAGTCTGTCTTTTCACTACTTTATCCCCCTCATGAAGATTAGTAGCCAACATATGGTGAGCAATCTCTAAATATTTGTACATGAATTAACCCATATCTTGAATTGTCAGCATCTTGTTAAGGGTATCATGTAGTTCTTTTCTTTAATGGATTAATAAAATATTAGTAATAATTGTATTCATTTCCCCACTCAAATAGCCAGATGACAAAATTGAGATTTTGTCAATTAAGGGCAATGATTCTGATAAGGACTTCAGAGAATTCATATTTTTGCATAATATTTTGCAATAATTAGCAAATATCTGCATGTATAAACATTTAAAAACACATCAGCTCTGAAGTCAAGATACCTAGATTTAAAACTCTGTTCTACCACTAACTGGTTGTGTGGACTTGTGCTAATTACTTTACTTCTCTGCATCCCCATTTATTAATCTGTAAAATAACACTGATGGAACATCTACATTAGGGAATTAAAATAAATAAATAAGAAGAGCGTCAGTCCATAATAAGGGCTTTGTATATGTTAGATGATGATGGAGAGGGTGATAGCGATGATGATGATTACAATGATGGAAGAAGACTTAGGAGAAGGAAAAAGAAAGACAGAGGAGGAGAAGGAGAAAATGGTAATAATAAACTGAAAAACTTTACTTACTGATTTCCTACTATGTTCCAGTCACTATGATTTGTCGATTCCATGGATCACATAATTTAATCCTTACAATCCCCCTTTGAGGAATGCAGGTTATATTATACTACAGATGATGAATCCATACCTGATTATAGGCTAAATTATCTTTTAAAAAGAGCATGGGAAGAGTGAGAATTCAGATCTCTGTTCTTGGCCTATATATACTCTTCTTCCACCTCTAAATGTCTTCCTAAAGATCTATCCACTTCCTGCTTAATATGTGAAATGCACACACATTTCTGTCCATATAAGTCTTCCACATCCCGTTTCCAAACATGTTTTAAGTATATACAGTTTGATATTTGCCATCTTCAAGTATTGCTCCAGATTCTGAAGTCATCCCTGTCTTCTTCCCTGGAAACTCACATTTAGTTTCCAGATCATAGTCAGCTGTCAGAAGAAATCAACTGGAGGGACTGATTTCCACTGAGGTGTTCACAATGAAACCTGCTTAATTGCTGGTAATTCTCTGCTCAGAAATAAGCTCTTGTAAGTTTGGGTTTTGTAACTTCAAGCTTGTTAGCATAGGAAAGGTGCCAACCTAGTGTCAGGGGCTATTAATTTGGTTCTTTGTAATAAAAAGAATATTGACTGCAATGAGCCAAAAATAGCTGTAGCCTCCATAGCCTCAGGTCGCCCAGCTTCTATTTTGCACCTGGTAAAGTGAGGAAGTTTATTAGTAGTAATCCAGTAGTATTGGTAGAGTGATAGCAGTACTAACAGTAGTTAGTAGTAGGAATAATAAGAATAAGGACTGACAAATGTCAAGAAGTGTGCTGAGCCTGTTAACTCATTATCTAATTAACTCTCTTTAACAGTTCTATGGGAAAGTAATACACCAACCCTATCTCCTTGATAGAAAGATGAGAATTAAGACTGATTAAGTGACTTGCCCAAGGTCACATTGTGATTAAAGCACTAGGTCTAGGCCTATATCAAATTTTGCTAAATCCTAAAGTTGCTTTCTTTTAATCACTGATGCAATATTACCTCAGAAGTTTCTACAAACAGAAAGTCAGTACTAAACTGAAGAGATTAGTCCTTCAGTTTAATTAATCCCATTTTACAGATGAGAGAATTAAGGTCCACCAGGGGTGAATGTTCTCCACTATCCATCAGTATCACAATATTTTTCATGCTGTTCTCCCATATACTCACAATATACATCAAAAGCCAATCCTTAGATTAAAACTCCATCATAAGCTGTGATACACCCACTCCCCCCACACATACCCGAATCACTGACCAAATATATTCAGTAGCATGATGGTAAATGTTTAACAATTTGCTCTCCGGGATGGGGGTTAGCCATGATTTGTGACATTTGCCAATTTTCATAGTGTAAACACACCCCTCATGGGTAGGTGTGACCCATCCATGTGTCAACACACCCATCATTGCTAGTCATGTTGACATCACTTGAACAGAATTGTGGATAGATGCTTGCAACAGGCTTGTGCAAGTTGGTACAAGCAACATGTGCTATCCTATTTCTCCATACCTACTTTCTTTTCTATCATGCACCATATTTTCAGAATGTAAGAATGTTAAAATATAGATTAAAACTAGAAAATATCTGCCAGGCGCGGGGGTTCACGCCTGTAATCCCAGCACTTTGGGAGGCTGAGGGGGGGGTGGATCACCTGAGGTCAGGAGTTCGAGACCAGCCTGACCAACATGGAGAAACCCCATCTCTGTTAAAAATACAAAATTAGCTGGGCATGGTGGTGCATACCTGTAATTCCAGCTACTCGGGAGGATGAGGCAGGAGAATCGCTTGAACTTGGGAGGTGGAGGTTGCGGTCAGCCAAGATCGTGCCATTGCACTCCAGTCTGGGCAACAAGAGTGAAACTCCATCTAAAAAAAAAAAAAAAAAAGGAAAATTAGAAAATACCCTAAGTTAAGCCCACACTGAAGTAAAGACACCAATGTGAAACACCCTGTAATATATAATTATGCAGAAGTACTCCAAATGCATGTTTCCTATTCCCTAGAAGCTGTATCTTTTCAATATCAATATGAAAACTGGAATTTATATTTGCTATAGACTGAATGTTTGTAAACAAACCCCCCTAAATTTTGTGTTGAAACTCTAATCCCAGTGTGGCTTTCTTTAAGATGGAACATCTGTGGAAGTAATTAAGGTTAAATAAGGCCATAAGGGATATGATTAGTCCCCTTTTAAGAAGAAATGCCAGAGAGAGTTCTCCTCTCTTCTCTCTCTCTGTCTGTCTCTCTCTTTCTCTCCATGTACACACAGAGAGGGAAAATCATGTGAGAACATAGTAAGAAGGCAGCCATCTGCAAACAAGAAAGAGAGCCATAACTAGAAACATAATTTCTAGCACCTTAATTTTGGGCTTCTAGCCTCAAGAACTCTGATGAAATAAATGCCTGTTGTTGAAGCCACCCAGTCTATGGCATTTTGTTATGGCAGCTCAAGTAGATAAATACAGCATTTGATAACATCACTATGTGATTTTGAACAAGTCTCTTATTTCCTCTGAGCCACATGTCAAAGAAATGGTTGAGCTAAGTATTTATAAGATGCCTTATTGATTTAATTTCCAGATCTTGTGGTTGTAGCATTTTCATTTGCCTTTTCTAGCTACAGTTTTTTAGGGAATGTTGGGAATGTGAAACAAACATCCTAGGCTGTTTTGAATCCTAATATTGAAATACTAGAGTAAACGTTATTTTAAAGTTATAATATATGGTGAAATATTTATAATTAAAAAATAACTCTCAAACGAGATCATAACACTTGGTCTCTGATAAGAAAGAATGGAGTTGGGATTTTCCATCACTGGTTGTAGACCTGTATCAGAGCAGGCACATTGGAATCACCTAGGATAACTTATTAAACTACAAATTCTGTGGTGAACCCCAACACTAAATCTTGCAAATTTATGAGACCATTTATCATTATTAGTGTAAAATCGCTATAAAGTAGCAATAAGCATAAAGTGTGTATGTGGTAAGTAGAAACTGATTATGCACCGGGAATTAGGAGAACTGTGTTGTAGTTTGAGCTCATGATCAAATAGTCCAGTGATCTTGAATAAGCCATTTCCTTTTTCTAGGTCTCAGTTTCCCCATCTGTAAAATCAATGAGCTGGGTTAAATGGTCTTTACTCTAGCAGACAGCCATAAACACTTTAAGTACCTATGGATTAATATCAAGATATTAGATGCTTTTTTCAATGTCAATAGTTCAGCAGAACATAGATTAGTGGACATGTATGAAGCTCAGCAAATCATAACATATTGACAGCTCTATCATCTAGCTAATCTTAGATCTAGCCTGGCTTAATATCCGCTAGCTATTTTGGCTAAAGAGAATTTGAATTCAGGCATTGTCACTGCTCTGATTTTTATCATTTTACTCTTTTTTTGCATGAGTAAAAAGTTAATTGAGAAGTCAAGAGGCAAAATGACTTTCAATGCTCAGATCCAGCACCCCTAAAGAACTCCCATTATTTCATGATAAAAGTAATTTAATAACACTCTCTGGATTTTTGTTGTTATGTAAGTTTCTCAAGTGTTTCAAATGTTAAAGTTAACAGAACTATTTTTATTATCAGTCAGTGGACTTTTTGTAAACACGGTAAGTGAATATTTCTCAGATGTTAATTTTACTACTCCAGAGAACTATGCAATACCTGGAATTTTAAGGAGAGGTATGTACAGAAGGGAAGTATCAATAGAAACTCTCAGGGTTGTTGTAAAACTCAAATAAGGAGATGACATTCTGAAAACTATAAAACCCTGGATTAATATATTTTGTGTGTTGTGATTACACATATTTTCCCCTAAGAATGTTCCTATTTTCTTCTTTTCCTTAGTGTGTTATCTTTGCTTGGCAAAAGTCAGAATTTGGTACCTTAGAATACCTTGAAACATTGATTGCAATGCTGAACAACTGAATACTAGAAGCTCAACATGCTGACAAAAGAAAATTAAACAAATTTCTATTAAGGTGCATTGGTTTAGACCATTTACATCTCAAGATGTAAATCCAATTGTGAAATCTATCCATGCAGTGCTAGGAGATGAATCAAAGCACCATAATCAGAAAGCATGAGGAATGAACTTCAACTAGCCTTCTATTCAGAGTTGAGAGTTCTGTGGGTTTGTGCATGTATGCACGTACCCCATACATGTGTGCATGTTTGTGTTGCGTGTTTATAAATTTCTCAACTGTATACATTGTTCTTATAGATTTTTTGAAAACAAAAGATGCTGTTAATGGAGAAAAAATGCACTTCTGAGAGATTTATTCTGTACTTCTGAAAGAATTAGAACTTCAGGCTTCATCATTACTTTCCAGGCATTGAAACTATTGCTCTTATTTAAAACTGGGAGTATTCCATTGATCATGTCTGTATATCACAGAAATAGAGTTTTTGGCAATGTTGAGTAAAGGGCATGTCTGTGTGTTTTTGTGATTGGGTTCTTAATCGCATATAATCTTATCTCATTAATTCATACACTAAGTTAATAAAACAATGAGTACAAGCAATCTCCCTCAAATCTATTACCAAGGAGTTAAAGACTCCACGAGTTCTAGTGGGTCTTGGAATCCCTTCACTGCTGCTGAGTATTGTGACTGATTTTATTTTCATGGGGTTTCATCAGCTTTTTTGAAATCATCTGGAGCTTTGTCATGATCCAGTGTGAAATGATGAGATGAGCAGGAATCATATATCTTATCTTTTTGGCTGAAGAGATGGGTTAACTGAGGCAAGACTGAGTTCTTTCTGAATGTGCTTTGCTATTTCAGAATTGAGCAGCTTGGATCAGGTTGGCAGTTACAAATAGGTGGTGTGAGGACCAATTATACCAAAATCACCTTTAAAATGATCTTTAAAAGATAGAATCAGTTGAATGCAGTATGGTATCCTGAATTGAATACTGCAGCAGAAAACGAACATTGATGTAAATGCTGCTGAAATATAAATAAAGTTTAGAGTTTAGTTAGTAGAAATACATCTGTCTTAATTTCTTAGTTTTGTCAAATGTGCCACCGTTGACTATGATGGTAATTAATATTAGGGAAATCTAGAGAAAACACTCTGAACAACTGTTTTGCTAATCTAAAACTATGACAAATTAAGTTTAGTTAGAAATACAGAGTCTATGTTCCTACACTAAAATAGGGATTGTCTTACAAAACTTTTCTTGGAAAAAACATGATGTAACCATAATATAAAGCCAAAGATAGGGCTTATGGAACAAGAGGAATCATACCAACTCTTAAATATGTTATTACTTCATGAGCCACATAGATTGGAATTTGTGGATTATCTAAGCCAGTAGATATCAACACTGTTCTTGCATTAGCCTTATCAAGGGAGAATTTTCAAACTCCAGATTCCATGATTCCCTAGGTAGAGTAAACCAGAATCTTGGAGTAGTGGGGAATAACAAGGTCTGTATGTTTTATTAAAGTATCTATGAGTAATTCTGATGTACAAGCAGAAATTAAAATTATGAAAATGCAAGTTTCAATTAAGGGACACCACACAAGCTTCAGGCACTCAGCTACTGTAGTGAAACAATGCCTGTGAATGTAAGTACATTAGCAGCTGCAACTAGAAATTGTGTGAACAGTAACTCATGTTTTATTTTCTGAATATCTCTAAATCTTCGAAGATTCTATAGAAACATTTTATTTAATATCCATGTAAAACGGCTTACACTACTTTATACATATCGTTGGGATTGCAGCATCTCTTTGGTCTATCCCAAGAACATTTTAGTGAATTGGCATGAGGAAGGCTGGGGTAGGTTATGCTACTGTCAGCTTCTTCAATGACAAGTCTTGACCCTCACACTTAGTTCTTGCCTCTTCTTCGGAAGAACTTTGTAACCTAGGTACTTGGTGCAGAAAGGGCTCAATCTTTTTGTGTATAATCCAAGTGAAGAAAAGTACCTCAACTCTATTTCCCTGACTTACCTATACTGTCTGCTCAGGTCTTCAAACTAGATTTCCCCAGTACTTATGTCTGCTTCTGTTCCTTCGGGGGTGCCAAGGGCTTCATATAAGCTGAAGGCTGATCCAGCCTTCCCTCTTTACTCAGATGAAAAAATTCCATACATCCTTCAAACATCTGTTAAAATCCTACTTTGTCTACAAAACATTTCTTGGCATTGTTTGTTTTCCCCTTTTCCAAGTTCCAATATTATATTTGGTGCTATAAAATTAAGCAATTAATTCCAGTTTACATATTCTTGTTCTCTGTCTTTCATATGTGCCAGGAGGCAGTGAGATACAGAGAGACAGAGAAGGAAGGTAGTCCTATACAAACCAAGTCACATTCAACCTCTACCTGAGCCTTAAGCTCGTTTCCTGATAATTAGGGCCAGCAATACTTATTTTATAAAACTATTGCATAGTTTATATTGTGCAGCCTATGTGAATGTGTTTAGCATATTAGACTAAACAATTGTCATTTTGTTTTATTTTTCTCACTTATATTTTTGCATTCAGTTCCACCTAAGTGCTAAACTTAGCATAATACCTAATATTTGTAGAGCACTTTGTAATTCATATACTCTTAACAGTCTGGTGAAACATGTATCCAAACCTCACTTGATAAATGAAAAGCATGATGAGATACTGAAAGGTTAAATACTTTCCACAGATCACAACATTCGTGGGAAAATCTGCTAACATAGCCCAGTCCTTGTTGCCAGGCTCCTTTCTAAATATTATACCAAATATTTTATAAATTGGTTATTAGCCATTTATCCAAAATCAAAGGGTTACCTTCTATAAGCCAGGCTCTCAGCTAAGCATTCAGGGTACAGTAATGAATGAGAGACTTAAACCGTGTCCTTATCGAACTTAGATTCTAGCAACTGGAACAATGTTTAGGCAAGGTTGGTAGGAATGGATCCATTTATGTTGACATCAACCTTATTCTTGCTGACTCCAGTACTATGGAGTATTGCTAAAGAGTGATGGGTTAACCTGAGTCAGCAACACTTCCAATATGTGTGGCCCTTATGATCATTAGTTCTCACTGACCGTATCAGTGGCAGGACTGAAATTAACTTACCGTTATATCCATCAAAACTGCAACCTTATCGTCATTAGCACTTGTCAAAAACCTCCAGAAGCTAAGCACTATAACAAGACATTGCTAAGATTATTAGAAATAACAATCATTAGCTCTATCTTCTTTATAAGAGAGTGATTCTTTGGTGCACAGAAAGATCTCTCATATAGTCTCACTATCCCTTGGTCGTCTTGACCTAGATATGTCCTCACTTTTGGTTGGCATCTTGTTACAAGGTGGCTCTAAAGACCCTCAGCAATGGATATTAGACAGTGGACAGCCTTGTCTTTACTGCTATAGTGTGGTGTATTGAAAAGACTATGAGATGGAGGTTTGAGTCTGCCTCTCCTCAATCCTGTATTTGTTCCAAATCTGGTACACTTGTGCTCCCATTGAGGGACCAGGTTTGTGCCTCAATGCCAGCTTTCCACCATATGCTGGCTAAAACTTCAGTAATCCAAATACAGGAGTTTTCTTGATCTACCTTCAAGTACTTGCCACTTCCCACATATACCCATTCTTTATAATTTATACCAGCTTATGCATGTTTGGGATCAAGGTGTTTGTGGAAATCTTTCTTACCTTTAAAGAAACTAACAATGCATCCATATTATTTTTCCTATCTATGACCTAGTTTGCTTTTTTCTTCTTTCCTGAAGCAGAGAGTTTCTCAGAGCACTTACTCTAGTATATTTTTGGGAGACTAAAGCCAGCATGGGCATTTAGATCATTTAGATTCAACTTGACTACTTAATATGGGCAATTTACTTGCCTTTTTAGGTTCTCACTAATCACAGAAGCAAAATGATAGGATTTAGCTAGCATCTTACATTCTGAAACTATTTGACTAACAGTAACAATTGAGGAAGTGATAGTGAAAAAGTACATTGGTACTTTCATAAGAAAATACATTTTAATAATTTAGAAGTTGCCTCACAACAGGAAATACCCTGTAGCTCATTCTTAATAATTTTTGTTAGGTGCTTCTTTAATGAATTAAAGGGCTTTTGCATGTTTTCTTGTGTGCAATTTGACTACTGTAATTGAAAGTCCTCTAAATAAGACTCCTCTCATCTCAATTTAAGTTTATGTGTAGCAGTTTGTCTGTAAATTAATTTTATAATTACCAAATTAAACAAACAAACAAGAACAGCTAGCAGTGATGATAATAGTACAGGCTCAATTTTCACTTTTCAATGCTTAAATTATTAAATTTTTAAATTTATATTATTGTTTAGACCCTGAGTATGTATTTTCATACCTGTGTACGACTACATGACTGACTTTGTACATCTGCCCAGTTTGACAAAATAGTTTAAGGGGGAAGCTTGAGATGGGGAAATGCTGAGATGTTCAGACAGGGACATAGCTCAACTTTTGAGCCACTGTGAAATACAGGGCAGTTTGGGTCAAATTTGTCATTAAGTGTATATTGATAGTGGAAGTTGCCCACACTGAGGCAGAAAGAAAATATAATCCATGTTGGGGTGGGGATATATTTCTGAAACCAATGATTACTGACAGTAGTTTAAGAATGATAGGGTGGGGCCATCTTGAGACTCTAAGCAACAATAAAACCTGTTTACCCAGCTGAGTCAGTGCCACAATAGAACAGAGCCCCTGGAGATCAATGATCATATGGTTTAATCAGCACACTTGGAGACATGGCACAAGAACGGTCCCTGCACAGCTGGTGTGCTCAGCACCATACTGAGATGGAGCAAAGTAATCATTTTGTACACAACTTGGCTCTTCCCAGCATCATTTCCCCATAACACCCATCTAAGCCAGTAAAGCTTACAGAACCAGGATTCATCTGTAAGATTCACAAGGATGGAGCCTGTGCCAACTGCCTCCAGGAAATCATAGAGGACATCATCTGATGCCATGTATGGCACCATTCTGGAGGCCCATCCTGTACTAAAAATAATGCAATTGGATGGATGATAAATAACTAGGGTGATTTCTATTTCTAGTCCATTTCTCACTTTTTTTTTTTTTGACCTGCAAACCTGTATCCACAACAGCCTCCTGGAATCTTATATGGAACATAAATAAAATTGAACTAATAATATTCTGTTCTATGCCTAGTTTTGCTCCCATGTTCCCTGGCCCAACAAATGGCAGGCCCATCCTACTTGTTTCTAATGCCACACTTTCTCTTCACTGTGTAAGCTTCAGGAAAAGAAAAAAAAGGACTCTGTTGTATTCACTGTCATATCTCAGGAAATCTAAGGAGATATTTGTTGAATGAATTAATGAATGAATGAACTATCAGAATACTGGAAAATGCCGCATGCAATATAAAATTTCATTAAGAACATAAAGTAAAGTAAAAAAAGGCAAGCATGTAAGTTTTATCTAACGGAAATTATACCAGTCAAAGAAGAAATAACCCTCCTCTGTCTATGCATGAATTTTCTATTGCTGTTGTAACAAATTACCACAAACTTAGTGGCCTAAAATAACATGTTTTCAGTATCTTATTGTTTTGGAAGTCAAAAGTCTAAAACGAGTCTCACTGGGCTAAGATTAAAGTGTTGGCACAGCTACATTCATGTCTGGAGGCTCCAGGAGTGAATCAATGTTCTCGCTTTCCAGCTTCTAGAGGCTTGCCCATACCCCCTGGCTCGTGGTACCCTTACATCTTCAAAGCCAGCAGTGGCTCAACAAGTCTTTCTCATGCTTTGATCTCTCTGGTTCTGACACTCTGTCTCCCTCTTCTCCATTTAAGGATGCTTGTGATTACATTGTTTTCATCCAAATAATCCAGGATAATCTTTTCTTAAGGTCAAGTGATTAGCAATGTTTAGATGTTCATCTGCACTCTTAATTACTCCTTTCCATGCAACATAACATATTCACACATTCTGACTTTTAGGACATTAACATTTTTGTGCAGCCATTATTCTGTTCACCACAGCAGACTAGACTAATAATCACAAATCTCAGATCATCCTGTAAGAAGCAATTGCCCTGATTATAAGAAAGATTGATCAAATATGTGTGTTCTATAATCCCTCTTCCCATCTTGGCATGTTGAAGTAAGACCTATTCTTCAAGGATTACCTTAAATTCCTCCTTCTTTAAGATTATTTTCTCAATTGTCCCTGTGGGCATATCCATCTGTTTCTCCTTGAATTTCCATTGAATTTTATTTACATGATGAGTCATTTTAAAGCCTGTATAATGGGTAGATACACTTATATAATGTATCTGTTTTCTTTGAATGTAAGCTTCTTGAGGATAAAATTCATTTCTGAACCAATATTAAGATAAAACTTCTTCATAATACCTTTGTGACTTTAAGATTTCAGTTTCCTTGTATATATATAAAATCCAGTTTTCTCATAAAAATTATTAAGCACATATCTAATTCTGGCACATGGTGGGGGGCGGGCTGCTCAATGAATGTCATTTTTCTTCCCCAAATATGTATGTGATGAACTTGCATACGATTGTGCCTTATCTGCATCTATTTATTTTTCCTGAATGATTATGATCTCCAGAAATGCAGGGACTCTGTCTTTCACATTCATTGGCATGTTCTCAGCCCCAAAGTGCCTCTCAACAATATATGTTTGCTGAATTAATGAATAATACAACAGTGAAAACAATAGAAATGATTCTCCATCTTCCAGTTGTGTGTTTCTCTTAACTGTAAGCCTTGTTACGAATTTCCCTGATTTATCTAGCTCAATCCATATTTCCAAACCGTTCACTCTCATATACAAAATAAGGCCTGACAAAGAAAAATTTTTGCATAGCGAGAGCTTTAAACTCTTTCAAGCTGCTTCCACCACTCCACCCTCTAGACATTCACTTTTCTCCCCTATGGAAATGCAAAGACGAAAAGAAGTGTAATTCCTCAAATGAATCATTGATATTTCTTCAGAGTGATCTACTCTATTCTACTTGTTCTCTTAATTTACTTGGTTTATACCAGCTGATGACAGAAACCCATTGTTTTGCTGAAACATTAACTTCACAAAGTCATTCCACTCCCATCTGCAGAACTAAAATTAATGATTCCTTCTGCAACATCTGTTTAATTAACTATCGGCACCATAGAAGAGGCGTGCAAATACCCCAGCGACTAAATCAGGCTCAAATTAGGGAAATACGATGTTAAATTGTATCAGGGAGAAGCCGAGTTTATCCTTCCGAGCACTGGCATTCATTATCTTGTAGCCATCCCATGCATCTTCATAATGAAGTAGTGTCAGCAGTGCCTGGCTGTAAAGTTCTCATTTAGGGACTGCATGGGTCCCTCTAGTAATGCACTGGAGGGGATTAAGGAAGAGGGACCTGGAGAGCCCCAGGGGTAGCACATCATCCCGTCATCTTTGTTCCTGAAAAGAGCAATGGGGTTTCAATTGAGCATGTGCAGGCTGAGGAATTCTGGGAAATAGCAGTAGTGTAGAGAAAGTGGCATTTTTTAGTCATTTCCATTAGTAGTGCTCCATCTTCTCTGAATCCTTTTAGCTCCATTTGCATAACTATTTGCATTGATCTGCATAAGCAAGAAACTTGTCTGGCTACTTCAGACACATTGGAGAATCTCTGTAGTTTATATTTCTAAGAGAAGTCATTTAACAACAATCTGTAAAGAACGTACTGAATTGAAAACGGTACTAGGCACCAGAGAAAGGCAAATTAGATGCAGACCTTGCTCACCAAGAATTTACACCAGACAGAGAACACTGTAAACATTAGTATAAGCATGTGTGTACTCATTTGTGCATATCCAAATAAAATTAACTAACACTATGCTAGTTCTAAAAGTGAGAATGAATAAGCTGAATATGATCCTATTTTTACAGAGGTTAGCTTCTAGTCTGTCTACACATGACAGCAATTAGAATACCAATTCAAATATAATGAATAAAGCAAGCAATATTATAAGAGAAATATAGATAGGCTGTTGTAATAATTCAGAAGGGAGGGCATTACGTTTAATTTGGGAGATGCTATAAAAGAAAGTTCAGAGAGTAGATGTTCCATTAGCTGCTTATTGAAGGATTGTAGAATTTGCACATGCATCTATTTGGAAAAAGAGCAATTTAGAGGTAGATCAAGGGGGAAAACCACTGGGAGTAGTGAATCATGTCATTTTGTGGATATAAAGAATGCTTGAGAAGAGAAGTTTCTACTTTCCCCTGCCTGCATATTCTCTGGTCTGAAATTGACCTAAAATAATGAGAGCTGGCCAGGTAGTACTGAGGAGAACTTTATAACCTATGGGTGCCTGATGTCTCGGTCCTTTGAGTTTGCCACCCTGTACTGACAAGAGCACTTGGCCTCCCTACTTATACCTGACAATGTGAACAGTCTGTTTGTCTGACTGACATTCTCTCTCAGACCCTGGTCCTCAGGTTCTGCTTTCACTCTACACCAGACTTTGAACTTGAAACACAGCTTAACTCATTGGTTCCTAATACCCAATCTCAGGGCCTGCCTCACTAAAATTCACACATGTCTCTCTTAAATGATAGTATTCAGAATTGGATGCAATTTTCTCCATGTTAATTACTTGACCAACACAGAGGATGGTGATCAACACCACTTCTTAAACTTTAGTTGATTCTGAAGTGTATTCTTCCACCCCTGAGGAAGACCTACTGAAAACAAGATTTGAAATGTGAAAGGGGAAACACTCTTTTTGGCCACATATTAAGTGTGGATCAGAAGAAAACAAGATCAGCAAAAAAGGAATTGAGACAGTTGGGAATTGAAGGTCAGGCCTATAGCTCTTAGGAAAATAATACCTGTCCATTGCACAGACAGCTCAGGGTGCAGTGATGTGTTTGACTGGACACCAGCAAGACATAAATCTGGCAGCTGATTCAACAAATTTTCCACTTTGTAGGGTTTTTTTTGTTGTTGCTATGGTGACAAATGTGGTGTGAAATCGCAAGTTTGCAAACTGTACAGTCAGGGAAATCCTGAAACCAAGGGCCTGGCAAAGCCACAAGATGTGAGGGAAGCAGGGGAAACAGAAGAGGAAAGAGTGGTCCAAAAATTATCATGTTACCGCACAGGAGTATCCTCATGACCTTCCCTCTCTACAACTGCTGCTAGTTCCTACATCCAAGTGGCCATGTGAGACTGAATATTAGATGCCAAGTGCACACATGTGTTAGGTAAGTCACATGCAAAAATGAAGAATGTCACAAAAGTTTCCAAGTTAATTTTTTAAATGAATTTCTGAAATCTGACAGCTCTTAGCAGTGAAAAAATGTCCTAATGAATTAACATCATTTCATGTTGTGAGTTGTGATGTTGTTTAGTTTTCTGTTGCAGGCAACAGGAGATCTTTTTCCCTCTCTCTTTTTTTTTTGCTCATTCTCCTGCTCTACAAAACAATGAGTTCCATGACTCAATGTGAACACACATTCCACCGAAATGGGTCAAGAGGCAGAGAGTTTTGGTGAGTAGGCACCTGGGCTCTAATATTAACAGACTTGGACTTTGGACTCCAATCCTGGTTCTGTTGCTTATTCACAATATAAATTTAAGCAGTTGATCTGATCTCGCTAAACTTCAGGTTTTGGTAGTTTTGTTTGTTTGTTTGTTTGTTTTTTTAATTGGAAAAAGAATGAAAAAAAGTACATACTTCATGGCATTATTGTGAGTATTAAAAGAAATAAGAATCACAAAGCCCTGAGTAGGGTTTGTCATATGATAAACCCTCAATAAATTTTAGTTATTATGGTTACTATTGGCTAACTTCTGGTACAATTTTTAAGGGGTGTGATTGTTGACTTTCTTTTTTAAATTAAATGAAAATTAAGCTTCATTATGCTTCATGGGAAAAAGAGTAAAAAGAGAGAAAATGATTAAAAGGGGTTTTATTTTACCTCATTTGTAGTAATGAATAAATGCAACTCTTCAAAGTAGGGGTGCACCAGGAGTGATAATCCTTCCAGATGACGGAAGGAAGTCCAGAATAGCAGATAAAAATAATTTCCAGCTCCAACAGGGCTACCTAGAAAAGGTGCATGCATTAAAAAGTGTCAGGAAGATATCCATAGAAGAAAACAGGGCACAGCTTTGAACAATCTAGAAAGCTTCCTTAGAACTCCAGGTACTGAGGCAGATATTTGACCTCACAGCAATCTATCTACAGGCAAGTTTCAGGACAAGCTCAGAGCAGCATTTAGAGCAAGTTTCTACAAACTGCGTACAGAAATACAGAAAAAAAAAAAACAAAACCACGACACAATGCTTCTCTGAGAGTGACAAATATGGGTCTAGTCCTAGAAGGTAAACATAGGAATAAACACATAACACCAAATTCTAAAGGGGGATAAAAATGTCTAACTGTTGAAAATGCTCCAGAAATATTGAAAATATGTTGTACAAGTGCACACATTATGAAGTAAAAGTCATACTTCTATTTTATATGACTGTGAAAGATAGAAGTAGAAAGCAAAATCATAGAAAAGCTATGAGTGCAACAATCGCACTGTCTTATAAGGGGATCTTCTTCTCTGACCATGTCCAAAGACGTTGGGATTTCCAGTAATGTTTGTCACACAATTTCTGTTGAATGTTAGGCTAGTAATGTATAAAGACCTGGACTCATTATAGAACTCAAAGTGGTCTTTTTACTAGCACTTTAAAGTACTCAAAGGGGGTTTCCTCTGAAGAGTAGGGTGAAAACTGAAGTTGGGGCATGAAATCAGGTGTGGGCTCACAGAAACTCTGGCTTGACATTGATTTCCAGTGTGCTAGACTTAAGCTCTTTAACTTCTTCTAACAGAGGGTATGGGTGAGTCTAAAGTCTGCAGTCACCTGCATATTTTATGGTTCCCTGTACATTATATTAGAACAAGAAGAAATACCAACACAGATATATTCTTGAAATCCTATATTTAAAGTATTTTCATTTTAAATTTTTATACAAAAATTTCTTTGAAAATCAAGTTATATAAACATGAATTTTATACAAAAAGCCATTTATATCAATACAACCATTTCCCTAAAAGTTTATCTATATAAGATTTAGAACTTAGGTGCAGCAAACCACCATGACACATGTATACCTATGTAACAAACCTGCACATTCTGCACAGGTATCCCAGAACTTAGAGTAAAATAAAAAATAATAATAAAAGGCAAAAAATCCTTTTTATTTCCCTTTAAACCGTTAAAACAATTTTTATCTTTAAAAACAAACAACAATAATAACAACAAAAAGATTTAGAACTTACACCCAAAGTGCACAATGCAACGAAATTGATGCCATTATATAGACACGTTTTTAATTAACTCAAGTTTGTTTATCTATTTTTTTATGAACAGCTTTTTAAAAATACACTCAGAGAACTCTGTGACTTTAGAAACAAATTGATTTGTGTAAATTTTCATCTCAGTGAAGGCAAGATGGTCTTCCTCTCCCCCTTTTGTCTCTGCCTCACCGATGTTCCCCTTATAATAGACCCTGATTTTTGCTTGAGATTATGAAGGCTGCAGTCCTGGATTGGTAAGTAATACAGAACCAGAGAAATGGCGGATAACTTTTAGGATAAAAAAGTCACCATGAAGGGGACTACATAATTTTCTTGCTCTTGTTTCTCAACTTTTGAAAGGCAGGAACATAAGAAGCTAGGTATCAGGGAAAGAGAGCTAGCTTTCTTCACCTTGATGGGCCCTAAGTCAGTAAAACAGGAGGTAAAGAGCATTACCGGGGCAAACAGCATACATCAGTGTAAGAATCCTATTCAGATGTAGAATAGACCTAGGCCAATGGCCATGGATGTTATTAAATTAAGAGAAGACACAGAAAAATCTATTTGAAGATAAACATGAAAGGTTTAAACCAGGCAGAGGTTCGAAAGCTGAGAAGAGTGTTATACTGTCCTTAGAAAGATGTTAAATAGTATACAAAGCAATGACTATGATTTTGATCATGTGAAATATTGGTCTTGGAAGCTCATGCAGGAATTGTCATTGAGAAACATGCTTTCCAAAACGGGGTGTTTTGGTCTGTGTTTTGCTTACTTCTGTTAATTTCCCCTTAGAACAAGATATGGATCTTAATTATTGTTTTATTAACATATGTGTGGGAAGTTTAGTGAGAGAAAACAGAAATATCACCAAGAAGTGGGAAGAACTCCGATCAAATTATTCCTTCCTTCCTTCCTTCCTTTCTTTTTTTTATTTTTTTTTACTTTTAAAAAATTTTCTTGAGTCAGGGTCTCACTGTGTCACGCAGGCTGGAGTGCAGTGGTGCAATCACAGCTCACTGCAGTCTGGACCTACTTGGGCTCTAGCAATCCTCCCACTTTAGTCCCTGGAGTAGCTGGGACTACAGGTGAGTGCCATCACACCTGGCTAATTTTTTGTAGAAACAATGTTTTGCTATGTCACCCAGGCTGGTCTTGAACTCCTGGGCTCAAGTGAGGCACCCTCCTCGGCATCCTAAAGTGCTGGAATTACAGGCGTGAGCCACTGTGCCCAGTCAAATATTTCTACTAAAGAGATTTTAGCCAGAAGATTAGAAGCTATTGCGTTTCAGTGTCACATTAAAGCACTGAATGTAGTGGATAAATATTTTAAAATGCTGGCATCATTGTAAGGCTTAATGTGTGTTTAGGAATAGGTGTTTTGGTCATGTTCGTGTTTAAGATCAAGATCTCAATTATCATGAGCTGCTGCTAACAGGCAAGGTTTTTTGAGAAAACTTGTAGCTAATATACCTAAATTTTATTTAAGATCTACTCACCCCATAGTTGCTAATTAATAACGAATGGGAAATAAATGACTTTTGGTAACAGTTTACTACTTAATGGTCACAAAAAGACATTGCAATCACTTACTAACCTCTATTTTTAATTGTTGTTTCAATAATTTCGGCAGTTTAAACTTCATTTAAGAGAGGAAAGATGAGCCAATGGAGTTTTACATATCTTCTGTGATTGATGCAAAATTCAGATAAGGAGATACTAAGACATTTAGTTCGTGTCCAGGACATCGACCTTATACACATTGTCTCATTTAATCTTCACTCTATTTATTAGGCATGATTTTCTCTTTTACAGATGAGAAAACAGAGGCACACAGAATTAGTCTACATTACTTGGCTAGTAAATAGAACCAAATTTGTATTAATCCCAATCCTTAGCTCTTATCTACTATACAATGCTACCTGAAATAATAATTTATTTAGTAAGTGATATTATTAAGTAAATCAACAACCTTTATTAAGTGAACAAGCCTAAAATTTGATACATTTGTTTAATAAAACTATTAAATAAAAAATATTAGGCAGCGTTTTCCAGTACCAGCACTAGACTAGGAATACAGAAATCTGAGCTGCTGTCAACACTGAGTACCTTTGATAAGTATAACTATCTCCATTGACCTCAGTTTCCCTATAAATGAGAAGATGCACTAGATAAACTCTAACGCACAACATCTGGTTGACAAAAAGTTAGTACCTTATAGAACTTGAGAGGCTTGACTTCCACCTGAAGAACCCTGAGTTGGGATTGGGTTTTACTTATGAAACCATGAATTCCTCACATGCTGGTACTAGAGCCCTCTTTGATTGGTTATTCAACTATTCCAGAAATCTGCATTTAATGTCCCATCATGTCGTGTGTATTGTTTAAGGGTAGGAATCTCATCAGCACTTTTTTTCTCTAATAGAATTTCAGAGTTAATACACAAATATCTGTTAAATGAAGGCTTGACTGTGAAATGTGCTGTTTCTATGGAGCTCCATTAATAACCACTTATGTACTAAAAATATACATTTCATATAATATAATGGGTGCTATTTCATAATCCAGGCTTCAGATATTCTAATTGGACTTTCTATAGATTATGTGAATTATGAAGAGTTATAAGCTTGACTATATGTTTAATTACACCAAAGACTGTGGTTACCAAAATATGCTTGAGTTTGTTTATACCAGGAATGACAAATATGTGATACATTGGTCTCTGCTGTCCCACCTGTGCCTGTAGTGGGCATTGTTACTGGGTCATGGTGCATATGCATTATCACAGTTACTGGTACTCAGTAAAGAACTTCAAGCTTTTCACTACCTGTTGTTTAAAAACGGCACATAAATTGACACGTACTTGCCTTTACTAGTCCAACACGAAAAAAAAAATAACCCACATTTGACTGCAGCCACAATATTGGACCAGAAGTCCTTTCTTCTTAAGGGGTCACTTTTAATAAGCATTAAGAATCAGGGTATCAGACTCTTATCTCTTCCAAAGAACTGCATAAAATACCTGGAAAGTCACTATGAAGAATATACAGGAGCTAAGTAGGTGTCCACAGCTTGAAATTTGCTATTGGTCTTGTTTAAGCCACTGGAGACATTTTTCTTCCTGGTGGGAATTATAAACCTGGCACATACCAGGGGAGTCATAAAATCCTCTCTCGTATCTTTAATCAATCATGACTAGTATATCTACCATACATTCTGCAAGTTTAAAATAGAATAAAGTCACATTATAATCTTTCTCTCAGCAGCTAGACTGCCTTTCAGCACAATGACCCACACTCTATGGCTGTATTAACAGATACCATCTATTCTTTAATGGAGCTCAGCCATGGGGATTAGCTACCTGTAATGCAGTTTGGGCTGTCAAGCACTCTACCAAACTGCTAACACGTTACAAGTTATAGGCATCAATTCTTTCTAAGTGAAAAGGCATTTCACATTCAAAACACTTCAAACCTAATAACAGGAAATTATCATGATGGATCCCCTTCAGCTGCCGAAAGGTAAAGAGATGGAGAGAAAAAAGACAGGCACCCAATCAAAAAATTCATGTCAATTCTTTTTGATCTACCTGGGGCAGATTAAACCTGAGTAGTGGATAAGGCTGTCAAAAAGATTGCAGAAGCTCAGCTGTGGATCAGAAGTGTTTCTGTTTGATGGGAGGAGGAAATTCTAATAAAATAGAAATAAAATCCAACAAAAGGGAGATCCCAGAGTGGCCTGGGCAGTCCAGGAAGGCCAGGTAACATACATCACACTTAATTGCTCTCATGTTCAGTGTTACACCAGGACATTGAAAACACTCAAGAGAATCTGACCTGGAGCAGAATCTTGGAAGAGAGATCCACAAAAGCAAGGGAAGCTGAAATGTTCTCTCCTCTATTCCATTTCATAGGCCCTTCTAACTATGGTCAGGCTGTCAGTTGGTCAGAAGCTTCCATTGACTTCGGAGTCTGGCAGGGGTCAGAGATGCTTATATTACCCCATATTTGGACCGTGTGCCAAAATTAAGTGTCATCCTGCTGTTATTTCCACGTGATTCAATCACATTCATTCCATCATTCATTCACTGTTCAATTCACTTATACAATTAGGTATCCAACTTTGGTTCTATGTTCGTGAATTCACTGGATGACATGGAGGAAAGTTTAAGAGGCTTTCATGAAAACCAAAGGAATATAAAACACACCTGAACAAAACTAAACTATTGCTTTCCTGTCTCACCACCACAGAGATAGAATAATGTTTATCATATTTCACCATTAAAAAAATCTTCCAGTTCAGGTCTGGCAAATACATTTCAACTATTCAGTTGAAGGATTGGGTTGACAAGGATGCTGAGGCTCAATCTGTGCTTATTGAGAAAGGGAGTTGGAACTCACTCCGACATCTGTGGAGGGAAGAAAGAAAGGCATGGAGCACTCCTGCTGACTCTTTGCCATCTCTAACCTAATTAGATTTCCATTTTCAGTTCCCTTCCTTTTAAACCTTTTTTTAAAACCACTACCAACTTTATATATCCCATGATTTGATGGCTGGATGACCTCGAGCAAGTGATTTAACCAATTTTAGTTTCACTTTTCAGAATATTTAAAATGGAGCTGTAGCACAATGCCTCTTTCTGTTTTTTGTTTGTTTTTTGTTTTTCTTTTTTTTTTCAAAAATATATTTATTCAGTACCTTCCAGGCACTTACAGTTCTTATGGAAATAAGAGCATGTTCCATAGACAAAGTCCACAACCTCATGGAGAGGGACTGACGGTAGTCAAAATAATTACACCAATATATAATGTCTAAATAGATTCTCGGTTAATTAAATTCTAGCTAAGTGCTGCAAAGGAAAAACACACGTAATAAAAAAGTCATACGAAGAAAGAAACTCATTACTATCTGGGATGGGGCAGAGGGATGGCATTGAGAAAGTTTTCCTGGAGCAAATAATGTTTAAACAGATTTGAAAGACACATAGACATTAATTAGGCAAAGAAGCTGAAGGAACAGCATGTGCAAAGCCCTGAGGTGGGAAGGAGAATGACATTTTCAAGAAATAAAGATTGGCACAGCTAGAGGCTAGAGAAGAAAGGAAAGGTGGCATGAGGTGAGGTGCTGGATCATGTAGGGCATCCCAGGGCATGTGGAAGATTTTGCTTTTTATTCTAGTAAAAATTGGAAAGCATTAAAGGATTGTAAGCAGGGGAGAGCTATGGTTAGATATACATGTTGAAAAGATCACTCTCACAGGATTAGAAAGATCTTATCGGGAAAGGCAAGAAGGGAAGCAGCAGGAGACAGTATTAAGTTTGTTTGCTCATTTGTTTGCTTGTTTTCCCCAGTAGTATGGGGAGAAATGACAAGATTATATTGTCGTTTTGATTAGACCAGCAGTTGGGCTTAAGGGTAAAAATTGGTATGAAAATTGATGCCCAAGATGAGTCACAAAAGGACCAGGTTTATGATTTTAACATAATGAAAAAAATTAACATTTATTTTACTTACTCTAAGCATGACATTATGCTATGCTGTGAACCATCCAAATTCTGGTCTTACTTAATTCTTATAAATGCTGTATCAGTCATTATTATAATATTCAATTTATAAGAAGGGGGGGAAAAGCCTCAAAAATACCCTGTGGAAAGAAGAGAAGATCAGGCCTATGCATTGGGAGATAGAGAGAATTAAAACCAAAACAATAGCAGCACTGCAGCCCTGCTCCAGTCTCCTAATTCTGGAGGATGCATCTCCACCCAGTCACTCTGGAACAGATCCTCCCTGCTCACACCCTCTACTCTTTATCAATGCCTGCGCATCCTCATATCCTCTGAGCCACCGTGTCAGATCAGCTACCTGAATCCCCATGCTTATATACTAGCCCAGCTTCCAGAAGGAGACAATGTAGATCAGGAAACAGACAGGGGGGATGGGGTTAATTTTTCTTAGAACTCGTTTTCTGAAAATCCCCAGGACTGGAACACTGGTTCCGTTTATTTTGTCATTCATCCAGAAGCCTGAAGGGGAGGACACATTTTCACCCCTGTCAAAAAAGGGCTGAGGAAACCAGGGCTATGTAACCGAATGAGAGGATACAGTTTAGGAGCCTCTGTTAAGACTGTCTCATTAGTCATACAGCATTTGCACATTGATGACTGAAGGCAGAATATGACCTTAATTACATTATTATGCTAAACATAATGCTTTCCTTGAGGGCCAGGGGACAAATGGAGAGGAATGGACTCAGCATCTTTCAGCCAAAGATGGAAAATACCAATATATTTTATGACAGATAATTAAGAAAGAGGTGGCTAGCAAGGGGAGGAGGGAGGCATGGAAAAGGAAAACAAATCATATATCTTGAGTGTATTTTGTTTCCAGGAACTAAGGAACTGAGTTATGTATATGTATATATTTTATACAAAATAGTAATGATACCAGTGAATTTGTATTACAAATAGCTAATAAAACACAAGAATAAATATGTATATCCTAATTATTTGGAGTTTTCAAAGCACTTTGACACAGGAAATGCACTATTGTGTTATGGTTTAAGGAGGCTAGTAAAGCACACATCTTTCTTTCCCGTAGGTTCAGAAGTAACAGAGAAATAGTCCCAGAAGCCAGATAGGACACAAAATAGAAGTTCCTTGTTGTTAAAGCAGTATTGCAGAATGTGTTTTGGGTCTGGGGCTATTATCAAGCTTCCTACTAATGTGCATATCCCCACACTCTACCATCAACCACCTAAGGACAAGCAGAGGGGCTGGAGACAGGGCAGTTAACTCATAGGGAGCCTGCAGGCATGATCTTCCAAGGAGCTCCTTCTGTATGGAGACCCTTTCTCCACTTCATTACTCCACTGTGCTTCCTTCTGTGGGGAGAAGCCAGCTGGGAGAAGGAGCCTGAAGTGCTTCAGAAAACAGAAGTTCCATCAGGAAAATGTCAAGATATGAGAATAAGGTTCTTGTGATCACGCCGCAAAGTTCAAAAAGCAGGGACTTTAGAGAAGAACAGACAAGGCACTTAGGTTATTTCCTACATTCCCTAAACAAATCAGTAGTCCTCATTCCTGTTTATAAATAAGGAATGCTGTTTTCATTGAAAATTTTGATGTTTTGTGCATCATGGAAGCTTTGTATTAATTTAGATGTTTAATCTTTTTATTTTGAAACTGTGTCAACGTATTACTATATAAAATATAATTTATCTTTATTACTTTTTGTTGCACTAGCATACTATCTGCACGTAGGAAGTGTTCAGCAAATGTTCTTGAGCATATTGAATTGTGTAATAAAAATGATTCCTATACACAAGGATCTATCAATATAAAATAAGACAGTGTTTTGCAAAGAATGGTATGAATTTAATATGTAGCAAATGAACTACTGGCAGTATTCCAAGTGATTTGAGGTGATATATTTTAAATATTTATAAATGTAAATAATATTTTAAAATTTTGATAGTCATTGTGATAAGATTTCACATATGTACATATATATGCTTATAATGCAATATGTGCACATAGATAATTACATCAAATTTTTAATTTAGCAGATAAGACTAAGGATGAGGCTTAAAGAAAAAATGTTTTTAAAAGTCAGTAAATGTAAAGAGACAATCAGGTCAGTAAGCTATGGACAGCACACAGATTGGGCAAAATATCTAAAACAAATGCACAGATAACTGAAACTTGGGAAGCTCCACAATAAACACAAACACTTTAAGGTCAAACTGAAAAAATTATAATAAGTACTCTACTAGATGCAGAAAACATGAGCAGCAATCATTGAGAAAAAGGGGAAATTAATAGTAACAGGTAGGGATTTGGGAAGACTGTAAGGAGGAAACAATTATTAAACTGGTCCTTGAAGGTTGAAAAGAATGTCAAGATACAGATTTGAGGCCATTCTCTAAAAATGTTAAGTCCAAACTGCAAGCTGCATTTTATTCTGGTGTCTAATTCTGTTTCACTCAGCTGGCCACATCTCTATGCCATTCATGAAAAGCTGGATACGTTTCTAATCCCCATGAAGAATTATTTGTGTTGCAGTTTAAGGTCACAGAGCTGATGACAATAATTTCCCACCTCTCCTTTAATATTGCTTGATTGTCTTCTAAATTTGTTTATGATGCATTTATAGCTAAGAACTCAATTAAGTGTGTTCATACCCCACACAAGTGTGATCAGCAGCACCTGGAAACAATAACAGTGCCTCCCCCCACATACACCCTATTTCTTGTAAATTTTATGTCATAAAATGAAAGTCAGTTACAGATCCCTTAAATGGGGGTTGTAATGGGAGGAAGAAGCAGAGAGCTCTATCTGGACTGAAGAAGATAAGCTGCATAAATCAGCACACCTTGCAGCTGAACATTTTTTTAAATAGCTGAACAGGAAAAGAACATGCTTGTTCTATTAATATCAGCATCACTCCCTCCTGTCTTTAGTGGAAACCAGCCCAAAATGTTGGGTGGGGAAAATGCCTCTATCTCGTGCCGAGGTGCTATGCAGCCAGCCATGATTGTGCATCTGTCAATGTTGCCGTATTGAAATTGTCCCTGGGGCAGAACTTTTCCCAGAGTATTCTTGGAATCAGTCTCCCCTATATTCCTATTTCATCCAAATTTATGCATTTTGCATTTTAGTCTAATAGGTTTTCTTTCTCTCACCTGAAGACTCTGAGTTGACAAAATCTGAGGGTTGGTTTTTTTTCAGGTGGGAATATGCAAGGCCACACCTGGATAAGGCAGTAACTGTCTCAGTTTTAAAACGTTTTCCCCTATGCCTATAGATCCTACATAAATTTTAATTTAATTTATATGTTATTTTATTTAACATACAAGAAATTTGTTGCAGAAAGAAAAATACAAGATATATCTCAGCAATAAGAAAAATAAATAGTCAAAATCACACAAACCAAAGATAATAGTTTTGGTGTGAAGATATCCATATTTACTATGCCTTGTGTAAAACACCCTATGGTTGGATGTGTTCCAGAATTTGTTTACATTTTAGAAAGTTGATTTGGACTGTATTCATTATATGGCACATCACCAGCAGCAGATTCTGGGGAAGAATTAGTGAAAATGATGAATATTCACATTCTGTGGGACCAAAGTTTATAACTAAATTCATGTCAGTTCAGGTTAGATTTTGTGGTCAAATGTGTTTGGCAACAAATATAAAAAATACATTTAATTTTTGGAGTGCTTTGGATTTGCAAATTGAACATTGATGCTCACACTATTACTATTCTGTAAACTGCTTTTCTGCATAATAAGTATATTATGAACAGCTTTTAATGTGAAAAAAATATACATCTCCATCACTGAATATTAAATTTTCACTGCTAAAAGTTTAATACGTACATATTTTTAAATGCAAATTATACAGAAATGCAAAACAAAGATGCTAAGTACCATTTCATACCACCTCCAGAGATAATCACTATTAGCCAGTATATGCCCTTCTTAGCCCTCATTTTATTCCTACACAATGTTATACAAAATTATTTATTTAAAATATTAGAATAATAATATACATGCCATTCTGAAGTCTTGTTTCTCCTGGTAGTATATTTTAGAAATACTTTCATGTTATTAATATAGATCATCTTCATTCTTATGAATGACTTCATAATAGTAAATTTAATGGACGGATTTTCTCCCTCCCTCCACTCTTTTCATTCCATTCTTCTGACAATTATTTATTGTTTCTAACGCTGTTCTAAGTGCTAGGAATGAAGAGAGAGTAAGTCTGACCATTCTTGAATTTAGCATACATAGGTTAGGAAGGAGAGAAAGACAATGAGCAAGACACAAAAGCACAGTATACAGTATGTTAGACAATAAGATGGAAACTGAATCATTAAGAGGTTAGGAAATACCAACCTGGGCTACAAAATTTAGGTAGGATGTTCAGGGATGCAGAATAGCCACCCCTTAAAAGACAAATTTAGTGAAGTCTTAAAATAAAGGGTAAATGAGGATGTGAGGCAAGCAGATATCTAGGGGAAGAATAGAGTCAAAACAAAGGAAATGTCAAGTGCAAATATTTTGATGCAAGAACAGGCCTGGCATGCTGTGGTAACAAAAAGGAAACCATCATGACTGGAGTCAGCTACACAGAGGGAGAAAATAGCGAGATATATCAGAGATGGAATGAATAGCCAGATTATACTGGACCTCACAGACCATCAGAAAGCATGTGAATTTTACTATAAACAAGATGATAAGTTTTTGGAGGATTTGAAGAAGAGCAATGAAGGATGCAAACTTTATTTTAAAAGGATGTCTCAACATTTAATGCATTGAGAATATAGAAGAGTGAAAGAGCAGAATTTAGAAAACTATTTTAGGAGTTGATTACATTATTCAGGTGAGAAATATCTCGTATGAGTGTGATAGCAATGGAAGTGGTGAGAAGGGTTCACGTTATGTACACATTTCAAAGGTGTCAATAACAGGATTTTTAATGGAATGGATAGGGTATGCAAGAAGAAGAGAGATGTCAAGCACCCGAGATATATGGCTTGAGCCTTTGAAAGAACAAAGTCACTGTTAGCTGATATGGAGAAGTATTCTGGAGGGATTGGTTTGGGGGAGAATATAAGTAGTTTTCATATGACCATATTAAGTTTGAGATATCTGTGGCACATTTAAGTGGCAATGTCAAATAAGCAGCTGGACTGAGAGAAAGGTCCAAGCTACAGGTATAAGTTTAGGAGTTATCAATATTTAAATAAGCTTAAAAGGTATGAAACTATATAGGATTCTTAAAGATAGAGTTAAAATTAAAAAGAAAGGTTTTATTAAGTCACTGTCCAATTTTTTGGACATACAGTTGTTTAGTTTTACCATGCATATAAAAGTGGAAAAACTGTTCCATGTGTATATTTGAACACATGTCTGATTTTTTTTTTAGGTCAACCTTCTTCATGCATAATTGCTTGGCCAAAGACACCTGTAAACAGATTGAAGTAAACATGGTGAATGATGCATCACTGATGGGGGTACATTCCTGTTCTGTGAACACAAGGAGTAGGGTTTATGATGATGTCTGAAGAGTTGAGGACGGTTTCTATGAGGAGACGATGTTTAAACCACATCCTAAAGGCTGCAAAATATTTTGCACATGACAAGTGGTACAATGGGAAAGCACATTCAATGTACAAAGGAACATAATATGAACAGATATGGCATGAGGAAGAAATATGTAAAATGTTCTATAAATAACTAACTGTTCACATTAAGGAAGCACATGCAATCTGGAGAGCAACACAACACAGAAGTAGGAGTTAACGTTCAAGGATTTTATCTTCCAAGTAAATTTTTATTACGTTCTGGAAACATAATACAACTAGAGTGCAGAGATATCGAGGTATCTAGGCAAGGGAAGGTAATTTCATTAAATCTCTATTTGTGCAAGATAGTACTAAACAAAATGCACCTCCATTGGAAACATGATGGGTTAGATCCAGTGGAGAAGCACTTGATCATGGAGGGTCCAGGTTTTAGGCTCTTGGAGTAGCTGTGTTCAGAGATGCAAAGAGCAGTGTTAGGGCTAGTGGAGAGGAGTGCATTGACTTGAGCAGTGTTTGTAACATTACATCTGGACCTGACCTTTCATTAATGCCCATTCCTCAGCACGCTGAGCTGGAGTTTCCTGCCCCGTCCCAGTGATTCAGTGCCACTCGTGGCCAAAACAGGTGTCTTAAATTTAAGAAAAATTATTCTGATGCATGAAGTGTCTGAATTAGAGATATGATTTCTGTTTTGGAAGTCAGAGCTTTATTTTCAAGCACTTACAGTAATTATGAGAGGCAACTTGTGCAATAGAGATAATTCTGGACTGTGATCCTAGTCAGGACCTTGCCCTGCATCTCCCATTTACTATCTATATGATTAGCTTTGATAAGTCATCAAGAGTGTCTGAGGCTTCTTTTCTTCACTTCTGAGATGTGTTCTATGAACTTCTATTTCAGGTAACTTTGTTGTAGGAATTAATTGGGATAAACATATGGATGTTCCTTGTAATGAAGTCTACAAATATACGGTATTCCACTGAACGAGGCTAAAAAAATTATTTTAGACACCTCAAAATTTTTTTGGAACAAGGTAGTATATCAAATAACAGAATAAAGTGCTGGCTAGTGGAGGTTTTCAGGGAATCTGATTCAATAAAATACGTGAATAAATTGCTAGTGGCATTATGGTTATTGCAAGTAAATGTTAATTTGAAACACCTTGTTCACAAATTTTAAAATGTATATCCTTCTAATACTATTACATTATTTCTCTTATCTAACCATGTCTTCATAGACATGGTAAAGTAAATTTTACTGAATTCTAACAAAATCTGAATTAATGACTTTTAAATATTTAATCAGCCCATTTTGTGGACCGACATTTTTATGTTGGTTAACTTTCTCTTATAGTCTTATTTCTTGCATGTTAAATTTTTGGAAGGCAGTCTTCTTCTGAAACAGAAACTTACTCTAGGAAACTAAGACCTTCCAACACAGAGGACAGGAACCCTCTCAATTTAAAGATGTAAAGTAGATAAATTCAGATGGTATATGGAGAGAGATAAGAACCAGAAGTCTGAGTTGGGTTTTCTGTCTCTCGAAACATAGCAAAGTCTAGTTCATAAAGGCTCCTTTAAAGGCCTTCAATCTGGCTGTTTCTGGTGTGCAGTCTATGACTCATACTCTATTTGCTTTTTTGTTTGTTTTTAAAATTTTATTCAACAAACTTACAATAAGCATTGGTCTAGGATGAACCATTAATATCCCTGAATATGTAAAGAGAGTCTTTCCCTCAAAAGTTGGAGCTTCCTACTCTCCTCCATAAGATTATAAATTCTTGTAGAGGGAGAACTATATCATCCCACAGCACATAGCAAAATAATGAGACTATATTAGATGCTCAATAAATTATCCCTGCTCTTTGTTCATACTACAGATTGGCAAGCTTTTCCTGCTTGTGAATTAACATACATCTCTAATTGGTTCATGATCCTAGCAGCATTCATGAAAGGGATAATCTATGGCCTTTTTATGTTAGCTTATATATTACCCATTCTTCTTCAGGCACTCAAATGGCCTCAATTCAATGAATTTAATGAATTCAATGAATTTATTGAATTCAATTAATGCTTACTGAAGATTATTTTTGAATAATATTTATGCAATATTAGGGGGAAGAACAACTTTGAACATTTTTACTGACATCAAAAAGAACAGAACCTAGTGCAGAAAACTTTTCTTGTCACCTAAAACAACACTAAATGTTAAACACTCTCCTGCAGTCATAAAGGTATTCTAGGAGACACAAAATAAAACGGGGGCGGGGAGGACAATTAGGTGAGGTCAGAACTAGTAAAGAAGATAATGTAGCAGATGCAGCCTGGTAGCTCTTAACTGAAAGAGCCAGGGTAGGGCATTGTTAAGCCTTTGGAATTTTGGAACTTTCCGTGATTAGGTTTAAAATCCCTTCTCAGCTCTGGGTAGATGTAGGTAAAGTCACTATTCCTCCCTGGACCTCAGTGTCTTCATCTATAACCTGTAGATTATGGTCATCCCACCCACCTATGGTTGACTTAATGTTAAACGAGACAGTGTATTAGGTGCTTATTGCACTATATAATGTATATTAAAAACTAAATAAGTCGAACTTATTGATGTTGCCTTAAATTGGAACATCTTACCAGTTGGTTTATCTTCTATTTTCTCTTCGTATGTTGCAAGACCTTTGCCCTTCCAGCATTGTGCTAGGATCAGAGAAGAAAATATCAGACAAAGCCTATTTTTCGTGCATCGTCGAACCGATGCAGAAGAGAGGAGTTAAGAAAATGACCCAAGGAAACCTCTCTGCAGGAGATTCCCAACTCAGTTTGGGGGTCTTGTAGATGTTCAGAACACATCTCAAAGTTTAAGTTTTGAGGATTTGGCTTCCTTGAATCAAAGAGAAACTCACTGTTTAGCATTCCGAAACCAGCTCCAGCTGTTTCCTCTTAAAACAAGTTATTCACCTGCTCCTTCTGTTATATTGATGGCCTTTGTCCCACTTTGATAGTGTGTCTGTTAGCCTGGGTCATGCCTCCTCTGTATTCTTCACAATACCAGAAACACTGCTGCAGTTCATTAAAAGTTGCAACAATTGGGTCTCCAGTCATTTGAAACCTTTGAAAAGTTTCAACATACTTATTGAACTTTTTCTTTATTTATAGAAAGGAAGAATGTTGAAAATAGTGCACATTCATTTACTCACTCACTCATTCACTCATTCATTCACTCATCAGGTAAAATGAGCCTCAAATGGAACAAAGCTCCCTAGCATTTGCCTGACATGATGGAGTTCGCAAAATGTCTCACAGGTTTACATTTAATTCAATGATCACTATGTACTTGTGAGAGAGTATGGATAGGCAGTTCACTACCCTATCAGCTCCCACCATGCCTGGCACAGGGTAGATATA
Organism: Symphalangus syndactylus; assembly: GCF_028878055.3. Lineage (NCBI taxonomy): Eukaryota > Metazoa > Chordata > Mammalia > Primates > Hylobatidae > Symphalangus > Symphalangus syndactylus. The sequence continues at coordinate 26,511,687 of NC_072425.2, forward strand.
TATTTGTCTAGTGACAATGGAAAAAAATCACTTAACTTCTCTGATTCTGTTTTCATTTGTGTAAAAAGAAAATGACTAATAACATTGACCTCTCAGGACCATTCTGAAGATTCAATGAGAACTTATAGGACACTCAAAGAACTGCGACTTGCTTACAATTGAACACAAATCAGAACACCCCAAAGCAAATAAAAACTTTGAAATATGATTGATCAAATCATTTACTGATAAATAAGCCATGAAATTAACCCATGATGGATGAGTAAGAAAATGTCAAGTAAGTTAAAAAATACAGAATTGTCCCAAATCCGTTCAGTAATCTAATGGAAGATAAAAATTTAACCACAGAAAAGAGGTATAAAAATAGTTTGAAAGTGTTCTGTAATGGAAATATGAAGCAATCATTTGACTTCTTCGGCCCAGGAAAGAACATTCTCTAGTCTAAAAATATCACCTGTCTGGTTCTATTTGCTGAAGTATTCCTATTGTGGAGATGGCCACATCACGGTCTATTAAACTCAAGCAATTATGTATTTGCATCATATAAACTCATCTGCCTTGTTTCAATCCTGTGCTGATCAAGCATACTTCCTGCTCATTTATCTTTCCACTTATCTGGTCCATAGGGAGAGAATGTACTGCCCAACGCCCAACCTGACATAAAACTCAATCTGCTTTCGATTTATATTTCTCAGTGTAAATTAGTACATTGTTATTCTTGTTTTCTTCATCAGCCTCTCATGAGTTTTGATAGTGTGAGCCAGCATTCCTGTATCTGATAAACTCAGAAACACTTTTAACAATGAATTGTCTAAGACAGGCAAATCAAGAGTCTCTCCATGTATGGATTTGGACCTGCCAATGTGGTAGCACACCATGAGGTCTTGAATAACCAGGCAACTAACGTTTGCCAACTAAACTCCTCTGATGTCTTTATTTTTAAACTCTGTAACACCCAGTGGATGGTTGTTATATTTTTCATGTTTATAGTTTACTTTTCCTTGCTGTCTTATTAAGGAGAAATTAATTTACTGGGAAATAAATTTATTTACTCCAGATTATGTAGTCAGAGATTCTGCTCTGAAAAAGGAAGATGAGAAACACGGCTGGCTTTCAGGAGTTCACAAATGAAAGAAAAAGGAAACATGCGAAAGGTGCTATGTTTCTCCCTTATTAAATTATAAAATATGAAAAAGAAGTCAGATTCTTTAGATAAAGAGGAAATGTATAATTCAATTTATCTTCACTTTATCTTTTCTCCACTGTTATCCAATCTGGAATTAAATTAAAGAGAAAAAGGTTAAACTTGAATCTCTACCCAATGATGCTGAGTTCTAATGCTTACCGTATCTTCTCTACTTTCTTCTCTTGCCAGTAATGTATTTCTATTTAGGGCACAAGAATATTGTGCTACATCATACTAAATAAAGTCTGGCAAGTGACATAATTATTTACATAGACAATCCTAAGGTTAAAATGTAGCCATTAGAATTAACCAAAAATGTATTAAGCTTGAAGATAAAAGAATAAACATCAATTGCATCTTACATAATAGCAGCAAAAACTGGAAATAAAAATAAAACAATTCCATTTACAATAACATCATTTAAAAAATCAGGTATACTTTTAACAAGAGTTATGTAAGACTTGTACATTGAAACCTAAACAACATTGGTGATGGGAATTTAAGAACACTTAAATAAGTGGAGAGATATATGTTCATGGATGGGAATCTCAATATTTTAAAAGTGTCAGTTCTCCTCACGTAATTCCAGCAGATCATTTTGTGGAAATTGAGAAGCATATTTTAAAAATTATATGGAAATGCAAAAGACCTGGAATACAAAAATCATCTTGGAAAATAACAAAGTTGGAAAGCTTATACCACCTGACTTCAAAACTTCCTATAATGCTATAATCAAGATAGCGCAGTACTGAAATAAGGATCAGCAAGTAGGTCAATGGAACAGAATAAAGACTCAGAAATTGACACTTGTCTCACTATACCATTATTTGATTTTCAATAAAGGCAACTGAACAACCTAATGTAGACAAAAAGCATTTTTTCAAGAAGTGGTGCATCACGAGGCATTTATATGTAAAAACAATTTGCTCAACTACTTTACACAATACACAAAAATTAACTCATGAAGCATCATAAATACAAACATAAGAGCTAAAATATCATAAAGCTTTTATAAGGAAGCATAGGAGCAGATTTTCGCAACATTCAGGCGAACAAATGTGTTTTTTTTGTTTTTTGTTTTTTATTGTTTTAGACAAGCCACAAAAAAACAAAAAACCCATGAAGAAGAAATTGGGCTGGGCGCAGTGGCTCATACCTGTAATCTCAGCACTTTGGGAAGCCAAGGCTGGCAGATCACCTGAGGTCAGGAGTTTGAGACCAGCCTGGCCAAAATGGTGAAACCCTCTCTGTACTAAAAATACAAAAAATTAGCCAGGCATGGTGGCACAAGCCTATAATCCCAGCAATTCGGGAGGCTGAGGCAAGAGAATCCCTTGAACTCAGGAGATGGAGGTTGCAGTGAGCCGAGATCGCACCACTGCAGTCCAGCCTAGGTGACAGAGTGAGACTCTGTCTCAAAAAAAAAAAAAAAAAAAAAAGAAGAAGAAACTGATAACTCAGACCTCATCAAAATGTAAAACTTCTACACATAACAACACATCATTAGGAAAATAAACAGGCAATCCATTACGAATGGACAAATTCTATAAAGAGTTATCTCACAAAGAAAGGCATATATTGGCCAGAAGTCACATGAAAAAGTTTTCAACATTGTTAGTTATCAGCAAATGCAAATTAAAAGCACAGTAGATATTATTATATACCCACGAGAATGGCTAAAATTAAACGTTGAAACACCAAATGTTGGTGATGCTGTGGTACTCTCAAATATTTTTCATGGAAATGTAAATGGTACAGGCACACTGAAAAGCAAATATCTAGCATTTCCTTATAAAAATAAACACTTAAAAAGCGAAGCATGAGTGAACTCTCTGGGGTCATGATAATACAATATTTTATCTCGATGAGAGTTTACATACAAAGGTATATTAATTTGCACATTTCATTGTATGTAAATTTTACATAGAAATTTATTACATAAAACATAAAAAACATTTGTTTTATTGTTAACAAATATAGAACTCTAGATAATAATATACATGCTAAGTATTGGGGGGTAAATGCATGGATATCTGTAATTTACTTTGAAATGTATAAAAAAAGAAAATAAGATAGATTAATGAATGGGTAGAAGGATGATGGACAGCTATGTGATAAAGCAAGTACAATAAAATGTTGATGGAACAATCAAGGTGGTCAGTATATGGATATTTACATAACATTTTTTCAAATTGGCTGGGCGCAGTGGCTCACGCCTATACTCCCAGCACTTAGGGAGGCCTAGGCATGCATATCATGAGGTCAGGAGATTGAGACCATCCTGGCTAACAGGACCAAACCCCGTCTCTACTAAAAATACAAAAAATTAGCCGGGCGTGGTGGCACGTGCTTGTCGTCCCAGCTTCTAGGGAGGCTGAGGCAGGAGAATTGCTTGAACCCAGGAGGTGAAGGTTGCAGTGGGCCAAGATCACGCCACTGCACTCCAGCCTGGGCGACAGAGCAAGACTCTATCTCAAAAAAAGAAAAAAAATTCTTTCAAATTTACTACATGTTCAAAAATTTCCATAATAAAATGTTGATAAATAAAAAGAGAGAGAGAGACCACTGACCTGGAAGCCTGATGTTAGGGTAAAGTCCAAACTTCTTAGCATGATGTGTGACCCTAAGTGAGCAAATACGGATTCCTTCTAGGTTTGTTGAAGCTTTGTGGTTGTCGTTAGAACAAACAGCCATTCATTGAAAGTAACATAAGTGGTTCATGTGTGTGCATGTTAATGGGGATGGGGGCAATGGGAATAAGGTTAGGGAAATTGCAGTCATCCAAAGACAGGATAAAAAGTGCAGTGAGGACAAACTTAGAATTGAAGATTCTCTCTCTCCTCTTTTAGGGCCTAAGTCATCTCCTGCTCTTATTCTTCTCAGATTTTTTTTTCCACTTGACACATTTTCCTCCCACTTCCCAGGATCCCCATCACACTTCTTTGGCTACAAAGAGTGAGCTCCAGGGTGGGTGTGGTGGCTCACACCTGTAATCTTAGGACTTTGGGAGGCCAAGGCAGGTCATCTGAGGTCAAGAGTTCAAGACCAGCTTGGGCAACATAGTGATACCCTGTCTCTACAAAAATAAAAGTTACAAAAAAAAAAAAAAAATTAGAATGAGCTACACTCTGCCTCTGTTGGTCCGTGACCTTTGAGCTCCAGTGTCAACCACCACAGTGATTTCCTCCTGAAGCCTCACACTCTCGAATTCCTATCCCACACAGGGCATCTTCAGGTTTTATATAAGCTAGCTCCTCTTTCTGAAACACAGTCATCTCATTCCAGTCCGCTCTAATGCCTTACCTGTAGGGCCAAAATCTTTCTATCTTCAGGATCCATGTTCAAAACTCCTACACTGGTACAAAAACCCTAACTGTTTTAGCTAAATTTTTGGCATTGTTAATTTTACCTCACATTTGTATAGGAAAGATATTTGTGAAAATAAGGAAACGATAATTAAATAAAGCTTTTTAGGAGCAAGAAAAAATAACTTATTTACCAGATGAGGTACAGGTTCTATACGAGCTCTGTTGATGGCTTTAAATCACCCTTGGCTTTTGCTTCCTTCAAGAGTTTTGCTGTCTTGCAGTGTGTCTGTTCGGTTTCTTCAAAAATGCTGAACTCTCCTTGGGTCACACATTTTTAAATATCTGAGAGGAAATCTAATTGGTTCAGTTAATCTTCAGTCACCCTGCCATCCCTGAATAGGTCTAAAAAAGACATTTATGATTTAAATATAGAATGATATTGGTTTATTACTTAAGCCTAGGCTGATGGATTAATTGCAAACAAAGAAGCAAGTATGAAATTAGTAAATCACCAAGACAATGACTATATAGTGGTTGGTATGAATATGAAAAATGCCGAAGCGTGCTGGTAAACTGATGAATGACATCCTACCAAGATGCCTATACGATGTCTTCACTTCAACACAATGGAAAATGGCCTTGAATATTAATCAAGACCTTCAAGTTTTAGGGACTTTGACTTTCCTCAGTCAAAAACCCTGGAGATAATGGAGGTTGTTGTCACTGCAAAGTACAAGCAGACTTATAAACCACATACATTTCAAAGAATTTGCATTATAAGATACAAAAATCAATGTTACTAGTCATTGATTAGGCAAGTAGACATTTGCTTTTCTACCAAAGTAAAAAGTTGAAGACTTGAATCCTTCAGGAATAGGTCAGGGAAATAATCTGCCTTTTGAAGCTTAATCAACAGAACACTGAATGTCACAGTAGCATATGTATATTTTCGTTATAAAACTAAAACATTTTTCTTTCTACTCATCTCTTGAACCTTGCATCCTAACCAAAGTGAATTATTCAACATAGTTTGCTCGTTCCCACCCATGCATTTGACTAAGTTTTTTACTCTGTAATGAAATAGTCCTCCATTACTTCTCACTTCTTGACAAAATATTTCTCATCTCTCTCTGTTTCTCTCTTCACTAACACTTTATCTGTGCATCTCATACATAATACCAACCTCTCACCTCACATTTGTGGGAAATTGATAAAGCCAACTGTATCTGTAGTCCCAATTCAGTTCTATACCCAGCTCAGCACAATCATTGCCACATAGGAGACATTTAAGTACTGTTAGCCAAATAATAAATGCCCCTTTAAGGTGCCATTTATGCTTGCTATTTGGAAGATTTTCTTCAGTAGGATTATCTAAATTAGGTTTGGCAATGTGAACTTTACTTTTTAAAATTTCTTTATTGTCAGTAATTACTGAGTCGAAAAATCATTTTTAACTGAGGAAATAAATTTCTGTAATCAAAGGAATAATGGCCAAATCGTTCCCAGCAGGATGAGTTGCACTATTTTGTGGAAAATATCTGCTCTCATCCACCTTAGCTGAATGCAATTTTTCAGGTGTTTACTTTCTGCCTGAAGACATTTTTGTTTCTCTTGAGAATGAGTTCATGATTATGGCAGGGTGAAAATTTGTAAAGGGAAAGTGTAAAGACCATATATAAGTAAGTAAGTTTGGACGCATCCAATCTAATAATGCCCATGAAAGTGCTTTGAGCTGCTTAAAACACTAAAAGTGCCATTATATTTCTGTCTTTGCTTTCAGTATAGGCCTAGAATTAAGGTAATAAAAAAAAAAATCTCTTCTATTTAAAGGTCTCCAGGATCTATTTAATTATAGCCACAATAATGTCAAAATTTCTGGGTTACCAAATTCCACTCTTGAATTTATTTTGCCATCAAGTACTTTCTCATTTTTACCCTAGCCTATTCTTGCTGTAACCTAGACATTTACGTGCCCCCTCTCATTATCGATCTTAGTTTTGCAAGACTTGATGTCAGTTCATACGTATTAGATACCTTACCCCGCTTCCTGACATCTTCATTCCATCCTTATTCCAGGGTTAAATCACACTTAAAAAAAAAAAAACAAAACTCAAGATAAGTGCTGATGTCTTCAAAATACCTATTATAATCCTCCAAGGCCATATTAATGCATTCTGCCCACCACTACATGCTTTCTCAAACACCTGTCTACATCATTCTGTCTAACATACCTACTCATTTCCCTACTCAACTGTCAGTCCCTTGAAAACAGGGTACATCTCTTACTCATTTTCGAATTCCTTGGGGATGTGAAATAGCTAAATACTTTCTTTTTGAAGGTATGATGGATACTGGCAGTATAGTACAGCTTCTAGTCCAGGAAAACGGGCCAGCAGAGATTAAGAGGGGAGAATAGTGCCCTTGAAACTCAGAAAAAGTTTTTATTTCAAGCAAGAAACTTAGGACCAAGTTAAAAATGAATCCTTTTATTCCAACTCTCATTTATTATTTAAAACAAACAAACACACATACAAAGCAAACTTCTTAGTAAGCTAAAAATAAAAGGGAACTACTTCAATTTGAAAAAGAACATCTACAAAAATCCTACAGCTAATATCATATATAATGGTAAAAGACTGAATGTTTTCCTCTAAGATTGGGAAGAAGTTGAGAATGTCCATTCTTCTCACTGTTATTCGACATAGTATTGGAAATTCTAGACACTGCAATAAGGTCAGAAAAAGGAATAAAAGGCCTACATATTTGAAAGAAAAAAATAAAGTTGTTCTTATTTGCAGATGATTTTATACGTTGAAAATCTCAAGGAATCTATACAAATCTTCTAGAACAAGTAATTGAGTTCAGCATAGTCATAGAATACAAAAGCAACGTACAAAACAAAGTATGATTAATCACATTTGTATATATTAAGGTAGTAAAAAATTATCTCTTCTTTTTAAAGATCTCCAGTATTTCTTTAATTATAGTTATAATAATATCAAAATTTCAGGTTACAAAATTCCACTCTTGAATTTATTTTGCTATCAAATATTTCCTGAATTTTTATGAGGAGGGAGTACTTGATGGCAAACCAAATGAACTTATGGAAACCAAAATTAAAAACACAATACCATTTACAGTCTTTCCAAAAGATGCAATGTTTTGGGTATAACCTTAGGTGTTAAATTTAAAATGTGTTTAGAACTTGTATGGTGAAAGTTACAAAATGCTGATGAAATAAATCAGAGAAGCCCTAAATTAATGAAGGGGCATACCATGTTTATGAATTAGAAAATTCAACATAGTAAAGATATGAATCTGCAAAATGACAATGAAATGATTGATAGGCTTAATGTAGTTATTGTCAAAGTCCCAACAAGGTTTTTTGCAGACATTGATGAGCATATTGTAAAATTTATATGGAAAGAAAAGGCCTAGAATGACTAAAACAATCTTGCAAATGAACAAATTTAAGGGAATCACTCTACTTGGTATTAGAGATTAACATAGAGCTACAGTACTCAAGACAATGTCATATTGATAAAAGGATAGATACACAGATCAATGGAACAGGACCCAGAAATAGAGCCATAACTGTATGTTCAGCTGATATTTTGACAAAGGTAATTCAACAGAGCAGAGATAGACATTTTAACAGATGATATTAGAGCAATTAACCATCCATAGACAGAAGGAGGAAGAGGAGGAAGCCCTAACAACAGCAAAAGCAGCTTGATTTAAGTCTCAAGACTTATACAAAAATTAACTCAAAATCTATATTGATTTAAATATAAAACATAAAATATTAGAAGAAAAAGCAGGGACAAGTATTTGGGATCTAGACCTGGTAGTAGAGTTCTCACACTTGATATGAAAAGCAGGATTTGAAAAATTAAAAATGGATAAATTGGACCTCATCAAAATAAAAACTTATACTCTGTTAAAGTCCACCTGAAGATAATGTAAAGACAAGCAACAGACTGAGAGAAAATATTTGCAAACCACGTATCTGATGATAACGCATATTTAGAATATATTTTAAAACTCTCAAAACTCACAAGAGAAAGAATACAATTAGAAAATCAGCAAAAGATTAGCCATTAGAAAAATGTAAATATAAATTACATTGAATTATCTCTATACAAGATCAGAATAAATCAAGAAAACAAACAAAACTAGTGAAAAAATAAAATGCTGATGAGCATGCAGAGAAAATGGATTGCTGACACACTGCTGGTGGGAATGTAAAGTGGTACAGCTATTTTACATACCATAAAATATGGTATAAATTACCTTTAAAACCTTGGGAGTTTCTTAGAAAACTAAACACGGGACACAACAATTGCACTCCTGGGCTTTTATCCCAGAGAAAAGAAAAATATATGTTCACGTAGCAATCGGTATGCAAATATTCACAGCAGCTTTATTCTTATAGCCTAAAAACTGGAAACAATAGATAAATAGCTAACAAAAAGTTGTGGTATATCTATACCATAAAATACTACTCAGCAATAAAAAGAAAATAACTATGAATATATAAAACAGGTTGGATGCATTCTGAGGGAATTATGCGGAGGGAAAAAATTCAATCTGTAAAGGTTACATACTGTATGATTCGATTTACATAACATGCTTGATATGACAAAACTGTAGAATTAGAGGATAGATTAATGAACTATTCTGTATCTTGACTATATCACTGTCAATATCCTGTCTGTGATATTGTACTTCAGTGCAAGATGTTACTATTTGGGGAAACCGTGTAAAGGGTGTGCTAAATCTCTATTTTTTTTTTACCACTGCATATATATCCATAATTGTTTCAAAATACAATGTTTTATTTTTAAAAATTATTTATCTAAGCCATCCTGACAGAGCAGGGGATTAGGTGAGTATTCCACAATGTGATATTTGAAGACATAGTCGAGGCTCAGTCTCCTCCGGGATGCTTGCTGATTGGGATAGTATCATAGACAGTGATTTGTATTCTCAAAGGTCTCAAACGTCTACCAAGAGTCATGGCAATCTAACCTGACAAACTTAACCCTAACTGGACATGGATCTACTCATGTAATAAAACTGAGGGAAGGACACAGACTCACCTGTCCTGAAGGCGACTAGATTTAGGACCATGCATGTCAGCAAGATTCTCTCTGTGCTTGCTTCTGACCACTATTTTCTTTTGTTCTCCTTCTGCTTTCATTTCCCCACAGGGTAGGCCACAAAGCTGCCAGTGATTATGGGTCAATAGTTCTAAAAGCCACATGACCAGAGAAGTAAAAGGACGGTTATCACTGGCTTCACTGGAAAAATCCTAGAGAGTGTTTCTGATTGGCCTATACTGGGTCATGTGTCAATTTCTGGATCAAATTCTAGGACTAGGTAATTGAGTTTTATGATTGGTTGAGGCTTGGTCACATGACTACAGTGTGACTTGGACAGAGAGGTCTGGGACTGGAAGCTTAAGCAGAATTACATCACTGAGGTAATAGATGATTCCTCAGAATAAGGGAGATACTCTTCTCAGACACTCCCTAAAGCACAAAATAATAAATATTGACTAAATAACCATACCTATATTCCCAACACATCATTTGACCTGATTTTTTTTTTCTTTTTTTGAGATGGAGTTTTGCTTTTGTTGCCAAGGCTGGAGTGCAATGGCACCATATCTGCTCACTGCAACCTCTGCCTCCGGAGTTCAAGCGGTTCTCCTGCCTCAGCCTCCCGAGTAGCTGGGATTACAGGCACCCGCCACCACACCTGGTGAATTTTGTATATTTTTAGTAGAGATGGGGTTTCATCATGTTGGCCAGGGTGGTCTCGAACTCCTGATCTCAGGTGATACAACTGGCTTTTTCTCCAGGCCTGGGATCATCAGTTATTGGCCCCAGAAATTGATGGATAGAAACTGAGCATGTGGGGCTGACCAAGATCTGTGTTGACACTGTGAAGCCGTGGAATATTCCATTAACCAAATGAGGTTGGGAGGAAAACTGATTTGATTATTGGATGTGTTGGAAAGATTTAGAAAATAATTGGCTTATATTTTATTTAGTACTTCTATCAGTTGGGTTATTTTCTACAGGCAACAGTAAAGAAATCTTGATAATCTCAGCAAAATAGAATTACTAGGAAATGTATCAAGGAATTTACCATTTTCATGGATATCTGAAGGTCCAGCTTTAGAATTCAGGAAGAAAGCCTGCTGCAGATGGCTAGCAAGCAGAGATACTGCAGAGGTCTAGTATCAGGAATAGTCTGCTGCGAACACTGCATCTATTATACTTGTTTTCTAACTATTTCTCCCATCCCAGAGTCATATGCTCAAATACAAAATCCTAAGGTGAAATGTCTGGTTGGCTAAGTTTAGATCATATGCCCACTATGGTGTGAATGGAAATAAGGGAAGGAGTATCTAGTCTCTTTGGCTTCTGTAGGGGAAGATGGTGATCCTGAATTGGCCTATGTATTAATTTTCCACTGTTGCATAAAAATTACTACACACTTAACAGCTAAAAGCAACATCCATTTATTAACTCCCAGCTCTGTAGGTCAAAAGTCTCAGCTCTATAGGTCAGAAGTCTCTGCCTAGGACTTCTCAAGGCCAAAATCAAGCTGTCCCCAGGTTAGGCTCTTCTCTGGAGGCTCTGGGGAAGAGTGTTTCCAAACTCATCCTGTTGTCAACAGAATTCCATTCCCTACAGTTACAGGAATGAGGTCACCATTTTCTTGCTGGCTTGTAGTTAGGGATCACTTTCAACTTTTAAAGACCACTCTCAAGTTCTTACTTATGACTTCCACCATTTTCAGGCCAGCAATTTTCAAACCAGATTCAGTTTCAATCTCTTTGACTTTTTCTTCTGCTACCAGTTGGAGGAGGTAGTAGAGGATAGCTTTTAAAGGGCTCCTGTGATTAGATGAGGCCCACCTAAGTAATCTCCCTATTTTACATTAATGGGTTAGCATGTTAATTATGTCTCCAAAATTCCTACTGCCATGTAACATAATAATTGTAGTAGTAACAGGCAGCCATTTAGAATTCTGCCCACAATATGCTCCTACCCCAAATAAATACAATGATAGAGAAAAAATGCTGACAAAGAATGTTAAAGTACAATCCTAAGATTTTCTGAAGAACCAAACCAGCGATTAAATATGTTAATATCCATTACACTGTCTCAATCTCACTTTAAAAAGGACAGTATGTTTTTGATTGATGTGTATAAATGTAAACATGCATTTATAGTGATTTATATAGTAATAATAGTAATAATAATATACTAATGTGATTTATAGTAATAATAATATATGAAACACTAATAAGTACTGCTTTTGGATTGGTGTGCAAGTGATCTCACCTATGAGAAGTCCAAGGGACTCTGTGGTGATATAATGGCACTAAGCAAGGAGTCAGGCAACCTGGATTTAATTCCCTGCTCCAATAATAATGCACCCTATAACCTTGAATAATTCACTGGCTTTCTCTAATACTCTGCTTCTTGAGTTGTAAAATAAGTGAATTGGGCTAATTATTTCCAGGAATCTTTCCAACTGTAACACCACATTATATTGTAAAGCTCTTATGTTTTAAGACTTAGGTGTGGAATGCCTTGTGGTTTAGCTATTAAATTAAATTATAGTATAATATATAATTATGTATTATATCTATAATTCTATAGAGGTTACAGTGAAGTTGGTACATACACAAATCTGGCATCAGTGTAATTTTTATATGCTTTTGGGAAACAGTTTTGTAAAATGAATCCCAAACTATAAAACCATGAATATGGACTGTTACAAATCATTTTTGGGAACCATATCCAAAAGACAGTCAATTATTTACACTCTGCATTTAGTGAAAGATGTTCATAGTGTCATTGTTTACAATAAAGAAAATGGAAATATGACATAATTATCTCCTAAACAGACACTTGTTAATTAACTTATAAAACATTAATGAAATGTGATGCAGACTTGAAGAATTATATCATAAAATCTGCTTTGCAATCTAGAATATGTTTAGGGCATACTAGTGTAAGTATATAAATTTCAAGTTGTTAAAATATGTATGAGTGTATATTAATTTTGTAGGAGAACATATAAAATTTAAAAATTATTAAAGATATTAGGGTGGTTGCTTTTTGTTTATATGTTTTCCAAAACTTTCTAGGACTTCACACACAGAGGAAATACGGAATGCTCCTCAGTAAGTGGACCTTACTTAAAAAATAGTTTCTATGCCTTACATTTATAAAGTTGTTTTCTCACCATTAGGTGGAACCCACTATCAGAAATCAATTGGTGCCATCAAGACCTTCTTAAGGTGACAATTATGAAATATAGACAAGAGGAGATACATGTTTATTGGTATTGCACCTAGTCTTCAAGCAAAGTCCTTCTGATACCAATTTAGGATGTTGTATCATTTTGGTTTTTCAATTTTATGATTTTTACCTCAGTTGTTTCTGTTCCAGTTTGACTTATATTACTTTACTTGTAGCTTCTGGATTTCTTTCTGTATTGTGGCAAGCCTTTAGATTCTAGATTCTGCATTTATCCACAGCCTCCTGTTTCTGCCTTGGGCTTGTTCTCCCTGGATTCAAACATCCTCAGTTATCTTCAGTCACCCACTTACAGTTGTAGCCCTTTAGTTCCAAAGGACTCTCCACTGATCCTCTTTCAAACTGAAGCTGTATTTCAAGTACATGGAAGTGGACTGTATTGGGATTTTCCAAATTATGGGCCATCATCAGTATGTGAGCCAAGGTCAAGATTCTAGAGATCAGAGCTAAAAAAGTAAGTTGCAGGAATTAGCTGATTAACTACTAGGACTGACAGAGCCAAAAAACAACAACAACAAAAAGGGAATAATGTAGGAATTATCCAAGAGTCTAGTACTAATAATGAAGCAATGGAAAGAAAAGCAGATAGCTCAGGTCTAAGATTTTGAATATTTGATGTCCTCCTCCTCCAGAAATGTCCTCCAGATTTCTGACAAATAAGTCCTAACAAATATTATACAGCTGGAGAGAGAGTCTTAAAAGGGCTTAAGAAAGGAGAATTAGCCCATCGCAGTGATGCACAGTATCCTATGAAGTGGATTCTCTGCAAGCATGATCAGATAGTAAAAACACCCCAGAGGTTAGCATACCAGACCTCCCATAATCTCCATTGCTAAACACAATCACCCATGTAACATTTGTATCACAAATCAAATTCATTCTCCAGAAAACAAAGCCTAACAGATTGAAAATTTATTAGCATCTGCTGTGTTGTGATTATGGCTTTTAAAATGATTCACATCACACGTGTAAAACGCACAAATACATTTCACCATTGCAGAATACATGGCATTTGGTCGTATATACTGAAAGATTTTTATCTAACACAGGATGCTGCCTTTTTTTATTGCTCCCTGCCAAGAGAATGCCTGGAATGCTATTATTGGTTTAATATAATAATAAAATGAGATTGTACCCAATACGAAAGCCAGAAGGACACCCATACTGAAGAAGGTAAATTAATTGATTTCTCTGAGGACGTAAACAACTCTTTGTGAATTTAACTTTAAGAATGAAGGCTGTTGGCGTAATCACAATTTGAAGTATTCATTCTCCAAACACAGTTTTATTCTAAGTAAAAATTACTCCTTTTTTTCCAAGAAACTGAAAGGACTGTATTTGTTTTCATTAAGCCTATGATGTCCAAGGCCACTCACATCAGTAGTTGAGACTATGAGAATTGTGAATAGGAAACTCTAGAAGAGTAGCCGTAGGTTACAATAAATGTTTGAATTTCGTGAAATCTGCTTCCCATTTGTTTTTCTGTAAGTACATCCATAGAGGATATGGGCCCATAGTGATCTGGATTACCTAATGCATTGTATCTCCCCTAGGGATTTATAACTGTAAAATACAATGGGTTTCGTTGAACTTAAACTTTTTAATAAAATTTATTTAAATAAACATTAGGAAATGAGAAAAGGCATCCACGTGGTGTTGCAATACACAGTAGGTGTTTACAAAATGGCTGATATATGAATGGATGAATGAAAAATAGTGTACACAATAGAGAGAAAATGAATGAGAATTTATATTGCTATTGGTGGAGTACAAAGTTCTTGCCCCGAAGCAGACACTTAAGGCAGGATAACAAAAGATAAAAGTGATTGAGAATTTAGATTGCTGTTGGTGTAGGACAAAATTCCCGCTTCTGAAGTAGACACTTAAGACAGAATAACATAGTAACTATAGCTTCTAAAGGCAGCCTGCAGGGGTTAAAATCACCAGCCCTGCATTTTATTAACCACGTCACTTTAGACAAGATGTTTTACCTTCCTGCAACTCTCTTATTTGCAAAATAAGAAATATTAATAATATGTATTATGCATGACTGTTGTAAGATTATGTGAGTTAATGTATGTGAGGCGCTTGGGATGGAATTTGACACACAGTAAGCTTCATGTAAATATTAGCTATAATATTATTATATAGGAATTCTAGAACTGCCACTTGTGCCTGGAACTATTTCTTAATTATCTTCCCTCCTACCTATCACATTAACTGTACCTGAAGATACTAGGTGAACATTCAAATTATATTTTGTAAACTTGACTGATAGACTTCCAGCTTTTTTGTGAATGCATAAACTTCCATATTTTTAAAAAGATTTTTTAAATGGTGACTTAAATAGAGCAGGAGGGGCGTCATTGATTTTTTTAGTTCAAAGTTTCTCAAATTTCCATGCGTATAAAAAAATTTAGTGCCTTTTTATGTAGAAACTAGCATGCTAAACACATAAAGTTGAGCCATCCTACTTTATGTGGAAGTAAATGACTAGAGTTTTATTCCAGTTTCACCTTTGCCCCTTGTGATGACATTTTGAGGCGTGTATTGACTCTCCATGGGCCTTTCAAGCTGGAAAATGAGCAAGACAGCCCCAGTTTATCCACTGAGGAAGTTCATGTTCTAAATGGAAAAGTGAAGTCTTACACCAGAACAAGAACTGCAAAAATGAGGAAACAATGAAAAACCATGGTTTACAATTTACCCCACTGTACCCAAATGTGTTTTAAATGTCGACTTTTTATAGTATGTTAAAAATCACGATTCAAATCAGGAGTTAGAATTCTTATCTATGAACCCCTTATCAGGTTTTAGAAGTACTATCTTTATTTTTAATTTTAAAATAAGTGGGTAACTTAAGACTGAATTACCTTGGATATTTGAACAGAAACACTCTCTAAGTCTAAGATGATTTTTAATATCATCTTTTAATAATTTTATTTAATTAGCACCCTGTCTGATGTGTGTCAATTTCTATGCCTCCTGTGCCTAAGACTTGAGGTTTCTATGTATTCTATAATTTATGTCACTGAAACTTTACAGCTACCTTGTTAGTCATATGGACTTTGCTTCTCTAACATATCCCTTCTTTGTGTTCTATCAGAACAAAGAATTTGACCTAGACTCTCAATTGTGTTTGGTAACCAAGTAAGATGTTTGGTATACTAGATATATTTTTTTTAACCAAAAACACTGACTGCCTTCCACATTAGCCGAGTCTAATCCCAGGTTCAGACATTTTCTCTGCTGAGGTCCACACTACCCAGCCCTAGATATAACTGGACCACGCCACACCTGAGATGTTCAGAAATTATAAATGCAGTGGCCATATCCTCAACACCTGTCCTCATTGTCCCTTACTGGCCAATGCTTATTGATTAGATCTCAAATTTTGAATAGTTAGCTATTTATAGGCAAGCTTCCTTAGTAAGTTCATAAGGCTTCACTCTTGAATCCCTCAGTTTCTTTCAGTCTCTGGAGTGGCCTATTTGGTGAACTCAGAGACAAACAAGGTAGGCTGTGTGTTTTTGGTGTGTCCAAAAATTTAATCTACCCGCCTATTCATTAGAGCCAGCAAAGTAAGAGAAGTGATGGAGAGATACAAAGGACCACCCCAGACAGGTGGAGAATCAAATTGTAATGAACAAAACTACTTTTAATGGCACCTTGCTGCAGCTCAGTTGCAGCACAGCATTCATGCTATGCTTCCTGTCTGTGGCGGCTTCATTTACTGGAAAGGTGTTATGGCCCAAGAGACTTGAAGAGGATCTCTATTGCCACTGCCCAAATAGAGTCTGATTAAACGTGCACATACACACACACGTGCACACACACATTTTGTCCATTTCACCTTAAAAATCCAGAGTAGAAACTGCTTTAAATGATAAAATTTGAACTGTTACATCTCATCACTCAGTTCCATTATTATTCACTGGAGACTAAAGAATACTGAAGTAGAATTGAATGGGTTAGGCAGGAAGAAAAAGGCTGGCACTTTCTTACTTTCTTGCTCAATGTGGTTCTATTAGAATAATCTTTAGGTCAGTGAATAACTATTCATATGCTTTCATGAGCTTGAAACATATGGTTACACGTATTTATTCATTCAACAAATATTTATTGAAGACTTGACATGCCATTTCCTGTACTTGGTAGTAGAGATACAATGAAGAACAAGAAGGCACCCTATCTTCATGAGACTTGCAATCCATGCAGTTCGTAAGTATTTCCTATGCAACAGATAAATATATGCTAGTCTTTCAAACATGGATGGAGTCATCAATCTTCTAGGCCTTCCAAAGCTTAGGGAAATATAAAGGGCAGAGATAGGAGACATTGTACACCTTATTCCAACACATATTTTATTTTAACAAATAACATAGGTGGAGATATACAAGTCTTTTATAAAACTCTATTTGTTTGTGTGTTAGCCCTTAGCATACATGATTCTAATTATTCATATCAATGCATTCTTCCCCACTGCACTGTGAGTTCCACAATTATAGGAATTTTGTCTATCCCATTCACCAGTGCATCCCCTATGTCTAGCAGAGTGTCTGGCATAAAGTAGATAATTAATAAATTTTGTTTGTATTAATGAATCAATGAAGGTGTAAATGAAGCATTTTCTTGACATGTAATAGGAAGCTTTGAAAAATCACCAAATTAATTGAATGACAGGAAAAGCAAATAATAATAATCACCACTTCTTAGATTTTTATAATATCTGAGACTACCATTTTAGGAATAGTGTACAACCCTAGAGGCGGGTTATTTTTCACATTTTACAAATTTAAAAACGTTAAACTTCAAGATTTTAAGAAACTCTTTTTTAGTCATATAGCTACTTAGAAACAATGTCAAGATACAAACCCAGATCTACTAAACTTAAAATTCTGAAAGTTTTATTAATATGCTGAATATCCTTGAGCTGTATGAAGTGACCAACTTCAACAAGATAAAATTTAAAGTGAAAAAAAGTAGGGTTTATATTTTGATATTATAACACTTAAATATAGAAGTGAGAAAAAGGGCTGATGGCAAATCATATTTAAAATAAATAAAATATAATAAATTTTGTCAAAAAATAAAATGAATCCGAGTCAGTAATACAGTCTATTTGCCAAAAACGCTGTTGTAATTAAATAATTAATTAATTAATGAATAAACTATGGATGATGGTAGTCTTTTTTTTTTTTTGATGATGCTTAGACCAGAGCTAGAGAATCATGTCTACTTTTGAGCAGCACACTCATCATAGAACATTATCCAACTGGACCATGTCTAGAGGAAAATGACCACTATTGGGAAGGGGGTCAATGACTTGTCATAAAAAGAATGAGACTGCTTTTCCTGAAGTAGAGCAGACATGGGCTAGGGTTGTCTGATCACAGCCTTACAATAGCTGAAGGGTCATCATGGCCAGAAAGTGCAGACTTATCTTGCCTGGCCTTTAGGAATAAAATTTTGATCTGAATGTAATCCTGAGAAAGAGAGTTTTAGTTCAAATAAGAAAGAGCTATGGGGAGATGGAAATGTTGCCCTTAGACCACTATAATTTTCTTTCTTGCTGGAAATGTTCCAAGAGACACTAAGTGACCATGATATAGGATATTGTAGAGGGGATTGAAGTTATGTGGTTGGACGACATTGGAGTCATTGAATAATTGGCACATACACTGCTATTCTCACCTGCAAACTCATTCAAGGGATATGCTATCAGTCATGGCATTATTTGTGATGCTTCCTCAGAATCTTTCCAAACACAGAGGTCTAAGAAACTACTTCCAGTTGATCAGAGTTGACATGTGAAATGAAAACAGCTACTCTGCAGAATTTATGTATATATAGTATAAAATAAGGGTTCCAAATCTGGCTGCACATCAGAATTAGCTGCCATGGAGCTTTTAGAACTTTTGAAAGCTGCAGATTCCCAGGCTCCACTCCAATTCCCCTAAAAAATAAAATGTAAGTTTTCAACCCAGGAATCTGTATAGAAAAACTATTGCCAGATGACTCAGATGCGCCAAGTCTAGCAGAGTGGCAAACTACTACTTATCAACCACTAATAAAAGATCCATTCCAACTCTTTGGATCTGTAACTCTGCAAAATCAAGTGATTAAGCATGAAAATGGCTCTATGCGCTTGGATACATAAGCTAATTTTATCTTCATTTATGTGTGCATATATTAGCTGTGCATGCAATAGCCATGTTTTCCATGTTTTTCTCCCATGAATGAAATTTTGTGCACATACTATACCACAATGCAGATTTATGTATGCATCAGACTCCTGACTTATATAGACTGGATGAATCACGCTACCTGTTAGAGTATAAAAGAGCAAACATTAGTAAAACTGATAATACACCTTGTGGTGGTGACTCAACCAAAGCAAGCACATCTGTCACAGAGGAACAGCCTGCCAGCTTTTCACCAGGGGAAATGCAATTGAATAATAATGCATCATACATAAAGCAACTTCAGGAAAGCTCTCTGCCAAGTTAAATCCCCTGAAGTTGGAATTGCGTGCATGTACTGGGCAAATGTACAGTCACATAGTATAAGTAGGCCAAAAACTTTGTACTCAGAATATAACTCAGATCTTAAATTCATAGACTCATCCAACAAGGGTCAGGCTTAGTACTGAGAACAGAGGCTACAATGTTGAGCACAACAGACTTAGTCCCTGTACTTTCTGTCGTTCAATTAGAGTGGTGAAAACATAGTGTACTATATTTGGAAGTAACAGTTAAATCTGGTGTGGCCCCTTATGGCCTCTCTGTGATGATACCTTCTGAACTGTGCAAGTCACTCAATGAAGAAAAAGAGTGTCTTCGAATGAAAACCCCAAATAAAGGGCACAGCAAGTACAAAGTTCCTGAGGTTGAAGAGGGCTTGGTATGTTTGAGAAATGCAGAGATAATATAATAGTAGCTGGAGCAGAGGAAACCTGGGAGGAGACAGTAGTAGTAGATAAAACCAAAGAGATAGTCAGAAGCAAGATCTCAGAGGCTTTATAGGTTGAGGTAGTGTGCCCATTGAAATATGTATCAATGTATCATTGTGGTAAGCACAGATTGTTTAGAATGGAAAGTAAAATATCTCAATTAGCATTTTGAAAATTTTTTCTGATAAATTCATAGACTCTTCCCATCAGAATACAGACGTTGGTTCGTCACTTGCAATTTTTCATTGGGTAGGTATTCATTCATTTATTAATTAATTAATTCACTCATTTATGACACTCCCACTATTTGCCAAACATTGTGCTAGTCTCTGGGAACAAATCAGTGTTATAAGTTTTCTTACAACACTGAAGTTCCCCAAGGCATTGATAATTCAATAGAAAATACAAATATATTCATAGGAAATAAAGTGGAAAGTGACAAGAGCTATATGCACAAAAATATTCAGAAATTACATGTGGCTTTACATCTCTCCAGTCCACACTCATAGGTGCCCTGGTGTACACAACTTTGAAATGGAATTCTGCGGTCTACAAAGGTGGTAAAGCCAGTGAATTCAGAATAAAGCTTTCTTTGCCAAGCCTGGAGAAATTAGCAATAAAGACAGGAAAACATTATTTCGTTGTTTTCAACTAAACTCTATAACTGGAATAATATTACCTTTAATGAGGCTGGGGAAGTTCCTCTGAGGAGTCTAAAGCCCTTTACTGATGCTATTCCATTAATTCTCCTTGTGTCTGGAACTTGGCACCTGAAGCACAATGCATTATGCAAAACCAAATCACAATTTGCATAGAGAAAGGATTTTGTTTCAATGTTTCCCTTGTGCTAAACTTAAAAACCCCAGCAGAGCTCCCATCAGAACATGTTCCTATATCCAAGCTCTTGATGTTAAAAACATCCTAAATGGTAGACATCTTGTACATATAAATATATATTTTTCTATATATATGTGGGGGATGTGCATTTACACACATATAGTGTTTGTCTGCTTCATGCTGCTGTAACAGAATATGTGAGTCTGGGTAGTTTATTAAGAACAGAAACTTATCTCTTAAAGCTCTGGAGGCCAGGAAGTCCAAGGTCAAGGGGGCTCACATCTGGTGAGAGTCTTTTTGCTGCACCATCTCGTAGTGGAAGGCAGAAGGGCAAGAGAGCATGGATGAAAAAGAGAAAGAAGGAAATTATAAATTATAAAATGTGTCCTTTTATAAGAAACACACTTTGGTAAACACTGACCCAAGCTCATGCAAATGATATTAGCCCATTAAAAAAGGCAGGGCCCTCATGACCTAACAACATCTTAAAGGTCACACGTCTCAACACTCTTGCATTGGGACTGAGTTTCCCCAAACTTTGGAGGATACATCCAAATCACTATATTTCATATATACATATATATGAAAGAGAGAGATGAGTTTGAGTTCGTTACACAAGAGCAAAAATGTATCTCAAATTCTTTATTGGATTTAAAGATAGGATAGATGATAGATAGGAAGTATCTAATTCAATAGCATTGTTTATGAAAACTTTTTGTAAAGTTCTATGAGTATTCTATGTGTTAAAATGCTTGATAGATAAATGCATTCACAAGTAAATTTGATACAACTATAAGGTGCCCAGTTTAGTCCTAGACATTTTGAAAAAGGATAATGAGATCAAGACAAGTTCTGTGTTTCAGGCTGGGAGAAATAACTGCTTTACATAAAGCAGTTAATTTACAACACAAAACTAGAGCAAGTGCCAGATTAGGCTGTTTAGTCTGTAAGTGCTTCTTGGAGTTCAAAGAAGGAAGAGATCAATGTTGACTGGAAGGATAAGAAAATCTTTATGATGAGCAATAGATCTGAACTGATCTTTGAAGGTGAGGGAGGATTCGGAAAGTTGAATTTGCAACACAGTTCCAGGGATGGAGAGGTTGCCTACAATGCAGATATTCCTAAATCTAAGAGCAGCCTGAAGTCTGCTTCAAGTTTCTCCAAGGGTGGGTAGGGTAGACTTCATACCATACAATTTCTGGGCCCAGGCTGCTTCTTGTAATTGTAAGCATTTCCTGATTGGTGGTGGAGTTTAAATGATTCTGTGAGCTTCTTGTTATCTTTCAATGTAAACTTTTTTTCTATACTTTTTTTTTTTTTTTTTTTTTTTTTTTTTTTTTTTTTTTTTTGAGACGGAGTCTCGCTCTGTCGCCCAGGCTGGAGTGCAGTGGCGCGATCTCGGCTCACTGCAAGCTCCACCTCCCGGGTTCACGCCATTCTTTCTTTATCAGCTCTGAATACTCTGTGGCCCTCAGTTGGTGACACTGACTTCCCTCCCTTCTGCCGTCATCCTTATGGCCTCTCTCCTCTTTCAACTTTGTTCCTCTTTTGCCTTGATTTAGTTTTAGTCAATGCATAAACCTCATCTCCAGTGCTTCACTCGACAAACATCTGTAACCCAACGCCTTTGAGGGTGACCTACTTATTTTTCCTGAAAGTTTAGGGAAAACAAAGCTGAAAGAAAACATCAAGAAAGAACTACTTAAAACTGAACCTCTGAAATTGGTACAACTAGAATTAATGAACAATTCATTCTCCATCATCTCCCTAGGAACCTCTTACTGGTTTCTGGCTCCATGACCCCTAGCCTGTGACCTCTTTTTAAGGCCTTTGCCACACTGTCTGGAGCTACCTGGGGTTGTAGCTTAGGGTCATGACTTTCTGGTTGTGAGGCTTCCAGCAAGTTACATCTGTAAAATGGAGGTAATACCTACCAAAAAGGGTTGTGCTAAAGAGTAAATGAGTTCGTATAGGTAAAACAGTGTTGGGAACATTTTCAAAAGTAACAGAAGGCTGAGCTATTAACATTATCACTCTCACTAAACTTCTGGGTTCTCCAAGAAACCTAGAAGAACAAAAACTCCCTGTTATTTTCATACTCCAAGGAATTTTACTTCCTCGGTTTCAGTCCCTCCCAGAGAGGTGAAACAAATCCCTCCCTTTTACAACCTTCTATAAGGCCCATTAAATAATTTTCAAAAAGAAAGATGTTTATCCCTAAAAGAAATGCAGCTATCTTCCTTAAGTGTTTTTTTCTCCCTACCAGAGTTGCATGCATAGAGTCACATAATCCTAAAAAATAAGAGATCTCAAATGATCCTTAGAGACCCATAGAAGTCAGCTACCTCATTTCACAGATCAGAAAACTGAGGCCCAGAAAGATGAATGAAATTTTTCAAGGTCATCCAAATAACTAGTAGCAAAGACAGAACTAAAAATCTAATTTCTTACCCCTTCCTCCCGATGTATATCTCTTTCTGGCTATGTGCCCTTGCTATCTTCTTTCCTCGGGTGAAAATACTCACTTCTACTTGTTTTGAAACCAAAGCAGGCTATATTCAGACCATGAGTTTTCAAATGTCTTAAATTAGTTTTTTAAAACATTTTAGAAGACCACTGACCAGGTGCCTTAGTGTGTTCCCCTCAGCTTGGCTAAATTTAGATAGATTTCTTCCTTATGATAGGCCCCTGACCTCACTTTTCTTATAAAACGTTTAAGTTAGAAAGCTTGTCATTGTAAATTTTTTCTCTGACCCTTTGAAATGTAAACTTTTTCTAGCCTCTTGTAATTTTATAACACAGCAATGTCTTTCCCCAGGACTTGGAGACATGTAACCAAGACATGTAAACAAGGCAGATAGTGTCCCTATCTCCCCATCTTGGTGGGGTGATGGTAGGAGCCTAACTTAAAACGGGAAAATTAGCAAATACAGATGGCCTGATCACCTTGACCACTAATCTCCAGTAATTTTCCACTAGCTCATTGAAGTCCTAATAAAAGGCCCACCCTTTTGTTTCAGTGAAGTTGAGCTCAGTCCTGTACTGAAGTCTTCCTCATTTTTCTCACCTACTGCAGTAGCCTAGATTAAATCTGTATTGACATTTTTAACAAGTGCCCTGTGCAATTTTAATCTGACGCCATACAGTCCAGGACAAAATGTTGCTCCAGCCCTACTTCCCCTTTCATTTGGGAAAGCACATGCAAGTTAACTGGAAGCAGCCCAAATATTGCCAATTCATTTGCATTTAAATTGCCCAAATGGCATTTGGCAGGAGCTATTTGATGTCCAAGGAGGCTTTGGAGGCTTTTAAACTTCAAAACAGAAGGTCAGAATTGATCAGCAGGAAAAGAACCTCAGTGCTAAGTGGCGGGGCTGAGCTCTGTGTTTCCACATCTGGGAAGCTGGTTTCAGCTTGAAGCCTGGGAGAAGCAAATCACATGGGCTCACTCCAGGAAGAATGGCCAGAGCTGGACTAGGTGGGGAAGTCTTGGAGCTTTATTTTTTAGAATCCTATGGTGTCGTGTCCCTTTCTATGATTTGCTGGGAAAAGAGCAGGAAACAAAGGATCAAGTGTGGATCCTCTAACTTTCTCTTTCCTAGAAAACTACACATCTAAACCTCTTCATCTAGAGGAAGCTGAAGCACATTAGGTATTCACTGAAAAATTAGCATAATTAGTAGTTAAATATTTATTGTAAAAGATCCATAGTAAATATTCTTATCTCATAAGGTTGATACACAGAATAATAACAGCAATAATAATAATGTGATGATGATTATGATGATGATGATGAGGATTGAGCACTTTCCATGTGCCAGGTACTTATCATTTTTAAAGACCACAGCATCTAGGACAAAGTGCTGCTTCATCACAGCTTCCTTTTTTGCTTACAGCAACCTTGTGAGTACATCTTATTATTCCTATTTACAAACAAAAAACAAGGAAACAAACAAACAAACAAACTGAAGCACAGAAAAGTTAAATAACTTGTCGGCAGGGCGCAGTGGCTCATGCCTGTAATCCCTGCACTTTGGGAGGCCGAAGTGGGCGGATCATGAGGTCAGGAGATCGAGATTAGCCTGGCCAACATGGTGAAACTCCATCTCTACTAAAAATAGAAAAATTAGCTGGGCGTGGTGGCTCGCACCTGTAGTCCCAGCTACTTGGGAGGATGAGGCAGAAGAATAGCCTGAGCTCGGGAGGCAGAGGTTGCAGTGAGCCGAGATTGTGTCACTGCATTCCAGCCTGGTGACAGAGCTAGACTCCCTCTCAAAAAAAAAAGAAAAAGAAAAAAAGAAACTTGTCAAACGTCACACAGCTTGCAATAACAGGAACATGATACCAAAGGCACATCAGTTCTGGAGAATTAATAGTTGATGTAAAATACTTAAGCTAGCTATTTTTTCTATAAGAGGAACTCAAGAAAAGGTGATGTTATTATCATAAAAAAAACATCCCAACTGAGCCCTTTTCAAGACCGACATTCCACACTAAACTCAGCCATGACTTTCAACTTCCTATCTAGACTTTGGCCACATTAATTCTCCTGCTATGGTTCTCTGTATAACTACCCTGACCCAATTCTAGACCTCAGTAAGACTTTTCTCTTATCACAAGTTTGATGCCGGCTTTCCAGCTCAAGTCATGCCTTCTTTGCTGACCAAACTATCCAGAAGACTCAGTGGGCGTAAGGAGTCTGCAAAAGTTAGAGGAAATAGAAAACGAATAAAATGTCCACTTTTGGTGCTTAACAGGTAAAATGGTATAGGCAAAAGCAATGGCACAGACAGGGTCTTGGGGACAGGATAGTGTAAAACAGAATGGAGGCAAGACAATGCTATTCTGGTGAGGCATGGATATAAGGAATTCGGGCAATAGTGGTGAAAGATGATGCAGAAAATAGAATGTCAGAGACAGGCGTTGTTAAATTCTTTGAACATCATGCTAAAGACTGCAGAAAGATTGAAGCTTTGCTCTCTCAAACACAAGACATTATCAAGATCACCATCACTGATGGAGGGAGGGAGGCTTGAATACCCAGGTTTGAGTCTAACCTGCATGTCATTTAAATTCCCTAAGCTTGGGTGACCTGTACAGTAGAATGTACTGTAGTACATTTATTTGCCACCTGCTCAGTTCTGTACATTTATAGTTTATCTTGTTTTGCTTATAGAATAATGGTCCTAAAAACTGTCCTTAGAAATCATCTAGCTCAATTTCTCCACTTTGCCGGTAAACACAATTTGGTTTAAAAACATAAAGTGAGGGCGGAGCACGGTGGCTCACGCCTGTAATCCCAGCACTTTGGGAGGCCGAGGCAGGTGGATCACGAGGTCAGGAGTTTGAGACCAGCCTGACCAACATAGTGAAACCCTGTCTCTACTAAAAATACAAAAAATTAGCTGGGGGTGGTGGGGTGGGCGCCTGTAATCCCAGCTACTTGGGAGGCTGAGGGAGGAGAATTGCTTGAACCTGGGAGGTGGAGGTTGCAGTGAGCAGAGATCACGCCACTGCACTTCAGCCTGGGCAACAGTGTGAGACTCCATCTCAAAAAAAAAAAAAAAAATTCTTTTAGGACATAGAATCAATGGTCATCTTGCAATTATTTGCACTGTATTTTAGGAAAGTGCTTTATTTTTCTCAATAAAATACATGAATCACAAATTTTAAAAACTAATCTTGATGAGTTTTTCCAAGAAGAGTTCAAGGGGTACATGTAAACTGCATCTATACATCACTGTTTTCATTGACTCATTTAAAAGCCATAATGTGAGAAGAAATCTGGAAAGCAAACAAGCTGAAATAAAATAAATAGCCCTTCTCAAGTTCCTTCAGTACACTGAGTGAGGACACATTTCCTAGAAATGCTGCAGTGATACTAGAAATGACATAGACAAATTCAAAAAAAGAAGAAGGGTTGCTACTGATGCTATAGTTAACTGCAACTGATACCACATATCCTTTGCTTAAGCATCTGGACCTCTGGTATCAGATCCTCCACAAACTTGCCGCTATATGACATCATTCCTGAGCAATATGGGTCACAGGAAACAGAGGCATTATCTGGGTTCCACTCTTTCAAAGAGAATTCCAACAATAATGAAAAAGAAATGGTGGCTAGAAAAAAACAGTGGTTATAACATGGGCTGTACAAATGAAGAGGAGTGCTGAATCCTCTTTAAATCCAACTCAGAGAGGGAAAAGTATAATCTCTTTACACTCAGGTGTGTTATGCAAAGGATGGGGATGGTTTAGTTAGACAACAAATATAATAGTAGTAATAATAATAATGCAAGCAGAGACTTTGCAAAGATATAAGGAAATGAAGCAAGAAACTTTGTGGATTCACAAATAAAAATGCAAAAATGAAAATGATTATATAGGGAGCTGAGCCTGATGTATCACTTTATGTATTTATTTGTTCATATTAATTCATTTCTTTATTCAAGAAAAAAACAATTAGAGTTCTTACCTGTATCAACTGAATCCAGTTCATGTGTTACCTGCCCTTAGATAGAAAATCTTAAATCAGCATGTGGGCAAGCAGGCACTCATGTCAGAGTTTGAAGGAAGAAAGGCCTTAGAATAGTTTAGCCATGCTAATGGAGTAACAATGGGCAAAAGGCATATTATAATATCATAGGGTTGTTTTCTAGGTGGGCTTTCTTGCTCCCATTTTACGGAAGAAAAAAGAAGACTCTGAGGGAAGTTAAACAATTTGCCCAGAGTCACATGGTTAGTATTCCACAGGAAGGATTTAAGATTGAATCTGTCCAGAAATTCCAACCATGTTACTGGAATGTGGCTACCTCCCAACATTAAAACAACTGCATTTATTGGGCTGCTTTATTGCCTATTTTTTATAGTTTCTCCTCTGCCTGAAATATATTTTCCATTCCTCATTGTAAATTCACATCCTTTGAGACTTGGTTCAAAGTCCATCTTCTCTACAGAGCTTTACCTGAATCTTCTCAATGAACTTTAAAAAAGTAAAAGTTATTTTTAAAAGGGTAGCCTCTTCTACCTTTCAGCCCTCATGAAATTTTATCCCTATATTCCTTATAATTATCTCACATTATACTCAGTACCACTGCTGATTATATAATTATTCTATAATTAATATTTCTGTCTCTCATCTGAGGTAGAAAACTCTCATTTTGCTTTGCAAATCTCAATGTACAAGGCAATTTATCAGGGCAGAGATTATGTAGTATTTGAGCAAGACCTTTGGGCTTGGTGTCAGAAGTACTGCAAGTTCCAGATTTCTCACTGTGTCACAGCGTGCACATCAGTGAATGTCTGTGAGCCTCATTTTTCTGATCCCCACCAAAAAAAAAGATAAATAAAAATGTCTTTCATCATGTGTGTGAGCATAAAGTCA
This sequence comes from Symphalangus syndactylus, assembly GCF_028878055.3. Taxonomy (NCBI): domain Eukaryota; kingdom Metazoa; phylum Chordata; class Mammalia; order Primates; family Hylobatidae; genus Symphalangus; species Symphalangus syndactylus. Next base: position 26,539,699 of record NC_072425.2, read on the forward strand.
GTTAAGTTGGTTAAAATATGTTTTTATCAAATATTTATCAAAATATGTTTTATCCTGCACTCTTATATGAAGGAGTACACTATTGAAGGTAAATATTTGGCTACTGCAAGAAAGAGACCTCAACATAAAAAGTTATCAAGAAAATGAAAATTTATTTATCTCACATCTAGCATCATGAGGTAGCATTTCAGGCTGGGAATTGCTCTATTCCTTGAAGTAATATGGGGGTCTGGGTTGCTTGAAACTTCTTGCTACTTCATTATTGCTGTCCTTGTTTATACCTGTGGAGCTGGGTCATGGGCTCATCCATGTTCCAACCAGCAGGAGAAGAAAGATGTGCAGTTATGATAGATTAGTTTTATATAAGTTCAGGGAGGCAGAAGTCACACACATAACTTCTGACTACAGTCACTTGGAAATAGCTTAGTTTCCATGGCCATTCCCAGCTGCAAGGCTATAGTAAATGAAGTTTCTTTCTTTTTTTTTTTTTGAGACGGAGTCTCCCTCTGTCACCCAGGCTGCCAGGCTGGAGTGCAGTGGCGCGATCTCGGCTCACTGCAAGCTCCGCCTCCCGGGTTCACGCCATTCTCCTCCCTCAGCCTCCGGAGTAGTTGGGACCACAGGCGCCCGCCACCTCGCCCGGCTAATTTTTTGTATTTTTTTTTTTAGTAGAGACAGGGTTTCACCGTGTTAGCCAGGATGGTCTCGATCTCCTGACCTCGTGATCTGCCTGCCTTGGCCTCCCAAAGTGCTGGGATTACAGGCGTGAGCCACCGCGCCCAGCCAGTAAATGAAGTTTCTAGCTGAACAACTGCTAGGGTTTGAATGTCCCCTCCAAAATTCATGTTGAAATGTAACTGCCATGGTGATGATATTAAGAGGTGGGACCTTTGAGAAGTGATTAGATCGTGAAGGCTTTGTCCTCATGAATGGATTAGTGCCGTTATCATGAGAATGAGTTAGTAATGACAGGAGTGGACTCCTGTCAGCTTCCACCCTTCCTCTTTCTGTCTGATATTCTCATTTGCTGATATGGTGTGGCTCTGTGTCCCCACCCAAATCTCATGTTGAATTGTAATTCCCAATGCTGTGGAGGGACTTGGTGAGATGTGATTGAATCATGGGGGAAATCAAGATGTCCACCTTGCTGTTCTCATGACAGTGAGTTCTCATGAGATCTAGTTGTCTGAAAGTGTGTAGAACTTCTGCCTTCATGCTCTCTCTCTCTCTCTTCTGTCATGTGAAGATGTGCTTGCTTACTCTTCACCTTCCACCATGATTGTAAGTTTCCAAAGCCTCCCTAGCCATGCCTCCTGTAAATCCTGTAGAACTATGAGTTAATTAAATTTCTTTTCTTTGTAAACTACCCAGTCTAAGGTAGTTTTTTATAGCAATGTGAGAACAAACTAATACACTTGCCCTTTCACCGTGGGAGGATGCAGCCCAAAGGCATAGCCTATGTTGTCACCATGCTCTTGGACTTCCAGGCCTCCATTGCCATAAGCCAGAAAAACTTCTGTTATTTAGAATTACCCAGTCTGTAGTATTCAGTTGTAGCAGAAGAAAATGGACTAAGGCAATGGCCATGGAGCCATCTAGAACTTCATTATTGTAAAGAACGAGAGAATAAATTTTGGTAGAAAACTAGCACTTTCTGCCATAGGAAGTGATGACAAAATGAGATAGTATTGTAATATAAACCTAATATAAAAACCTAATATAAACACCCATAATCATTGAACACCCAATATAGATCTGACAGTTAGGTTTCATATGGGCAGAAGAATGTAGAAAATCTTTAGTAGTACAGTTCAATATGCATAATAAGGTTAAGTGATTTAGAGAGATGATCAGGTTATTTATATATGCTAATTGTGGGTGTCCACGAACAGATCTTAAACTCTCAGGGAGCAAGCACAACTGTAGTTTATATTATACAATCAGTGCGGATGATGCCACATCATTTCCAGTTGCCGCTTTTTTTTTTTTTTAAATACTTTTGTAATCTGCAAGAGACGAGAAACTCACATGTTGCCCGATTTTATAGTCAGGTAATCATTATGGCTGTTACTCGCATCACACTCATTACTGGGGATAAAATTTTTAAAATCACTTAAGTTAGACTCCAAGGAGAGCACCTCGATCAAAGGGCAGTGAGAGATGGTAACACATTATTATTGGAAGGCACTCAATAGCCACCTCTGGTTATAGGCAGGAGAATTGAAAAGACTATCTCCATGAGACACACTGTAAATCAATAAACAGGGATGTGGGCTTGATGTAATGAAAACATGGGGAGTTCTTCCAATAAATCTTAGAAACATGATGAGATAAGCACAGAGAGAAGAGAACAGCTCCATACACTAGAGTGATAACAGTTATTGTTATTTCTTGTTTATTTCCAGGGAAGAAATGTTTTTGGAAACTGCTAGACAAATTTTAATTATTAATGAAAGTAATAAAAATATTTATAAGAAAACAACTAGAAAGTAAATGAAGGAGCACACCAATGAATTAGCATTTAATTACCAAATATTGCAAGAGACAGCTAAATGCAGGGCATCCACTACAAGCAAATGGGGAAAGAGCCCTAGGACTTGAGTGTAAACTCTTCCAGGGCTGGGCATTAGATACATGCGGCTAATTTGGAATTTGCTCCCTCAAATAACTAGGGGGCAAATTCTGCTTGTGTTAATTTTCATGCAAATAAATATCTTTACATCTCAGTGTCAAAGCTGCACTCAAGGTAATTTATCAGTTAGAACTGCTTTTATCTCATAGTGACTTTTTGTTAATGTTTAAGAATCTTCTAATCACTTACTCCATGAAAATGGTTAAGTGACTTGCTCTCATTGAGTCTCTGGGCTTTTATGCTATAAAATGAATATAGAGAAAGTAGTGTAGGAAACGAGGGTGGGAATTGACTTGGTTACTTTCAAGTATATCAAGACCCTAATATTTTGAGCCTACATTATCTTCAATCATGGATGCTTCAAATTGAGTAAGTCAATTGGCTCTTAAAGGCTGGTGTAAAGAGCTGGTCCAATCCCCTGTTATGGAAGCTATCTGGGTTATCATGGGCATTTCAGATATTAATGACTTGGTGAATTCAGTTACCACTGGTATATAGTTGAGTTTTCCTGGGGCTATCTCTGAGAAGGGGATATTTGTTTTCACAGCACTGTAACAGTTAACAACTGCAGCTCCAGTACCAGCCAGCCTCTTTTAAAACTTGGTACCACGATTTTTAGATTTGAGTGTCTTTGGATAAGATATTAACATCTTCATGACTCAGTTTACTCATGCATAAAATGAGTTACTAGTGCTACTTATAGGAATCTTGTGAGGATATCAAGAAATGCCTACCTAAAATATTAGTGCATTGTTAGTCCTTAATAAGCACTAAGTAAATGCCTTTTATGATCATTTCAGTTCTCATTGAGAGTGATGCTAATCTGCAGATAACACAGCAGATAGATGAGGAGTTTACATTTAGAAAATAAGGAAAGATGTCAATCTCAGGATTATTTTGTGAGCTTTAATAGGGCCCCTGTACATACACTTTTCACTGGTGTCTTCCCAGCTCACTGTAACTCTACTTTCTTTGGAAACAGATGCCTTCTCCACCCATGGGACTGGGCCACTAGTATCCATGTTTATAGAGTTCTGCTCATGATCTCAGCACTTATTTGTCTATAGGATAACAATTAGACTCGTGATGAGACAATTCAGTCTTTTGTCATTGGAATTTGGAATTAGGACTAGTAATCCCTTTATGATTACTCTCACAACATGAAAATTTGGGACCTGGGCTGTGGTCATGTTTTTAAACATTGCAGCAAAAGAGCTAAAAAGTCATTGGTCTAGATAAAAAAAATTCAAACAGAAATGTAGTGAGGAAATAAGGAAAAATAATCCTGGAACCTTTCTAGGCTCTGCTTCAAACCCAGTGGTTTCTAAATCTGTATGTTTATTAGAATCACCAGGGTATCTTCTAAAAACTCTAAAGCCCAGATTGCACTACAGACTAATGAAATCACAAGTTTTGAGGATGGGTCAGAGACATCAGTATTTTAAAATCTCTCTGAATAATTTCAATTTACAGATATGTTTGGAATCCTTGTTCTAGTCCTTTCTGAGAGTCTATCTATAGAACTACCCATAAGTTACAAAATCCATTCATATGTCTTTATAATAATATAAGCTAGGATTTAAGAATTATGTACTTTTACAAGACTAGGTACTAAATAGAGATGAAATTGTACAAACTAGGATTCTAGATGGGTATTTAACCATTCATTCTTCATGAACACATTGTTATTATAAGAAAACTTTAGAGTTGCATTCGAAGACATATAAAACATTGAAATATAGTATTTATAATGGATGAACAACAAATGAGGATAAACATTAGACTCTTATAAACCACATATCTGGTAATAATGTTCCCTCATTTTTTCCCTAAGTTTGGTGGTAGCCAAATAGAAAATGGCAACTAATTTAGTCACCCCGTTGAATTTACATGCGAAAAAAGTAAACTACATAGAAACATAAATGTTCTTTTAATCTTGGGGGTGTGTACTTGGGAGAAGAGATTAAAGCAATTCCCCAAACCTACTCATTCATAAATGCCTGCCACATTAAATGTTTTCTAATCCCTAGGACTCACTCTTAAGGTCAATATAGAGAGAATTCAAGATATATTCTTTGTTGTTTTAGCTGAGTACCCAACCACCTAGTCAATTCCAGCTCTTCTAAAGTTTCTTGGCTATTCAGTTAACTGTCTCTGCTTTAGACCCTCTGTGGACTTTTGAAATACATGATGAAAACCTTAGACATTCAAATGTCTAGCGTGTATATATATATATATATATATATATATATATGATATATATAGCTCAGAATATAGTATACATTTATGCAATATTATATGTATATAGTATACTATATAGCATATATAGTATAGTACATATGCTATACTATTTATATATACTGTATATATACACTATATACACACTATATATATTCTATATTCTATATGAATGAATATATATACTATATTTTTAATAAAAATGAGTTTAAATGATTTATGGAAAAGGACCCAGTGTATTGCCAGAAATAAAATAAATTTTCTGCAAATATAACCTGCAGGTGAGAATAAAGATGGAGGTATAAGAGTAGTGAAGACACTCAGAACTTTCTAAGACAGCATTCTCCATGTCTGATGCAGATTACATCAATATTGTCTGGAGGGTTCAAATATATATGTATTTGCAGAACATTTATTATATTCCTGGCACTACACTGGGTCCTTTTTCATAAATCATTTTAACTCATTTTTATTAAAAACCTTTACGTTAAGTATTATTTTCCCCATTTTACAGGAAAGGGAACTAAAGCTTAGGGATCTTGAAACCAAAATGAGTGTTTCAAGGTCACAAAAATATACGCCAGTTATAAATAAAAATAAGACACGTTTTCTATTTAAAGAAAAAGATGAGATTTTATTGTGTAGGAATTTTTGCAGCACAGAATTGTGAATAACACAGAATAATACAGGACAGTCAATAGCTCATGCCTCAGTTTCTTCACTGTCAAATTAGAGATGGCACTGGTTTTAAACAAAGTTAGAAGACTTCAGGGAAACATGTCTTCCAGGTGCAAAATAAGATTAGCATGACAAGAAGCATAACAAATTGATCAAACTGCTGGTTAGACACCCAGAGTTCTCACAAAACATCATCTTGCAGCACTAAATGCCAATCAATGAGGATTAAGTGGATTCAATTTTCCTTGGAGAAACATGAGTTTTTAAAATGAAAAGGAAAAGTCTTGGATTAATAGCTACTAAGGGTTTTGCAGACACAATGCTAAAGAAACCAGTCATTTGATAATCTTACTTTTGAAAAGAAAAGCTTTGAGTTCAGAATCATGAAAGTAGTAAGTATAAAGTCTAGAAGGAACCTAATATGTGAAATATACTGATCACTAAACAAAATCCGCAATGTATCGAGGATACATTAGAGCAAAAGTTAATTAGATTATTTCCCTAAAATTTTCAGTATGTGGAAAGCTTTCTAAGGGAGATAGAAAGAAAACAGATACACATACATATAGATACACAAAATTCTGACGGGAGAAGGAAAACCCCCATTTTATTATAATTCAAGGCTAGTATATTGTACTCAGTCACTCTCAGGACATTAAATTTAGAAAGGTGGACCCGACAAGGGCAAAGTTCAGTCAATTGATGAGACCAATTGAATTACACCAATATAGCCTTTGATTATCTTTATCACACAGTGCCTGACCATAGGCCTTACAAGTCATTATCAGGTATTGAGAGGGGCCTGTATGCCCCCTTGGGAAACACCTAACATGAACCAATAAAAGCGATTCCAGCTAACAGAGATGCAGTGGGATAGAATCAACCAGGCACTAGATGAGGCCATTTAATGTAGTACTTGTGCCCGTAGCTGCATTTTCTATACTGGCTCCTTAGTTTGGAGTCCCGTTTTTCTTTGTCACTTCCTGATCTGAAATGTTGGCTTCTCCTCGTTTTGAAACGATAGCTTCAACCTGCTGCTATCAACACCTGGCTTTTCTGATCATGGTCTGCAGCTTCCATCTAAATGTTTCTTTCTGGTCCTGACCCTGAGTGTCCCCACTTTAATTTTAATTAGGTTTTATTCTCAATAACAGATTAAGATACTCTGTTAAAATACTGCAGATTAAGATCACTCTGCAAAATATACATATATTGTTTTTTACTTCTCAGGGCTCTTAGGTGGGAGAGAAGTACTCTGGGGACACCAACATGAGTAAGGTTAGCATATTTTCTGTGCTCATGAAACTTACAACTGTAAGAAAGATAGACAATAAAACAATCCCTTTCTATGAATGTATTAAGCAATCTGGTAGGAACAGTACAAAAATGTGCCCTGAACATGATCCACCGGAGTCAGGGGAGGCCTCTTGAGGGAGGTGAAGTTGAATCTATAAGTAGAGGAAAGAGGGAGGTAGAGACAACAGAAATAAGTGTTCAAATAGTGAAAGCAGCACATATTCAGGCATGGAGGTAAAGAAGAATCAGTGTCTTAAAGGTGGAGAAGAAAACTCTGAGTGACTTGGGAAAAGATTCAATCAGAGATGTGGCTAAGAAGGATGCTAGTGGTGTGGGCAGGCAGGAGATCTGTAAGAGCTTTGAAATCCGTGAAAGGAAGTTAGACTTGATTACGTGTGCAAGAAGCGCCCATTAAAGGGTTTTTAGCGGGTCAAGTAAGATGGTGAGAAAACTCATTTGAAAATTTATTCTTGTGGTGTATAAGAATAAAAGACTTTCTGTTTTCCTGTCCTGCAACTGGCAATACTAAAACAAATCCAAACAAGTATCATTGTGGGAAGGGCTGGTCTCTGCTGAGGGCTGGCCCACTGGGTCTCCTACTTGGGTACCATTAAAGAACAGTGGATCTGGACCCAGTACACCTTTTACATCATCATTCTGGTGCCAAGACTGGGAAGACCAAGTAAATGGTATCTCTGAACAATAATAATCCCCAAGTGAGATATGCCATTCCTTACATAAGCAAGCAAGAAAAGACTGAGACAGGAACCAAAATACAGACATTTTATATATCATGCCAAAGACCGCTAAGGGTAAGTAAAAATCTGAAAAATGTCATCCATCATCCATCCAGGCAATTGTCTGCTCTGACAGCTTATGCAGGGAGCAAGGACATACTGCTGGAGAGCTTGGAGGAAGGGGGAGCGTTCTGTGCCTCTGTGTCCTTAAAGGTGAGCTTTAGACTGGCTGCATCATTCGATTTCTCTTCTGCAAGGGTCTATTCATGTAATAGTCATGCAAGAGTTTTCTTAAACTGATTTGCATTTTTAATTTACATTTAAAATAGTAAGAAATCTAGCATAAAGTAGTCCAGTAGATTTCAAACTAGAATTTATAGATCTCGTGCTTCAGGGAATGTGCTCCAGTGCCAGGTCCCTACAACCTGCTTCAGTAAGAACAATCCAGTATTTCAGTTTACATATTGAGATTAAGTAACATATTTCTGAAATAAACATATCCACTGTTTGGCAAAAATCCTAGAAAAAGATTTTGTGTGTTGAAAGAGAATCAGGAGATTTGAGATTGATGAGCTGTTTGATCTTTGGCATATCCCTTCTTCTTTCTGAGCCATCTCCTCAGCAAAACATTGAGGAGCCAAAGTAAATAAACTTTATGGTTTCTTTTAGATTAAAAATTTTGACATATATATCAAATTTTGAGATATATAAATTAAAATTATATATATATATATAGAGAGAGAGAGAGAGAGACAGAGAGAGAGAGAGAGGGAGAAAGAGAGAGAGAGAAAGCCAAAGGAATGCAAGGTAAAATTATTTACCTTCCTGGAAAAAAAAATCTGATCTTATTCTTTACTTCTGAAACAACTTTTTGTTTTAAGCTTATTTCAATCCACAGAATCTGCCTTTAATTTACGATATGATTCTCTTTATTCCAAAATATGTAATTACATTCATATTTTCATGTGGGGGTTCTTAAAATAAGATGAAACTCCTCAGAACTGCCTACGTATATATTCAGATTTGTGTGCAACTTAAGACCCTAGTAAAAACCTTCATGCAAATGTCTTAATAGAACTTAATCTAACTCAATTTATCAGTGCATTTATTCATCAAATGTTTGTAGACTATCAATTATTGGCCACATAATTATCTAGGCTAGGTTCTAAGAATTTAAAATAAAAAGACACAATTATCTTTATAAAATTGTGTGCTTTATTATTGTAGGTGTTCACAGCCCAGAGAAAGAGGCAAATCTGTAAACAAGTCAAAAGCCAAATGGTGGCAGCTATTGTGATATGGAGGTCAAAGAAGGAAACTGACGTATCCAAAGTCACAAAGCTAATAACTTGCAGACCTGGGTTTCCACGTCTGTTGGGACTTTGCTCAATGTAGTTTTTTTCACCTAAAGTCACAAAAGCTGCTAACATTTGAGTTCTACTTCTTTCCCTCTAAAGGACATTGGAGGTTTAAGAAGACGTTTGTTAGTCCTTGACTAGGAGCATTAAGACACTAAATTGCACTGACATGGTCCATAAATCACCAAATGAGTCAGATCCAGACAGTGGGTCAGTAGGAACAGGACACATCAAGAGTGATAGCCACCAAGATTGTGTTGGAGAGTTGCAGGCTATATACGGGGTCCAGGCCAAGCATGGGAGATGCTTCCTCCTTCTTTGCACATTGCCCAGGAAGAAAGAGGGAGGAAGACATTTCTTCTCTAAATCATGGTGAGGACTGTTACAAAACTGGTCTAGCTCTGCAGTCAGAGTCCCTCGTTTCAAATGCAGACTTTGCAATTCATTTTGTGACCTTGGACCCCTGACTTCATCCTTTTTAGATCCACTTTGTAGGGTGAGCCCACAGATGAAATCAAATAACAGGTGAGGTTTTTAGCTTAGCACTTAGTAGAGTAACTGTTCAGAAATTGTGAAGCGCATATAATTATATTTGGTGTCTTTTTAATCTCATCTTGGTTTGGCCCATTTTAGCTTATAATATTTTGCACTGAGGGTGGGAGAAATTCACACCAAAGGTATTTAATCACTTACATTGTTAAAGCACACCAAATTTATTAATAGTCAGATGTGTTATTATATTTAAATTCTCCACAGATGACACATCACCTTATTGCCTGTACTTGGGGCAACTACTTCCACCACCACCACCACCCTCGGCTAACCACTGAAACCTTCTTTTATCATCATTAGTTCACTTGCTTTTCACACCAATCTTGCTAGTTAGGTAGTGGTATTCAATTTTGTAAATGTTAAAACTGAGGCATGGAGAGATAAGTAATGATAATAATATTAATCATCATCATAATAGCTGTTATTTAATAGTATTTACTATATGTTCAGCATAGCACAAATTACTGAAAATGCATTTTGATAATGAACTCCCATCTAAACTCTATGATGGAAATTGCTTGTTCCCCTGCCTCAGACAAAGAAACTTAAATTCCAAGAGATTAGTTACCTTGCTAATAAGGGTGAAACTAGAATAAAGTTGTAAGTCTATCTGGAGTTCTAGCCTCACAATGCTGAGAAATTTTTCTCCAGGTTACAGAGTTGTGATAGTAACCTGGTGACAATGCCACATTTTGAGTCCAGGTTTCTCCACTCTTTCTGCTTCGACATCCCAGAATTCTTGGGACATATTAGTTTGCTAGGTCTCCTGTAACAAACTACCAAAGGCTGAGTGGCTTAAACAGCAGAAATGTTCTCAGAGTTCTGGAGGCTACATGTCAAGGATCTGGGTGTTGACAGGGTTAGAGTCTTCTGAAACCTCTTTCCATGGATTATAGATTACCATATTCTCTGTGTCTTCTCACAGCCTTCCTTCTGTAGGTGTCTGTGTCCTAATCTTATCTTCTTAAAAGGATACCAGTACTATTGGATTAGGGCTGACCCTAATGACTTCTTGCTAACTTAATTACCTGTTTAAAGACCCTATCTCCTAATACATAAATATACTGAAGCACCAGGGATTAGGACTTCAACATATAAATGGGGGGAAGTAGGGCAGGATTCAGCCTATAACCTGGGAACTTTGATTTTTTATCCATCTCTGGCCACCGTTGTCTCTCTGACAAAGGAAATGCTGCAGTTATGACAAATATTCCCATATTTTAGAGAATGCATAAGCTGTGACCCAAAATGAAGGATAGCATTAACTGTTTAGCAAATAAGTATTAGTCTTAAATGGAGAAGGTTTAGAAAAGATTGACTAGAAAGTGAATCTATGAAATAAAATAATTGAAAACATACAATCATTGTTATAAACAAGTTATATGCATTATCTAATTAACACTTGCAATAGAGCTATAAGATAATTAGTGTGATAATATGCAGAGAATAGGTAAAAATTGTCTTAAAATTCATCTGCATTAAAATATTTGCCCTTGGTAGAAGATGTGACTTCATTTATCAAGCTTTTATTGAACATACATGATACATCAGGCACTGTTCTAAGTGCAGAAGTTGTTGAGGACTTCTGAATAAGGAATACTTCAAGAAGAATCAGGATCAGGGCTAAGAAGAGCACAGTCATTAAAAAAACAAACAAACAAACAAACAAACAAACAAACAAACTACCCTGGTGGTATGGAATTCCTACACACATCCTAGGGCTACTTGTAGAGGTATTAGACAATGAATCAATTAACTTCATACTTTTCTGGATGGGTTGTTGTTGCTGTTGTTGTTTGACAAGTTTTTTTTTTTTTGTGTGTGTGTGTGTGTTTGTTTTATTTTTTGTTTTTTTATTCTCCCATCAGTTAAGACAAACGAGTTTGGCATAATATTTATTGTATGCCTTGGCATTTGGGAGAAAGGGTGTTATCAGGAGTTCCTTAATCCTTTATATCCCATTATACTGTTTGCATGAGTTCAAGCTATGGCCTTACCTATCTTAGGTTCCAAGGTCAACTGTGATTGAATGAAACTTGTGGTTAAATTCTCTTTTTCTCTCTTATATATAATTGTTGACATTGATTATCACCTGAGCTTATAGATGGTGCAGAGTTGAGACAGATGGTGGACCAGGATATACCTGGCAGAGGCCACGTGTTTTAGCAGGTGATAGTACAGTGACAGGGAAGTCATTTGAGAGAGAGGAAAATAGACAGTGTTCATATGGAGGAGACCTGACAGTAAGGGAGACAAGATAAATGAAAAAGGTTAGGGAACTTTGATTCTTGGACAGAAAGAACTCACACAGTGCTCTATTTGGGGTCTATATCCTTCTATAGAAACTTGAAATCATTCACCACTCTTAATCATAAGTGTGAGTTACTGGGCTCTGAATTAGACACAGACTTTAGTAGATGAATCAGGTGTTGAACATGAAGGGTATGAACACCCCACTCCCCGTCCCCCAACCCCGTTTCTTTTAAATACATGTGTAGCCTGTTTACATTCATAGTACTAACCCTATTTTTCTGATTGTTAAGTACTGTGATATTTACCTAGATTCTTAGATTTTTCTATGTTGAAATTTTGCGTATGGCCAAGCCCATCCAGCATAGAATTTGGGGAGTTTTATAGGTCAACCAGCACAAAATGCTCTGTGATTTTCCTTATTATTAAATGTTTTTATATCAGAACAAATTTGTCTTTCAAATTGGTCAGTGTTGCTTGTGATTCTAATATGTCTTCCCAAGACTACGGCTGTAATTTTCCACATTCTCTGCTTCAAATAGTGCCTTATTAAAAAAAAAAAAAAATAGGGCAAGCATCATTAAGAATAGAATGAATAGATTCTTGCTGAGGAGGTAAGTCACTCCTGTGGGAAACAGACATTTATGATCTGGCATATGGTGAACATTCTCTTCCGTGCTAGTGATGGTAGGCGCTTGTTGGGTGTAATTCACAACGAATTGTGCCCAACAGTTCAATAATAATTCAGATGGAAACAGAAATGCTAAAGGATTCTTAGTTCCTGGGACTTTATACTTGGCAGTAAATAGCCAGAAACTAAGTTTCACTTTGGGCAGTGCACTGTTGTTTATTTATTTTTAATTTTTCTTCCTCTTCTCTTTGTCTGAGCTCCCTTCCCCCCACCATTGGCTTTTAACCTGTTCTTTCTTTCTCAATCTCTCCTTGAGATTCTTCTTCAGCTCCTGAGTCTCTTTCTTCATCTTACAGGCCACAGAGCTGTCTCTGAGTGAGTGAAGATTTCTCAATCTGGAGAGGCAGACCAAAGATAGTAGCTAGAGCACATCTCTGCGTGAGAGAATAGGGAGCTGGGAAGAATGAGGTTCTTTTCTGCCTGCATCAACATAAAATACAAACACATACAATTACTTCCTTAATGATAATTTTCCCAATATTCCCTTCTCTAAATGTCCAGAGAAGGTTGGGAGTCTTTGAAAGAGGCAGGAGGGGTTCTTCTTATCCTTCTTAAAGGATGATAGACAACCAACAGACATCCTTTACTCTGTCTACAATCTGCAGTGAGGAGGAGAGCAAATTCAGCAGTTTTTGCAAAATTACCAACACAGCAAGAAAGGCAGGCAAACAGATTGCTCAGATGGACTGACTTTTAATAACTGGATCTATCAATTCTCAGATTTGCTCCTTGCTGAGAGACTTCAAAGTGGGTCTGCTTTTAAATATTTGATTTCTCCAAATTAGGAAAAACCCTCTGAAACATTTAGCAGTGTGGGCCACACTTTGAGAGACTCAGGGAGGCTGACTTTGATGCCATCTTCAGCAGCATGATTTCACAATTTCTCCAAAGAGTGTGCTGTCATCTTGACTCCCTGTCTTTTGATTTATCCATGAGCCGAGTGTGCTGCCAACTTGCCAACTGTTCGTAACTGCAGATCTGCTCCCTACCCTCCTCAGCCCCGCTCTGTGCCCAGGAGGCTGTTATTGACTGCATCAGTAAGCTCCTTTGCCGATGGCTTCTGGTGGGTTTAGCCAAAGAGAGGTATGACAACAGATCTGGAGGGCACGGGGGAAACAAGGTTGGAGTATTTGCTTCTTAGGTCTCTTCCTTTTTGGTTACTGTGGCTTGGCTCTACCCCTTTATTGAAGCCACTACTTGTGTTAGGTGGCCCTTTGCTGTTACTTGTTATTAATCTCTCCAGGTTCCTAAAACTGTCTAATCATCTTATCTCTTTGGACCAGGGGCACCAACAGTGCCTGGTTCTAACTAATACTGGGGTACTTTCTCAATCCTTCTTGGTTTCCCATAACCCTATTCACCTGATTATTAACCACACCTATATTAAACCCTTCTACATACCACTTTTTTGACTAGGTACTACTTGTTTCCTAAAGGTATCATTATTTTGAGACACAAGCGTAGGGACTATTCATACAGTCAGATGAGAGATTAAATGAAATGATGTCATATGTGAGTAGATTTGAGTTTACATATGTAGTGTAAAGGCTTAGGGAGGTTAAGTGCTTTATACAGGGTCACAAAGAAGGTCATTAGTGGGAGCAGCATTAAACCTATCTTATTCAGAATCTACATGACACATAATAGCAAGTATCATCCATGGGCCACTAGTCCCATGGGTTTGTCATAATCTAGAAGACGGAAATAACTATATATAGTATAAATATCATGGGGAGTCACAAAACACATTACCATTTTATAGGCTTTGAGAAATCCTATAGTAAGAAAACTGGTTAAATTCAATTTTGTTTAAACTAGAGATAACCACACATATTTTACTGCAGAGCCTTTTTTTTTCTTTCTCATAACACCCAATCACATCTCATTGACATAATGGTCTGTGAAAGCCAGATTGGATTTCTTTGCTCCCCTAAGCATACTCAGAAAAGAGTACCACTCCAGTGCCCCAGAGTTTATGTCTTTTTCTTTCAAGCTTCCAGCACAGAATGAGTTGAATGTCTTAGCTCAGGTCCAACAATGAGGTTTGAGGGGATTGCCATTGAGCTTACCCTGGGTTGGGTCCAATTCAGTGTATTCATAGTTGAAACATGGCTGCTGGGACAAAGCCTTTGAGTTGGGAGGTATGCACAAGGACAGAAGCAAATTCTAGCTTTCACAGATACTCCAAATACAGCTGTATCATTATTTTCTGAAGGTGTGGCCTAGTGGTTCTTATAGCCCAAGAAAACAACTAGGCTAGGCACGGTGGTTCATGCCTGTAATCCCAGCACTTTGGGAGGCCAAGGTGGGTGGATCACCTGAGGTCAGGAGCTCGAGCCAGTCTGACCAACATGGTGAAACCCCTATCTCTTCTAAAAATACAAAAAAAAAAAAAAATTAGCCGGGCATGGTGGTGGGTGCATATAGTCCCAGCTACTCGGGAGGTTGAGGCAGGAGAATTGCTTGAACCTGGGAGGCAGAGGTTGCAGTGAGCTGAGATTGCTCCTTTGCACTCCAGCCTGAGTGACAAGACTGAAATTCCATCTCAAAAACTAAAAAAACAAACAAACAAACAAAAAAGAAACTATTAAGTAAAAGTTGAACATTTTCATTCACCAACAGTAAAATGAAGACTACCTAAACCTAAAATACCTCTTCTGAAAGCCAATACTTGCTTCTCTTTCCCATCCTATAGGCAGATGATTGTCTCTAGACACACATACACACACACACACACACACACATGCAGACACACACACACAATGTTTGGCTCAGTACTTTTTAGACACGGTTCTCTATTTCCTCCTGGTCAATAATGCCACTTAGCCTTACTTAATGCAGTTTCTGCTATAGTCATCACAATTCAAGGTGAGGGGAATAAGGAAAGGAACTAGCAATTATTGAATGCCTATATATGCCACCTCCTTTATATCTCACTTCTTTCATTTATGACTCAGCAGTTCCCACATGAGAAAACTGAGGTTTGGCACATTTATGTTAATTTCCCAACTCTGAAAAGCTAACACAGGTTTCAAACCGCTGCCTGCTTAACCAACATTCATTCTTTTTTTCTTTTTTTTTTTTTTTATCCCACAGACATTCAATGATGCCTGCTGTTAGCCACGCATTGTTGCAGACACTGAGGGTACAAAGGTGTTTTAAAAATTGCAGCAGAGATGACCTAAATGCAATAACTGAATTATATCCATCAGATCATGGAGGCCACAAAAGGAGCAATGGCCAATTCTATAGGAGCAGTTAAAAAAGAAGGTGAGTTTCATAATGAGGCTTGAAAAGAGAAAGTATATTAGTTCAACATGGAGAGGCAGGACATTTCAAGGAGAAGCAGCGTGAGTCAAGGTCAAGGCAGATAGCATGATCTGGCAAGGTGTTTTTAGGAAATTATGATTCATTTAAGTTGATTGAAATAGAAAATGCAAGAGGGGAGCATGGAGGGAGATGAATCTGGTTCGGTAGACAAAGTTCTAATCACAGGGGGCTTCACAGACCATGGTAAGAGGGTCATGTAACGTGCAAAATACACAGAGATAGCCCAGAAAAACAGGCTGCACGATGATTCCAGGACTTGTGAATACCACCCAGAGGAGATAGCATCATGCCAAGCCATGATGTAAAAAATAACACAGAAAGGGAATGGTTATAATAGCACATCCACTGTCAGTGGCTCAAGCACTTTTTGGCTGCAAGTACACACTTACAGGGTTTTACTGCCTAAGCATTTCTCTTAAGACAAAGAAATATGATTTTCTTTGACTAGAGCATTCTGTGTGAACCTTGAACAAATGACCTGTCCACAATTAACATTTTGCCAGGGTCAATTCTATAGATCAATCTGGAGAATTTTGGATGGGTGACACTTTTCTCTTAACAACACGTAGAGTTTTCCCTCCAAATCAAGCTGTTTTCCAAATGAGTTTACAGAGAAATAAAATTGGTTTGCTTTAGGACCACCAATGGGGAGCTGATATTCTTTGTTCAAGTTCCCCAAAGGGGCTATAAACTTGCATGTTTAACATTGTTCCTGCCTATGGGCTGTTGAGCTCTCTCAGGACCTCTTACCCAGAAAGAGCTTCTGCAGATCTACTTTTGTATGCTAATTGATAATACTTATTTTTTAGTAATGCTTCTTTTTGCATTCTATTTGAATTGGTTGCACTGTAAATTAGAGTGAGGAAGAGAGCAGTGCCAAATATATGCAGCTAGATACAATCCTCAAAAAAGGTGGCAGATTGTAAAGCTTCAAGTTGTAAAACTTGCCTTTGCTTCAAGTTTTCATCTTACACACCAAAGAAACCATTTTCTTATGAAAGCACTAATAATTTCCAAACTTTAAAAAATGGAATTTAGAGAGAAAAAATAGCAAAACCTTTGTTAATGCCTCTCGATCTTGGCATTTGTTTAATTACTCATTTGCTGGTGAATCCACCCAACATATAACTAATATTTACTATGTATCACACATTGAACTAGGCACTGCTACATTGAGATGATTGTATGTGAATGCTGTCCTTAAGAATCCTTTTACTAGACTGTAAGTTCTCTGAAGGTAGGCACTGTATCTATTTGATTCACTATTAAGTCTCTAGTGCCTAGTGGCACATAGTGGATGTTAGGAATTTAGATGGGGTTTGATAATCCTACCACTCATCTTTTCTTTGGTAGAGGCAAGATAAAAACTTCTTCATGATCTCATCTGAAGGAATGATATCTCTGGGAAAAAATGGTTGAAATCTAACACAGTGCTTTTCAATTAATATTCACGAAGACATCAGAAAATGTTCACTGCAAAGCTTTGAACAAATTGTGAGGGAGAAATGAAGTCCATGCCCGTCTCTGAATTGAAGACTGCCTCTGTGGTGAGGTCATGTTACCTATCCAATTGCAGGTAATAATTAAAATAAAGGAATCCAAGAGCAACAAACCTATCCAAATCTTCCAGGTCCTTACAAAATATTTTGTGCATACTGCCTGCATGAAGATAATAGAGGCTGGAGAGGATGAGAATGTTCAGAAGTGCTCTGCCAAAATTTACCTACATCACTTGATCTCACTTGATCAAGCTGAGGAGGGGCTTAACAATGGGAATTAATCTTTGAACTCTCAGTGGCCTGCCCATAGGTAAACCATCACCTAATGAATACCTTAGGCACTGTCCACTCAAAATAAATCCTCCCTTTTGATGAGTGTATTAGTTCATTTTTGCATTGCCATAAAGAATATCTGAAGCTGGGTAATTTACTTTGAAAAAGGAGATTTAATTGGCTCAGGGTTCTGCAGGCTGTATAGGAAGCACAGTGCCGGCATCTGCTTCTGCTGAGGCCTCAGGAAGCTCCCAATCATAGCAGAAGGCAAAAGAGAGCCAGCATGTCACATGAGGAGACTGTGAGAGCAGGAGCAAGAGAGAGAAGGAGGAGGTCCCAGACACTGTTAAACAACCAGCTTTTGCATGAACAAAGTGAGCAAGAACTCACTCACTACCAAGGGAAGGGTGATAAACCATTCAGGAGGGATCCACCCTCATGATCCAATCACCTCCCCCCAGACCCCACCTCCAACACTGGGAATCACATTTCAACATGAGATTTGGAGGGGACAAACATCCAAACCATATCATAGGGCTTTGACTTAGAAGTTTGAGCTTTATTCTGCAGACTCAAAAGAGATATCACACCTAGTGTGACAACCACAATAAAGGGCAGCACAAGGGAGTTTCTTTGTAATGATGCAACTGTAGAGTGTTGATTGTAGTGGTGGTTACATACATTTAGCAAAGGACTAAATCACACACCTGCATAAACACAAACACACGAGTGCATAAAAACTGGTGAAAACTGCATAAGGTCTGAAGTCTAATTACCAGTATTGTACCCATTGTGATGTACTGGTTTTGATATAGTGCTGGATTTATATAAGGTGTCACCACTGGGGCAGCTAGGTAAAGGGCTCTTGAGATTCTGTTTTTGCAACTCCCCTTGAATCTCTAATTAACTTAAAATAGAAATTAGAAAGGAGGGAAGAGAGAGAGAGAGATTACAGCTCCCCTCTCAATTAAATGCTAAGAGCTATGCTTCAGGAAGTTCAGATTTTGATGGTAAGATGAGTTGTGATGGGGAAAGAACAGAGGCTATTTCCCCATACGGAATCTCCTGTCTTTTTCCCTCTGGTAATACATTAGCAAAATTTCACTTTCCTAACTAAAAAAAGTGACTCTAGGGAGAGAGAAGCAAACACATCAATGATGGAATAAAACTCTCAAGTGAAAAAATAATTATTTTAATCATGTATTCAAGCTTGGTACACACACCACAGGAGAGCAGCCTGAAGCCAGGGTAAATCTGTGTGTGACAGATTCCAGGGAGGCTGTGTTTAGAAAATTTAGAATGAATTTCCGTGAAATTAAAGGATGAACTGAAGGCAGTTGTCAATTTCTCTGTATCGCACTATTTGCTACTCTTTAACAGCATATCACCTTTAGTTAAATGCTTTATGGATGCAGGACAAAATATAACCTAGGAGGGAAGCATCACACAAGAATAATATAACTTTATGCAAAGAAGTTTTTAATGATCTAATGTGGTGTCACTTTTTTTCATTTTACAATTGTAATAATTATTTCAGGGAATTATTGATAGGTTCTTTAATTAGTTTTGTTCTTTATTAGCTTCTTTTTACTTTGAGGAAAGTGAGGTACAGAGTGTTCAAATGTCTGCTACCAGGATGGCACTGAAATTGGCATGCTGACCTCTGGAAGTACAACCACCTTGACCATTATTCTCTGTGACCAGGCAGAGTTTTGGTTTCTAAGGAGCATTAGAACAAACACATTATGCCTAATGATGCACGGAAAAATGTAAACCTAACCTATGTGTTATCAGAAAAATGTGAAGATACGTATTTTTCACACATTTGGCAAATGAAATTACAGCCATTTGCATGGAGCTTTTGAACAGATCTCATTCCAAGAATGATAAAATAACAGAATTTGCAGCTGTCTGCAGTTGTGTTCAAAGCCAACCTTTAGAGTTGGCTACAAAGTGAAGAACCCTGGAAAAACTAACAGATACCACCATTGTCCCTTTTCAACAACTCTGTTCCCTCAAATGTGTAAAACAATGATAATTTTTAGATAAATTGACCAATAGAAGAGGATATAATTTTACAAATATGGTTACCTAATTTGCTACATTAGTGGCAATACAATGTTGAGGGAAATATGACCTTATTAATAAAGGGTGAAGGGTAAGTTGGATATATTAATAGAAAAAAAAAATGTTGAGCTCCTACCTTTTACCATACGCTAAATTAAATTCCAGAAGGATTGCTGACCTAAATGTAAAAACAGAACAACACAAATTTCAAGAAAATCACAGGAGAAATTTTTTAAGCCCTGGCATAGGCAAAGATTTTTAAACAGTAAGATAAAATAACAATCAGAAGAAAAGGTATATTAAACTATAGTAAAATTAAGTATCTTTGGTTTTCCAAAAGATAGCATTATGGTAAAGCAAACTTCATGTCAATGTGGAAGAAGGCATTTGTTAGGTATATTATTAATAAACGATTCTTCACAGTATCCTAAAAATACATAGAACATCTACAAATAATTTTTTTAGAAAAGAGAGAGACAGACCAAACAATATATAAATGGGAAAAAACTTGAACTGATACTTTACAAAAGATTATATATATAGAGAGAGAGAAAGAGAGGGACTATATATATATATATATGTATCTTGTTTATTGACTATATATATAGTCTTGTTTATTGACTATATATAGACTATATATAAACTAGTTTATTGACTATATATAGAGTATATATATAGAGAGAGTACATATATCTATATATAGACTATATATAATATATATCTTGTTTATTGAGTATATATAGTTTTGTTTATTGACTATAGACTATATATAATCTAGTTTATTGACTATATATAGACTATATATATTGACTATATATTGACTATATATTGACTATATATATGACTGTATATAAATATACATATATATAAGAAAAAAGATGAAGTTCATTGATAATCATGGAAATGCAAATTAAAATCATACGGCATCATTATCGCCAGAAAAACTAAAAAAAAAAAGACGGAAAATATCAAGTGTTGGTGATACGGAAAATATCAAGTGTTTGGATGTGGAACAATTAAAATCCTCATATCCTGCCAGTGGGAGTACAAAATAGAACACACAATTTAGGAGACTGCAGGATACTACTAGTATCTACCGAAACTGAGTTTATGCATTATCTGTGATCCAGCAACTGGATCTTGGGTATACACACATCAGAAATACATTCATAATTAAGCTTACCATTAGACATAACCTAGAATGTTCCTATAAATATGAATAATCACAGTCCCAAGTAGGAAACTGACCAAGTGGCCATCATCAACATAATTTAATCAACAGAAAAAAATAATATACAGCAATGAGAATGAAAGATTCACACAAAAGTTTAAGTGAATTCCTTGGATATCATATTGAGCAAAACAAATCAATTAGACACAAAGGAATACTTACTTTTATATGCCTCCATTTATGTAAACTAAAGTAAAAAACGAACAATTAAACAAACAAAAATAGGCACAACTAATGCCTCTTCTTAGAAGCCAGAACAGTGTCTTCTTTGTGGGGTGATAGTGACAGCCAGAGAATTCTTTTTGAGACTGAGTATCACTCTGTTGCCCAGGCTGGAGTGCAGTGGCACCATCTCAGCTCACTGCACTCTCCGCCTCCCGGGTTCATGCTATTCTCTTGCCTCATCCTCCCTAGTAGCTGGGACTACAAGCGCCCGCCACCACACTCGTCTAAGTTTTCGCATTTTTAGTAGAGATGGGGTTTCACCGTGTTAGCCAGGATGGTCTCGATCTCCTGACCTCGTGATCCACCCGCCTTGGCCTCCCAAAGTGATTATAGGCGTGAGCCACCATGCCTGGCCTCAGCCAGAGAATTTTTAAAAAAGATTTGGCAGGTGGAAATAATTTTCTGTCTCTTGATCTGGGAAATGGTTCCATGGGTTTTTTTTTAGTTCGTGAAAATTCATGAAACAATATATTTGGAGTAAGTGAACATGTCTGGGTGTATATTATATTTCAAATTTGTTTACTTATGTATTTAGAGACAAGGTCTCGTTCTGCCACCCAGACTGAAGTGCAGTGGTGCAATCATAGCTCATTGCAGCCTACTACTTGGGGCTCATGCAAACTTTCAGTTGTAGGCTCCCAAAGTGCTGTGATTACAGGTGGGCTTTACCTCACCAGGCCTTATATGTGAATTTTAAAAGTTTATTCCCTGAACATTTTTCAGATTTTTCTTTCATTCATCAGATATTTTGAGAACCTTCCATGTGCAGGTATATTTTCAAGCAATGGGGTTAATGCAGTGAGCAAGCCCTCAGGTTTAGTTCTAAGACCCCTCCTATAATCCAGGTTTTCACTATCTCTTACCTGGGTTATTGCAAAAATCTCCTAACTGGTCTCTTTGCTGTGAGTCTCAATGCTCTCAAATCTATTCTCCACATGATATGTAAGATGATATTTCTAAAATACAATACTCATCATGTGTCTCTTGGCACACAAGATAGAATTCAAGTTCCTGGAAAATAATTATAATAAAATAAGATCAATAATAACATAGCTAACATCTATTGAACTTTTTATGATATGCTTTGATGATGTTCATATTTACCATTTAATCATGAAAAACGGATCTATTTTATGGTCTATATCATCAATCATATTTTACAGATAAGGACACCGACGCACAGAGAGGATATCCCATTTGCCTAAGGTCATACTTCAAGTAAGTAGAAAAATGAGTATTTAAACTGAGCTAGGTCTGTCTGTGGAGTTTATGCTCCTAACCTCATTTTACCTATTAGGCACTTTGTAGAGTATCCCTGCTTAACTTTCCTGCCTCAACCCTTTTCCTCTCCTTGTGACTATCATCTACCCTGCTGGTAGTGCCCTGGTTTTTTCAGCTGCCCCAATTGTCTGTTCTTGCTGACTTATGCTCTTTTTTGCTCATTGGCCAATATGCATTCATCTAATTTCTTTTTCTCAAGCCCTTCCTTCTGTTATAATGACCTTCCTCAGCACAATTCCTTATGTGGTGTCCTTGTTCAGAAATCTTCCATTGTTCTTTTTGCCAACAGATTAAAGGCCAAAATTTTACATCTAAATATATTGGCCCTTCATAACATGATCCAATCTTACCTTTCCATACATGTACCCAATTACTCCTATCCACTCATTATACCCTTGTAAGATTCAATGTATTCTTAATTCCTTTTCATTTTCCATGCCTTTGATCTTCTGACATCACTTTTCTTGAGTCCCCTTTCTCCATTCAAGATGTCCATATTCTACCTCTTCTCAAGCCCATCAAATATTGCCTCTTCTGAGTCTTTTCTTATGACCAGAGCCTTCCCTAATTCTTCTCAAGTTGCCCCTCTTCTGGGTTTCTATTGGACTTCTATTTCCATCTAGTATTATAATATTACAATTATTTCCCTCTATGGTAGCAGGATAGTACAGGGCCTGTACTTTTATACTAACCCCCACTCCACTCCCCAATACACACACAAGTATCTTTAATGCCTAGAATATGGTAGATGCTCAGATCGAATCTGTTGAACTGAATTGGAATAAAGGTGCTGTAGGTGCCCAGTTTCAGTATCTAACGGGCAAAAATGGACATACACATTTACACAGTGTTTAATGGTTGCACAGTTACCTTCCCATGCCTTATTTCATATGACCTTTTTAGGAACTGTTATCATCATTTATTTTATTGTGCAACTGAAGTCTGGGAGATGGATTTACCCAACTAGGGTAAAACAAAGCTACAAAAAGAAACCCAGGCCCTTCAAGGTAGGGGGCTTCTCTGGAAAGCCTACCTTTAGAAATGTTACATTTGAGAGGAGCACAGAAAACAAACTGAGAAAACACATTTTTGTTTCAAAAATTTTTTTTTCTTGTCTTTGTTCACTGTTAGATCTTTCTGGTCACGTTCCACCAGCTTACAGATGAAAGGTTACTATTATCAAAATAGAGTCTCTGGTGTTTCTTTTTATTAATATTTTCCCTTCCTCTTTAAATTCTGCAGAGTGAATTCTCTAGAATCAAGAGGACCCAAGAGATATTATTTCAGCAGGAGACCAAAGAGAGAAGATAAATGACCTGGAAGAAGAGGATTGTAGGAGTCAGATGGACGAGTCTTCCTCCTTCTGAATTCTTAGCGGCAAAATCTCAGAACATTCACAGTCTCCAGTAAAGAAAGCTGCAACTAGAGAAATCTAGTGTGTCTGGTGCTGCTGAGAAGCTCAAGATCAAGCCCCCATATGAGTTGGGAGAGTATTAAAAAAATAAACCTACATGCACTGCATTCATTTAATAACAATTAGGTGCCTAGCATTATACTAGGTGCCAAAGATACAGATTTAGTCTTTAGCTGTCACTTCACCTACAGCCAAGTGAGGAATACAGTTCTAAGTGAATTCAACAACTCAAACATATAATTATCAAAAGGAATGGTAATACAGCCCAGCAACTGTTTTTCTGGACATTTTCTCCAGATCAATGAAAATATTTGTTTACACATAAATGTTCATAGATGCTTTATTTTTAATCTTCAAAAACTGGGGGAAAAAACACAAATTCAGATATTGTTCCCTGGTGATGAATGGTTAAACAAACTGTGGTACATCCATACTGTGGGATACGATAAAAAAAAAAAAAAGAGCAATTGATACAGACAAAATCTGGCATTAATCTCTAAGGAGGAATTATTCAGAGGGAAAAAAAGTCAATCGCAAGTGGTTACATAAAGAATGGTTCTATTTACATAACATGTTAAAATGACAAAGTAATTAAAATGGAGAACACACTAGTGGTTGCTAGGGGTTAGGTGAAGGAATCAGGGTAGGCATAAGGAGAGGGAAGTAGATGTGACTATAAAAGGGCAACCACTTATAGTGATAGATTATTTTGTGTCTTGACTGTAGTATTAGACACATGAACCTACATATGGGATAAAAGTGCACAGAAATAAACACATACAAACATATGTAAGTAACGTTCGGGAAATATAAATAAGATTGATGAAGTGTATCAATGTCGATATCCCAGATGTACTATTGTATTATAATTCTGCCAGAGATTACAATTGGGGGAATCTGGGTAAAGGGTACACAAGATCTCACTGTATTATTTCTTATAACTGCATGTGAATTTACAATTATCTCAAAGTAAAACACTTAATCAAAAATGCAATATGAGCTATACAGGAAGACATTTGGTAGGATTAAGATATATAACAGAGGGTTTTGATCTAAGTTTAGGGTGACCTGGGAAACCTCTCCAGCAGATAGGACATTTGATGTAAGGTCGGAAGGATGGGTATGTGTTAGCCCTGCAAATAGCAAAGGGGTTGGTTTTGGTCAGGAGGAGACATGATGTGTTATAAAAACTGAAACTGATTAAACACATGAAGAATATAGAATATTATATGATAAACTAAAGAGCTAAGTGGAAACCTCTATCATTCAGTCCATTCAAGGCCATTAAAATGATACTGTATGAGGAATGTCATGGGGCACTCTGGGAATACTCCAGGGAATAGAACTACCTCTCTTAATATACCAAAGGGGATGATTTTTACTAGAACTTTCAAAAAAATCAAAGCTTTCTAAACTCTTTTTCGTATGGGGCTGTGTTATAAAATAGTGAATTTTCTATCTCTAGAGATACTCAATCAGACTAGTTGACCATTGTGATATAGGACATATATAACACTTAGGAGCAAGATTGAAATAGATGGTTTCTAAGTTTCCTTTCCATTTCTATGAGATTATATCTTAGTGTTCATTTTGCACAGGGTTGAAGAGAACAAAAAAGGCAGACAGAATTTGAGAAAGATATCTAAAAACTGATCATAGCAACTTGGGCTGATTTAAGCAATTGTTCTAATGAGTGATGGTAGCATTCAGGTTACAAAACCCTGAAGCAAGATGAGTGAGAATAGGCATGACATCACAGAGGACTTTAAACATGGTTCCCTGATCCCTAATCCCCATGGTCATCTCTTCCTCTGGGTGGATGAGTCCTCGCTTAATGGTCTGCATTGCAGGCTACTTATTCTGAGTTGAGTTATAAACACAGGCCCTTCTATTAATTTCAAATGATGCATTTCTATCTATGACTATGAATAAAACAGATCAATGCCACCCGCATGTTTTATTGGGCCTCCTGTGAAATGAATCTGTAGGGAGACAGCCAGCAGGATGGAGTCGACATGCAGATGAGATTTGTAAGTGAGGACATATTGATTATTTCCATCACAGCTCAAGCAGTAATTCCACCCAACGCCACTTCCCCTGTTTGAGCTCATTATTTATGCCATAAAAACACTATCTCAATGATAATAACAGGCTTCATTTACAAGCCAGAACATAAAGCACCAGCGCTTAGGATTTCAAAAGGTAGGAGAAGAGGGAGAGAGAAATTTAACAAGTCCTAGAGAGATCCAAAACTACCAAGGCTCACTTTGCAGTTTTGATTCCCTCAAAAAGCGAAAATTATCAGGTGCTCGATTATCAGTCTTTATTAATAACTCCAGTTTGTACAGGGGTTGGATTGGTGAAACACTCAGAACTTTCTCCATAGTAAATGTTTCCTCGTTAACACCTGATATGTGCTGTGCCATACCACTGCCTTGTTATTCTTTTACGAAGGTACCTCCTGAAATGGAATCACAGTCAAATGGAATCACATTCAGAAAATGAACCATTCCTCCAAGTAATGCGTTTTTTTTGTTTGTTTGTTTTGTTTTGTTTTGTTTTGTTTTGTTTTGTTTTGTTTTGTTTGAGATGGAGTCTCCCTCTGTCGCCCAGGCTGGAGTGCAGTGATGTGATCTCGACTCACCGCAAGCTCTGCCTCCCGGATTCACGCCATTCTCCTGCCTCAGCCTCCCGAGTAGCTGGGACTACCGGTGCCCGCTACCACGCCCGGCTAATTTTTTTGTATTTTTAGTAGAGACGGGGTTTCACCATGTTAGCCAGGATGGTCTTGATCTCCTGACCATGTGATCCACCCGCCTTGGCCTCCCAAAGTGCTGGGATTATCGGCGGGGGCCACCGTGCCCGGCCTCCAAGTAATGTTTTAAATGGGTTATTTCACCACCTAGCATGGCCTACCTCTATGATTTCACCATCAATACTTTTATATTCTTTCTCTAAAGGCAAACCCAATAGAAGTCATTCCACTCAGGTCACAAACAGTTATTATGTACACATGAACCTTGCACTGCTCTTGGGAGCTAGGTGGCTTTCCCAGTAGGATAAGACATGGTCTCTGCCATCAGAGACTTTATACCTTGAACAGAAGTCACACATACAGCAAGAGGGTCTAAAAACCTGCAGAGGAACAGCCTAGGGAGGGGAGAAATAATGACATGGAAACACAAGAAGGCTTCCTGGAATAGATGACTCCTTAGCTAGGACTTGAAATTGATAGTATTCTTCTGCTACATTTTTTCATTAAAAATGATAAATTTCCTTTAGTTCATGAGTAATATGTTTATTAGGGAAATTTGAGAAAATATAGATATGTAGAAAAACAAAAGTAAATGAAAAATAGGTCATTATATCATCATACAGGGAGATAACTGCCATTGATATTTTAGTGTGTGCTCTTCTATACCTTTGCTGTTCAGATTTTATTTACAAAAATAGGTGCATATTTTACATAATGTTTTGTACCTATGTGTTTTCCACTTAAGAATGTGGGCAGGGCGCAGTGGCTCACGCCTGTAATCCCAGCACTTTGGGAGGCTGAGGCAGGCAGATCACCTGATGTCAGGAGTTCGAAACCAGCCTGGCCAACATGGTTAAACACCATCTCTACTAAAAATACAAAAATTAGCCGGGTGTGGTGGCACATGCCTGTAATCCCAGCTACTCAGGAGGCTGAGGCAGAAAAATCGCTTGAACCCAGGAGATGGAGGTTGCAGTAAGCGGAAGTGGAGCCACTGCACTCCAGCCTGGCCAACAGAGCAAGGCTCCATCTCAAAAAAAGAAAAAAAAAATGTGTCATGGGCATCATTTTGGGCCATTATACATGCTCCTCTATCATTCTGATGACTACAAAGTTTCTTTTATTGTCTCATACCTGTAAGGATGTTTCATACCTTATTTAGCGAATCTCCTAACAGTGGATGTTTAGTATTAACCATCTATTCCAGGAAGCCTTCCCGTGTTTCCCTGTTGTCATTATTTCTTCCCTCCCTAGACTGTTCCTCCACAGATTTTTAGACCCTCTTGCTGTATGTGTGACTTCTGTTCAAGGTATAAAGTCTCTGATGGCAGAGACCATGTCTTATCCTACTGGGAAAGCCACCTAGCTCCCAAGGGCATCATGATTAAAAAGAATATTCTAAATTGGCCTTCTAGAAACCAAGTATTTACTCCCATCCATGATGATTGCTTTATAATAAATCCTAAAACTGGAATTGCCAGGTAAAAAAGGCATTTTTAAAGTTGTTGAGAGATACAGCTATGTCATCTTTGAGAAATGGTCTATCAATCTTCTTGCCTAGCAGTGGCATAAGAGTATGACTTCTTAGACAGGCAGTTTATTGACAGGCAGAGTTGATGGGTTTTTTTCAACTGAGTAAATAACCTTAGCTAGGATAATGTAAATATTTGGTGGTATTCAAGCTTCGCATCTTGGTGCTAGCTGGAGACAAAGTTGGAAGAGATGTTTGGAACAAGTGAGTAAAAAAAATGAATTTGCTTTTTTCTTTTCATTCTGTAGCAACAATCAGGTAGAGATAAATGTTTTAAATTTGTTTTGTTTTTATCATTATTATTAAAATAATACATGCACACAATAAAAACAATGCTAAAGAATTCAGAGGTTATAAAATAAACAGTAACACTTGCTCCAAGTCTTTAATCCTATTCACTTGCACAAATTCAATTAATAGGAGTTACTTCCTCTCTTCAGAAGGATCTGAGTTACTCCGTTATGCTTAGTGTGCTTAGGTGGCTTATAACGAAATGAGACTACTTATTGCACTCACTTTGTCTTTCATATTTAATCATATTTCTTGTAGCTCTTTCTTTTGAGCCAGGCTTGTTGCCACCTGCATTTCAGGGGAGGGGTAAAGCTTTGATCCCTGTCCTGATTTTCAGATATAGGACATGCCATTTCCGAGATCATAGAAGAGAGTGAAATAATTACTCCAAGTCAAAATTTCCCCCAGTGCTTTTTCCACAAGGTAGATCCATATATACCTTGCTATGGATTTCAGTTAGTAGAACTGTCTGGCTTCCTTCTGCTCCCTTGTTTAGTCCACATACTCTGGAATGGAGTGATTTATAGGACCGGTCAATGCAGGGAGAATGGACTGGGCATGCTTATCTTAACTTCTTCCTTTTGACTTTTTAGAGAGTGCTGACCCCAGAAGCATGCACTCCTATAGGAGTGCACTCTACAAGAGCAAGTTCTGCCCTGTGGGAAACGCTGTAATGGTCTAAGCCAGCCATAGGTATTTTAGGGAACCAATTTGCTTACATATATAAGCCACATTCCTTAACATAGGCTTTATTGAATTTTTTAAACAAGGATATTTTTGTCTCCACGTGTGCTTCCCTTTGTCTTTTTTCTCAATTGATTCTGAATTCAGGCAGGGAAACAGTGTGCTATTTGTTGGGCACTTTCTCAAATTTATTTAACCAATTTTCTATTCATGAGCATCAATGATCTTTATAATTTTTTTCTTGAAATCACATACAAAGCTGTAAATGCTTTCAGAAATAAATATGAATATATTTGTGGGGTATAATCTAAAAAAATGGAGCTACTCTTTGAAAGAGATGCATTTTTAAAGTTTTGATAGAACAAAATTGACTTTTTTTTTTTTTACCGTTATGCAAGATTTGGTTTTCTCAACCACTGGCAATATGCAGTATTCTAAAACTCTAATCTATACCATTCTGTAGGTGACAAACAGCATCTCATTAAAATTTTAATGTGCTTTTCCTTAACTATGTCTGAGATGGCACTCTTTTTCATGTTTATTGGCCATTTGGATAATTCTTTTTGTGGACTGCCTGTTCATCTTTCTTGCCCATTTTTATTAGGTCATTTGTCTTTCTCTTATTGATTTTCAAGAGCTCTTTGCATATTAATAAAGTTAGCCTTTCTCTGTATTGTGTGCTCTGAATAATTTCTCAATTTATCCTCTTCTTATTGTGTGTAGACATTTTTGCTTTTTTGTTGAGTATCATAGAATCAAATTTCCAATTGCTTTTATGACTTATATACCTTAAGCTGTTATAAACCAAATGATCCTTAAGAGCTGATATTATCTAAATTGGAAAAGGAAATGCTAGAAACACAGACATGAATATTAGAAGAATATTATGATGATATTGATAAATGGTCAAGACTACTGTAATGATAAGGAAATTGAGAAGTAAAGGAATATGAGAGTCTTCAGAAGATAGGCACTATTAAGGTAAAACTGGGAGTGAAAATTAAGAAGGGTAAAATTCCAAGGTCAGAATGTAGATGGAACTGGAAGTTGATACATACATTTTCTCTAAGAAAATTCCTTTGCTTTCCATTTGTCCATGAATTGTGTTAATCTGGACTTGGAAACAACTCTAACATATTAGACTATTGTCAGTGCACAACACTATTCCATTATTGAAATGTCTCCCACTTCTTTTCTTTTCCTCAGAGAATGAGAAATTTAATAGATTAATGTTGGCATAATAGAGGATTGTCCTAGGATAATATCAGTTTTATAACTAGAGTATGCTATTATGTACTGATAAATAAATTAATATTATATCTCCTTGATAACCTTAACACTTATCAAAAATAATGATATATTTACCTATAACTAACATTGTTCTCACTTATATTAAATGCTTCATGAGGACATAGACCGTGTCTGTCTATTTTTTTATTCTCTTACACATACTAGATATCCAATAAGTCCCTTTAAATGGATGACTAGCAATTTCAATTCATATAATATTCCTTTATGTTTGAATAAGGTTTTGGCTCTAATAAAATATATGCATGTACAGAATTATACTTGGATGTTGAATGTCACAATAACTCCATGGGTTAGGCTTTATCACTGTTTTATTGAGGAGAAAATTTAGGTTCAGATATGTGCATGACATTTCCAAGATCATAGAAGAGAGTGAAATAATTACTCCAAGTTACAATTTCTCCCAGTACTTTTTCTACACTGTCATGCTTCAAGTTTAGAATCGTATAAACTTCTGTATGAAAAGGTTAAAAACTGTCTTAATGCAACCAGACTTGGTAGTTAATAAGAACATATGTTTGCTGTGTACAAATAATGAAATGATAATACATCTTCGTTGAGTGGTTTATCCAATTGCTATAGCGACTCAGATGTTCATTATTATTTACTAATACAGTTATTGCCAATACACTCTAAGAGTGATTCTGGATTTTTTTTTTGAAGCCAGTTTGGAAAGAATGTGTCCGTATGTTATGGAAAAAATTATTCAAGTTAGTAAGAGGATATTAGTAATTTATAAGCCATTATGACTAAGAATAATTATTATAACTCTTAGGTGGACCAGATGTACCAAGAGAATAGTTTCTTATGACACTGCAAGTTGGACAAGAAGCTACTTCTAACTTAAGCATAGTCTAACCAGCGGGGAAATCTGAAACTCTAAAGTACTCATTCAACAAATACTTATTGAATGCTGGTTTGTGTCAGGCACTCTTCTGAGAGCCAGGGATTCTATCTTAGAGAAGAGGTGCAAAATCTCTGCACTTCGGGAATGTATACATTCTAATAAGATGACAGAGCATAGACAATGAATTCATTAACAACCAGACCATAACAGCTTTTTATTGTTGCTGCAAAGAAAATATATTGGGAGATAAACGAGAGAGTAATCAGGTATGGAGGAAGACATAAAATAGATTGGTCAGGGAAGTCCTCTCTGAGGAGGTGACAATTAAGCAAGATCTGAATATTAGAATAAGATATCCATTAGAAAAATACCCAAGACAGGGCAAAAAAAAAAAAAAAAAAGTGAAAGTTCAGAGGCAGGAAGCTTTATGTTCACAAAACAGGACAGGGGTTTTGAAGCTAGAGAACAAGAGAAAATGGGACACAATGCAGTCAAAAAGGCCAACAGGAGGAGGGTCATGCAGGGGCACAAGAATGTGGTCAGAAGTCTGAATTTTCTTCATTAAATAAGAAATCTTTGAAAAGTTTTAAATAGGGATATATTGTAATCTTACACATTTTCTTTTAATCTATGATGTCTGAGACAGAAAAAAAGTGATGATGTTAAGAGATTATGGACATTAACAAAGTTTGATACAATCCTTGCTTTAGGGGAAGCACCAAAGTCCAATAGGAATCAGCAAATTTAGAGCTAAATCAAAGAGAGTTAGAAGGGAGGAAGAATGACCTCACTGTCAAGGATTTACTGAAGAGAAAATGCTACTGAGGGTAAGCTACTGGAAGCACCCGTGCTTTGAAGAAACTCTTTTATCCTCTTCTCTATAAAATTGATCACAGCACATCCTGGCCACTCACCCATAAGAAGTCTGAAAATTACCAGTGGAGAATCGAAGAGTTTAAAAAAAAAATGATATCCTTTACTAACATGAATGGATGAATGAATGAACAAACATTCGAACAAATGACACAAACAAGCAAACAAAACTACTCTTCAGGGCTTCAGCTGAAGATGAGATGTAAATTAAAGTACTGATTTCCCATCTTAGCTTGGCAGAATCATTTACAAAGCTTTGTGAAGTTTAAAATTTCTAGGTTCCACTTGTGCAGATTCTCACCTGCTGATCAGCAGGGCTTTGTGCCTAGGAATCTGTATTTTTTTAAAGGTCCCCATTAAATGTTGATGTTCGGCCAGATTTAGAAACCGTCGAATTAGATAAGCACGCCAAGTCCCTTTCAGCCCAATGAGTCTGTAAATTATCAAACTGCAGTGAAACCAACATGGGACTATTGCTAGATGGTGCTAATGTGGATTGCCAAACTGTCTCATTTTAAATTTCATTTGAGGATAAAGCCAAATGATATTAGTAAATAAAAAAAAGTTACTGGTGCCAAATTCTCCCAGCTGCTATGCACTGAAGGCACAAATTACTACATATATTCTAACTGTCTAAGAGAGTTAATGCATCTTCCAGGGAGACCTGACTTATGGTCAAGGGGGTGTTTAGCAGAGGGAGAAAGTATTTAGGATGATCATACATTATTTTTGTAATATTCCCTGTGTTGTCACTTTGGACAAACTTCTGCTCATTTGCTGCCATGTCTTTTGGCTATGAATGGTGCTCAATGGTGAGAAAGCTGATGTCAAAGGTATACGATGGGTTCAAGGACACACAATGAGTCATTGTCAAAATGGTTTCCAGTCATGGGCTCTACATTCTTAATTATTTAATTAGTCTCCCAAGACAAAGAAACAGCATAAACTGAGAGAAAAGTATCTAATTGTTTCAATGAAAATTATGTTGCTTTTCTGTACCAGAGTAGTAGGCCCTGCTTGGAAAAATGATAGAATCTGGAGGTAAAAGAATATTGAGAAAGTCTTGCTTTTTCTACCCTCATGTTATAATATTTGAAATGTCACCATTAGTGACCCTTTCTAGAGAGAAAAACTACACTCATATTGGCCATCTGGGTTAGTTTTTTGTTTTGTTTCAGAATATCTTTGCAAGATATATATTAAGCCTTTGGCACATGTATTCACTATTAGACATTCCTTCTATAGAGATTGAATGAATTTTTTAGAACACCTGTTATGTGCCAGCCATTGTAATAGGCACTAAAAGTGCAATGATGACCTAGACACCCATCTTACTCTCAAGATCTTTAGTGTGGTGGCTAAGTCTGTGTTTGTATAAATATACAGGACTAGGCAAAATAAGACTTTTCAGACTTTGTGCCTTTATTCAGTAAAAGAAACATTATTTCTGGGTTGGTCTTCTAACAGACTTTAATTCCCAAACTTGGCCACAAATTAGTCCCTATCTCATATGCTTCCTGCATGCTCCCTTTTGGAACACTTTCTCTTGGAACCCAGCTGTCATTCCCTGAATAGCCTAAGACACTACGATGAGGCCTCCATATATGTTCCTCTGGTCGACTGTTGGAGCTGAGCCAAAACTTGGAGACATCCCCGTCCACGCCCACACATGCAAGAAAAGAAGCCTCCAGGTGATTTTAGCCACCAGCCATTCAAAGCTTACCAGCTGAAAGCCCAGACCCCATGGGGCAGATGCTAGCTATCCCTACTACACTGTGGCTGATTTTTTTTTTTTTTTTTTTGAGACAGGGTCTTGCCCTGGTGCCTAGGTTGGAGTGCAGTGGCACTATCTCGGCTGAATGCAGCCTTGACCTCCCTGGCTCAAGCGATCCTCCTGAGTAGCTGGGACTACAGACATATGCCACCACAAACAGTTAATTTTTGCATTTTTTGTAGAGACGGGTTTCATCATGTTGTCCAGGCTGATCTCTAACTTCTGAGCTCAAGTGATTTGCCTGCCTTGGCCTCCCAAAGTGCTGGGATTAAAGGCATGAGCCACAACACCCAGAACTCTAGATGATTTTTAAGAAAATAATAATAGCTAACATTCACTGATCTCTTACTGTTTGCCAGGCACTGTGCCAAGGGACTTATATAACTAACTTATAGCTTGTTTAATTGTTAAAGTGACCGTGCAACATTTGTTACTCTCCTTATTCCCATTTTACAGGTGACAAAGCAGAGGCTTATAGAGAATATGATTCTACATCCCAAAGTGCTGTAGCTAGTAAACAGTAGAGCTGAGACTGAAACTCATGTATAGTTGCCTGTCTCCATGCTGCCACTATATATTATTTTAGCCAACAATCAACTCGATTTATATATTTGTACAAGTACATGGCTGAATTTTCAAACTATAGAATCCATGAGTGTAATAAAATAGATGATGTCTTATCCTACAATATTTGGGGTGCTTTATTACATAGGAATAGCTAACTAGAATAAGCGTCCCCCAATTCTACTGTAAGTTACCAAAAAATAAAAATAAAAATAAAAATCCCCAGCCCTCAGGAACCAGTTTATTGGCCATTATTACAAGAAAGAGACAGTGACATTTACAGAGCACCTACAATCCGCTAGAGTGTACTATGAGCTTTGCCTTAGGGACATTAGACATTTCCTTTCTTGACCTCATTTTATAGATGACCACTTTCACTTGAGAATGGAAAATGCTCAGAGACATTACCTGGAGTGTTCCTTTTTCCTGAACTGATCTCTCAGTTTTCAATGTCTTCTTTAGACTGCCTACCTCACAATTGTCCTCATCATCAGCCTAGATTTAATCTCCCTGGGAAAGTTTCCTATGACTCTTAATATTTAACTAGGTGGACCTCTCTATGTTCCCAAAACACTATATACCCAGGAATAGCAAGTATTTCTGAATTATAACCACGTACCTGCATATTTTTACTGCTATACTATACAATCCTTGAGGATGAAAATACAGCTTTGCTCACTGTTTTATGACCATAAAACTTATCAAGTGGCTAGCAAATGAAGATGGCCCCTGGAAGTCAGAAATGGTATTCAACTCTGCAGGATCTTGCCTCAAACATCTTTAAAAATCCACTTAGCCCTTCTACTTCTAATCAATACAAACCTCCACGAATTTTCTATTGTCATCACCTTCTCTTTCACTCCCACGATCCATTCTAATTTAAAGTCTGGCATAATGACTGACTGACTGGTATTTAGATCAAGAAGAGGAGTAGGGAGGGAGGCCAAGGAGAGAGTGACAGGTGACCTGTGAGATGACGCAGACCATTTATGGTTGTGGATCCTGCAGTTAGATTATTTATGTTTAAATCCTGGCTTCATTACCTTCTACTTTGTGAACTTGGTCCATTTGTTGCATCTTACCAAGCTTAATTTTTCTCGCTTTTAAAGTGGAATTAATAGGGATTGTTGGATAAACAAATGACAAGATGCCCATTGAGTACACATGGCAGTATGCATGGTTCATGGTAAGTATATTTAGTTATTGTCAGTGATATGATAGACATCACAGAAATGGTAGCAGGAGTCATAGAAATAATGGAATTTGCACCAGGGTATGTTTGCAAGTCAACATTTAAATAGTTTTCTTCTTTCTGAAGCCAAGTCTTTCAGTTTAATGTCTGAGTGACCCTGACATGGTTTTCTCATTGTATTTGGACCCTTTAAATGTCCACAGGGTTTCACACTAACAATTTAATTCAAATGATAGAATAATGACATGTTAGAGCCCCAGTAGAAAGAGAGAGGGGATTCCCATTTATCGAGCACTTACTGTATGCCAGGCACTTGCTATGTCTTTTAAACTAGAGGACTTTTAAGTTATTTAAATTCTTAATCTAGGAAAATAAAATCTTAGGCTGGATAATAAAATCTTACATGCGATATTCTAAACATAGAATTATTATATATAGAGAGAAATATTTCAAAAAAGTCAAGGAGAATAAGAGAGGTGTAGTACCCTTAAGGCTTTCTGATGATAACCCACAGATCATGGACTAGACCAAAATTCAGTAGGAAGCTGGAAAGTAAGAATAGGAACTTAAATTCATGAGGAAGGTTTTAAGTAGCTCTTTTCCTCTGAAAAAGCTGATGTTGTAGTGAAGTAAGAAGAACCTCTAAAAACAGCATCGAGACTATCATTAATTAGAATCAGAGTCTTTGGAGATAGAGAGAAACTATTATGTCTCTCTTCCCTGGGGCCTGGCCTGGGATGATTCCCTACAGGTTTATTTCCAGTTCTGCGTGGGTTAATGATTCCATCATAATCAACCTCAGCCAAAGATAGTACAACATAAAGAACAAACAAAAGAAAATTGTTGGGATTACACATAAACTCTCTTTGGACATATGCCCGCTCACAAAGCTAATGAGCTCCCCATTCAGACTCTCCAGTGGCAGCCTATTGTAATAGCCCTAAATATTCTGAGAAAACTGCTGTCGAAGTTGGGGAGAGAGTGGCTATTATGGCTGAATGCTGAAGAATGCAGTTTGATGAGGGAGGAAGGTCTTCCCCTGTCAGCTGCCTTTCACTAATAGAAAAATGCAAAGCCCAGGAAGGTGAGCCAGATGCTTGGCAAGGCCCATTTTGGCTTCTATAAAGTCATAAAGGGGATGGAGAGGGAAGAGGAAGAAAGGAGCTGTGTATGCATGGGCACACACAGCTCATCCTAGCACAGGAGAACTGAGGTCTTCCTTGAGGCTTCAATAGGATACTTGCAGAATAATTCAACTGCATTCAAGGAAGGGCAGTAAACATACAAAACTCATTACACACAGCAAATAGAAATAACACCAAAAAAAGAGATGAATGTGTTGATTACTAATCCCATTTTTTGTAAAAGGAAGGGAGAGATATTTTAAATATATTAAATATTATTATTCTCTCTGGATATAGCAAAACAGGGTAATATAGTTCAAGGTTTTTCACAATTTTTTTTATTATACTTTAAGTTCCAGGGTACACGTGCACAATGTGCAGGTTTGTTACATATGTACGCATGTGCCAAGTTGGTGTGCTGCACCCATTAACTCATCATTTACATTAGGCATATTTCCTAATGCTATCTCTCCCCACTCTCCCCACCGCACGACAGGCCCCAGTGTGTGATGTTCCCCTTCCTGTGTGCAAGTGTTCTCATTGTTCAATTCCTACCTATGAGTGAGAACATGCGGTGTTTGGTTTTTTGTCCTTGTGATAGTTTGCTGAGAATGATGGATTCCAGCTTCACCCATGTCCCTAGAAAGGACATGAACTCATCCTTTTTATTGCTGCATAGTATTCCATGGTGTATATGTGCATAGTATTTCATGGTGTATATGTGCCACATTTTCTTAATCCAGTCTATCATTGATGGACATTTGGGTTGGTTCTAAGTCTTTGCTATTGTGAATAGTGCCACAATAAACATACATGTGCATGTGTCTTTATGGCAGCATGATTTATAATCCTTTGAGTATATACCCAGTAGTGGGATGGCTGGGTCAAATGGTATGTCTAGTTCTAGATCCTTGAGGAATCGCCACACTGTCTTCCACAATGGTTGAACTAGTTTACAGTCCCACCAACAGTGTAAAAGTGTTCCTATTTCTCCACATCCTCTCCAGCACCTGTTGTTTCCTGACTTTTTAATGATCCCCATTCTAACTGGTGTAAGATGGTATCTCATTGTGGTTTTTCACAATTTTTAAAAATATCTTAAGCCATTTATCTGTGAAAACTTGTCTGGAAGTTGAAATCATAAGACACATTACAACAGTACAAAGAGAAGGCGAAGACTTATAGTTGGTCTCCTCTCCCCAGTTCTTGGCCCCTAGAGTTGCCCTGGACATACCCCCCCTTGAGACTCAAAGTATCCCAGAAATCCAAATTGAACATCTCTTGGACTGGCTTAGCCATATAGCATCCAAGAAATTGTAGGCAATGCTGCTCAAACGTTCTGTGCCTGTTTCTTCATCGATAAAATGGCAATAATGGAAATCTACCAGGACTGTAGGAAAAGAGTTAAGCAGTTCACCCCACAACACACCCTAAAACTTAAAGTATAATAATAATAAAATAAAAAAAAAGAGTTAAGCAGTTCAGTACCTGGCACCCAGCAAGCTCCCAACCAATGTTACATTTCTTTTTAACCACTAAACTCAGCATAGATTTTGCGTTCTTTGAAAATATTTCTTAGTACCTCAGCACACACAAGCTATTTCTTCTTTAAATACTATTGACTTTTAGTCAGTGAAACACTACAATTTGGTCATCTGCAATTATTATTATTAACAAAAATAATGGTAGCAGCTACTGGTTCATTAATCGTGCACTGTATATACATAAAACAACCCATGAAAATAGTTATTTTTCCCAGTGTAGAGATACAGAAAAAAAAAAAAGAAGTTGCGAGGTTAAGTAAGGTATTTCCTAATTAGCTCAACTATGTGCTGTCCCCTTGGTGGGGAATGGGACAGGGTCATGGCCCAATTACAATACATGGTGGCAAGGTTGATACGATCCAAGATTGATAGGAGTCTCCTGTGGTCTAGACTTGCTATCCAGTGAGATCCCATGCAATGAATGAGATGATAGTCAGGATCACAAGCAGGGAGTGACAACTGAGCATCATCAGTGACATTGTGAAGACCCTTGGACACTCACACTTTCCCAACGAGAGTTCAACATCTGAACCACAGATTCCAAACATGATTTCAGTAGTGATTTTCTAAGTTCTTCCAAGGAGAACTCATAAACAGATGCATGGGAGAGAAATTAATTTGCTACATAATAGGGGTTCTTTGAGGCATTAAGAGTTAATTCTTTTACAGAACCCTGGTAGATAAAAACTGAAACTGACTATATTTTCTATGCTATGGGATCAGAAAAAGGGCAAAGAAGGCAGCAAATCTTATGCTGCATGATCAGAAAATGAGTAGAGACTCACTCAGAAAGTGAGTCAGAGATTCCGAATCTGTAGAATCAGAAGAAGGGTAAACATACTTCAGCACTTAGGATAAACCAGCACTCTTCAAGAATTATCTTTGCACTATTTAATCTAGCAGATTATGAACTCACCCTAAACACTGTAACTTAAAAGCATGTGTTTGCTTTTGCACACTTAAAATGTGCAGTGTAGATTATGCACTTCCCTAAACACTCTAACCTAAAGCATGTTTGCTTTTGCACATTTACGGTGTGATGAATGTGCGTGCATTTGTATGTGTGGACACAAGAAGCTTCCAATGTCTATAATGATCTTAGGCCCCATCAAAAGTCAATAGTGGTGGGATGAGATTAGTGGTGTGAGCAAGACTCTTGGGCCATGAATTCTCCCAGATAATCATTAACCCTCAGGCAATGGCCCTTACTAGTTCCCAGTTTCCACCTGCTTGGACGATTCTATGATGACCCTACATTGTGAAGAAAATAATATGTTTAATCAGTATTGCAATGTGCACACTGGCAGCCAGCATGTAAGCCTGTGGTTCTTTGAGCAAGGACTCCAGATGAGTCTTATAGTAATGTTGCTTATCAAGTGGCTTGGTGATTTACTGTTGATTCTGGCTCTAAAAACTATTTACTTCTTGTATTAAGTAAGAAATCAGCATGGGACTTTAGAAAGAGATACGTTGTAAGAGAGAAGAGATCTGGCCTCTTTCCATCCTAGACAGTACCTGTGGGATGCCAAGCACATAATATTTATTTAATAAACGTGTATTTAATTGGATTGAACTTGACTGGCTGTGACTCTAAATGGCTTTATTAATAATATATATTTGTCATTAAATTACATATTTATTTGCTTATCTGTTTGTTGTTTGTCTCTTCCCCTGGAATATATACTCCATGAGTTTAAGGTCCTTGACAGTTTTACTTACTACAGTATTCCCAATGCTTAGAATGATTCCTCACTCCTAGTAGGTTATCAATACATATTTGTTAGGTGAATGAACACATTTCATTGAGATTTCTGAAATATGCCAGGCACCGTGCTAAGCAATTTGATATATATTATGCCATTTGATCAAGTGTGCCTCAAACTTTAATGTGCTAGTGCATCTCCAGTGATCTTGTTAAATGCAGATTCTATTGAGTGGGTTGGAGGTAGGGTTAAATATTTTGCATATCTAGTAAGTTTCCAGGTGATGACAATGCTGCTGGTTCAGCTACAACACTTATACTAGTAAGGATCAAATCGTCTTATCACATAGGCATTATTTCCCCTTTATTTTTCAGAGAATGAAATTGAGACTTCTGGATGTTCACCAAATTATCCAAGGTCACACAGGTAGTAAGTAGGACGTTCTGATAAATAAGAAAAGCTAACCCCACACCCATTAAGCAGTCCCTCCCCATTCTCTACTCCCTCCAGCTTCTGTCAATAACAAACCTGCTTTCTGTCTCTATTTATTCACTTACTATGAATATTTCATAGAAATGGTAGCTCATATATTATATGGTCTTTGAGTCTGGGTTTTTTCACTTAGCACAATGTTTTAATGTTCCTCTGTGTTCTAGCATGTATAAGTAATTCATTTCTTTTTATGGCTGAATAATATTCTATTGTATAGACATAATACCACATTGTATTCCATTCATCAACTGGAACAGTTAGTCAATTTCTACATTTTGACTCTTGTGAATAGTCCTGGTATAAATATTCTTGTATATTGTTTTGTTTGTTTATTTGTTTGTTTCAAACACATGCTTTCAGTTCTTTGGATTACATATGTAGGAGTAGAAT
Organism: Symphalangus syndactylus; assembly: GCF_028878055.3. NCBI lineage: Eukaryota > Metazoa > Chordata > Mammalia > Primates > Hylobatidae > Symphalangus > Symphalangus syndactylus. Next base: position 26,580,523 of record NC_072425.2, read on the forward strand.
TCCTGGCTTATATGGCAATTCTATGCTTAATTTCTTGAGGAAATGTCAAACTGTTTGGTTGAACCATTTTACATTCCCAACAGCAGTGTTCTAGGTAGAGTTCCAGTTTTTTTTTACATCCTTATCAATGCTTGTTATTTTCCATTTTTCAATTATAACCATCCTAGTGGGGGATGCAGTAGTATCTTTGTGATTTTGATTTGCATTTCCCTAACGTCTCATGGCTGCATCCAAGACCTTAGTCAAACACCTGAACTTGCTTTAATGCTCAATCTCTTCATTCTCACAGTTCAGACCTGCTTCTGCCTGTATGCCTTCACTAAGAAAGCAAAGTGTGGCTGGGTTGTTGGCATCTTCTCTGTTTCTTCATCAAAGGTTTTGTCTCTTATTTCTGAGAAGACTCTCTGTGTGATGCTTGGAACTCATTTTCAGCCTCTTAGCCTCTAATTACTCACCTCCAACTTGAGGCTGGCTTCTCCTCCCCTCTAGATATCAAATTCAACAGGACCCAAGATCTATCCACCTCAGCTTTCTTCATCTGGTACATGGAAAACACTCTTGCATTCTTGCCTTAATCTTCTCAGAAGTGTGTGCTGAGCTCACTGCAGCAACATTCTCATCGTTTAGTTGCCAAAGCTGTTGTCTAGCCCATGGTCACCCTGTATTTATCCTGGGCAGGAGTCTCACATTAGGCCATAGTGTCCATTAACCACAGGGACACACATATCAAGCTCTCCGGGTGATCCCAAGGAATCTTTCTCTCTCTAGTGATCTTAAAGGGAATTGGGCCTCACAGCAATTCCCTTTAGGTGCTCTCCATAAATACCCTCTCCTCCCAACACTTTCCCCTCCTTCTCTCCCTCTCTCCCTCTCTCCATCTCTCCTTCTCTACCTCTTTCTTTCTTTCTTTCTTTCTTTCTTTCTTTCTTTCTTTCTTTCTTTCTGTCTGTCTTTCTTTCTTTCTCTCTCTCTCTCTCTCTTTCTTCTTTCTTTCTTTCTTTCTTCTTTTCTTTCTCTTTCTTTCTTTCTTTCTTTCTTTCTTTCTTTCTTTCTTTCTTTCTTTCTTTCTTTCTTTCTTTCTTCTTCTTTCTTTCTTTCTTTGATAGAGTTTAGCTCTATCACCCAGGCTGGAGTGCACTGATGCGATCATGGCTCACTGCAAACTCCATCTCCCAGATTCAAACAATTCTCATGCCTCAGCCTCCCAAGTAGCTAGGATTACAGTTGTGTGCCACCATGCCTGGCTAATTTTTGTATTTTTAGTAGAGATAGGATTTTGCCATGTTGACCAGGCTGGTCTCGAACTCCTGGCCTCAAGTGATCTGCCTGCCACAGCTTCTCAAAGTGCTGAGATTATAGGCTTAAGCCACTGTGTCCAGCCTCAACTCTTTCTTTTTGATGTCCTTCTGTTTGCATGGTCTAAGAGTTGTGAAACCCATTACTTTACTTTTACCCTATAAATTCTTAATAAATTATACCTATGGCCATAATAAGGATTTGTTGCATATTTACCTTTGTAATGTCCCATGTCATGGGCTGAATTGTGTTTCCCATGTCCCCAAATTCGTATGTTGAGATCCTAACCCCCAGAACCTCAGAATGTTACTGTATTTGGAGATAGGACCTTTAAAGAGGTAACTAAGTTAAATCAAACAAGGCCATAAGACTGGGCCTTAATCCAATCTGTCTGTTCCTTGTGAGAAAATAAATTATTCTTATAAGACTTACAAAAGGCCACTGATGATGCATGCGCACAAAGAGAAGTTCATGCAATGAGGCAGGAAGAAGGTGGCTATCCGCAAGGCAAGAAGAGAGGTCTTAGAGGGGTTCAATTTTGCTGGCACTTAAATCTTGGACTTCCAGCCTCCAGAACTATGAAAAAACAAATTTCTGTTGTTTAAGCTACCCAGTCTATGATGTTTTGTTACGGCAGCCCTAACAAACTAACACAGCCTCTCAGTGAAAACCTATATAGGAAGTGGCCCATTCCAACATCCTGCTACATATAGGAAACTCGGTGGTCACTGATGCTATGGACTGAACATTTGTGTCCCACCAGGATTCATGCATTGAAGCCTAACCCCCAATGTAATGATATTTGGAGGTAGGGCCTTTGGTAAGTAATTAGGTCATGAGGGTGGATTCCTCATGAACGGGATAAATACACTTATAAAAATTGACGTGAGAGAGTTTGCTTCCTTTTTCTCTGCTCATTACCTTGTGGGGATTTCAAGGAGATGACAACCATCTGCAAATCAGGGACCAAGCCCTCACCAGACACCAGATCTGCTGGCACCTGGATTCTGGGACTTTCCAGCCTCCAGAACTGTGGGAAATAAAAGTTTGTTGTTAAGATCACCTAGTCTATGGCATATTTGTTATAGCAGCCTGAACTGACAAGACACTGGCTGTGGAATTCCATATATTTTATTTGGAACTGGCTTTAACCCTTACTAACTAAGTGCCCTCAGGCAATTAACCTTGGTTCTTCAAAACTATTTCCACATGTATAATATGGGAATATTAACGGGAAAATTGTAGTCATCCTCCTTTATTGAGGGTTTTAAATCAATACATAACCATTTATTTGCTCATGTGAATCTCATTACAACTTTGTAGGATTGTGAGGCTCAAATGAATCTGTGTGAAAGTGCTTTCTAAATTCTAAAGTGTTGTAAAATGTTCATTAATACAATCACAACATCTATAAAACTGTTAATGGGAGGGAGAGGAAATCAATTGCTGTGTGATTTTGTTTTGAGCATAGGGTCAGGGTGTAAACTGGTAAACACTCCCCTCTGCCTGTCAGCAACCAACAATTAATCTGTCTCAGGGTATTTTTCAACATTGGGAATCACGTATTTTCCATTCACCAACTGGAAGACTGCCATCCAAAACAGCCAGCATCAGCTACCAGCTGAATTAATACTCGCTGTTACTAAGAACTCAATTTCTCCGCCTCTTCCTTCACTTCCACAAGTTCATGCAAAGCAGCCAACATAAAGTTCTCTGGAGCTGAGCTTATGCATATATAGGAAGCCTGAAATTTTGACTCTTATAGCCATAGGATCAAAGATCTGTTCTCTCTTAAGGATCTTATATGTGCTAGGAAATGTGTTAGGCATGCCACATGCATTTTTTTTTTTTTTCTCACATAAGGGGTGGATTCTGTTCTTTGGCAGGTAACAGCCCAATGACCACAACCAAGGATAGTTTAAAAGAGGATTTTATTACTTACAGTAAACAAGGAGAACACCAGAGATAGCTCCCAAAGAGGAACCTCCCAGAGCTGGAGGCTGGATCAGGCTTTATAAGCATAAGGTAATGAGGCATGATTTTGCAATGAGGTGATGCCGGGAGGCATGATCTGACTAGATCCTGCCGTGGAGTGGTGCCACAGCTCAATCCAATTGGATCCTGGATCCTGGCATGTGGTCTGGGATTCTTAATTCAGTCTCCTCCTAGGTTGGAGCACTTAGGTTTCTTTTGCGGCTGCACACTTGTTTTATCTGGGCATGCTCAGAATAGGTGACCTGAGGGTCCATGGCAACTGAAAAACGACTCATTACTTTGTTACAAAAAAGTTGAACCAGATGGGTCTGGTGCAGCTACATTTTATTACGTAAACACTTATAGCAGTCCTTTAAAGGAGGAGTTAATAACTCCATCTTAAGTTTAAGTAATTGAATTTTAGAGAGGTCAATGACTTTCCATTCACTCATTTGATGGGTTATTCATTGAGCACTTTCTCTTTGCTAAGTCCTGAGTATATGCTGGAGAATACAACATGGAACTTGCAATCTTAGTGGAAGAATATGACATAAAAACCAAACAAGCAAATCTATATAGAATTTGAGTTCTGCAAAGGAAATTCTCAACATAGACACTCTCTACATGGACTTTAACTCAAATCTTAGTTGGGGAGCAGATAACAAACAAATAAACATGCAAATAAACACAGATTTAAGTTCCATGAGAAGCTTCACGGAAAGTGGTAAAAGTACAGATGGGTAGAAGAGAAAGTATACTTAATGAGAAAACTGAAGCATAAAAAGTAGCCCTGAGGGATAAAAGTAGCCATCTGTCTAAAAGAATGACATGAAGACAAAGCCCTAATGATACAACTTAAACCACTGTATCTCACCATGAAGGACCCTTGTAATTTTCTGGTATAGGAATTGATACATAATCCTTTTTACTTAAGTTAAAGTTAAGAATCTTGATATAGACCCAAGGATAGAAAAGCCAAATTGTAAGACCTTTTTGTGACACCAGCTGGTGTCTTGAGGAAATTCATTTCAACTTTCTGAACTTTCAAAATTGCTTTGTTAAACTTATGCTATTCTGAGGATCAGAGAAGTAGTATATAAAACATACTTTTCAATGTGCTACACAAATGTAAGAGATTATTGAAAATAAAAACAACTTCCTGCAGGCAAACTGTGATTCATGCATGTCACTCAACATGATGTTAATCCGATAGGTTAAACATCTTTTAGTAGGTTTTACCAAGTTGAATTCTTAACAGCAGCTCTGGTCACAAACTCACTAACAAACTTTGGTTAGCTAAAAACTGCTTCCCAAATAAGAAATATGCCACCTAGTCTCACATTCTCCCCTCCTACTACCATACCATCGCTGGTACAATGTCCTCACTGTTTCCCAAATTTCCAGTATTTAAAGAATCGTCCAGGGTCTTGTGGAGACTTGATAAATATCTGAGAGCCAGCTTCTGACTTACTGAATCTGAAATTCAGTAAGCAGATGAAGCCAAGGAAATCTGTGTATATTTAATAGGCAGCACAGTGAGTCACTGGACCCCAAATTGATGTGCATATAAGCATTGCCTGGGAAGTTTATGAAAAAAGAAATTCCTAGCAACAGCCTTCAATAAAATGTCTAATTTAGTGAGCCTGAGGAACCACCCAGAAGTTGCATTTTTGATAAGCATTCACCAGCTGTTGACTGTGGTCTGTTGTTCAAGTGTAAAAAAAATCATTCTTCTAGAAATGAATTTATTACCATCTCTTGTACCCTCTGAATGTCCACCTTTCCAGCCTTCCCTTCACAGCCTCCTAGCAATATAAATTCATCTTTTGCAAGTAGTTCTAGAATTACTGCCCTCTTCTCCACTGCCCTAGGGTTTTCTAAAACATTTTGGGAGAGATACAGACATGCTGAAGTCACTCTGTCTTGTGGCTTGGATCGTTATGTCGCAAGATCCTTCAGGTGTCACTTCATCAGCTGGAAACCTCTATGGTTGGCAGTGCCTCTGCTTGAGTTTTGCCCGCACCCACTGGGCTTGTCCTACCCGCTTGGCCCAACAAACTGCACTTGGCTCACACTACTGGCTCAGATCCCATGGCTGTCAAGGGAAAGCCAGTCATGGAGTGGTGAGGGGTGTGAGAGCAAGTGAGCACCAGGTCCAGCCACTGCATGCAGCCAGGCTTGCTGGTTGCTGTGGAGGGGTGGGCAGCTCCAGGCACCAACACAGGCACCAGTATAGGCACTGGATCCATGCTAAGCTGTGATGGTACCAGACGTACCACAAGTGGCTTCTGCTGTGGGCACCATCATCTGGATGAGGGGAATGTAGTGGTGCCCAAAAGCTCAGAGATTCCAGGAGCTGCAGAGCCCCAAAGAGGGTTTCACAGCAGGTCACAGTCTTGGCTAGGGGATTCCCAAGGTCTGTGCTCCCAGAAGGGCCACAGCTCTTCTCTCCTTCTCCTTGCCCACAGTGCAATGAAGTTGGGGTTGGGGGGGAGGTCATGTTTCAACCTGTTTGTGTTACAAGTCTTTCAGTCCCACTGCCTGGCACCAGCCCATGGCTCCTGGGCTGACCAACCTGACCCCACTGCTGCTTCTTGTTGCATGGAGTGGTTATGTGGTGCCAGTGGAGGGTTGGAGGGCTATAGTGTAATGACTTTGGCTGGGGGAATCCTGAGGTCTGGGTTCCAAGAAAGGTCACCATTCTTCACTCCTACTCCTGCATTCTGGGGGTATGCCACCACCCACAGCTCAGGGAGCCGTCCAGGAACAAGTTACAGCCATTTTTGCTCCCATCATTTGGCGGGTCCTGAGTTCTTGTCTTGAGTCCAGGAAGAATGAGATTACATGGACAACTGAAGAGTGAGCAATGTGGAGAAGAGCCTTATTGGGTGACCAAACAACTCTCAGCGGAGAGGAGACCAGAAGTCTGTAGTTCCTATCTGCAGACAGGTAGTACTGATGAGTGTCCGAGTCTGGCTGAGTCTGGGGTTTTTATGGGTTCAGAATGGAGGAAGTGCATGCTGATTAGTGCATAGGCAGGAGAAACTGTGTGCTCATTGGTCCATGGGAGGGCCCAGAAAAAGTACCACTTTATTGGCCGAAAGGCATCAAAGAAATTGTCACTCCTGGTCAAGGCAGGAACTGGCAGTCCAGCCCCCAAGCTTCAGGCTGTCCCTGGGACCCATCCCTTCCTGCCTAAGAACCTGTCTGCTTTCTGCTGTCAATTATTAATTAGATATTACAGGGAAAATTAAAGATTTGAAGAAAATTTAAAAGGGAAGGAGGGAGCAAATAAAGAAACAGAATAATTGTGTGTTTTCAGTGCCAGAAATGGGTATGATTATCAAAAGGTTCTGGAGTCAGAAAAAACAAATGTGATGTATTTCTCCTACATTTTAATGGGGATAACAAATGTAGTGGAAGCTTATTCTATGGTAGTGTAAGATATGTGTGCACCACTACAGAAATTCCTGGCTTATTGGAGCAGAAGGAGTAGATGTTTAGGTAATCTTCAGGTATTGTTTGGGGGACTTTCAATTCACACTTATTATAAGGATTGTAACTCTATTTAAGGAATATATAATTTCTCCTCTGAAGTAGAAACGGAAAAAAATGAAGAAATGGGTAATTGGAAAAAAATGTTACAACATTTATCCAGGCAAACTATAATGCTTCCCCAGATCAAATGCAGCCCACATTCAACTTTTCTGAATCATTAAGTCTCCCAATTGCCTGTGTGCAACTTCCCCAACTCAGCTACAATCATCAGTGAGAGAAAACGTGCCTAAGAGCAAATGTGTAAAGTCAGCACCAGAGGGATTTTAGGATGGAGTGGTGGGGGATGGTGGTGAGTAAAAATAAAGGCCACCTGCCTGTCTGTACTGTTCCACCAATGATTTCACTGATACATTCAGACTCAAGTTTTGTCACCAGAGACACCTGTGATGCCTGCTGACATTTCCTTGCAGCCTCAACTGGACTCCCTTCCTAAAAGCTCTCCAGTTTTTCCCCTCTAATGAAACTACTTAATCCTCCCTGCTTCTTTGGGTCCTTTGAAGCATGGGAAAACAGGGACTGAGTCTGACTGTTCACTGTGATTCCTTTCTCTTTAGATCCAAACTAAAAATGGTCCTATTTGCTGCCTGCTACCAAAGGAGATGATATAAGAGTTGTTTCCAGTCCAACAAAAACAACTGAAGACTGGGTGATCCACCTGAGTGATATTTTTGGAAATACATGTGTTTATATCATGCAAACCACCGGACCCCGCTTTCTCCCATCCCTGATGTACTCGCAGTTTTTAATGGCTTGAAATGCACTTCTAACAGAAACTAAACTTACTAAAGAGCCTAGAAGGATGTGTATGATGCAGCCTCCATGACCACAGAAGCTTGCCCATTTTCCTCCATTGCTTGCCATCTCCTGCTCACTCACCATTTTACCCCACTCTCTAGTCAAGGCTCTTTACCCCACTCTCTAGTCAAGGCTCTTTACCCCACTCTCTAGCCAAAGCTCAGCCAAAATCTCATTCCTTCAAGAAGCTGTTCCCAGGATTCTGCAGGCTCACTGTGGGAAGCTTAAGGTCTCTTAACTCCTGCACTTCTCCTTGATATCACTTATCACAATTATAACTAAAATAATAACAATTATGAAATTTCTTGCTTGATGTTGATTATTAAATTCTCTAGTACAATGCCTACTCCATAAAGATAGGAAGGCACTTTAGTGTTGAGCATCTCCAGAGTTTCGTAGGGTGTCAGAGGACCCGTAAACATTTTCTGAATGAATTTTAAATGGAGGTGATGGGTGTTTATAAGAAAAGCCTGTGTTGGTATCCTGTGGTGTTCATTTACAAATACACCTCAATTAGTAGTGCAGCAAAAGGCCTCTCTGATCTTCAAACCCCTAGCCGAATTAGTCAGTGCTCTTAATTCCAAGGGCCTTGGATGTCCAAAAGCACTTATCCCCAATAATTTTCTGTAGATTTTTAGAAAGTATTTTTGTTTTGGGGGACTCTCAGCCTTTGGGCCCTGTTTCCAGACCTTCTCTCCTTTGTACCATGTTGAAATTTTTAGCTCAAATATTCACTTCTGTCTTCCACTTTATAAGTATGTAGACTTTCCTGAAACATTTCTGAATATGGGCAAGATTGCCGAAGACTTCAAGCGTTGGGAGGAGGCAAAACAAGTGTTTACATCACAGCAATACAAACAACCTTCAAAGTCTCTGACCACTGCCCCCATTACCACAGTTCCCCACTTTCCCCACCGCATATATTCTGTTTCTTGACTTTTCTCCCAGCCTCCCATAATATATATACAGTTTTAAATACTCATTTCTCCTTATCCATGTCCCCTACTTGATCTCAGAAATTCCAAAGAAAATACTGCCTTAGTCTTCAATAGATACGTTTTCCCTCTCTTTTAGTGCCATGACATATTCCAAAAATGAATCTGACCTACTTGAAGTAGTATTTCCAGTTATTTCCTCACCAAAAATAGTCTCCTTCACAAGAGGAATCTCATTCTCAGATAGTAAGATGGTGTTTATTGATTTCGTCTTACTGTTATGTCCTACTTAAAAGTTTAAATTTGTGTCATATTTTCTTCCCAAATGGCTTCTTTTATAGAAGCTTGAGTCAATCCTTCCAAGAGAAAAACAAAGTGATAATGAAATCACATAGAGCACTGAGCGCTAAGGAGACAGAAATCTACGTTAAAATCTCTTTGAATTTGTAACCTGTGGGACTGCAAGTAAGTTATTTAAACTTTCTAACATTCCATTGCACTATCTGTAAAATGAGAATAATAATGATTTGGGATTTTTTCAGTTACATGGAATAATAAATCACTTCATTGCTTAAGCCAATGTAAAATGCTTTTTTCTTTGCTTACCATCCAAAGCTTGATAAATAATCCACTTTCATTAGTTCATATGTTCATATACAGTTTTCTCTATTTCAGCAGAAGCTCAGTTTGCATCTATATTTCTATGTTTGCTAGGATACCGCAGCTTGGATTTGAATATTCAGTCAAAATAATGATGAAATTAATAATAAGGAAATTATTAGTTTACTTTTGAAATATTCATAAAATACTATTCAAGCAGTTTTTATTTTATAATCATATTTCACTTGTATCATTTAAAGATAAAATTGTAATCACATACATGTATTCATATGCATATATATATATAAAACTTGTTTCCTCATTGCCTAGCTGACATCCTTTCCATTACACCGTTCCAATTGCATGGAGATTTTCCTCTTGCTAAGCCAGTCTCCTACTACACAGCAGCCTGGTGATGAGTGGTGTTGACTTTAAACCCTAACCTGGCACAAAATATGTGGCTTTCCCCTGATCATAAGCGTTCAGTTAGCACTAACATAGGAGCTTTTGTTTGATAGTGGTGGAAACCTACCCAGTCTGTTACCTTTTTACGGATAAGGGGCAACAAAGCCTTAATTGATAATATGTTGCTATCTTGCAGCCATGAGGAAGACCAGTCTGAAATGAGGCTGACATTGAGAAGAAGGCAGAGTTAAGAGAACCACAGAGAAATGGAGGTTAAATCTTTGAACAAACTTTACCTGAGCCCATGTAATTCTGAGTTTTCCAGTTTTGTGAAGTAAGCAATTCTACTTTATCATTGAAGCAAGTCACAAGTAGTTATAATTAACAACCAACCAAAGGCAAGCTAAATAAGACGTTCACATTACCTGTGTGATCATATATTTCTATTCAATTTTACTGTTTTATGTTTCTGTATTTGCAAACTATTACTATTTTTATTATCTGGGAAGACTAGATTGCCCTCATTGATCTTTACTTATTGGATATTGGCCCTTTCACCTACTTACATTTCCAAATGAATATAAAATCATTTAATTAATTTTCAAAGATAAGAAGATTTGGGTTTTGGCTTGAATTAAATTAAATCTAAAAATCGTGGTTAATAGACAATTTTCCAATATTTTTCCTTCCCATTCAGGAACCTAGTGTATCCAACCACCCCATCAAGTCTTTTAAATTCTCCCTAATATGATTTTATAGATTTATTTATAACTACATATTGCCGATTCAATTTATGCCTCACTATTTCACATTTTATTGCTATTATGAAAGGATTATGAAGTATGTTTTCCAAATGGTAATTGTTATTATGTTAATATTCTTCTTGGCAGTGCAGAGTCATTTTCAGAATCATGAAGGCTTGGAAGCAGACCACTTGGATCTAATCATGTATCAGCCCCTATCTTTATGCCCTTGAGCAATTTATTGCCTCTGTGTCTCAGAACCCCCATCTGTAAAATGGGACATACCTCTTAGGAATGTTATAAATATTAAATGAGTTAGTACTTTAAAACACTTAGGATAGTACCTGACACCTAGCGAGTCCTCTATAAATCTTAACTATTATTAATTTTTGCTATCATTCATCTAGTTTCAGTTATCTACCCTATTACTTTTAAAGGTAGACCTTAGATTGATATTTGCAAACTTCTCACACACTTACTCTCCAACATACCTATTATCCTCCTAAACTTTGTTATGTTAATGTATTTGGGAGAATGTATAAAATTTGAAATGACAATAATAATCTTATTGACGTGGTGATTTATTTATGAGTTTAAAAAGAATTCCTATGAACTTTCTTCATTGGAATCATATTCATCAAATTTGGTTTTAGAGTGGCCCTCTTTACTATTTTAGTGTGGATTCCCTCCCACGCACTTCCTTCTTTCATTTCTGCTTTCCTTCTTCCTTGCTTCCCAAGCAGTACATAAATATGTATTTTTCTCTGAAAAATTCAAATAATAACAAAAGATAATAAAAGTCAAAACTTTCCCTTCAGTGCTGACTTCACATTCTTATCTTCCACAAAATTTTTCTGGTTAGAATCCAGAACGTAGCTTTTAAGTCTTTCACTGTATATTTATTTACATATATATGTGTATGTATATACATGTACATTAATATAATTTGGAGGGTTTACTTTTCCCAAAAATTACTTGTTCTGACCTTCGATTTTTGTACAAACTGATTTATAGATTATTTTTAAGTGCTGCATAATATTCCGTGGTAGCTATATAGTAATTAGTACCGGTATGCTATATCTTTTTTTAATCATCTCCACTTTGCACTACTACAAGAAGTGTTATAGTAAACCCTTTTGTATGGATACTTTGTTTGTTTACATAAGTGACTCATGGAGGAAAAAATCTAAAGGTTTAACTGATGGGGCCATGGATATATTCATTTTTATTTGACAAATTCTTATAAATTGCTTACTAAAAATTTTTAAACATTTGTATTCCTAGTTATTTAATTTTAAATTGACAAAAATTGTACATATTTCTTGTTTATAACATAATGCTTTTAAATATGTATAAATTGTGTTATATTCCTGTTATTCAGGTCATTTCTTAAGAAGAAAGTGCTGTTTGATTTTCTTTATTAATTGCCTTGGGCATACAATTGTTCACACTTGTTCATCTTCTCATACTCCTTATTACCATGGTTTATTATATGTGTGTTCTTTTAAACTGAATCATTAGTATATTGCTATTCAAAAATATTATACATATTGGAAGATAGAAAATTAATTACTAGAGTGTGGTAAAATGTAAATATTAATAAAATATTAATTATTAATGAAAACAATAAATAAGAATGTTTTTAATTTCAGCTAAAATAAGTATTGTTTGAAAAATATAAGATTATATGACATGTTATATTAATTAGTTCTAGAAATGTGAAAAAAAGGCAAAACTGTAACATATCTTAAAAAGTTATAAATGAGTATATGTCATCATTACATTCATATGATGTTAACAATGTTTATTAGAAATTTTAATATAGTGACAAATAATTTCCAAATCAGGTGTTTACTTTACAAATCAATCTAGAATATAAAATAAACAAATCTATACAGCCAAAAACATTTACAATATAGACAAAAAGCAAGTACATTTTTAGCTTAATGAAAAGGACAATAGTTGACATATTGTTATAGTATTCGCCAATGATATCCTATGTTCACTCATCAAATATATGACCATGATTCGTTTGAATAGACAGTTCAATAAATCATTTATTACCAGGAACTTGATTAATCCAAATGAGTCACAGAAATGATAGCAATAAACATACAGGCAAATAAACCCTTACAAAATGAAAGCAAAAGTGTTGAAAATATAGACTCAGGATTGAAAAATTGCAGCATAAAGATGGCCATTGAACTATGACAGCAGGAAAACTTAGGTCATGTACTGTGGGCAATCTTAGAAGGATGAAATAAAGCATCATAATGTATAAAGCAAAAACTTCTTAACGTATAAGGAGAATAATAGAAACATAATTAGAGTTGACAGATTTAACCCATCACCATTACTGTTTGACAGCTACAGTAGGAAATAAAAACACTGAGATAAGTTATTTTTTACCCAGAAGAGACTGTTTTTCAGCTTAAACAGATTTTTGCCTCAGTCCAGGTATTTTCATAACTCATTGCTTTATTGATTCTGGATATCACGTCTAAAAAGTTGATGTGGCTACTGTCACAGGCTCCGTTACTAAGGAAAGTATGTCAATTCCTTCAGGAGTGCTAGTAAGAGAAAACAGCTGAAAACTACAGAGGTAGTTTGTTTGTTCTTAAAATGTGACAAAAAATATATATCTAGTGATGTATCCCTTCATAGAGAACACATATTTCTTTTCTGTAAATATAGTTTATATTAAGACAATGGAAAATTTACTAACAAAATTGCAGAAAGGAAAATTTATATACTTCAGATTCTAAGTGTAATTCTTCGAAACTAGAAGTTAATAATACAGGCCAGGCACAGTGGCTCACGCATGTAATCCCAGCACTTTGGGAGGCCAAAGCAAGCAGATCACGAGGTCAGGATCTTGAGACCAGCCTGACCAACGTGATGAAACCCCGTCTCTACCAAAAATACAAAAATTAGCTGGGCATGGTGGTGTGCGCCTGTAATCCCAGCTACTCAGGAGGCTGAGGCAGGAGAATCGCTTGAACCTGGGAGGCGGAGGTTGCAGTGAACCAAGATCGCACCACTGCCCTCCAGCCTGGGTGATAGAGCAAGACTCCATCTCAAAAACGCCAAAAAAAAAAAAAAGAAGTTAATAATATAAAACCCAAATACAGAAGACAAATAATTAAAAGAAATTTTGATAAATGAACCTCAAACTAATGGGCCAAAAATGAAATGAGAACAATGGATAAAATATTTTAAATATAATATAGTGATTTAAAGTGTTTCTTACAGGTTCATAATTTTATGAAAAATAAATTTAATACAAAAAGAATGTTTGTTTTTCACCTTAAATACATAAAATTAAAAAGACATTCCATATTTTTAAATGAAGGCTTTTTATTAAATATGATAAAAATATATTAAAAAGTACTTTACTAAATATGTCAAGGAGTCAAGGTACCCAAACCTTATAGCTAAATGAATGAGAACATGCTAAATATTATTTTATTTAGGCAAACATGTGACTGTCCTTTACAGGTCTAAATCTAGAATTTCAAATTTTGGGATAATGTTAATATTTTAAAAAATCATAGATATATATTGACTCAAGCAGGGTGAGAACCAGTTAAATATAACAAGAAAAGATCGTTGGGCAAATTGCACAGTTCCAATCCTAGTTCTGATTCTTTGATCATTTTGGCCAACATTTCACACTTTGCTTGAGTTGTATCACACTGACTTTTGTGAACCTCCCTTTTATCGTCTGTAATGGAGAGAGTGGCAAAAGAAAAACCTAAGTCTTTTACTAAGTCACATACATTGTCATTTTCAGATCACAAAAACATTGTGGAAAAATGGTCTGAGAAACGTATGCTTAAAAAGATGCAGATCGAATACATGATTTTTTTTCTATATTCTCTTTACACCTCATGATAAAGAATTTTTTAAAAAGTAATAAATATCCAAGGAAAGCAAATTTTTGGTAGCCATAATGCTGGATGACTTTTTAAAAAACACCATTAACAATAACAAAGTCACAGAATCAACCTGTGTCTACTACCCGCTGACTTTGATAAAGAAAACATGGTGTATGTACACACACACACACACACACACACACACATTGTGGAATACTATTCAGTCACAAAAATGAAATCATGTATTTTGCAGCAATATGGATGGAGCTGGAGGCCATTGTCCTAAATGAACTGAGAAACAGAGTCAAATAACCACATGTTCTCAGTTGTAAGAACTAAACAATGGGCACACCTGGACACACAAAAGGGAATAATAGGCACTGGAGACTCCAAAAGGTGGGAAGATGAGGTGGGGGGTGAGGGTTGAAAAATTACCTATAGGGTACAATGTTCACTATTTGCTTGACAGGCACACTAAAAGTCCAGAATTTACTACTATGCAACATATCTACGTAGCAAAACTACACTTTTACTCCATAATTCTATTTAAAAAAGAGAAAAGTAAAATAATTATTTTTAAAAAACAGAGAAAGCTAAAATCTAAGTTTTACAAAAGCTGGTGGCAACAGGGATCAAGTAGATCAGTGCTGTGGAACTAGAAAAAGGCTCAGAAAAAGTTTGGGCTAAGATGATGTAGGTTGGATGTAAGTATGAATTAAAAATAGTTCCCAAACTCTCCCACTCACCTCATATAGCCAGGAAACTACCACCCATGGCCACCTCTGTAGATGGAAAGTAAATTTACTGGTTAAATAGAAGGAGAAATGCATGGGATTCAGTGTCACCTGACACAGGAGAGAGCTGAGGTGAAAAGGAACTGGATTAAATGGAAATCTACATATTGAAGAATGAAACACTAGCTCTTTTGCTCCAACTCAGCTTGGAATTAGTGGTCAGGTATACCCCCCACACTGGAGACCAGAGAATTCCTGTGGAGAGAATCTGATCCAACTCAGAGGTGAAGATGTTGTACTAATCTTCCAGTCTCTAATAATTGCCCTGCAGACAGCACACTAGTAGACAAGTCTCATCAGGAATAGATAGGTTATCTAATGCCTTGTTTACATATGAATTATAACTAGGGACCATGAGAAATTTAAGAATAACTTTATCCTGAAGGAGACAAATACAATTAAACAAACAAAAGAAATTGGTGGAAACAGAATATCTGAAGCAAAATGAAATACCAACTAAAATCAACATCATGGGATACATAAGAAAAAATATTACAGCTACAAAAAGATGAAAATCGGAAAAACAATAAAAAGCTCTCGGAAATCAAATCAATAGCAAAAAATATTTAAAAGGTCAAATATCAGAATTTGAAGATAATTTTGAGAAAATCTAAAAGTAGCACAATAAAACAAAAAACAAATAAATGAGAAACAAAACAGAAGAAAGTCAAAAGCTCCACATAGTAGGACCCAAATCTGACTATGAGAGGTCAGAAAGAGAAAGAGAAAATGGAGGGTACAAAATGATCAAAGATATAATTCAAAACACTGTCCAGAAGTAAAGGATATGCCTATCCAGATTGAAAGAGCCAGCCAAGCACTCAGCACAACAAATTGTAAAGCTCCACACCCAAGCACGTTAGCATAAAACTTCAGAATTCCAAGTATAATGATACTATCTTTTTTATTTCTTTGTTTGTTTTATATAAGGAGTTCTGGATTTTTTCCCCAGCTTTATGGAGATATGATTGACAAATAAAAATTGTATACATTTAGGGTGTATAACATGGTGTTTCTGATATACTTATACATATATATATATACATATATATGTGTACACACATTCTGAAATGATTATCACAACCAAACTAGTTAACATATCTACCACCTCACATAGTTACCATGGATTTGTATGCATAGTAGAAACATAGTGAGAACACTTAAGGTCTACACTCCTAGCAAATTCCAAGTATGCAATGCCTTGTTCATAATTACACTCACCATGCTGTACAGTAGGTTTCCAGTACTTACTCATTTTATCACTGAAGGTGTTATTAATATCTTTTACTAATATCTTCACTTTTTCCCCACCTTGTAGCCCCTGATAACCACCATCCTACCGTGTTACTATGAGTTTGACTTTTTTTTTTTTTAAAGATTCAACATAGAAGTGAGGTTATGCAGTACTTGGCTTTCTGTGTCTGGCTTATTTCTCTTGGTATAATGTCTTCAGGGTTTTTGCACGTTTCAAATAACAGGATTTCCCCCATTTTTAAGGCTAAAATAATACTTTTGTCAGGTATGCTTCAGAATTACTTGGAGCACCCTTTTTGCGAAAGTTACTGGAAAATATTCCTCATCAAAAAATGGACTAAATAAAACCAGGGGGAAAATATGGGATCCAGGGGACAGAAGATATAACGGAGAAGAGTTAGGAAGGGAATTTCTTGAATTATAGTGAAGGACAATCCAGCAATAGCAGGTGTGTACAGCAATAACCAAATCAGATTTGGGCAAAAGCATAGAGGGTTCCAAGAAGGAAATTCTAAGGAAAAATGGGACTCCTATATAACCAGATTCACAGCTCAGTCTGGACATAAAAGGGATAATTACTGATATACAGACATCAAAATAACAGAGTGAGATACAATTTTTTATTTATTTATTTTTTTTGAGACAGAGTTTCTCTCCTGTCACCCAGGGTGGAGTGTAATGGCATGCTCTCGGCTCACTGCAACCTCCACCTCCAGGTTTCAAGCGATTCTCCTGCCTCAGCCTCCCAGGTAGCTGGGATTACAGACATGTGCCACTACGCCCAGCTAATTTTGTATTTTTAGTAGAGACGGGTTTCACTGTGTTGGCCAGGCTGGTCTCAAACCCCTACTAACCTCAAGTGATCTGCCTGCCTCGGCCTCCCAAAGTGCTGGGATTACAGGCGTCAGCCACCACGCCTGGCCTAATTATTAAGTAGTTTAAACTAAATATTTATGAGGAATGGGGAAGACTACTTCAGTTCACCATGTCGTTCATCTATGCAAAACATTTACATAGTTATATTAGTATCATAACTGAATACAGATTGCACCAGAATTTACAATATTAATTTTCTATGAAAGCAGGGTGTATGCATGTAAAATATATGAGGAACAAGTATAACAGATACATTGCCAACTTTTATAGATATAAGACAATAGAAACATAAATGGTATCTAATCAAGAAATAGCACATATTATTTAGAATATGAAAAAGTTGAAAGTGATGGAAAACTGGCTTGAATTAAGGGAGAAGTGAGGTTTTTGAAAGTACACATGAATCTAATATCCATAAAAATGAAAAGGAAACATGCAAAAAGTATATAGGACAGAAAATACTGTCCTCAAGAACTAGATTTGTATCTGAGCTTCTCTGAGGTCAAGGGATAAAGGGAGATGAGACAGGTAAGGAAAAACACACCACATGTTGGGGGGAATTTCTAGGGTTTTAAGCATAGATCAAGAATATGTGTGTTTGTGTTTAGGAAAAAAAAATACATTTTAAATTACTTTAAAAATTAGAAACACATTGGTAACCAAATAAAAATTTATTACAAATGACATGCTGTTCAAATCTGCCTTGAAATATACAAATTTTTGTCAAAGAAAACATTCTGACAGGTATCCATGGAAGATGCTGTACTGTAGAACACAGAGCTGCAGGCATAAAGAGCGAAATCAGCGTGATATTCATATTGACAAAATTCCTGACCCCTGAAATTATATGCAAAACTATGTGTATGAGTGTCTGCATCTGTGCGTGTGTGAGTGGAAGAAAAAAGAAGCAATGAGAGAGAGAGAGAGGCTCAAATGTCCTAAAGGTCTTATGAAATTTCAAGTGTTAAACCTCTTTCATTCTCTTTTCTTCACCACCTCCTTTTCCAGTTGAGTCAGAGAGGCAATTCCATTGGAAAGTAAGACACCACAGCTCCATTAATATAGGGAATAAGGATGAAAGAAGTCTCTTTGCTTCTCACCTAATAAATGTTTTGGGCTCCTCAAATGTGCCACAAACATTCTCGATTTTAATAATTTGTTATAATTTTTAAAATTTTATTTTATTGTAAGAACACATAACATGAGATCTACCCTCTTAAAATTTAATGTGGAGTGTGATACATTATTGTTTACTATAATTCATGTTGAACAGCAGTGCATTCAAAGAAATATTATTTCCTCCACCTGGGGCACCCATCACTCTCTTCCTTACCCCTTTCTGCTTTGTTTGGTTGAGTCTGAACTCTTCCGGTATCATGGTTGATATCACTCCCTAAGCAGTTCTTTTCCACAAGGGGATACACTTTGCTCATTAAGCTTTTGTAATGCATCTTCAATTTCCTTTGCTTGCATACTTTATCACATATATAAATAATTATTTCCTGTGTCAATTTGCTAAAAAATTGAAAACGTCTCCATGAGGTGAAGAAATGTGTGTGCTATGCTTAAGGCTGTATCTCAAGTATACTAATACTAATTGACTATGTCAAAAGAGAGGAAAATACATGCTCCTAGTGCATTGCTTTCTTGCACAAACATAAATTATCTATTTTGAATAATACAAAGGAACAATGTTCCACTCTATACAAAGCTGTATAGTGATCACTAACCCCTAAACTTTCATTTTTTAAATTTATTAATTCAGAGCCAATAATACATAAAGATCTATTGAGGCCAGCCACAGTGGTTCATGCCTGTAATTCCAACACATTGGGAGGCCGAGGTGGGTGGTTGGCTTGAGACTAGAAATTTGAGATCAACCCGGACAACATGGTGAAACCCCGTTTCTACAAAAAATACAAAAATTAGCTGGGTGTGGTGCACACACCTGTAGTCCCAGGTACTTGGGAGGCTGAGACAGGAAAATTGACCCCAGGAGGCAGAAGTTGCAGTAAGCCGAGATCAAGCCACTGCACTCCAGCCTGGGCAACAGTCTTAAAAAGATAAATAAATAAATAAATAAAGGATTTATTGAGCACAATAAAACATAAAACAATTATTGAGCACCTACTCTGTAGCAAACACTGAGATAATTCCTGGAATACAATAGTAAATCAGAAAGCAGAGGTCCTCCTTTTAGAGAACTTACATTCTAGTTGAAGAAACAAATCAGACAAATTAAAGTATATTTTATTCAGCATCATTTAGTTCAGCTGCAAGGAAATTTTATCTAATATAAAACTTTTAAGTTTCTGGAAGATGAAGAAAACCTTTAAAATATGCAAATTTTTCTTCTACTGAATCAGTTCCCCACTGATTAATAAGAACTACTTCCTGATGTGTGGATTTCTGTGAGATGGTCTGCAACTTGAAATATACCTATAGATTAACTGGGAAACTCTCCTAGAGCATCTTTGGGCATGGAAAGAGTTCTGCCTGCGTCATTGCTGATTAATTCTTGTCTCAGCTTTCAGCTACCTCACGGTGAGCTAACTGTAACTTTAAATATTGATAACCAAGCTCATATATCACAGAGCTGAGAGAATGACAGTTTCAGCGCATAATGGCTAAAGCTTTCTACAATAATCAGATATTCAATAATTCATGAAAATATATCCCCCCAAATCAAATTGGAAGCTATTTTGTGTAATATATTATTTAAAATTCAATATTATAATGCACACAACTTCTCCTCAGCCAGAGGAGGACCATTTCAAAATGTGATTATGTGCGAACTCTATTTAAAAGTGACAATTTTGCTTTTCATTTGTTTAACGGCTTAAGCGAAGGAGCTCAACTGGAACTAAGTCATCTGACAATGAAACCAGGGCAGCCACAAGCAACTTTGCAAAAGTGACATTAGAACTTAAAAAATATGCACACATATTTAGATAGGAGAGACACGTGTATTTGGGAAAACAACTTTTTTTTCTTTTGAGATGGAATCTCCCTATGTGAGCCAGGCTGGCCTTAAACTCCTGGGTTCATGTAATCTTCCTGCCTCAGCCTCCTAAGTAGCTGAGATTACAGGCATGCACCACCTAATGTTACTGATTATTTTTAATTTGTTCAGTCTTATGTCAACTTGCCCCAACGAGTCCTTTCCAAATTAACTGTAATTTGTCATCACTGTAAGACAAATTATGAGCTCCTAAGTCTGACAGTCAGGATACTTCCATCCCACCTCAGTGTTGCAGCAGTCTCAGTTGCTTTAAAAACCATTGTTTACTGTTTGTTTTGAGTGGATTGGGAAAAAAAAATTGTACCATAAGTACATAGTCAGTATTCTGGTTTCATATTGTTTTCTTCATAGACACTCTTTCTCTTCTCCACTGAGTGAAGCCTCCCCTGACTTTCCAAGAGAGATGTGACTTGCCCTTTCTCAGAACACATGTAATATTAATTATCTATAGCATTCATATTATTCTACTAGCTACCACTTATTGAACACTAATCACAAGTCAGGCCTGTGTAAAATGTTATGTGCCAACATTGTTTTGATGCGACATTAGACCACCAATGCTACCACAATGTTATTTCTGAGGAAACTGAGTCTCAGCACTATTCAATGAGTTGTTAAATGATACGAAGCAGGAAAGGCTAAAGAGGCTAAGTTTGTTTGGTTCATCATTTCCCTGGTGCCCAGAATGGTGCCTGTTGTGTAGTTAGGGCTCCATAAATGTTGACTGTCTGAGCCAATAAACAAATTCCTGAGTGTACATCTCATGTCGTCTTCCTACCCAGCAAACAACATGGTTGAAAGGGGCTAACATCATTACATAAGTGAAAAGAATAAAGCATGTTGTTTTAGAACAAGCACTGCATTTGTGCTAGTGCAGGATTCCACTAATATTTTGGCTTTATAACTTGTAATTACAGAAACTTTCACAAAGTTACTGAGTTTTCTGTGTCTTAACAGGAACTATAGTAATACATAACTGTAATATGTTTCTATTCTATAGTAAAAAATTTGATGAAGCCGTATAGAGTTGTAATTTTAAAAGTAGTCTCTGAAGCTTGAAGGCTCACAGTTAGTTGTCAGCTCTGACTTTCAGGACAGTTGGCAAGTTACTTAATGTCTCTGTGGCTTAGGTTCCCCACACAGAACATTTGTTTACTAGTGCCTACATAATGAGTTTTATATGGTTTCCTAAATGCAAATCTCATAGCACAGTGCCTACCACATCACAAGCTCTAAATAAATCTTAGTTCTGTCAGATCCACATACCTGGCCAGTGCCTAGTAGGTCCTCACAGAATGTTTCTTTCTTTTTTCTCACCACCTTCAAAAATTCACTTAACTGTGTTGGGACTGTATTTACCTCATTTATTAAATTAGAAAAAAAAATGACCTTTCTCCAAATATCAGGGCTGACATTTTAATAATATTTTGATCTCTAAGATGCCAATGGCGTGCATGCAGTTCAGAATTTCTGTACATCATCCTCAGTATTAAAAAATGTTACAATAGAAGTACAAATTCAAAGCTATGCAAGAAAGTAGAGACAAAGATAAAAATCTCATGAATCGTGTAATTAAAAATGAATCTATAGCAATCCTGGATTTGAACTGGGTCCTAATAGATAGATAAGAATAGGAATGATGGAAAGGATAAAAAAAATTATTAAAAAGGAGCCTACTTCACATAGATTTCTGCCATAATTTCATTGAATATCGACTGAGTTAGATAATTTGACTAAATTTTGCAATGTTTTCTGGCTGTCGACAGAGTAAATAACATAAAGAAATAACTCCATCACGCCTGTAATCCCAGCACTTTGGGAGGCCGAGGAGGGCGAATCAAGAGGTCAGGAGTTCGAGACCAGCCTGACCAACATGGTAAAACCCCGTCTCTACTAAAAATACACACACACACACACACACACACACACACACACACACACACACACAAAATTAGCTGGTCTGGTCATAGTGGCGGGAGTATTTCTGCTGAATCCAAGAAACACAATTAGGATCACTGTACAGAAGTCACAAGAAAGCTTAATCTAGCAAGAGTCTTTTTGTTAGGCAAAGTAATAGATTCCTTCAGGTAGTCACCCAGCTCTTCTAGTGGCCACCTTTCATCTTGCCTTGCCATTGTTCCTAGCTGTCATTGCAATTCCATGCAAAAAAGCAGACATCTTAGATCTTTACTTGCCCCATGGCTGCAAGAGAACATCTAACAAGAGGCACAAAAAGCCACCCTGGGTTTCAGCTTGGTAGTGAGGAAAGCATCCTCTTCTGTGGAGGATGAACTGGGGCATAAAATCTTCTCCTGTGTGTTCAAGATGACCACTATGTCCTGTTGTGGGAAGCAACAAACACTCTAGGTGTTTCCCACGAAACCATCAAAGCTCACTAAGCTATTTAAGAAAGTCATCATTAAATTTAGATTCCTTCCTATCCCATCCACCAGGTCTTCAACAGTCTTTACCTTCAAGACTGAATATTTCCCCAAGGTCCCCTCGTACATGATATGTACTCTAACTTAAAATGATTACTTATTCTCTTAGTCTGCTCAGATTATCATTACAAAATACTACAGGCTAGGTGACTAAAACAACAGAAATTTACTTTCTCACCATTCTGGAGACCGTAAGTCCAAGATCAAGGTGCCTGCCAGTTCAGTTCTTGGTGACAGATTTCTTCCTGGATTGCAGGTGGCCACCTGCATACTATGTTCTCACATGACCTTTTCTAGGTGCTTGCCTGTGGGGGAGAGAGAGATGGAGAGAGCATGTGCTGTGGTATGTCTCACAAAGATACCAATCCTATTTTATAGGAGGCCCACCCTTATGAGCTCATTTAATCTTAATTACTTCCTTACTCCAATAAAGCCACACGGAGGCTTTATTCAAAATTCAACAAATGAATTTTGGAGGGGCACATTAATGCACTTCATAGTGTCTACAAATCTTTAAGATGCCTCAAGCTCCAATCTCATTGCACCTTCTATCATATTTGTTTGCCATCAGACGTGCAAGCATCTATTTATCATAATATGGACAGTTTATGTCCTATGCATCGCTAATCTCATTATTTTTCCTTTTCTTTCCATGCTTCCCAGTTTTGGGGAACTTCTTGATGTGTCTTAAGCAAATTATCTTTTATCCTCAAATTCCTCTGGAACGTTTATTTCACCTTCTTTTCTAAGAGATCCTTGGCACAACCACTTCTCCTTAAGTGTAGTCCTTTCTTTCAACCACAAGTATTTCCAGGAAGACTTGCAGGTAGATAAGTGTTTTCTTACCTCCCCTTTCCAGTTGCACACCCCTCTTTCCTTCCTCTTTCCAAATGGGTTCTTTTAAAGCAAATTATCAGACACTTGACTATCTACTATGATTATCTATTGTCAGGGTCAGCTTCACGGGTGTACAAACTGTGCAGTCATAGTCTTTGTGCTTAGAAGAGACCCATGCCTGATTTAATGATCTGCTAGTTACCTTCTAGAAATTTTTAACACTTTTTTTTTTTTTTTTGAGATGGAGTCTCACTCCGTCGCCCAGGCTGGAGTGTAGTGGCAAAATCTTTGCTCACTGCAATCTCTGCCTCCCAGTTTCAAGTGATTCTCCTGCCTCAGCCTCTCGAGTAGCTGGAATTACAGGTGCCCACCACCATGCCTGGTTAATTTTTGTATTTTTTAGTAGAGATGGGGTTTCACTATGTTGGCTAAGCTGGTCTTGAACTCCTGACCTCAAATGATCCGCCTGCCTCGGCCTCCCAAAGTGCTGGGATTACAGGCATGAGCCACTACACCTGGCCGAAATTTTTATGACTTTTTGAACAAGAGGCCCAACATTTTAATTTTGTACCAGGCCCTGAAAATTATAGAACTGTTTGTACTTGTTACTATCATCTGTTGCCTTTCAACCTTATTCATTGATATTTTAGCACCTAGCTCGCTGCTTTCCCCCATGCCATTGTTGCTTTCATTAGTTTGGGTAACCTCAACATCTACAGAGAACTACCTGACTCTTAAGCTATAGTTCTTTACCTTCCTTAGCTTCCACAATCTTTTCTACCACCCTTTCATGATCTTGCAACAAGCATAGATCTTGTTGTCAACAATGACTACTCCACCACTCCAGCCCTGAAATCTAGAAAATAAATACACCACTTCCTAGCTCTCATCTTCTGTCATTCCAGTTTACTTGTCCTAGTTATTCCTTCTCCAGCAATTCTTAGACCTCATCAATACTTTCAATCCATTTACTATATCACTTATTTTTAAAAGTTATGTAGCAGTTGGTAACTGTAAAAATATATGTAATACATAAAGTTTGGAAGCATTATAAAAACAATTCTCAGGAGCGTTTCACCTGACTTAAAACAAAACAATTCTAGCATCACTGAAGTTAACTCTTTGTTTTATCTTGGACCCACCTCCTTCTCTCTCCTCCTTCACCCTGATCATTTTCCTGAATTACATATGTGTCTTCTGATGCTTTCTTTGTACACTTTTACTATATATGCATATACTAAGCATGGTATCACATACTCTATGTAATTTTTGCAACTTCTTTCTCATTCAACATCAAGTTTCTAAAATTTCGTTGTATTTTTGTAAATAGGTATATTGGCAATAGTTAATCTTAGCTGCATATGTGGAACTGGAAAGTCTGGATAGTAGAATTAATGCTGGTTCCACTTTATAAGACAATGTCAAATTGTTTCTCAAAGAGCTTGCACCAATTTGTGTCTCTACCTAAAGTGTGTAAGTATTCCCATTGATTTACACTATTTCTAATTACTAAAATAATAGGTATAAAATTATCTCATTATTTTGCAATTCCTGATTACTGAAGATGGACATCTTTACTTAAGTTTATTTTACATTACTTTTTCCTCTTTTGTGAGATACCTCATCAACCTTTTGCCAATTATTCTATTGAGTTGTTTGTGTTCTTTCTTAATGATTTATGGGATACTTTATGTATTCAGGATATTAATTCTTCAGCAGGTATCTTTTTCTAGTTTGTGGCTTGCCACTCAACCTTAAGGTTTGTTTTGCTAAACTGGAATTCTTAATTTTAATCTGATTGCATGATCAATCTTTTCTTTTAAGGAAAGCTGATTAGATCTTGTTTAAGATGCTACTCCCTAGACAGTCATAAGGATACTCATGCACAATGTCTTCCAAAAGATTTAAAGTTTTGCCTTTCATATTTAAAGCTTTGACTCATCTGGGATTAATTTTTCAAAATTGAGTTTACTGAAGCATAATTTAGCACAGTAAATGTATATAGTATATGCACAATGTGTATAGCTGTATGGACCTTGACAAATTTATGTGATCTTATCATTACCATTACAATCAGAGATATAAAATATTTTAAATGATGAATAGTTGGTGGTATCCAGTTTTTTACAATAACAAATGAATATTTGAGCATTTTTCGTGAACATCCATCTTTATTACTCTGGAGTAAATTCATTGTTAGATCATATGGTAAGTTTATATTTAAATTCACAAATAGCCAAAATGTTTCTCCAAAATTTCTGTGCCCCAGAGCGATGTATGAGAGTTCTAGTCACTCCTCATCTTTCCCAGTAACTGATACTGTAAATTTGTATTTATTTAAGCCATTTAAAAATGTGTGTAGTAGGCCAGGCGCAGTGGCTCATGCCTGTAATCCCAGCCCTTTGGGAGGCAGAGGCAGGCAGATCACAAGGTCAGGAGATTGAGACCAGCCTGGCCAGCATGGTAAAACCCTGTCTCTACTAAAAATACAAAAAATTAGCCAGGCATGGTGGTGCATGCCTATAGTCCCAGATACTGGGAGACTGAGGCAGGAGAATTGCTTGAAGCTGGCAGGTGGAGGTTGCAGTGAGCCAAGATTGTGTCACTGCACTCTAGCCTGGGCGACAGAGTGATACTCTGTCTCAAAAAAAAAAAAAAAAAAAAAAGAAAGAAAAAAGAAAAGAAAGAAAGAAAAATGAAAATGTGTGTAGTAGTATTTCATTGCACTCTGAATTGAATTTCCCTAATAACTGAAGATGTTTAACACATATTCATGAGCTTATGCATCATCTGTGTCTCTTCTTTGGTAAAGTAACACTTCAAATCCTTCTCTGAGTTTTCTTCAATTGGATTTCTTATTATATTATTATTAAGTTGGAAGAGTTCGTTACATATTCAGAATAACAGCTCTTATTAGTACATGTATTGAAAATCTTTTTTTCTCAGTCATTCTAAGACTTGAACTTTTATTTTTTTTTAACAGTACCATTGGAAGAGCTAAAGTTTTAATTTTGCTGATGTCCAGTTTGTAATTTTTTCTCTTATATTCATGCGTTTTGTATCCTACCTAACAAATCTTTGCATAGCTTAAGATCAGGCCTCCTAAAGTGCTGGGATTACAGGTGTGAGTCACCGCTCCTGGCCAAGTTTTAAATTTTATATTTATGTCTATGATCAATTCTGAATTATTTTTAATATGATTGCGTTATAGGATTAGGTTAATTTGTTTTTGTTTTTGCTTTTCATTCTTTGTATAGGGATATCTGATTTTTCTAGAATCAAATGAAGAAATACCTTTCTTTCTCCATTAAATTGTCTTTTAGAATTTGATTATACATTTAACTTATGTATATGCATCTGTTTCTGGATTTTGGAGTTGTGTGCCACCGGCCCATGTGTCTACCCTTTCACCAATGTCATACTTCCTTGATTAATATAGCTAAAGCTTAAGTTTTAAAACAGTTAAGGCTTAAAATTAGTACTGCACGTTATTTAAAAAAATATGCTGGTCTAGGTTCACTGGTTATCTATACAAATTATAGATTCAGTTTTGTCAATTTCTAACAAGAATCTTGCTGCAATTAATATTGGGATTATGCTGAAACTTAATACCAGTTTTGAGAGGATCTTAATACTCAATATTATAATCCATAAACACAGTATCTTCCTTCATTTACTTAGGTTTTCTTTCTTTTTTAATTAATGTCTAATTGTCTTGCTTTGTATACAATCTTAGAGATGTGTTAATTAGGGTTCAGCCAAAGAGGAAAAACCAGTAGGAGTAATATATTAATATACTCCTTGCAAGGAAACAGTTTATATAGTTGTTGGGACCGGGAAAGTCCAAAATCTGTAGAGCAGGCCACAAGGAAGAAGGCCAAAGCCATCAGGGAGGGCAGACTGGGACCCTAGGTCATGAACTGAAGCTGCTGTCACAGTAGGAATTTCTTCTTTAAAAAAGCCTCTGCCAGGTTTTGGTATTAAGATGATGCTGGTCTCACTTCTCAAAAGAAAACATTTATGCGGCCAAAAAACATACGAAAAACAGCTCATCACTGGTCATTAGAGAAATGCAAACCAAAACCACAGTGAGACACCATCTCTTGCCCCACTTAGAATGGCGATCATTTGAAAGTCAGGAAACAACAGATGCTGGAGAGGATGTGGAGAAATAGGAACGCTTTTACACTGTTGGTGGGAGTGTAAATTAGTTCAACCATTGTAGAAGACAGTGTGGTGACTCCTCAAGGATCTAGAGCCAGAAACACCAAGTCACCCAGCAATCTCATTATTGGGTATATGCCCAAAGGATTATAAATCATTCTACTATAAAGACATGTATGTTTATTGTAGCCAAAGACTTGGAACCAACCCAAATGCCCATCAATGATAGACTGGATAAAGAAAATGTGGCACATATATACCATGGAATACTATGCAGCTATAAAAAAGAATGAGTTCATGTCCTCTGCAGAGACATGGATAAAGCTGGAAACCATCATTCTCAGCAAACTAACACAGGAACAGAAAACCAAACACCACGTATTCTCACTCATAAGTGGGAGATGAACAATGAGAACACATGGACACAGGGAGGGGAACATCACACACCTGTCAGGGGGCTCGGGGCTCGGGGAGGGATAGCATTAGGAGAAATACCTAATGTAGATGATGGGTTGATGGGTGCAGCAAACCACCATGGCATGTGTATACTTATGTAACAAACCTGCACGTTCTGCACATGTATCCCAGAACTTTATATATATATATATATATATAAAACCAAGAGAGAAAAAAAAGCCTCAGCTCTGCTCTTAAGGCCTTTCAACTGATGGAATAATGTCCCCCTAGATTATCTACAATCTGCAATCTAAATTGACAATTTAGAAACATGGAGACCTCAGTGTTAAAAAGTCAACTGTATCTGTATCTTAAATAACATAAGGTTGTCACTAAGTGCATTTCCATCAGCAAAAAATGAGATTAAAGGTGCTGCCTGTACACTTCTGTACACTCACCAGTTTTAGTGACTTCAAGGTAGGAATTCATAAAATTGAGGCAGATAGACATAAATATAGTCACAGGATCTAGCAGATAAAAAAGGAGCATGAACAATATTAAGGAACATGAACATGAGGACTACTTGGTTGTGAATATACAAAGATTGAGACTCAATTTTATTGTTGTTAGGGTTTTCTTTCCTTTTACTTTGTTTTTCTTTTTTTTTTTTTTTTGGTATTTTATTACCAAAGACACCAAAGAATGTCTTGCAAAAGACAGTAATTGCTCACCTCTAAATCTACCTCTGAGGTCATAAACTTATACCAGGATGGAAAAAAAAAGTGGAAAGATCTGCTAGTGTCCAAGGACATACTCTACAATTTTCATTTCTTATATGACCACAGGGAATATTAGAAAAGGTAGGGTTATTCAGAGGATAAAGCCATGGGTCATGAAGAACAATGGATAAATGCATGCTTCTCAGAGTCAAACCAGGGTCCAAAAAAGCAGGTAACTGTATTACCATGAGAGGGTATATTTTCTGTTCCAGACAAGGATAACTCTACTTTGCTATGGAATAATAACAGCTGTATGTTTTTCATCTTCCATTTTCAGAATTTGGCTCTTATTACAGGATGAGCACCCTGTTTCTATTTAATCATTGTATACTTGACTTGTGAGAAGGTATATTTTAAAGAATTATTATTTGATATACTTTACATGTTATTATCATATATTAGTATTATATATTATAATGTATTATACTATCATATGTAATATTTTATATATTTTACATATTACATATTTTATATATTAAATATTATTTATTATATATTTTAAAATATATAATTATATATAAATTATATATAATAATTGTCTTTTAAAGTTTGATTATAAATATAACATGTATATGAATCTGTTTCTGGATTTATATACAATTGTATATAATATACAATAATTATAATATATGATTATATAATATATAATTATAATTAATAATTATATAATATATAATAATTAACTTATATTATTATATAATATATAATTAACTTATATTCTACATAACATAATAATTAATATATTGTTATGTATTATTTTAATATATTATTTTACATATATTGCATATATTTTATATATTTCATATTTTATATATATTATATATCATTTTACAATATCAGTATATTTTATATTACTTACATAGGTTCTTAGACTCCCAAAAGCTACACCAACATAGGATGGAAAGTGATCTTGGACTTGGAACTTGATATGACTTAAGTGTTCTGCCATAGGCAGATAGTGATTGCGTAGGGTCTACATGGATATCTGGGAGGCTGGAAGATTAGACAGTGGCAAAGGACACAAATTTTCCCTCAGAATACATTCCCACTTTCTTAATGTTAAGATTTACTCTTCCTGCCTTATTTTAGCTGGGTACATGGCTATCCTTCAGGAAATTTTATTTCCTAATCTCATTTACAGTTATGTGTTGCTATGTGAATAAGTCTGAAATAATGGAATGTGACTGAAAGTGATCTGTAAAATTTTTAGGTCATCTCTTAAAAAATGAAGATGTTTGCCCTCCTTCCTCTACTTTTCTTCTGGTAGGGCAATGACAATAATTTGAGCTCTGGATCAAGAGATAAAATCCATATTTTGAGAAAAGCAAACTCAATGAACCAGTCTGGGTCCAGAATAATTTTATAGGAAAGAACTACTTGATAATCTCTGGACTATTAGGTCAGAGAGTAATAAACTTATCTGATTTAAACAACTGGAGAAAGACAAGAGTTAAATTATAATAAATACTAAATAGGTCCTATCGGACTGACCCACTCACAGATGGCAACTACAAACTCTAGACAAATTGTAAACAAAAATCATGACATAAAGACACTACTGAATGAACCAAAGTGGACAGATAATACAGGGGGTCAAACCTTGGGATAAAGAAATAATAGTGGATGAATTTCATGTTGTTAATGCCTTTTAGCTTAGGGTGTCCCCAGATGTCAACCAACGGGGAGGATAAGACTCAAATAAAAACCCATGTGTTTACTGGCTTGAAGAACTATAGAGCAGAATTTGGGGCAACCACAGAGTTAGAAAATGTGAAAAGGAAACACAGACAGGAAAGAATCAGAGAAGGAGAGCTACGAATTCTGTGTATAAAATATTCCAGAATAGCTAGCTGACCCCTAAACTATGCATGTATTGAGCAGAATCTCAGCAGCCTGATTAAAGATAAAAATCCTAAACTGGAGTACCAGAGTTTGGAGTTTAAATTCAGACAAATCAATTGCCTGCTAAAACCCAAGAATATAAATAACAAAAATCAATACTTTTTAAATAAATGTGAGATGATCCAGAGTCTTTACAGCATATTACTGAAATATCCAAGTTTCAAACTAAAATTATCAACATAAGAAAAAACAGGAAACTGTGACAGATCAAAAAAAAAAAGATAATTTACAGAGACTAACTCTGAGCAGGCACTATAGTTCTGCTCAAGGATATAAAATACAATATTCTAACAGTGAATTTTAAAAGTAGAACATTTTAATAGAGAAACAGAAACTATGAAACATTTCAATTGCAAATATAAATAAAAATAACAAACTACAATATTTTAAAAATGAATAATCACAAGAACAGATGTAAGATAACAGAATGAGACAACAAAATAAAAGATGAATAAGTGGCATCCAATATGGATAAAAAGATATTAAGGAGGTAGACAGAATCTTTGAGTCTTCTGGGGAAATATCTAATGCTCCAATATAAATGTAAGTAGGGGCTCAGAAGACAAGGAGAGAAAATGGGGCAGCATAAGTACTTGAAGAAGTAACAGTTTAATTTTCTCCTAAAAAGGAAACCATGTTTAAGCACAACATATTGATTGTAATGAAAATATAAATTAATTGGAATTTTTTTTTTCCCAAGACAGAGTATCGCTCTGTCACCCAGGCTGGAGTGCAGTGGCATGATCTCAGCTGACTGCAGCCTCCGCCTCCTGGGTTTAAGTGGTTCTCCTGTCTCAGCCTCCTGAGTAGCTGGGACTACAGGCACTCACCACCATGCCCGACTAATTTTTGTATTTTTAGTAGAGAAGGGGTTTCACCATGTTGGCCGGGATGGTTTCGAACTCCTGACCTCGTGATCTGCCTGCCTCAGCTTCCCAAACTTCTGGGATTATAGGCACGAGCCACTGCACCAGGCCTTAAAATTAATTGGAAAATCTTGAAACCAATCAAAAATAATAATGACACATAGCATATACAGGAACAAAAATTTAAATAATCACTGACATCAGAAACAATGAAATGACATTTTAAAAGAACTGAAAGAAAAATAAAACAACACTGAAACCTCTAATGATATATCCAAAAAAAGTGTCAAAAATAAAGGTGAAGTAAAGAATGTTTAAGACAGAAGAAAATTTTGAGAATTTGATACCATTAGAAAGAATCCTAAAGGAAATTCTTCAGCTTGAAAGGAAATAATATCAGATGGAAACTTGAATCGTCAGGGGGAAGAAATAGAATGAAAATGGTAACTATATGGATAATTATAAAATATAATTGTTCTCTTAACTTCTTTAGAATATATGTGACTGTTTAAAATAATTTTAACCTTATGATGAGTGATCATAAGGCACATGCGAACTGTATTATAAAGAGTGGAGGATGGTTAAGTGGATTTCTGCTGTTTTGAGTGTCTTATATATTACTTACAGTGGTACAATGGTAACTTTAAGCTGAATCTTAAAACTTTAAAAATGAAAATTTTAAATAAAATTTAAGAATATATAGTATATCCTTAAATTGTATGTTCTCTAGCACAATGCACTAGTTTTGTAATGATGCTGCTGCAACAAAGTACCACAACCTGGTGGCTTAACAGCCGAATTTTATTGTCTCTCAATTCTGGAGGCTAGAAGTCAGAAATCAGGGTAGGAGAAGACTCTTTCCTTTTCTCCTCCTTTCTGCTGGCCTCAGGCATTCCCTGGCTTCAGATGGCTTTCTCCCCATCTTTGGATCATCTTTCCTCTGTGCAAGTCTCTCTCTATATCCAAATTCCTCATCTGCTTTTTTTTTTTTTTTTCACAAGGACATCAATCAAAATGTCTTATGGATCACCCTAATGACCTCATCATAACTCGATCATCTGCAAGGACCTTATTACCAAATAAAGTTACATTCGTAAGTACTTGGGATTAGAACGTCAACATCTTTTGTGGAGACACAATTCAATACATGAAAAACAACTAGTAAAAAACATAATGGAAAGGGGTGTACATCAATGCCAATATATTATTTAAACCATGGAGTGTTAGGAGCTTTCTCAGACATGTGTCCTAAATAATACGGAGCTACCACTATCATCTCCAGTTCACTAATGTAAACCCTGGGGTTTTGGCAAATGAAATAGCCTGCTCAAAGTCCTGCATCTAGTAGAGGGTTCATGTTTTTTGTGATTTCAGAACACACATTTCAATCACTACATTGCATTCTTTAGCCTCACCAAGATTATGTGCAGATATCTCAAGGTCACACCCCTGACTATGACTGTGCAGGGATTTAGATCCTCAAGCAAGAGATCTTTTCACAATAGCAGTTGGCCTCCTCTGTCTCTCTCAGTTCGCAGAGACCTGTAACAATAGATGTCCACAGGGAACACTTGCTTAATGAAGTTGATTAATTTTTCAAAGGAGGTGACAGTCACCATACATATAATTCACTTAGACTTCTAGTAGACTTTTGATACAATGCACATTAAAGGCTAATCCATAAGGTTAATGTAGAGGGAATTGGTGGAGAAATAGTCAATTGGATAAACATTTTACAATGGGTTTAGTAATAGAGGGCAAAAGGTCCTACAGAAAGTGGCCTTGGCTCAGGTCCAAAAGATTAATCAATGCCAAGCTTAATCTACCTCATGCATCAGTTACCTAGGAATGTTAAAAATCTGCTCTGTTCTGGAAAAAAAAATTTTGTTGGGGACAAACAACAGACCTAAGAAATCTCAGAAAATCACATGGAAGCTGGATCATTAAGAAAAAGCAGGACAATTAGCAATTAATCTGTAGTTAATTGACAGATATTTATTCATAGAACAACCACACATCTCAGTTTGCCTGTGATAGTACTGGTTTATGGAAGTTGCTCTGATGTAATTATAATTAGAAACCACTCTAACCCTGATTTTAACAGTAAATTACATAGTCACCCTATTTGTTGAGCATTCTCTCTGCACCAGAAATGGTGTAAAATATTTGCTGAGGCTTTGAAAATGAAAAAAACATATATTATTTGTCAGTAACCATAGCATACTATCATACAATGAGCTAGAAATCAAGAGACAGGAGGCTTTATTATTGGATATATCTTGTCACCTCTCCTGGTGACAGGTTTGTCCTTTATCAAATGAATAGGTGGAATTAAATCATAACTAAAGCCCTACTGCTATCTTTTCATGACATTCTACATCTTCTCTGTTCCCCTCAAATGCCTTACACATTGCCAGTCTGAGATTTTTTCATGCTAACAACCTTTCTTCTCCCCATTCAAATTATGTGCTCTTGGAGATGGTACTTACATTCCATTTCATCCATGAAAACTTTCCTTTCTTCAGTATCTTCTTTGAAGTCAAAGTGTATTCAGAAATATATCTCACATTCTTTACTTGAGGTACCAGGAATGAGCTGCAGCCAAAAGATTTGAGCTCTAATTACCCTTAATCTCTAATCTTTGAGTGAATTAATGAATTTTTCTGGGGAAAGGGCTTACCACCCAGCCCATGGATGAGAATATTGTTTAAATAAAAACAACTAACTAAAATTATCAAGTTCTTATATGAAAAACTCTTGCTGCACGTATTACAGATATCTTATTTGTTCTTACAATAAAGCCTATGATATACAGGGTAGTTTGAATCTTTTTTTAACATATTAGAAAACTGAGGCTCAAAGGTATTCCATAATGTAATCAAGATTTCTTAATTATTAATAAGTACAAAACCAGATTTTAAATTGGAGCCCCTTCTCTAAACCATGATGCTGTATTAATATTACATGGCCCTGGTTTTTTAAAAGGAGTCCCATTTCCTCTCATGGGAAGGGATATCTATGATGACCATGGAACAAATGCCCCTCCGTATCTTACAGGGTGTTCATCAAATACAACTATTTATTTCTCTTCTCTGACATTTTTTCTAAACTTTATAAGAAGAGAAGATGAAAGAAATGTGAAATATAAAATGAGAACCCATGATGATCCTTAGGCAATGTGTCAGGAATAAAAATTTATCTGTGACATATGAAGATCCTTTTATAACAGCCCTTCTGAAATTCGGTTTCAGGAGGCCTGATTCCTAATTTCGGCTCTCTATTTAATTTACGTATTTCCTAGAACTTGACTCTTCTCTTTGACATGCAGGCCCAGTTTCTGAATGCTTAACTGTAGGATATAGTCCAGAGAATCTCTAAGTGTCCTTGCAGCTCTGAAGATCTAGATTTCTGTGATCATACACTTCGTTTCTGCTGAGAGTAGAGGGGAGAATCTTTAACAAATAAAATAAATCATTCAACGATTATCAGAAAAATGCCCCTTTTCCTTTCCTGTTATAAGAATGTTTCCATTCATTTCTGATGGAATACCCACACTTGGGGCACACGTGCCTGTAGCAATCATCTCTGACTTATGACCCCTATTGCGTTGGTGATCCTGATTTTGTTTTATTTTATTTTTTAAATTTTCCTTCTCAATGTACATCCACTATTCAAGAAAGAACATGATTTCTACTTGAAAGAATAACTAATGGAGAATGGAAAAGAGGACAGATAGTCTGTGGTATTGCCTCTTGTGGGAGAATCAGATGTCAATGGAAATACAGGATGTTTCTTAGAGATTCAGACTCTTGTGACCATGGAAAAATTAGTCCATAAGACAAATTACAAATCAAATAAAGACAGGACTATGAGAACTATTAGGGGTAGGCATGCCCCCTTTTGTAAAAGATAATTTTCCTTTGTGACTCATCATGTAGTCACTACACTTAAGCATGAAAGTCACCAGTGGTGGAGACGGGACATCAGATGCTTGAGAATTATTGATTATAGAAATCTTCTTTTGTGGCTCTTGTATAATTCCTCATTAATTAATTTTCATTTAAAAAAGAAGATACATTGTTTTGTATCAGATTTATATAATTCAAGACTCATCTTCTGATACTCCTTGTGATGGTTACTTATACATGTCAACTTGACTGAGCTAAGCAATGCTCAGAAAGCTGACAAAACATTATGTCTGGGTGTGTCTATGGGTGTTTCTGGAAGAGATTAGCATTTGAATCAGGAGACTGAGCAAAGAAGATCTGTCCTTACCTGTGTGGGTGGGCATCATCCAATCCCTTCAGGGCCAAGATAGAACAAAAAGTTAAAAGAAGAGTGAATTTTTGGTACCTGTCTTCTTGAGGCATGACACCCATCTTCTTCTGCCCTTCTGGATTTTGGACTTTTGAACTCCAGGACTTACACTGTTGGCTTCCTTGGTTCTTAGTCATTCAGACTTGGACTGTACTGTGTCACTGTGTATGTGTGTGTGTGTAATAACTTAAAAGATAACTTCAAAACTTCTCATGATGGAGACTTCCAGTTACCTACTACAACATCTATTTTACACTTTCTTATTATTACCTTCTGAAACACAAATATCATGAAAAAATAAAGTAATTGGTTTGTTTGTAACTTAAAGGATAAATGCTTGAGGGGATGGATACCCCATTCTCCATGATAAGTTTATTTCACATTACCTACCTGTATCAAAACATCTCATGTGGCCCATAAATATATACACCTAATATGAACCCACAAAATTGTTGTTTAGCAGTTTTCTTGGTCTGTAATGATGAGGGATTAAGGGCAGTGAGCTTCAGGAAGTAGAATTACTGAGGACTTTGTGGCTCTCCCATGCCAGTTTTGTACAGCTTACTTTCTGACATCTTATAACAGATAAGCCTTTAACTTGTTTAGTCCACTAAGCTACCACAATTTGGATATTTTTTTCATTTAGGCTGCTAAATTAGCTAAGATAGGGCATAAAAGGGGAATTTAAAATTCAGCACTGAGTTTCCTAGTAGCTTAAGAGGGAACTAGAAGAGAGTATTAGTGAAGGTTCTCCAGAGAAACAGAACCAATAGGAAATGATAGATAGACAGATAGATAGATAGATCCAATAGGAGATGATAGATTAGATAGATAGATAGATAGATAGATAGATAGATAGATAGATAGATGTAGATAGATAGATAGTAAGAAAGCTAGAAGTGTAATTCAGTCCAAGTCTGAATGACTAAGAACCAAGGAAGCCAAATGGATTTAATGGCTTGAAATGTGCTCAATTTATTTCTAAGTTCAGAGTATGGGAGAGTCTAAGAACTGAAATAAATATCATCATTGAGAATGATGGTACCTACAGATGAGTGAGAATCAGTTTTCTGAGTTGTTTCTTGGCTTTCCTATTGCAGAAGCACATAAAGATTATAGCAGGTGCCATCAGTGGGCTTTTTTATTCCCTCATATCCCCCACTGGAGAGAGCTGTGTGTTCCATCACATCTCCATTTCCTTACCTTCCTACCTAATATGAACTGTGGTAAAGAATATAGTTGTTACATGCAATTAATTGTATTGGGAAACATTGAACTCAAATGTTCTTTTATATTTTAATGTAAAGAAAATAAGGCCCAGAGACATGAGGTGGTATGTCAAATGTCATGAAATAAGTTAAAGGCAGGTATCACCCTATACATTAGCATAAGAATAAGGGACAAGAGACCTACCTGCTAGACCCTGTAATTTGAGGACAATTTTGTTTCTTCCACTTACTAGCTATATGTTTTTTGGCAAACTGTTTAAGTTATTTCTGTCTCTATTTTCTCCTCTCTGAGATCTGAATTAAAATAGTATTAATTTCAAAAATTTTGTGAAAATTAAATGAGATGATGTGTGCAAAATGTTTAGCACTATGTTTGGCATATAATTAGTGCTTAAAATATTTTAGCTAAAAATTAAGAAATGATAGAGGCTAGTAAACAATTTGTCAATAGATAAATAAATAGTATGTATAAGATGAGCTTTGCATTGAGTTTAGAGAAGACAGCATTCTCTATGGGCCTGGGTGATGTGAGGAAGCTTTTGCAGAGAGAAGCTTGCAGGATTTCTCTGGCCGAGCATGCTTACTTAGTAACATTTTAAAAAAAACCTGCTGTCGAAGTCGTTAGCTGGAATTGAAAGATAGAGAGATGGTTAGAGGGCCCATTTAGTAAGAGCAGAAAAATGCACTGGGAGTGAATCATTTGTCTGGACATAGAAGGCTGAGTCAGTGAGAATGGACTGTCATGTAGGCAGGTTGAGCTAAAGCCAAAAACACTGGGCAATGATTGCTCTGAGGGACAACTTCCAGCCAAGCATTGACACTCCCTCTATGCCCCCAACTACTCCCAAGTTCAGAGTTTCTCCGATGGTCTCTCAATCAGAATTCCAGGCAGGGCAGCACACCCTGGCAAAAGTAGAAAAATGCCAGCTTGCTGTCCACTACATTTCTGATGGCATCCTGAAGTTAATGTTTGTCCAAAGAGTCCCATAAGGTAAAGGGAAAAATATTGATTCAATATGAGAAACTGCTAAAACTCCTGAGTCTTTAAATGACAGAGAAGCCTCTCCTTGGAAGCAGTGAGTTCTTCAAAGCTATAGGATTTCAAGCAGACACTGTACAGGTACACCCAAGATAAACTGTAGAGACAATTTTTTCATTAAGAACAAGGCCTATTTTGATGACTTTCAACTCAAAAAGTTCATCACTTTATACTTTGACTTGAATTAAAAACCATAATTAAACATTTTCTTTCCTAGCTGAAAAATGTAGATTGCACCTAAGCCAAGGTAAAAAGTAGTAACAATCATAAGCTATCAATCAATACTAAGTACCCACCCTGTAATAAACAGTGATCTAAATATTGTAGAAAATAGAGAGTTGCATTGTACAGAGCCACTATCTTCAGACAGTAACTTTAAGCAGTAAGGTTGAGTGGAGAAAAATATTTTCACATTATTAGAATATTCATTATTTCTTTCCATCTGAAGGCAAAATATTCATTGGCAACTCCATTCCAGGCTAGAAATACAGGGATGTTCCAATCTCTATGGATACAACAATGAATAAATTCAGGCATCGGTCTCCAGAAGGAAGGATAGCCACTACAAGTTTGGGAGGTCAAGAATCATTTCTTGGCCAGGTGCTGTTGCTCATGCCTGCTATCCCAGCACTTTGAGAGACCAAGACAAGAGACTCACTCAAGCCCAAGGGTTCGAGACCAGCTTGGGCAACATAGTAAAACCCTGTAGTCCCTGCTACTCCGGGAGCTGAGGTGGGAAGATTGCTTGAGCCTGGGGGAGTGAGGCTTCAGTGAGCCAAGATTGCACCACTGCATTCCAGCCTGGGTGACAGAGTGAGACCCTGTCTCAACAACAAAACAACAAAAACCAAAACAAACACACAAACAGACAAAATCTTTTCCTTGAAGGATATATACATTCAAATGAGAAGAATAGGGGCAGAAGGGGACCTTTTCACATTCAGTTCATGTTGTGGTCAAAAAGGGAGGAAAAGATGTCTAGTATCTCTAAAAATCTGCAGGAAGTTCAAATCTTGGCAAAGTGAGGGAGCAGACGGGATAAGGTTAAAGGCGTAGGACGTTTGTATTGTGATATTTAATAGGTGCTATGGATGTCAAACCCAGATTCCTGTTGCCTGGCTGGTGCACCAGTTCTCGAGATGCTGTAAGTGTGGGATGCTAATGGCTCACGGTTTACTCCCCTTAGCCAACAGGAGTCACTCTGCTGGAAGAAACATAGGCATTTACATCTCCCCACAGGGTGCCTGATGACAAAGACTGATGTAAATTTAGATAAAAGGCTAACACCCTATCCACAATGTGAAACCAGCCCTGAGACACAATTCATACTCCTGAGATTCCCTGGGGTCAGGTTCAAAGTTAGACTTCAGCTGCAAGGACACCTTTGTTTGGAGGCATCCCATGTCCATTTCTTCTTCTCCTACTCCTTTAAAGATTTCTTCTGTGTGATATCTCCCTCAATAAGCAACTTATCATCAATCCCCAACTCAAACTCTGCTTCTAGGAAGCTCAACCTAAGACACTATTGACTCAAATTTGTTCATTTTCTTTCTCTGATCCAGTTATTTTCCACATCCCTAAACATTAATTTGTATGATCTGATTGGAATAAGACACTATTCATCTAGGCCTCATTGAGTTAAATGTACACATCATAATGTCCTCGCTATGCAGACAAAAAAAACTTATTTGATTTGGTTGTATCTGTCTACCTTAAAGAAAAATAAAATAGATGATCATTGTCTGAATAACATACATATTGAAATCTTTTCTTTAAATATTCTCGATTTGCAAAGTTCTTATGGCCACTCATTTCAACAAATAGTATATCTTATTATCTTAGTCACCACCTCTTCTCTTGCACATTGGCTACTGGGCACAGTATTCCTATTCCTATTAAACAGATGAGGAAACCGGGAATACTTAGAGGTTAACAGTTTTGCAACAGTCATGGAACCAGACCTATAATCAGTCTCCTGATTCTCCACCCAGTGAAGCTTTCATTAACCCAGTGTAGAGAAAATGCTAAGGGTCCATGGACGCCACCTGTTGTTTGTTCGATTTGTTTTCTGTTTCTGATTTTTTTCCTCATGTGTTTCCAATGAGAGAGAATTTTGATCCCTATTTGGCATTCCAGCAAATCATTTTCCAGCAAAATCCCGGATCCAGAGATTTGTCCATCCCAAAGGCGTCATGGAAAGACCCAAGTGGCAGGACAAATCCAGAAGCCTGATTTCCATGGGCGGTTATTACAATGCTTTTGTAACAGGGTTATTGCATATGCATTAACACATATGTTGGCCCATGGTAATGTGAAAAGCTGGAAAACTGAGCCGAAGCGGAAGAATGGAGGAACTGTTCTAAAGAGTACAGTTACAGAGCCTCAAAAATCTAGATCCAAGCTAACTCTTCTGACTCCGTAGTCAGCATTGATTGAAAGTGTTTGCATGTCTAGAATGTGTGGAGCTAGGACGATAACAGAAGATGTGTATTACATATTTATTCTAATATTACAAATTGACTCTGAAGCACAGTGCTGGGCATGTAGCACACAATAAATGTTTATTCACTAAATGTTTGAATTTTACCATATATTTTAAGACCAACTCATCTGTCAAGCAAGGTGGAAGATGTAGTTACCTAAAATAAATAAATTATTTTTCAGTGATATACAATTGCAGGGATAGGAAATGTTCCTTTAAGGACAAAGGGTGCCTGAAGGATAAAAAACTTTAGGAAGACCTGGCTTAATTGTATGCTGTGCAAATAATTAGGTGTGTTGAACTGACAAGTGACTTAACTTTTCTGGTTTCCGGTTTCCCTGAATATAAAATAAGGGGTCAAGCCAGGTGATTGAGTACCATGGCTCCTTGAAATTTTAATATTTTCTGAATTGTACTAAAGTTTCTACACTATGTAGAAGTTTCCCCAGCCCTAAAAAGAACTCTGAGGTTTGGCTTCCATTGAATCATCTTCTAAAGGAAGTGTGCATTTCCCCTACATATAGAATTTGGTGACGGGCAGGTTGCCTAAAATGATACTTCACTGCAATTAGTTTTCTTTACTCCCTGACAGAGGGTTTCAGAGCCCAGAGGCAACTTCCACCAGGATAAAAATACTCTGCACTGTCAGTAGAAGATATTCTTACATAACATGCACTGATTTCTTTCCCCCATTTTGCAAGTGCTCAGAGGAATGGTAGGGTTTGTTGACATCCTCGAGCAGGTCAACATGCATTAAGGCTTTACTCCCTTGTCTGATATAAGCTGAACATTGCTGATTTAAACTATTCTCTGCGTAAGTTGCTGGAAAGAACTTCAGGTCAAGGGTAAAGATTATTTTCACTTTTATTTATAGGGGTTCTTTCTTTTTAAAATAATGTTGGAAAAATAATGAAAACATTTTACTAAAACAGTGGTTCTCAACTGGAGGTAATTTTTCCTCTCCCAGGGGATATTTGGCACAGTCTGGGAATATTTTTGTTTGTCACAACTGGGGAAGTGTTACTGGAATCTAGAATATAGAGGCCAGCGATATGGCCAAACATTCTACAACAGGCGAGATGCCCCTTGCCCCTACCAAAGAAATAATCTGGCTCTATTTCAGAAATACTTGCATTAAAATTTCAAAAAACATAAATTCTAATATAGCAGTTGATTTCATCCTCTTGTTCAAATGTGAATTACATAATTATAATTATGTTTTACATATAATTTAGCATTTTCTTCCTTTTGTTTGTATCACATTATAAATATCTCCACATTTATGATTTCATCTTCCTAATTATTATTTTAATGGCTGCTTAAGAATCCATTGGGTCAATCTGCCATGTTATGGAATCCCATTTTCCTAATGTTGATTATTTTGGGTGTTTCCAACATATCCCCTTATTTTGAATGATTTATTATGATAAATTTTCGGGGATGTAAATTACTGTGTCATCGACATGATTATTTTTCAGGCTTCAGCTTCCCAAAGTTTTTTCACAGTTAAATATTAAAAATTAAAATATATTTTCAGTAATTTGACCAAGGTTGCTTAAAAGTTTATGGCAATGACATGAATCAAATATAGATATTTAGGTCTTGCCTGTCTCATAAAAAATGCAATTTAGAAGTTCAAAGCTAAGCATCATAAATTATTTACTTTTTTAATCTCTAGAAATATGTTTATTTATTTATTTATTTTTCTTTTGAGACAGGGTTTTACTCTTGTTGCCCAGGCTGGAGTGCAATGGTGTGATCTCAGCTCACCGCAACCTCTGCCTCTTGGGTTCAAGCCATTCTCCTGCCTCAGCCTCCCAAGTAGCTGAGATTACAGGCGTGCACTACCATGCCACCATGCCTGGCTAATTTTGTATTTTTAGTTGAGATGGAGTTTCTCCATGTTGGCCAGGCTGGTCTTGAACTCCCGACCTCAGGTGATCCACCCGCCTTGGTCTCCCAAAGTGCTGGGATTACAGGCATGAGCCACCTCGCCTGACCTATTTTCTAGATAAAAGGGGAAAATAACTCAAGTCCCTTATTTCCTTTCCCTAATTAAAAAAAAGTGTATTACAAAGTTCAGTGAAGATTCAGAACTGAGCACAGTAATGCATGAAACATTTCACATGTCTCTACAGTTTAGCCCCAAATCTTCATGGGAAGAAAACATGTGAAATGGAAATCACTCTGCTGTCCCATGTGGCACATAAATAATGGGTGATCTGTTAAAAAACAAGTCCCTTTTCCAAAGAATGGTCCTTTTTATTTTCCAAAAAATAACTTTTAAAATATTCTAACACTGTATTATTCTACATCTTCTGGTCCCATTCTGACTTCCTCCATCTGAGCTATACTAGCATAAAGACCAACACAGAGTAAATTGTCCCGTTCACCTTGAATTGTATTTTTCTCCTTGATTAGGAAAAGAGTCAAATAAGTAGTGATTTGAGAAATGCTTGAGTAGACAAAGTTAGTCAAGGCTGGGGAAGAATTGAAAAGGTAAATAATCAACCACCAGAAAGATTGTGGAGGGTGGCTCTTTGTCCTTGCGTGGTAAGTAGG
This sequence comes from Symphalangus syndactylus, assembly GCF_028878055.3. Lineage (NCBI taxonomy): Eukaryota > Metazoa > Chordata > Mammalia > Primates > Hylobatidae > Symphalangus > Symphalangus syndactylus. Next base: position 26,623,667 of record NC_072425.2, read on the forward strand.
AGTTGATAGTATGAGCGATGTAAGAGAAATGAGTTGTCAAGTGGAAGGGAAGTGCACAGAAAAATGAATGGACATACACAAATCCAGCACGTCTTTCAGGATTCAGCACAAAGTTCTCCCTTCATAGAGCCATTCTCGATCCTCCTAAAAGAAAGTGATCTCTCCCACTTGTTTACACACAAGGATTCCTAAGAATATCCCTTTTGTGAGATGTTTTATTTTCTACATTTTAATTTTATTCCGAATGATCATTTTATTCTAAACGATAATATTGTTGATGGCAGGAGATGTGCCTCATTCATTTTCCTATTCCATATGGCAGCTGGTACGATGTATTAAAGATAGTAGCTGCCCATTCAAAGAGATTTAATGAAATGAAACATGAATATTTACCAAACAGTACAATTAAAGGAAGACCAGGGTGCCGACCTTTCCATTATGCAGGCAATGTTTGCAAATATGTGATTTGGTTTGATGGTTACTGAGAGCAAAGCATTCTATAGTTTTAAACATCACACACAATTTGAAATTAGTGCACCCCAGAACAATGACAGAGACAAAGGAGGAATTGAAAGAGGTTCAAATGAAAGAGTTAATGAAGAAAAGAGGAGAAACATGAAACGTCATAGTTTGCATTGATTATCTATTGCTGCATGACACACTACCCCAGAATGTAGTGACCTAAAACAATACATATTATCTCATAGTTTCTGTGGGCCATAAAATCAAGGGCGCTTAGCTGTGTCCTCTGCCACAAGATCTTTTCTTGGGCTGCAATTAATATGCTAATCAAGATGACTGTCATCTGAGGACTCAACTGGAGAAGGATCCTCTTCCAAGTTCACTCTCACGGCTATTGGAAGGCCTCAGATTCTCAGTGGCTATTGTTTGAAAACATCAAATTCTTGCCACATGGGCCTCTTCATAGGCAGAGGGAGGGCCCTGAAAGTGAGAGCAAAAGGAGGACAAGCAAGATAGAATTCATATAATTTTTCTAACTTCATCTTGGAAGTGACATCCTGTAACTTTTATCATCTTCTACTTATTAGTAGCAAGACAGTATGTCCAACTTACAAATCAAAGGGAGAAAATTACAAAGGGCATGAATATCAGAGGAGAGGATCATTGTAGCCAGTTTAGAGGATACTTATCACAGGGGTCAACGAAGCAAAATAAAAAAAAGTTCACAATGAGGTTGTTTTAAAAATTTAAGAAAAAAGATAAAAGCAGCTAGTAGAGAGAAATAACAGAAAGAAAAGAAAAAAGGGAAAGAAGAGAGCAAAGTAAAAATAGCAAATAAAAGGGGAGAGCATGAAAAGCAAGAATCTTCACCCACACATTTCCCAGTTTATGTTTTTTCTTCTAAAGTTGCTCTAATGAAAGCAACAAATCTCTCTAGAGAAACCGTCTTCAAAGTAAACCTCCCAAGAGGAGGACGTGCTACCACAGAAGACACAAATGCTGTTTATATTCTCCATCACGCCTGACTATCTTATTGGGCCTTGGACAACCTTTTAAAAAAGAAGTTTTGATCCTGCAGCCTAGGGAAGTATGTGTTGCAAAATTCTTGGCCTTTTCCAATGTTCCTGGGGGCCAAAAGTGTTTAGAGAAGTGAAAAATTCAATTTCTCTGCTTGACTTGTCATTCAGACCTCAGAAAGAATACAGAGACAGATAGATCATTACAAATATCCCCATTGTTTTGCCCAAAGTCCCTAAGGGAAGAAAAAAATTGGGAAATAGAAAACACCTCACTGCCTCATGGTGGACAGAAATAATCTCTGGGTGGAACTGAATATTTTCTCAAAAATGGATGTTTTTTAATTTCAACAAATAGCCTTTTAGTTGCTTTAACATTCCATTATTGTAAATTATGTATGTCCTCTTATATTTAAAGTTTTAAGCAATTTTGTGTCTCATAGTAAACCAAAAAGAAATACAGAAATCCAAAACACTCCTTCTCATGTCAGAATTCCTCCCCTTAACTTACATACCAAAGACAAAGCTAATTTCCTTCCCACTCAGTTTTAAGCAGAACATTAAGAATTTAATAGCTATCTGTATCATAAAGGCTGATACTGGACTCTATTTCAAAAATTTCTGATGTTCTTACTAGTTTATGCCAATGTTTCCAAAAATGATCATTCACTAACATCTTTTGCAAGTGCTCCTCTCTCTGTCTGAAATTTCTTTCCTACAGCTTGCTCTGCATAGTGGTTATCATTATCAATTTTAGGATTAGCTTAGTATCCATCTCTTTCATAAAACCATTTTTGACCATGCCTCATCTTGATTAGAGCAAGTTTCCAGCACTTCTTATACTAGAAACTTGGGCATAAGCCTATCAGAACTTATCAAAATATACTCTAATTATATACTGAAAATAGGAACTGTGTCCTTTATCTATAAATTACAGGCACTCAGCATATTGCCTTACTTATAATACATGCTCATTATATGTATGTTGAATAAATGAGTAAACACATTTAGATACATAACTAGGTTTAAGAACTGACATGTTAGAACATTTCCCATCTTTCCTAGGTTCCCTTTGCAGAGAACCTATACCTATAGTTCCTGCAAAATTGGTCATGCACAGATGTGCTATAATACCTGGCCATGAGGCTACTTATTAGAAGCAAGGAAATTGAAGTTTACAATCAAGGAGAGAGAATTACAGGACATAAATATCATTGGTCTACAAATGGATATCTGACCCCATCTGGGTAAATTGAATTGTTTCCCATGGGAAATGTCAGAATGTCTACCTAATTTCTATTGAATATTCATATTGAGCAGTCATGAGGAGCTGAAGCAGAGACAGCCATTGTCATACAACATGCTAATAGAGCATAGTGGTACTCTCTTTTGGAAACAGAGAGACAGAGACTGAAGATAAATGTTTGTATTTGGCTCTATGTCAAGTGGAAGATATAAGAATGCTTGGCCTTTGTTCCATGGAGACTAGTATGCGTGAGAAGGTTTGGCTTACCCAGATTCTTAGTGATATAAGAAAACATCAAAGAGAAACATGTGCAGGGTCCCGAGAGGCCATCTAGTCCTTCCCTGAGTCTCACAGGATGAAGAAGTTGATGCCCAGGGCAAGTGAGTGAGAAATACTAATAGAATACTTGGCTTTCATAATTTTCAGTTCAAAGTGAATGAAACCCCAGTTATTTCCCTTCACAATCATGACAGTCTTATGTATGGTTTAAGAACTCCAGTTTTATAACTAGATGTCATATTTGAATGTTGATTTTACCATTTGCAGACTTTCACAGGTTAATGGTGGCAATTAATGGAATCACTATGAACCTCCATTTTACTGTTTCTACTTGCAGGTTTGTTCTGATGATTAGTTAATATTCATAAATCATTTAGAACAGATTCTGGCACATAATATATGCTCAAATAATGTTAGCTATTGCTCTTACCATTATTGTCATTATCTTGTTATAGCTCCTTGCAACAATGACCATATATTAAATACTTTGATTAAGATGGGAATGATTCAATAAATGGATCATTGATGTTACCTATTCCGTGATGTTTTCCTGGGCTTCTTTTCACACAATGCCTTGTAAAGGCTTTTGTTGTCCCACAGATGGTGTTATTTTTTCACATCGATAGCCTTACCAGAATGTTTACTTCTTAAAGTAAGAACTGTATTTTCTTTTTTAATTGCTCCAGCATTAACCAAGGGCCTAGCAAATGTTTTGGTATCAATTTGTTAGCGGTGGTCTGCTGGTGTGATGGAACCAAAAAATGCAAACAAAAACAAGAGCAACAACAAAAAGGAGCTCATGATATCTTCAGTAATGGGGCTCATTTGAGAACTTCTAAACTGCACCTTTTGTATCACCATCCTCATCATTACCCACATCATCATTATCACTGCTAACATTTATTGAGAGCTTACTATGTGGAGATACTAGTCTCGCATTGTCTTTAAATCATCACAAACTGGGTGTTAGAAGTCATTATCCCCCATTACAAATGAGAAAACAGTTTCATGGAGTTTCTCGAACTCAGCTATTATCTGAGAAAAAATCAAACCTATAAATTGTTTCTATTTCAAAACTGAGGTCCTTAACTATCAAGCCATGTTGCCTCGAATCCAATTTTTCATTCACCCATTTATTCAGCCTTCCATTCAACACTCATAGGTAGTTAGGAGCTGGTGGGCTCTGTCCTATAACAATCTTTGGTGTCATTCCATCTTGCATGCTAATAAGAAATTTTCCGGAGAGGCAATATGAAATATTCCCTGGTTGGCTTTGCCCAGGCATACACATTTTACCCACAATCTTTAACTCTGCCTCTATCCATCCCATTCCCTATGTTCTCATTTTCCCATTTATGAATGGGGGGAAAAAGAAACCCAATAGCCCCGTTAATTCTCTTAGTGACACAGGCAAGTTTTCTTGGCTCTGAAGGACTTGCCCTCCTGACTCAATACACCGTGTACCAAAGGTAATTAGGGCAACTTATTTAAAACTTATGATCTAATTAGCGGCTTTTAATGGTAGTTAATTACATGGAGAGCAACAAAGCATTTACATTTTCAACCAAGCTTTTTCCCAGACTGAGACAGGAACAGGTATTTATTCAGAGTCATAAAGGAGAGGGGATACTAGAGTTAACATCTAATTACACAGAATTGTCCCTGGTAATTATGAGCAATGTTTTATTTATCTGACAATTATAGGGGCTTTGCAAAATCTTTGACCTGAGAGACTTGGAAAGGAGACAGAGAAGGCATTAAATGACGTACAGTGTCCAGGCATATTTCTAAAAAATTTCCCAGGTGACTGGAAGTAGGAATGCTCAGGTAAAAAAAAAAAAAAAGAAAGAAAAATGTTCACATTTCTATTGGAGAGGTAATATAACATCTACTGAAATGTAGAATATAAATAATGTAAGACTGAATTAACTAATGAAAATTCTAATTCAAATACCGATTTCACCACTTGCTAGTTTGGCAGAAAAGTAATCACTCAGAGCCTCCGTTTTCTAAAAATAATATTTACCCTGAATATCTCATAGAAACAAATTCATTTGTTTCTTGACTGTTTACTACATGAATGTTTATAGTAGCACCAGATGTAGGGAGAAATATTACGTTCTCTTTGCCCTCATGAGTCTTCAAGTTTAGTAAGAGAGACAAATTTGCAAATAAATAACATTAATAGTATAATTTTAGGTTCTAGATATACTGCTCTGAGGTCCTGTGAAACTGATTTAATGTCGTTCCAGGTAGATAGGCGTGCACCGGGGCAGGACGGGGCTCTCAGGTGATGATGGTTCAGCAATTACCGCATTGCCTCTGTAAAAACGATAATTTGGCAGCCAGGGAGAGACAATTTCCTGATTGTCCACACCTGTTAACATTACACGTGTTAATTGAATGAAGGCCCCCGGGAGAAGCAGCTTCTTGGGGATGCCTGTTAAGAAACAAAATGGCAAAGTGTGACATTCCGGGGCACACGCCACCAGAAAAAGGAAAAAATGCCTCAGATGTGAGCGTGTATGTAACTCCATAAACCCACTCCTGCTGCTCAATTCCGAAGGGTAAGGAAAGCACTGCGCATGCGGAAACCCCACCCTGAGGGAAGAATCATGGGAAAGCAGCGAGCCTATAAATTCTAGGATCACGGTTAAGTGTTCCCCAGCCCGGCTCCCCATGCCCGCCTTTTTATTTTTATTTTTTTAATTTATTTACTTTTTTTTGCTGTCTTCTCCTCTCTCGGACCTTCAGGCATACGCTTGGGTTTCTTCCAAGCAAATTTTCCTTTCTTTCCCGTTCTAAAGTCTCTTCAAAATAAACTTCCACTCCTGCTCTGGAACTTTCCTTGGTCTCTTTTTCAGTCCCATGCCCCTCAGTCCGATTCCTTCTTCTGAGGAGGCAGGAATTGAGGTTGCTGCAGGATTGTTGCAGATCTGTACGGATTGGATGCCGGTAACTCCAGGTAACTCGGATCTCTTCCACTGCTAATACTATTATAATTAGTTATAATATTAGTATAAGTAATGTATAGTTATAATTGTTATATAATTGTTACATTATTATAATTCAGTTGAACAAATATCGAGACCTTAGTACATGTTAGATACTCCTGTTGTCTGCCTAACTGTGGAAGGCACTGTTTCCATTCATACTTATTTAAAGTGAAGGAGAATCTCAACCAAATTGTGAAGTGTTCTTTTAGTGATTCCAGCCTCCGTGAACTCTATATAGTTCTCTCCACTCCCCAGGGTATCTTCTCCAAGGCAACCAGTGTCCTTTGTAGAGGTGGGGCTTTGTAGTCAAATAGAACTGAATTCAAATCCACATCCACCCTTTGTAGTTCTATACAATGGGAAATTCAATTTCTTCATGTGCAGAATGGAAGCAAAGCAGTGTTACTTCTTGAAAGGATGAAACGCCCCAACTTATTTCATACCCTTTCAAGATCACCTTTATTAAGATTTTATGATCCAATTATTCCTACTGAGATATCAACATCCATGATGGTTATAAATTCTAGATTTGGAGGCAATATAGTTAATGAGAAAAGGATAGTTCCTAAACTCAAACAACCTGGGTATAAATCCTCACTTTCTCACTTAATATGCCCTAATTTTTTACAGCTTGATGTCTTTACCTTGGGTATATATAGTTATGTCACTTGAAATTTTAGTTCTCCTCTATAGCAATTCTGTCTTTTTTTGGAATGTGGCATTAAATATTGGTTTTTAGATAAACGCAGCTCAGTGTATAAAAATGGCATGAAATGAGGACTAGTTCCAAACTGAGAATCACATGATTTGTTTCATACCCCAGTTTGAACATAGGGTGTGTGATATTAAACCAGTCATTGGCGGGAGAGGAGGGGAGCTCCAAAGTTCTTTTCATTATTAATAAGCAATGGTTCTACAAATATTTTATTTTCACTTTTCCTGTCACCTGACTTCCTAGAGAACATGAAGAGAGAGTCCCTCTCCATTCCATTCCTCCCTCTAAGTAATATTCATCCTAAAAGTATTTTTGAGAAACTCTTATATACTAGGAATACATTGCAAGATTAATGTAATAAACACATGTACCTCATATTTTGTTCTTTTTTTTTGTTTTTCATTATTAGTTTTGGTTCATCAATGAGATAAGAACAGCAGGAAACATGCCTCAAAGTTCTTTTTTATCCTCTGTCATACCTTCGAGTTGCAGGCACATGATCAGTAGTAGCTGAACGTCCTTGTCAATCATTATCGAATGTGGTTACCAATAGAAAGGGGCATCAAAAGGTCCCTTTAGTCATCAGGAGCAAAGGAATAAAAATATACATAGAAGGTTTTGTTTTACTTGTTATTTTATATTCATAAACTCTATAACTTGAATTTCCATAATTTCTTACTTCTAAAATGCAAAGTCATGATCCAGAGGAAAAAAAAAATTCTATAAGCTGGCGGATGATTATTCATAGCAAGTCTGTGTGCCTGAGGGGGTGGATGGGTGGGTGGTGGTAAAGGAGCCTGTGACTTGGCTCCAGGCCCGCTCTGCCACTAAATCACTGAGTAATATCAAGCAAGTTGCTTAACCTCTGACTCCAGTGAACTGGCCATGCCCTGGCAGGGTACAAGCCTAATAAGAATTTCAATTTATGTTCCCAGGCAAAGCTTACTCTTCTTGGAGTAATTCAAAGTCCTACTTCTAGGCACTAGTTGTCCTTCAGCATTCATTTCTTCTGTTTCTTCCCTTTTTCCATCCATTGATCCATTTATTGAAAATATATTTATCATGTATCCTTCATGAGTAAGTCATTTTTTTAGACACTAGAGCCTCAAAAGAGTAAAAATGGACCAAAAAACCATGTTTTTATGAAGTTTACAGTCTACTTCAGTAGACTATAATCAGTCTGTTGTTTGCAGTCTAGACAACTTTAAAAAAGCAAATGAGTAAAAATACAAGTGTTGGTAGGCAATAGTTGCTGTGGGGGATAAATGAATTGGCAAAGTATATCAGGAACATTGGGAACATGGTAATTCTAAATGAATAGTCAAGAGAAGGCCTCAGTGGAATGAATAAAGACCCCAAGGAGGTGAGCGAGACATGATGTGATCTGAGAGAAGAACATGCCAGGTAGAGAGAAGAGAAGGTGTAAGTCATGTTGCAGATGTGCCTAGTGTACTTGACAGCAACACAAGGAAGACTTGTGGCTTGAACAGAGTGGGCAAGTAGAGCAAATTTGCTGATGAAGTCAGAGCAGAAACTGGCAGCCATATTATGTATGGCTTTGTAGACTATCGGCTTTCCCTTAGTCAGAAAGGGAAGCCACAGGCGGGGCTTGGGAAGAGGTAGCTGCATGATCTGATTTTTATTTTAATAAGATCGCTAAGGCTGCTGTGATGATCAGAGGGACTATGGGTGGCTACTACAAGACTAGAGACTGTGATGGCATAACCCAGGGTAGTAGCAGTGGAGGTGATGTAGGTGGTCAGATTTTAAATATATTTTGAAGATTTTTTTTCCCATGATGTTAAATACAGAGTTTAATCCTTGAGAGTTACTGAGCTACACTAAGTGCTAGAAACTACTAAATACTAATGATGTGAAAATTAATAGAAACTTTTCCTTTCTGTGTAGGCAACGTATGTCTACAGATTATGGTTGTTAGCTTTTCACCAGCTCTGCTGTGTTTTCTTTCAGTGATTTGTTTCTATAACCTCTGTGATTCACACATATGAATCAAGAGTCACACTATAATAGTAAGAAATTTACAACCTAAATAATAATAGTGAAATATTATAGGTAATTAATATCCAAATATAATTGCTCAGGACCCATGTTGTACTGGTCTCTCTTCATCGTTTCGTAAAGTGTCACATCTCCAGATTTAGTGCCACCCTAATTCATGAGATCTGAGCAGCAGCTTCACCTTGTCCCATCTTGACCCCTTCCCTAGAGGGTACCCCTGTTCCCTGACAGCTATTCCCTCAGGGGCCTCTCAAACTCAATCTACATAGTACTCAATGAGCATGATTGTTTGGGAGTTACATGGAGTGAATCAGAACCAACTCTGTGAATGGACCGTCAGTGAAATTTAACCTCAGGATTTTAGGAGCTATGTGAATATTTGAGGGAAGCCTATTGCAAATCTCTGATAAACTGGTGCTCACACAATATTTGTGTAACTTTTTTTTATTGTCATAAAGGAAATGGCTCTCATCAACAAATACATACGGACATATGGGCAGTGCTATGTTAACATTCCTGGTATATTTAAACTTCAAAGGTGTGTGTCTGCGTTATGAGAGCTTAATCCAAATGAATAATTGTAAGATCTCAGAATGTTAGGTGCCATGGGATAGATTCTTTTGGAAGTGTGTGCTCCAGGGACTCTCTTCATAACACTGGCTCAGAGGCAAGCAGAATCTTAAGTAGGATGACAGCATAAGCCATCTAGAACATTCCTTTGTACTTTAAGACAAGGAAACAGATCCAGAAGCGGGGGCTATCCTGGCCACAGTCACAATGTTAATAAGTGGCGATGTCAGCATCTGATTCAGTGCCACAGACCTCTGCATTATTCTGTCCTTGTCACACTATGCTGACCATTACTCTTAACAATCCAGTGGCCACACAGAAAGGGTCCCAATGGGAAGAATTATTCTTCATCCTTATTACAATATATTCATGCATAAGAAAAATAACCACATTTATTTCCCCAAATCCTAACAAGTGAATACCGATACTCAAAGTTTTGCTTTCTTCTTACAAAACACATGGGGGAATTAAGATATGTAAAGATCATCAACTCATTCCCCCAGACTTCTCTGTTGGAACAGGTCTCTTTCTAAACAGGTAGCTCTAATATTAGATTAGCTGTAAACATATTTTGACCTTATTTTACTCTTTATAATTTTATTATTTTTAGAATTTTTTTTTGTTCTCATGGATATGTATTCTATTGGAGGTTCAGCTAGACTGAGTCAAGAGACATACATACACTCACACATATTACACACTCACATGTGCACATACATATATGTGCACACACATGCAGGCACACACACACACATGCATGCACACACACACTCGCACATGTGTTTCAGTTACATTGCCAAGTGTTAGACCCAACATCTCACTATAAAATATTCAAGGACCACAGTTAGCTATGCTGAGTTTGTAGAAATATTTGAAGAGCAAAAGAAACTTTCCAAAACAGATTAACAGATGAAACACATAGATTTTAAAGCACCATGTACTTATAGTATTCTGCTACTATCATGTTTTATACATCTCTATAGTTTACAAGAAGTACATATTCATCTTGTCATCTTTAAACAATTTTGAAGTTAGTTAGGGGACGTAGTTTTATATCTTTACACAGATGGATAAGCAAAGGATAAAAAAACAAGCAGCCTTGCCCAGCTTGTTTTGAGCAGAACTGAGTAGTAGACATCACACTTCCTCATACTTTGTATATATTCTGATCACTATTGTATATGCCAATGTAGTACTGATGCTTATGTGAAGTAACGTTGGGTATCCAGTTGAGGAAGGAATCAACAAAAACTTAGTCCACAAGACTTTCACAATACCCTTTAAGAAGTCTTAAGAATAATGTGTTTGGCAAACATAACTAGACGTTTGAAGGTCATTACATTTGTACCTATGAACCATAATGAATTCCTGTCCAAAATGTCAAAAACTCCAGCAGTGCTTTATTTATTCATATACATGAACTATCCCTCTTGTGGGCTCCTGCTTTCTCCAGCAGCATTTCCCCCCTGCCTGTGGAATATCTTTACGCTAAAATTGACCAAGCTGGTAGCAGTTCTGGTGTATTGCTCATCACATTTCTGCTCTCTTTGTGTGTGGAGCTGTAGGAAAGGATTACAAAGACAGCATGCCAGGAGAGGATGGGACCATAAAAACCATCAGTCATACCCTACAAATGTCAATGCTAAGTCCTGGAAGGTTCAAATGACTGTCTCTGTGGTAAAATCTGAACTAGATTGAGGGATTTTTTTTTTTTTTCCCAGGAGAAAGTAACTGCGATAAGATTTTCTCTCCCACTCTAAAGAATCAGAAAACTAGGCAACATATATGAAAAAAATTATCCCCCCAGATATTGGACAAACAAGCAGAACAGATTGTGACCACCGAGAAAATAAACCAACAGGGTGTGATGTACAATACCCCAGAATTTCCATCTGGAGGAAATTTTGGGACCACTATGGAAGCTAAGTTTAATAGATTCAGTGAGATTAGGATATAGAGATCAGAATTAATAGAGGTGAAGATGGCTAGAATTTTCAGGGCAGAATTTGAAAAGAGAGAGGGCCATACTTAGCAAAAATCTCAAAAATCAGTATGGGGGACTCCTGGAGTCCTTACCTAATACTAATCTGCATATATGTATGATAAAAATTCATAAGACCATGTGAAAATAACAAATTCTGTGGAAAGAAATATTACTATAGAGTTGTGATCTTGAATATTTGCTAAGCTCCCACAAGGCTAGCAATCATTTAATACCCTGCTGGACTGAATAAAGAGAACTTGATGAAGACAGGGCCATTGACTAAAGACCCGCAAAAGGTCACACCTTAGTGGAGGGGTGACACTAGCTCTCAAGTAAATGCTACTCTGGACCCACAATAAAAAAGCTTTAAGTTAAACCTCAAAATTATCAAGTTGATCTGCAAATAAATAACTACCGGACCAAATTAAGTTCAACTCTCTTTAAGGAAAACAGCAGAATTCAGCACTTAACAATGTAAAATTCATAGTGTTTGGCAGTCAATTAAAATTTATTGGATATGAAAATAAGCAGGAAGAAAGTGACACATAACCAGGAGAAGAAAAAAGTCAATAGAACAGGAGTCAGAATGGCAAGGCAGTATGGAATTAGAAGGCAAGAACTCCTATTTAGCTAGTAAAAATTGCATAAATAATGTGCTTGAGGAGTTAGACATAGACATGATAAAGAAACATTGCCTGAAATAAAATATTTATCAGTTTGGTTCAACATCATAAGACAAGCTAGTAAATTACAAGAAATAGCAACAGAAACTATCCAAACCAAGTGCAAATGGCAAAATTGTTTAAAAAATAAAAAGAGCAGTATCCTACAGAATAATATCAGGCATGGCAATTTGAGTCCAATAAAGAAAAAGAAAGAGGTAGAAAAAGAAAAATGAGAAAATAATGACTAAACAAATTACAATTTGATGCAAGCAATAAATCCAGAGATCCGAGAATCTGAAACACTTCAAAAGGAGAAAGAAAAGCAAAGAGAACCACATTAAAGCCCATCCTAATCAAATTGCTGAAAATTCCTGATGAAGATAAAATCTTCAAACAATAGGCAAAATATACAAATTAATTACAGAGGAACAAAAACAAGAATGACTATGCAAACCGATAATGCAATGGTGTCTTTAAAGTGTTGAAAGAAAACAAAAAATGAACCTAGAATTCTAGAACTCATGGAAAATAAAGACTTCTTTCACATGGAAAGAAGAACAAAAAAAGCTGAGAATACTTGTCACCAGCAGACATACTCACTAAGAATTATTAAAGATAGTTTCTCTGACAAGTAAAAGAATATAGGATAGAAAATTGGAACTAGAGAAAAAAATGAAAAGCACAGGACTGGTAAATGTTAAAAAATGTTTATGATTAATTTTTAAAACATTGTTAATTTGAAAGCGAAAACATAATATGAGGCTTATGACATATGTAGACTGTGTGTGTTCTCACAACTCCTATTCAACAATGCATCAACAGTCCTAACTAGTGCTGTAAGAAGATAGAAAAAAACATATAAAAGCTACCAGAGCTATTAAGCGATTTTAACAATCAATAGGGTACAAAGTTAACGTCTAAAACCAGAAGTGTTTTCTATTAACTAGTTAAAAAAAGTGTAACAGAAAAAAATACCATATTGTAATACCATATAAAATTTTTATTAATTTGAATAAATTTAATTAAATATGTATAAGACCAATGCAATAAAATCTATAAAACATTGCTGAGAGAATGTAAAGATTTAAATAAATGGACAGATATACAGTGTTAATGGATTGGAAGACTCAATTCTGTTAAAATGTTAAGAATCTCAAATTTATTTATTTTTTTATTTTTATTTTTGAGTTTATTATTTTTTCTTTCTTTTTCTTTTTTTTTATTATACTTTAGGTTTTAGGGTACATGTGCATAATGTGCAGGTTTGTTACATATGTATTCATGTGCCATGTTGATTTCCTGCACCCATTAACTCGTCATTTAGCATTAGGTATATCTCCTAATGCTGTCCCTCACCCCTCCCCCAACCCCACAACAGTCCCCGGAGTGTGATGTTCCCCTTCCTGTGTCCATGAGTTCTCATTGCTCAATTCTGACCTACGAGTGAGAACTTGCGGTGTTTGGTTTTTTGTCCTTGCGATAGTTTACTGAGAATGATGTTTTCCAGTTTCATCCATGTCCCTACAAAGGACAGGAACTCATCATTTTTTATGGCTGCATAGTATTCCATGGTGTATATGTGCCACATTTTCTTAATCCAGTCTATCGTTGTTGGACATTTGGGTTGGTTCCAACTCTTTGCTATTGTGAATAGTGCCGCAATAAACATATGTGTGCATGTGTCTTTATAGCAGCATGATTTATAGTCCTTTGGGTATATAACCAGTAATGGGATGGCTGGGTCAAATGGTATTTTTGTTCTAGATCCCTGAGGAATCGCCACACTGACTTCCACAATGGTTGAACTAGTTTACAGTCCCACCAACAGTGTAAAAGTGTTCCTATTTCTCCACATCCTCTCCAGCACCTGTTGTTTCCTGATTTTTTAATGATGGCCATTCTAACTGGTGTGAGATGGTATCTCACTGTGGTTTTGATTTGCATTTCTCTGATGGCCAGTGATGATGAGCATTTCTTCATGTGTTTTTTGGCTGCATAAATGTCTTCTTTTGAGAAGTGTCTGTTCATATCCTTTGCCCACCTTTTGATGGGGTTGTTTGTTTTTTTCTTGTAAATTTGTTTGAGTTCATTGTAGATTCTGGATATTAGCCCTTTGTCAGATGAGTAGGTTGCAAAAATTTTCTCCCATTCTGTAGGTTGCCTGTTCATTCTGATGGTAGTTTCTTTTGCTGTGCAGAAGCTCTTTAGTTTAATGAGATCCCATTTGTCAATTTTGGCTTTTGTTGCCATTGCTTTTGGTGTTTTAGACATGAAGTCCTTGCCCATGCCTATGTCCTGAATGGTATTGCCTAGGTTTTCTTCTAGGGTTTTTATGGTTTTAGGTCTAACATGTAAGTCTTTAATCCATCTCGAATTAATTTTTGTATAAGGTGTAAGGAAGGAATCCAGTTTCAGCTTTCTACATATGGCTAGCCAGTTTTCCCAGCACCATTTATTAAATAGGGAATCCTTTCCCCATTTCTTGTTTTTGTCAGGTTTGTCAAAGATCAGATAGTTGTAGATATGCGGCATCATTTCTGAGGGCTCTGTTCTGTTCCATTGATCTATGTCTCTGTTGTGGTACCAGTACCATGCTGTTTTGGTTACTGTGGCCTTGTAGTATAGTTTGAAGTCAGGTAGCGTGATGCCTCCAGCTTTGTTCTTTTGGCTTAGGATTGACTTGGTGATGCGGGCTCTTTTTTGGTTCCATATGAACTTTAAAGTAGTTTTTTCCAATTCTGTGAAGAAAGTCATTGGTAGCTTGATGGGGATGGCATTGAATCTATAAATTACCTTGGGCAGTATGGCCATTTTCACGATATTGATTCTTCCAACCCATGAGCATGGAATGTTCTTCCATTTGTTTGTATCCTCTTTTATTTCATTGAGCAGTGGTTTGTAGTTCTCCTTGAAGAGGTCCTTCACATCCCTTGTAAGTTGGATTCCTGGGTATTTTATTCTCTTTGAAGCAATTGTGAATGGGAGTTCACTCATGATTTGGCTCTCTGTTTGTCTGTGATTGGTGTACAAGAATGCTTGTGATTTTTGCACATTGATTTTGTATCCTGAGACTTTGCTGAAGTTGCTAATCAGCTTAAGGAGATTTTGGGCTGAGAAAATGGGGTTTTCTAGATATACAATCATGTCATCTGCAAACAGGGACAATTTGACTTCCTCTTTTCCTAATTGAATACCTTTTATTTCCTTCTCCTGCCTGATTGCTCTGGCCAGAACTTCCAGCACTACGTAGAATAGGAGTGGTGAGAGAGGGCATCCCTGTCTTGTGCCAGTTTTCAAAGGGGATGCTTCCAGTTTTTGCCCATTCAGTATGATATTGGCTGTGGGTTTGTCATAGATAGCTCTTATTATTTTGAGATATGTCCCATCATTACCTAATTTATTGAGAGTTTTTAGCATGAAGGGTTGTTGAATTTTGTCAAAGGCCTTTTCTGCATCTATTGAGATAATCATGTGGTTTTTGTCTTTGGTTCTGTTTATATGCTGGATTACATTTATTGATTTGCATATGTTGAACCAGCCTTGCATCCCAGGGATGAAGCCCACTTGATTATGGTGGATAAGCTTTTTGATGTGCTGCTGGATTCGGTTTGCCAGTATTTTATTGATGATTTTTGCATCAATGTTCATCAAGGATATTGGTCTGAATTTCTCTTTTTGGTTATGTCTCTGCCAGGCTTTGGTATCAGGACGATGCTGGCTTCATAAAATGTGTTAGGGAGGATTCCCTCTTTTTCTATCAATTGGAATAGTTTCAGAAGGAATGGTACCAGTTCCTCCTTGTACCTCTGGTAGAAATCGGCTGTGAATCCATCAGGTCCTGGACTCTTTTTGGTTGGTAAGCATTGATTATTGCCACAATTTCAGAACCTGTTATTGGTCTATTCAGAGATTCAACTTCTTCCTGATTTAGTCTTGGGAGGGTGTATTTGTCGAGGAATTTATCCATTTCTTCTAGATTTTCTAGTTTATTTGCATAGAGGTGATTGTAGTATTCTCTGATGGTAGATTGTATTTCTGTGGGATCGGTGGTGATATCCCCTTTTTCATTTTTTATTGCATCTATTTGATTCTTCTCTCTTTTCTTCTTTATTAGTCTTGTTAGCGGTCTATCAATTTTGTTGATCTTGTCAAAAATCCAGCTCCTGGATTCATTAATTTTTTGAAGGGTTTTTTGTGTCTCTATTTCCTTTAGTTCTGCTCTGATTTTAGTTATTTCTAGCCTTCTGCTAGCTTTTGAATGTGTTTGCTCTTGCTTTTCTAGTTCTTTTAATTGTGATGTTAGGGTGTCAATTTTGGATCTTTCCTGCTTTCTCTTGTGGGCATTTAGTGCTATAAATTTCGCTCTACACACTGCTGTGAACTTGTCCCAGAGATTCTGGTATGTTGTGTCTTTGTTCTCGTTGGTTTCAAAGAACATCTTTATTTCTGCCTTCATTTCATTATGTACCCAATAGTCATTCAGGAGCAGGTTGTTCAGTTTCCATGTAGTTGAGCGGTTTTGAGTGAGTTTCTTAAACCTGAGTTCTAGTTTGATTGCACTGTGGTCTGAGAGACAGTTTGTTATAATATCTGTTCTTTTACATTTGCTGAGGAGAGCTTTACTTCCAACTATGTGGTCAATTTTGGAATAGGTGTGGTGTGGTGCCGAAAAAAATGTATATTCTGTTGATTTGGGGTGGAGAGTTCTGTAGATGTCTATTAGGTCCACTTTGTGCAGAGCTGAGTTCAATTCCTGGATATCCTTGTTAACTTTCTGTCTCGTTGATCTGTCTAATGTTGACAGTGGGGTGTTAAAATCTGCCATTATTATTGTGTGGGAGTTTAAGTCCCTTTGTAGGTCACTGAGGACTTGCTTTATGAATCTGGGTGCTCCTGTGTTGGGTGCATATATATTTAGGATAGTTAGCTCTTCCTAACTGTCCCTGCCTGACAGTTAGGATTGATCCCTTTACCATTATGGAATGGCCTTCTTTGTCTCTTTTGATCTTTTTTGGTTTAAAGTCTATTTTATCAGAGACTAGGATTGCAACCCCTGCCTTTTTTTGTTTTCCATTTGCTTGATAGATCTTCCTCCATCCCTTTATTTTGAGTCTATGTGTGTCTCTGCATGTGAGATGGGTTTCCAGAATACAGCACACTGATGGGTCCTGACTCATTATCCAGTTTGCCAGTCTGTGTCTTTTAATTGGAGCATTTAGCCCATTTACATTTAACGTTAATATTGTTATGTGTGAATCTGATCCTGTCATTATGATGTTAGTTGGTTATTTTGCTCATTAGTTGATGCAGTTTCCTCCTATCCTCGACGGTCTTTACAATTTGGCATGTTTTTGCAGTGGCTGGTACCAGTTGTTCCTTTCCATGTTTAGTGCTTCCTTCAGGAGCTCTTTTAGGGCAGGCCTGGTGCTGACAAAATCACTCAGCGTTTGCTTGTCTGTAAAGTATTTTATTTCTCCTTCACTGATGAAGCTTAGTTTGGCTGGATATGAAATTCTGGTTTGAAAATTTTTTTCTTTAAGAATGTTGAATATCGGCCCCCACTCTCTTCTGGCTTGTAGAGTTTTTGCCGAGAGATCAGCTGTTCGTCTGATGGGCTTCCCTTTGTGGTTAACCCGACCTTTCTCTCTGGCTGCCCCTAACATTTTTTCCTTAATTTCAACTTTGGTGAATCTGACAATTATGTGTCTTGGAGTTGCTCTTCTCGAGGAGTATCTTTGTGGCGTTCTCTATATTTCCTGAATCTGAATGTTGGCCTGCCTTGCTAGATTGGGGAAGTTCTCCTGGATAATATCTTGCAGAGTGTTTTCCAACTTGGTTCCATTCTCCCCGTCATTTTCAGGTACACCAATCAGATGTAGGTTTGGTCTTTTCACATAGTCCCAAATTTCTTGGAGGCTTTGTTCGTTTCTTTTTATTCTTTTTTCTCTAAACTTCCCTTCTCGCTTCATTTCATTCATTTCATCTTCCATCAGCGATACCCTTTCTTCCAGTTGATCGCATCTGCTACTGAGGCTTCTGCAATCTTCGCGTAGTTCTCGAAACTTGGCTTTCAGCTCCATCAGCTCCTTTAAGCCCTTCTCTGCATTGGTTATTCTAGTTATCTATTCTTCTAATTTTTTTTCAAAGTTTTTAATTTCTTTGCTATTGTTTTGAATTTCCTCCCATAGCTCAGAGTAGTTTGATCGTCTGAAGCCTTCTTCTCTCAACTCATCAAAGTCATCCTCCATCCAACTTTATTCCGTTGCTGGTGAGGAACTGCGTTCCTTTGGAGGAGGAGAGGTGCTCTGCTTTTTAGAGTTTCCAGTTTTTCTGCTCTGTTTTTTCCCCATCTTTGTGGTTTTATCTACTTTTGGTCTTTGATGATGGTGATGTACAGATGGGTTTTTGGTGTGGATGTCCTTTCTGTTTGTTAGTTTTCCTTCTACCAGACAGGACCCTCAGCTGCAGGTCTGTTGGAGTTTACTAGAGGTCCACTCCAGACCCTGTTTGGCTGGGTGTCAGCAGTGGTGGCTGCAGAACAGCGGATTTTCGTGAGACCACAAATTCAGCTCTCTGATAGTTCCTCTGGAAGTTTTGTCTCAGAGGAGTACCCGGCCGAGTGAGGTGTCAATCTGTCCCTACTGGGGGGTGCCTCCCAGTTAGGTTGCTCAGGGGTGAGGGACCCACTTTAGGAGGCAGTCTGTCCGTTCTCAGATCTCCAACTGCGTGCTGGGAGAACCACCACTCTCTTCAAAGCTGTCAGTCAGGCAGGGACATTTAAGTCTGTGGAGGTTCCTGCTGACTTTTTGTTTGTCTGTGCCCTGCCCCCAGAGGTGGAGCCTACAGAGGCAGGCAGGCCTCCTTGAGCTGTGGTGGGCTCCACCCAGTTGGAGCTTCCTGGCTGCTTTGTTTACCTAAGCAAGCCTGGGCAATGGCGGGCTCCCCTCCCCCAGGCTCACTGCCGCCTTGCAGCTTGATCTCAGACTGCTGTGCTAGCAATCAGCAAGACTCCATGGGCATAGGACCCTCTGGGCCAGGTGCAGGACACAATCTCCTAGTGTGCCGTTTTCCAGGCCCATTGGAAAAACGCAGTATTAGGGTGGGACTGACCCAATATTCCAGGTGCCGTCTGTTACCCCTTTCTTTGACTAGGAAAGGGAACTCCCTGACCCCTTGGGCTTCCTGAGTGAGGTAATGCCTCGCCCTGCTTTGGCTCGTGCACAGTGCGCCTCACCAACTGTCCTGCACCCACTGTTTGGCACTGCCTAGTGAGATGAAACCGGTACCTCAAACAGAAATGCAGAAATCACCCGTCTTCTGTGTCGCTCAGGCTGGGAGCTGTAGACCGGAGCTGTTCCTATTCGGCCATCTTGGCTGCACCCCCCTGAAATTTATCTATAGTGTTTATGCAATTCCAATTAAAAGCTCAGCAGGTTTTTGTTTTTGTTTTTTTTTTAGGAGCTGACAAACAGATTTTGAAATGCATATTTGAAACTAAATACAAAGATAGCAAAAATAAAAACAAGATTTGCACTGCCTGATTTTAAGACTTATTCATGAATTACAATAACAAAATAGTGAGGCATTCACATAAGGATAGATATAGGGAGATTGGAATGGAATGGAGACATGTACTCATGTGGCCAATTGATTTTCAGAAAGTTGAAGCATTTGAATAACAAAACATAGTATTTTCAACAAGTACTGTTGGAATAAATGAATATTCTTATGGAAAAAAATATGGAATTTTGCCTGAAACTGTATACAAAAAAAGAAAAAAAAAAAAAAGAAAACTTGGAAGGACCATAGACCTAAATATAAAAGCTAAAGTTATAAAGCTCCTACAAGAAAATATTTCCAAACTTACAATAGTCAAAAATTTTACAAACCATAAAAAGTCTGTTAAATCAGACTTCATCAAAATTAATAACTTCTCTTTTTCAAAAGATATCATTAAGAAAATTAAATGGTAGCACACGCCTGATAAAGGACTAATATCCAGAATATATACAAAACACAACTTAATAAGAAGACAAATAACCCATTAAAAACTAAAATAAAAGGATTTGAAAATACTATTTAGAAAAGTAAATGTATAGTATAAATTGCCAATAGACATGAAAAGATTTTAAACATCATTAGTCATCATAGAAATGTGCATTGAAATAACAGTGAGATACCATCAGACAGCCACTAGAATAACTAAATTATAAATGACTGACAATATCAAATGTTTGTGAGGATGTGAAGCAACTAGAAATCTTCTACATTGCTAGTGAGAATGCAAAATGCTTCATCCATTTTTTAAAATAGTTTAGCAGTTTTTTATGTAGTTAAACATATATTGCCTAACTATTCCACTTCTAGGAATATATCTGAAAAAGATTAAAACATTATCACAAAAAAATTGCATGCACATGTTTGCAGCATCTTTATTCCTAATAGCTAAAACCTGGAAATAATACAAAGTTCAATCCATAAGTGAATGTGGAGGATGTGGTTTGGATTTGTGTCCCTGCCCAAATCTCATGTTGAATTGTAACTCTCACTGTTGGAGGAAGGGCCTGGTGGAAGGTGATTGGAGCATGGGGGCAGACTTTCCCCTTGCTGTTCTTGTGATAGCGAATGAGTTCTCATGAGATCTGGTTATTTAAAAGCATATAGCACCTCCCTGTTCTCTCTCTTCCTCCTTCTCCAGCCATTTAAGATGTGGGACTGTAAACTATTTCAACCATTGTGGAAGTCAGTGTGGCGATTCCTCAGGGATCTAGAACTAGAAATACCATTTGACCCAGCCATCCCATTACTGGGTATATACCCAAAGGACTATAAATCATGCTGCTATAAAGACACATGCACACGTATGTTTATTGCAGCACTATTCACAATAGCAAAGAGTTGGAACCAACCCAAATGTCCAACAACGATAGACTGGATTAAGAAAATGTGGCACATATACACCATGGAATACTATGCAGCCATAAAAAAGGATGAGTTCATATCCTTTTTTGTAGGGACATGGATGAAACTGGAAAACATCATTCTCAGTAAACTATCGCAAGGACAAAAAACCAAACACCGCATGTTCTCACTCATAGGTGGGAATTGAACAATGAGAACTCATGGACACAGGAAGGGGAACATCACACTCCGGAGACTGTTGTGGGGTTGGGGGAGGGGGGAGGGACAGCATTAGGAGATATACCTAATCCTAAATGACGAGTTAATGGGTGCAGGAAATCAACATGGCACATGGATACATATGTAACAAACCTGCACATTGTGCACATGTACCCTAAAACCTAAAGTATAATAAAAAACAAAAACAAAAACAACAACAAAAAAAAGATGTGCCTCCTTCCTCTTCACCTTCTGCTGTGATTGTAAGTTTCCTGAGGCCTCCCTAGCCATGCTTCCTATACAGCCTGCAGAGCTGTGAGTCAATTAAATCTCTTTTCTTTACAAATTACCCAGTCACAGGTAGTTCTTTATAGCAATGTGAGAACAGACTATTATAGTGGATTTACACATTTTGGCAAATTCCTCCAATAAAATACTACCGGGGAATACCACATTTGAGATTCATCCATGCTTTTGCATGTTCATTTATTTTTATTGCGAAGTAAAAAGAGCATAACATAAAAACGATATGCATAGTATATATTGTAGGATATGTCATAGAAAAGGCAAACTATCATGACAGAAAACAAATCCTACATGACCAGGTGCTATGGTTGGGGTGAGGGTAGGAACACAAGAGACATTTGGGGGATGATGAAAATGCTTCATGCAATGATTATGTTGGTGGTTACACTACAATACACATTTGTCAAAATTCATAGAACTGTGTACTTAAAATAGGTCCATTTTGTTGCACATAAATTAAGCTTTAATACAGTTGAATGAAAAACATGTAAGCTAGATTGTGTCTCTGCTTTCTCATGATCAGTCTCTTGTTTCCTCTTAAACCCCATTTTCTACTTTTCTCCTCAAGACTTTGTTCTGGCCCTATTGCGTTACAGTTTCTCAAAAATGGCAGGCGATATTCTGCCTCAAGTCCTTTTTACTTGCCATTACCTCTGCCACAGATATCATATGGCTCTCTTTCTTGCCTTTTTAAAATTTATACCAATGTTATCTTCTGAGTTAACTCTTCCCTGAAAGCCCTATTTAAAAAGTCCAACTCCCTCCTGAGCCAAAATATCCTAGGCTCTTTGTTTACTCTCTTTTTCTCCATAGCCCTTATCATCCAGCAGGCTGAATATTTTACTTATTTACGTATCTATCTACTCTACCAAAACTTAAGATCCATACGGGCAGAGATTATTACTACTTTGCTCACTTCTGTAATCCCAATTTCTAGAAGAATGACTAGTGCAACACAGGTAATCAATAATTTTTTGAATAAATGATTGTTATTTATCCAGTGTTTTTCTCTTATATTATTCAACTATTTTTTACTGCATTTACATTTTCTTCTGGCACAGGCTTTTTGAAACCATATAAAAGCAAATTACAAAACCTCTCACTGCAGAATGTTCCAGTGATACCTACCAAAAAACAGTTTTAGAAACAAGGATAAAATGATATGAGTGGGGGGGAAGTATTGCCATTTCATAGAATTAAGCCAAAGAACTGAAAATGATTTAACATTTTCAATTATGTAGAAACTCTTTAGAATGTAATTCTTAAAGAAAATTTCCATGTACAAAACATTTTGAAATCATAAGGAATATGAGAGATTATTGTTAGTGGAAACTGACCACGTACATTCTCACAAGCAGGACTTGAGCACCTGGAGTGTCCTCTTTAGGCCAAATATTACTATTCCTCTATTTTTCCCTCCAAACTCGAATATCATATCTTTGATCTTAAACAGAATCCAAGCTTAGCAAGATAGGGAGGGGACAGAGAGAAAGAGGGAGAGGGTTTTGGATATTTTAATGGCAGTGAGTCCTCACACCCACTATCCAGTATGGTCCAATCAATGACTTGACATCCGATCAATTACATTGGCATTTCTACTCCTTGAGAAGAGCACAGATAAGATAAAAATAAATAACCTAAAGGTAAAAATAAAGAACACTGAGAACCCCCCTTCCCTATGTGACACTAGCAACTGTGAATAAGAGAACGATTTTCTTTGTAATTTTCCAAGAAGTTCCTGTAGATACTCAGTTACTCAGAAAGTGATATCCTAACCCGAGTAGTAGCCAATTAACCAGCACCCTGGAGATGGATTAAATAATCTTAATGTCATGAAGATGGGTGGCCTTCCCTGCATGATTGTGTGTTGCTATGGCCTGACTTGCTGTCATCTTTATGATTCAGTACCACAAAGCAATTAACAGTGAAAGAGTGAGCTTTCCCAACATTTGCTAGAAATGGTGGCTATTTATTATTGTGTCAGAGTCTTGGCAGATTCAAGAAATCTAAATTTAACAGGTGATTGCTTCTTCCATGGATGATTGCAGAGAATGGATCTTCAGGATACCTAGTCCCAGTCTAGTGATCCGAACCAATGAAGCAAGCTGCTGAAAACAATGGGAATGAATAGGGCCCAATTCAGAATTCATCACACACGAGGACTTCTTTTTTTTTTGAGACGGAGTCTCGCTCTGTCGCCCAGGCTGGAGTGCAGTGGCGCAATCTCGGCTCACTGCAAGCTCCGCCTCCCGGGTTCACACCATTCTCCTGCCTCAGCCTCTCCGAGTAGCTGGGACTACAGGCGCCCACCACCACGCCCAGCTAATTTTTTGTATTTTTTAGTAGAGACGGAGTTTCACCGTGGTCTCGATCTCCTGACCTTGTGATCCGCCCGCCTCGGCCTCCCAAAGTGCTGGGATTACAAGCGTGAGCCACCGCGCCCGGCCAACACACACGAGGACTTCTATACACCTCTTGAACTCTTACATAATGACTTTTTCAGTTGATTTCAGCATATGTTGATGACTGGCTCCAATTTAAGTTGTGGTGGCAAAATAGCTGAAAAGATATAGATGAGAGAGAGAGAGAGATATGTAATAGATAGATAGATAGATATACATGTATATATGTGCTATTACCCTATCTTATTTTTATATCATTAATAGCTACCTTTTTAGACTATTATAAAATAGCTTTTATTTTTAACTGCTTGAGGCCAAAATTGGGCCAATAAAGGCACGCGAGTCAGTATTTAAGTCCCAGTTCATCTGAATTGATTGGCATAGTCCTAGGTATACGGTTATCTTCAAAAAAGAACTATGCTACTTTACCTCACAGTTATAATCCCAGGATGGCAGATGGCACCTGACAGTGGTAACTTTCTGTGTAGTTCAAGTGATGAAGACTGATCACTGGGGCTAATGAGGGAGGTCCATTTCCATTGTTAAGAAAGGGAGTTATTTCCAGAAACTCTAAATAGCTTGCTATTTCTCATATACAGGAGAATGAGACTATGGACTATAGGAAAAAAAGGTACTAGGAATAAAAGCTCTAATTCTGCACCCCTGGACTAGGAAAAGTCTAATTTAGTCTTTACAATAAACCTATATGAGTGATATTATTATCTTTATTTTACAGTTGAGGAAAATAAGACAGGAGAAAATAATATTACTTTCCTCAATTCATAGAGTCAGAAGTGATGAAGCTGGCTTTCAAGCTTCAGGCTTTTTTTTCCTGAAGCAAGCATCAGGCTACAGAATCTGTGATCTTCAGTAATACGCAATGGCATCTCTCAATGTTAAGCCTAGTGTAAATTTCTACTTTAGGAATCTGAACATAAAAGCTAATCTGTGACCTTAAGAATTCCTCTAAGCTAATTCCAAATTTTCCTTAAGAATATAGTCAACAATAAACAAAATGTAATATACATTTTGGAATGGAATATTATTCAGCCATTAACAAGGAATGAAATACTGATCCATGCTACAACATGATGAACTTTGAAAACATGTTACGTGAAAGAAGCCAGGCAAAAAATATCATGTATTGAATGATTTATTTGTATGCAATATTCATAATAAGCAAATCCATAGAAAGCAGATTCCTCATTGTCAGCAAAAGAGGGGTGGGGGAAAGGAGGAATGTCTGCCAATGGGTATGAAGTTTCTTTTAAAAGTGATGAAAACAATCTGAAATTACATATTACTGATGTTTGCACAACCATGTGAATATATTAAAAATCACTGAATTGAACACTTTTAGATGGAAAAATTTATAGTATGTAAATTATATTTCGACTTATGAAATAAATATAGTCCAGACTGAGAACAGAATGAAACACAAATAAGCATTACCCTTTCATGCAGATACATATCAAAATTGTGCAATATTTTTAACTATTTCATTTAATTCTCATGACAAGCCTAAGAAGTAGGTATGTTATTACTCTCATTTTACAGACGAGCAATGAGAGGCATAGAGAGCTGAAATGGCTTAGCCCAGTACCATTTTGATCAGTGGCTGTGGCAGGGAATGAAGCCCATTCTGTTGGACTCCAAAGTTAGGACGCTGCTGGTCTACAGCCTCTTGCATAAGATCACCCTCTGTTTCCTTGCTAACCTGCAAATAAGATGTCAAAAAAGAAGCCAAATAGATGATCCTGATAAATATTTAACACCTTCTGTTTTCATAGCTCCCTTATGGCTAGAAATTGAATGTTTCACACCTGGGCCACACTCCACAGGCAAGGCAGAAAGTGACTGTACATGTGCTCCTAAGTGGAATGAAAGGGAGAGGAGCTGGGTGCTAGGATGCTGGCCCATTCTGGAGCTGGTATCTGCAAACATGGCACCTCCCAGTGTCTCGGACAGACTTCATGTTGTGTATGTTTATCAGAATATCAAGGTTTATTGGGAGACATTGACCTTCAGTATCTGGAAATGGCCAGAGATTGTGCAAGCTCAAGTTTCAATAATCATGATTTCAAAAGTTTTATTTTTTTGAGAATGTATTACATGCCAGTAGCAGTGTAAAATTTTGACCATTCCATAGCCTATTCCTAAAAACCCTGTGGTGTAAGTACTTTTATTAACCTTATTTATGAGTAGTAATATTGATTACAAGGCTGAACACTTACTATATTATTGGCAATGCACTATATGCCTTACATGTATCGTCTAAACAAACAGTTCTGTGAGATTTAGAAAATCGAGACTCAGTTAAAAATATGTCCAAGTTTATATAGATCTTAGATGTTGGAGCTGGGATTTAGAAGGCAATTTGAATTTTCACAAGTTAAACGCACCTGTATAATATGAGACTAACACTCAGCTCAGGAAATTGAGTATAACCAACATCCCAGGAGGACCCTCATGCTGTCTCCTGGTCCTTTCTTTCCCTGACCCAAAGGTAACCACTATCTTGACTTCTATCACAATCAATGTGTTTTTTGTTTCTGTTTTTGAGCTTTACATATATGGTTTTTATACAATACACAATTGTTTATAGCTGGGCGTTGTTGTTATTATTTAGATTTTTCAATGTTGTTGCATTTAGAAATAGTTTATTCATGGCATTGCTTAGTGTCCTGTTATATGAATATACTGTACTTTATCCATTCTACCATTGCTGTTTTTGTTGTATTAAGGTTTAAAATATTTCTGCTGAATAAATATCCTTTTATGCCTTTTGGGAGTGCACAAATATATGCATTTCAGTTGGATATTCCTAAGAATGGAATTGCCATGTCATAGGGTGTTTATTTGAACAGCTTTAGCAAACACTGTTTAACAGTTTTTCAAAGTTGTTGAAACAATGTACACTCTCATCAGCAGTGCAGGCAAGTTCTAATTTCTCTACTTCTTTGCTAATATTTTGTATTGTATGTTCTTGTTATTTTTATTTTGGATATACTGGAGCCTGTGTAGTGATAACACTTTGTGATTTGGGTATGTATTTCCCTAACAACTAATGAGGTAGAATATGTTCTTCTTTTGAGATGCTTGTTTAAGTCTTTTTTTCCTATTCATCTAATAACTTCTCTGTATTTTTTCCTTAATATGTAGTTGGTTTTTATGCATCTATTTGTACATTTAATGTTGTGCATTATACATTTTTATACATGTGGGTTATAGTTCAATTGAAAAATATTTTAGTAAAGGAAAGAGTATGATTCCAGGGATTACATATTTAGCCACTAAGTTGACATTTGTAGACTGTTTTGCATTTAATGTGCATATGTATTTTTCTTTCTCTGTTCTGCTTAATGTCTTCCCAAAATACTTGGCAAATAGAATGCATCATTATTTCCATTTTGAGATAAAAAAAGAAAGCTTAATGAGGCTAGTTCTCAGAGATAGTAAAGTGGTGCTGTCAGTCCTGGGAATCGTATCTTCTCACTTCTATACTTATGTCCATCCACATTTAAAGTAAGCGCTCTCTCCTTGAGTGCTCCTTGGTATATTCTTGTGTATGCGATCACCTTTCTGAAACTTCTCCTTACTACTTAAATGTAATCAAGATTCATCTCATACTCCACCTTCTCCAAGAAGTATTTTTGGATATCTTCGTATTCTTGTCCAGAATTCTGTAACATCATTTACTTATATCACTGTTTCGACTTATATTATCGGTTAGTTTTCATGCATGGATTCTCTAGCTTCACAAGCAGACCTTAAACACAGAGGTCATGTCTTCCGTTGATTTGTTTACTCCATGGCAGTGGTTCAGGCAGCATTTATCTGCACATTTAACCAAACGAAGATAGAGTGTAACAATTCTTGTCTGCTGAAGTCATCATCCTTCTGGGATGGATTTACTGGCTCTGAATTATCTTGAAATGAGTGTAGCTGGAAGATATAATGGTGAAAAAAACCCACTAGATGTAATGTGTGAAGACCTCATTCTAATTACTAATTGTTGCGTGATCTTGGATGTATCACTTGCCCTTCCCTGTACCTTACTTTCTTCATCTGCAAGTGGACAATTTACTAAAAGAAAAAGTTTGATTTCAGGAGTTACATATTTAGCCACTAAATTCACATTTTGTAGACTGCTTTGCATTTAATGTGTGTGTGTATATAAATACATATTTCTCTGTTCTGCTTCATGTCTCCCCCAAATATTTGGCAAATAGAATGCATCATTATTTCCATTACTGAGATGAGAAAATAAAGCTTAATGAGGTTAGTTCTCAAAGACACACCTACTTATACCTCAAGATTAATGTGCAGGTCAAATGAGTTAGCATACATGAAACTCTTTGGAAGACTAGCCAGCAGTGAAAAATATTAGCAATCATTATTTTTCCAACAAAGTATTTATCAGTATTAACTTCAGATGTTATCGTACTAAGTGACAGTAACACTGAAGGATCAAAATTTCTATATTTTTTTTAAGTCCTTCATGGTGAAATGTCAGCTACGATGGCTGGCTGAGGAAGGTATTTGAGTGGCTTACCTGCTCTTGCTCACATCATATCCTATGGAGTTCAGTTGCCTTCTGACTATGCAAAAATCCAGCTGGGAGAAGCAGGAGTTGGAGAAGTATGTAGAAAGTATTACTGGATGTAAATTAAAGAACATTATAATTTGGGGAGTAGAAATAATTAAGTTGATGGAAAAAAATTAAAGAAATATCAAGATTTAAAAATGCCTTATACAACATCTAGTTGAGGCCCCCAGTGAATGCTTATTTGGCCCCTTCAACAATTTGTCCCAGAAGCACATTTACAAATAACTTTCATTTCATTTTTGTATGCAAAAACCTGACTTCATTTTGGACTTCATCCACACCAGCCTGTGTTTTCCTGGCTACTTCCCAAGGTGTCCCCTTGCCTCTTGATCTCAGCAGCAGGCCCCCAGTAAATCAGAAGGAGGCTCTGACCTTCCCAACAGGATCCAGAACCTTGACTTCCCTTTTCCAATCTGTTACTTTAGAGGC
Source organism: Symphalangus syndactylus (assembly GCF_028878055.3). NCBI lineage: Eukaryota > Metazoa > Chordata > Mammalia > Primates > Hylobatidae > Symphalangus > Symphalangus syndactylus. The sequence continues at coordinate 26,652,485 of NC_072425.2, forward strand.
AGGAGCAGAGTGAGGAAAGTCAATCACGATCTCTGTTATTTGTAAAAACATTGCCTGTTTTTGCTAATGTTTGCAAGCTGGGGACAGTCAGGGTTGCTGTTTAGAAACAATGGTCTGACATTGACTGGTCTCAGCAAACTGAGAGAAGGCACACTGCAAGACAGAATGAGATGGACAAGCCTCTCTCACTGCTTATGCTGGAGTCCAGAAGGAACCAAAAGAAGAAAAGGTCTTGGCAACAGCCAGCTCCCTGATCCTAACCTGCCTCGATCATTGTTCCCTGTGCCAAGCTGAATGCCAGCTGGAAATGCCCCAATTACTGTGGTGGATCAAATACAAAAAATTTTTAGGCCAGAGTTTTTTATTTTTTTCTTTTCTCAGACTGCTGTGAAGTCAGCTGTGCTGCCTGTACAAATGTGACCTACAGGCCTTTATGTGCCAGATGTGAACAGATGTGCACTTAGCACGAATTCTTTATGCCAGCCACCCATTAGTGGAGCAGCTGATTAAAAGAGACAAGATAGAAAGAGAAGCAAATGTGACTGTATAACTGGCTAGCACAGCAATATAGACTTGCAAGCTAAGCAAAGGTTGAAAATCCAGGTAAAATGGGACCAAGCTTGAAAAAGGAAGGTCAAGGGAAAGTAACCAAAGATAGAATATAAAACAGGATTGGAGAAGGATGAGAAAACCTTTCTTTTCTGAAACTTTATGGACTTCAGAAGATGCTTGTAAACTCAAACTTTACAAATTTAGTAGTATGCACGTGCATACATATATATTTATTTAAAGGTATATTTATTTAAAGGCATTAGTAATATTAGATGATTTTAGTGGGCTAAGAAACCCTGGGTTAACTTTCATCAAGAAACATAAAGCACAAACAAAAAGCCGTCTATTTGACATTACAGTTCATTCAACCAATACTTACTTGAGGACTTGCTAATCAGAGGTTTATACTGGATCGTGGAGAAAGTAAAAAGATAAAAAGGGAAAGCAGATCTTTCTTGAAAAGAATTCTCAATATTATGAGAAAAAAACAATATTCTTAAGCAGTTGATGCAAAGCAAAGCATAAGCATGTGTTAGGAAGATCTGATGAATATCATAAGGACTAGATTTTTGATGGTAAGCAGAAGTGAGTAGACAATTTTGGTTCTCAAGAGCAGATAGTTTTGTCCCCTGAGGAACATTTGGCATTGTTTGGAGAGATGATTGGTTCATAACTGATTAGTGTGGAGGGATATTGACACTTAGGGAGTAGGGGGTAGTGACGATGGACCCATGGATGTTGCTAAACCTCTTATAATGCACAAGACAGTCCCCATAGCCAAGAGCTATCAGGCCCTGAACATCAATAGTGCCATGACTGAGAGGCACTGCCTCAATTTAGGATACAGAGAGGACATTTCTGGCAGAGGAAAAACCTTATATAGAAAGCTGACACTATTGGAGAACTCCAAGCAAATCATTGAAACTGAAGTGTGGACCATAGGAGGTTAGGCCATAAAAGGAGGTGATCACTCACTTGTAGAGGGCTTCCAGTAGCCTCTTGAAGAGTTGGGGCTTCAGTTTTGGTTAGGGAAAAGAGAGTCATAGAAAGGAGTGTTGCTCTAAAATAATGTGCTTGACTGATGATTCAGAAAGAGCTCTTCGTGAGATATATTGGAGAGGCAGAGAATGGAATTGGGAAGACAAGATCTCAGGACATAGTAACATGAGGCTGTGTACTGAGGCAGTGGAGGTCGGAGTCCAGAGTGACTAGAGCTAGTGGAAGATGCTCTGCAAGGATTAGAGTGTGGAATGTGTGGGCTGTACCTTAGAGAGAGGGTTCAAGTAGAATGCCAGAGTTTTCAGAGTCGTATCTGGGGACAAGGGAAGGAGTAAACCAACCTTCAATAACTGCCTCCACTATGGCTGGTATTATATAATTAAGCCTTTGCAACAGCCCTCTAAACTAGCTAATATAACCCTTTGCTTTTTATTATTATTAGAGACAGTGTCTCCCTCTGTCACCCAGGCTGGAGTGCAGTGGCACAATCATAGCTCACCGTAATGCAAAATCTTGGGTTCAAGCATTCTTCCTCCCTCAGCCTCCCAAGTAGATAGGACTACAGGCATGGACAACCCTCTCTGGCTGCATTTTTAGAAATTTTTTGTAGAGATGGGATCTCACTATGTTCCTGAGCCTGGTCTCAAACTCCCGGCCATAAGTAATCCTCCTTCTTTGGCCTCTGAATGCATTGGGTTTATAGGTGTGAGCCACTGTACCTGGCCTGTTTCTGTATTTTAACAGGTGTTGCAACAGAATGACCAAACACCTGGGTTTGCCCAGGACTAAGAGATTCCCAAGACATGAGACTTTCAGTGTTAAAATGGGAGGCTGGGAACGTTGACTCATGCCTGTAATCCCAGCACTTTTGCAGGCCGAGGCAGGAAGATTGCTTGAGATCAGGAATTCAAGACCAGCCTGGCAGCATAGCAAGACTCCATTTCTACAGAAAATTAAAAAAAAAAAAAAGCCAGGCATGGTGACATGCATCTGTGGTCCTAGCTATTCAGGAGGCTGAGACAGAAGGTTAAGGCTGCAGTGAGCCATGGTTATGCCACAGCACTCTAGCGTGGGAGACAAAGCAAGACCCTGTCTCAGAAAATAAATAAATAAATAAATAAATAAATAAAACAAAAAACAGCAGGGGAAGAAGGGAAGTCCCAGGCAAATGGGAAGGATTTGGTCACCTTAGCACCCAAGCTCCAAGCTTTTGAGTGCTTAGGTAGCCAAATTCATGTGACTTGAAGGGAGCAGAGCTAGGATTCATCTTCTCTCACTACAAAGCCCACCCTTCTTTCCCACACCATGCCGACTCTCCAGGAAAAGAACACAGCTCTTCACAGAAAGGCAGTGCAGAGGAGAAACATGTCAGATTCAGATCGGGGACAAAATGGGGGTAAAATGTTCTATTTTGGAAAATTGACGTTTGAGTTTTTAAAAATAGAGGCTTTCATTATGAACTTTTCGTTTTAGTCTTTTTCTCTCATCCTCAGTGTTCACCAGGCCCTCCTTCCTCATTTTGTTTAAAGGCTCGATGCAGAGTGGTTATTTTTGTGACTGGATAATTACTCATATTTTAAGCTTAGGATCCAGACTCTGAGTAAAGGTGTGATATGCATCTAATGAATAAATATCTGCCTGGAAAATGTGATTCACTTGTGTCAGGATGCCTTCCTCATTTTTTTCCAAGAAGCAATGACAGGTCAAGTGCTGATCAGGTTCGTGCTGCAATTGCTGTGTGGATATAGGGTGAGGCTGAGACCCTCAGATGAGGCACTGTGAGAGGGATTCAGTGAAGAGTTGACCATTAGAATCCCATCACTTTCCTTGTCTTGAAACCCTACTCACTTTTTTATTAAGTCAGAGAAATTGAGGCGCCTGACCAGTGGTATCAGCCCCCACTGGGAACTCCCAAAAAATTCAAATTCATGCCCTCACCCCAGACTTACTGAATTAAAACCTTTGTGGTGGGTCCCAGGAATTTGTGATTCTCACCATCGCTAAAGAGTTTAAGCTCTGTAAGCCAAGATACAAATTTGAGGATATTGTGTAGATGCTTTTATCTTATATGGTCGCTGTCACAATTACTCAGTCATTTCAGCACAAAAGCAGCCATAAGCAATGCATAAATGAATGATAGTGGTTTGGGTGAAATACAACTTTATTAATAGACATTGAAATTTGAATTTCATATAATTTTCCCTGGTCGTGAAATAGTATTCTTGTTTTTAATTCATTTATGTCAAGTGCAAAAATGCCCAAACTGTTGTTAGGTATAATGGCACACAAAGATGGAGAAGGCAGGATTTGGCCTGGGTTATAAGTTCAGGAATCCTATTTTAGAAAATCAAGATTGAGGATGTAAGATAAGGGTTTTTTTTTTTAAGAAATATGTTGTATGGGAGTGGTGGCTTATATCTGCAATCCCAGCACTTTGTGGGGCTGAGGTGGGAGGATTCTTTGAGGCCAGGAGTTCAGGATCAGCCTGGGTAACATAACAAGACCCAAGCTCTACCATAAAAAGAAAGAAAGAAATGTAGAAATATTTATGAGTAAATAATATAATGTCAAGAATGGAATTTGCTTCAAAATTTGCTTCAAAATAGGATGGACAAGTGGGGGTTATAGACAATAAAATTTGATAATTTTATCCAAAAATTATGGCTTGATAATTATGAAAAGCACATGATAGGGACACAGGGTTAGGATTTTATTTTCTATGCTTTTAACATTTACAATTGTTCATAGTGAAAATTTTTTTTTCTAAGTAATGATAATTTAAGCAGATGAAGATGTACTGATGTGGAACTATATGCATGCTATACTATTTATCAAAATAAAAGCAGGCTACGGGATAATATGGAGAAGATTATTTATTTATGTATCTCCCAAGTGGTTCTGCACCATATAGACTCTTGCCTTTTTAGCCTATGACTCACAACCCTCCAATTGTCTGTCTAAAACACAACTTAGGGCCTGCATTACCCATGGTTAGAAAACTCTATACAGCTTTCCCTTCGTAACAGGGTGAAACGCAAATTTCATAATACTGCATTCAACTTCCTTCACAATATGACCATAATGTATTTTTCCAGACATTTTTTATTCCATCCTCTTTTCCAACACACTATATACTTTAGGTGAAACAATTTAAGTGCATAGAATTTAAAGTCATGAAGTCATGCTGTAGCCAAATTCTGACACTGATATTGGCCATGTGACATTGGAAAAGTTTCTCCGCCTCCCAGAGCTTTAGGAAACTCATGTACAAAATGGAAAAAATAACAATGCTTGTCTTCTATGGTTGTTGCAGAAATTAAGTGATACACTATATGAAAAGTGCTTAATATTGAATTCGACACTAAATAATAATTTAATAAATCTAGCTATCACTGTTAATAATCATAATTCTTTAGCTATTGATTCACTCACTAATTCAAGAAATATTTATTGAGCTCTCTTTAAATGCCAAGCACCATCCTAGGCTCATACCAGAGTATTCACCACTCCAGAAATATGTAATGTGTCTTCAGAGTGTCATGCTTTGGCTTGGGCCATCTTAGTTTTGTGGATTTTCCTTTCGACTTCTCTGGTAAATTCATACATATTTATCCTCAAGACTGAGTTAATGCTTTTCTTTCACCTCCATTGCTGCACCCAGAATGACTCATAGCTCTTTTCTCCATATGATTTGAACACTCTGCTCAATCTGTGACTTCAGTAATTATCAATCCAAATATGTACACTGCAGTCAGGGATTGAGTCCTTGCCTGCAGGGTATATATCAGTCTTCGCACAGATTGTGAGATCCCTTAAGGAAGGATCCCTTTTAAATTTACTTTTGTATCTTCAGAGCCTTGAGTCTGATCTGGTTAGGAAGGACGCTCAAGCATTTTTATTTATTTACTTCAATAATGAGACAAGTTAATCAGTATTGGCATATTGAGCTTGCTTGCTTTGGACTGAGGGTCAGAGAGCACTAGTTATAGCTGAGCTGAAAAGGTAGCTGCCTTCTTGAGTTAGGGGATATACAGTTCTCCCATCCTCAATCTAAGCACAGATGCATGAAATCCCTTGAAAAAAGGCCTCTAATTCATAGTGGGAAATGAGGTCACAAGTAAATGACTGTCATGGTCATCAAATGTTAAAGCAAAGGAAGCTGAGACATTCTGAAAACAAATCTTCTCATTTTTCAGATTGTCAAAAAGAGTGTCGAAGAAGTACACAATCTTTCCTGCCCTTCAGCTCATTCATTCATTCAATAAATATGCACTTTGGGTAATTCTGTGCCTGACAGTCTACCAGAAGCTGGAGCTAGCACTGTTCTTTCTATGGCATCATGTGATTTCTATGTCTCTATGGCTATGAATAGCCTTTTTTTTTTTTTTTTTTTTTTTCTTAGGATACCTCTAGATATGAAGGAGACACACAGCTGGTTGTCTAAATGGGAGCAGCATTGCCAATAGGACACGAGGAGGAAGGGATAGAGAAAAAACAGTGTCCAAGAAACCACACTTGGCTGAAGCCACATTTTTTTTTTCTGTGGTCAAACATGTAAATTATTTCCTGGCTGGCTTTAGGATTCTTGTAATCTATCCCCAGTTCTTTCTCTAATAGTGATTTAGAGAAATTATCTTAATGACCTTCTTTCTGCGTTTTCATTTTTATAGTGAGTGGATTAGACCTGTCAATCGTTCATAACTTTGTTAGGTCACAAGAACAATTTGAAGTCTAATGAAAGCTCTGCACTTTCCCCTGAGGAAGGAAAATTGCACAAACACATGCAAACACATAAATACACACTTTTGCGGCATTCATAGAATCACTGCTTTCTAACCTAAGGTCTCAAGATTTCTACATTAAGAACTCCTAGACTCAGAAATCTCCATGACACCTCTAATTGTATGATTCCACCATGTCAGCTTTGCTCAAAACACCCTTTCCTGCTAGATCTTTAAGACCTAGGGTGTGACTGAGAACTTTTACTCCAACTTGCTGCTCTGTCTTCCCTCAGCTTAAGACTACAACAAAAGGTGCCTGGCAAGCAGATGCACATCAGCCATGATAGTCTGTGGGTGGTGCAGAAAGGAGAAAGAAATGGGAATTCCAGTCATAGTGCAATGTATGTCTCCTGCCTGCCTTGCTGGGTTTCACTTATTGAATTAGGACAAATTGGAACTTTCATAAACTGTGATATAAATCATTATCTCACGTTAGCAGATGCAGTCGCACCAGGGTAGAACACTGTTAATAACTCTGCTGGATTAGGACTGATTTGAACAATTTGAAACTTGTTTCTCTCAGCTTGATCAGCCTCATTGTAACCACGGCAATTATCCCATTTTACTTTCACTGGCTCAGCACAGACATGTTGCTGCTTTATATCCATCCCTCTTAATGAAGCCAGCTCAGATTTTTGTTCATTTGTCAAAGTGCTGCCCTATGCAAACAATAAATAACTCCACTCCTTGGGGTACAAGGTGTACGTTTACAAGGCTGAGATCTCCAATGGGCTAGACAAGTACAATTCATATGTTGATCATTTCATTGACTTATTTATTCATTTCATCCTTTCTTATTTGAGCAGCTGCTTTGTGCCAAAAAACGAATGTGTTAGGCTGTGGGACATATCAAATTGGATTAAACCATAGAGTGTCACATCTGTGTCATTGCTATCTCCCTGGTGAAGTGTACATTTTTGAAGGAAGGGAATATCCTTCAATAATATTAATGGCTACAATGTAGTGGCTCTCTACAATGGTCTATGAACTATGCTAAACCTAATCAATGTCACAGAGTCGCAAAGGAGTCTATAGGAGGCAGCCCAGTCTTTGCACTGAACTGATTAGCAAAGACTTCATGAAGGCAGAGGCATATGAGCAGAACTTTAAAAAATAGAGCAAATTGAACTTGATAGGTGAAGGATGAAAAAGAAAATATATTTTACACACACGGAAGGGCATGATCCAAAGATATCCTTCATTACTTTATTGAAAATCCAGATGAAATATTAGATGGCACAGATAGGGTAAAAATTGCCATATAAACATCCATTTTAAAACTGCATAAACTTGGGCTGGTTGCCAATGAAATATAAGTAAAAAATAAACATGTATTCAACATTTAGCATATTTGTGACTTTCAGGTTACATGAAGTCCAAGGCCTTGACTTTTATGAGTGTTCAACATAATATATTTTGTTCATTGCTTTGGCGGATACAAAAGTAAATGAGATGCGATGTCTTAATGGGCTGCCTGTTGAATTGAGGAGCTAGAATAGGTTGAAATCGGTTTCATGTTGGTAATTGATATCAAAATGCAAGCAAATTTTAAAAAGGAGAAAAGTTAGTGGAGCGCCTTTCCCTTCTACTCCTCACTCCCAGATTTCCACATTTTACTTAGTTATCTCTTCTTCAAAGCTATTTCCAAAGAGACACAGAGAAGCTATTCCTATCCTATGCCCCTTCTAAATCAAGTATGTCTAATTTTGATTTAATATAATAGTGTCATTGAAAACACTTTTTTGGCAAGCTGTAAAATCTTTTCATAGAAACATTTTATTTTAGGGATCATTTCATTCATATATATATGAACCGTTCTTTAAAAATATACATGAAAGAATATATATAACATATATATTCTTTTTTGAGGTACCCTCAGAAAAATTCACATATATATGAACATTCATATATGTGAATGTTCATTCATAAATTCGTGAAAGAAACAGTTCATATACTCGTCTTCCAAAAAGAGAAATAAGATTTCCCTAAAAAGTTACAACCCTTGAATATTCCTACTAGATTCCATTCTTCTCTCTTGTTCTCAATGCCACTTTGAGTTAAGCACTTTTATGAATTTGGTTTCTATTACTCTTTGCATATACCTACAAAATCCATATAAATGTGTTATTACATTATTAGAAGCACACTTCTTTTGTCCACTCACATAAGTTTTTGAGATGTAGCCATGTTAATAGGTTTAGTCTTAGTCCATTCATTGTTACTGTTGCATGCTATTCTATTCCATGTGGGTAAAGTTGGCTGCCTATGTAACATATTGCTTATTTGCCTCCACTACTAGGGCCAGAGCTGTATGATGCTCTTAAGGTAGGCTGTCCTTAGTTCCAGCCATAGTGTCCGCACACCTGGCACAGAATAGCAGTTCAATCACTGTGTGCTGAATGAGTTAACATGTCCACAAGAGGACAAGAAATTCATGCTATATGGGAATTCTGGGAAGAGAATATGGTAGTCGAGCTTCAACTTTCACAGTATTTCTTGTCTGTTGAGCATTGGATATAGATAAAGAAAACCCACAAAAGTAGGAAAATAAGGCTACACATGGGCATACAATAGCCTAACAGTGACATGTGTAAAAAAATAAAAAAATAGAGCTGGGTAGAATTTATGGGGCTGGAAAGATGAAAGCTTGGGAACGGCATAAAGAGGAGGCCTGCAATTTTTTTTACCAGTTTGCTTTGGTAACACCTGGTGGTTCTACTTATACCTACTGGCTATCAGAAGGAGAGAACAGATCCCACTATTGACATTTGTAAATAGTGAGGAAAGTCTAAACATCACAGTATAATGGCAACTTCCAATTAAAAATTTATAAATTTAAAGTCTACACTTCAACTAATCTCCCAGTACTTGAACCTCTGCTTCTGATGAATTGCATCCCCTTCCACATTTGCCATATGTTCACTGGCAGAGTTTGTCCAGTGGAAACTAATACCTTCTAAAGCAACATTTCCTAGCACGTTTGACTTTTAGAAAATTTATTTTTAGTCACAGGTTAAGTAATATTAATGACAACAACAGCAAAGAAATGACTGCCTTTAACATACATCCCAAGTGACAGTCAATAGCTAAGTTTTCTGTGAATTAGTATGTTTAACCCTGACAATATCTTTATGAAAATAATGGAGACAGACTTAATAAATATTAAATACAGGAATGCCAATGTTATTCCTATTTTATAAAGGAGGAAATATAAGTAACAGAAAAACCAGCATTTGCACACAGCCATACAGTTAGTAAAAGGGAGAGTTGTGATTCAAATCTTATCCCAGCCACCATGACATATGAGCCTCCCAAGGAAAGGATGCCTGCCTATAACTGTCTGCCAGTGATTGTACTTCCAGATAACAATCTGACCCCAATTTTTTAATCATGTCAACATTTGATATATTTGAAGATAGTTAACTTTGACCTTATAGGGTATCCTCTTCCTACTTATCCCAGCATTCTCTGTTTCTTCAGAGATTTCTCTTTAGACATAGCTTCCTTTATTCACATGATCTGTGTGTGGGATTTAGAAATGAAGTAGGTCAAAACTGAATTGAGTCAGGGTTAATTAGGAGCTGAAACACTCCAACAAGAGTGGTCTATTTGGCACCTCAGAGCCTAGTGACATATTTTAACTACTGCTGTTGTAGCATTCCTGCAAAGACCCCGTCTGTTCTAAGTTTCTGCCCCAAAGTAATTGCTGGTTGCCCCTGCCTGCTTGAGATGGGTTGTCTTCCTTTCTGAGACTTGTGCCATTAAAGTGAGTCACAGGAAATTGACATAGCAGTCGCTGACTCCCGAGGGGTGCAGAGGATGTGATTAGGGGTCATTACGTCCAAGGTCATGGGCTAAAATCACATTCATGTATGGGTTGCCATGGAAACAGAAGTGAAATGACCTGCCTCTTTGCCCCCACCTGGATCTCTCCCTGAGAAGCTGATTGAAGAGGAGGCTTTGGATGGTGCTCCAAAGAGTAAGGACCCATTAAGTGACCTTTTATTTGGCAGCAGACGCCACCAAGTGAAGGCAGCAATACCATGAAGAGAGAAGGAATGATTGATAGCAGTGGGAAACCTCATAGCATTATGGAATAGAGTGCTGATTACCCCATAAATTGGAGTAAAATAGACAGCAATTCAACAAATGTCAATGTCCAATTTATTGAAATGGTGTTAATTTCTCACTGCCTAAATTCATTAGGAGAATCATATCCAGATCAAATTATATGTGCTTAAGCAGTATTGAAGAAGAGATTTTATATTTAGCAAGTAAAAATGAGAACCTATACATTAGTTACATTTACTCTTTCATCCAGCGAACTTTGAATGCCTTTTGTTAGTACCAAAAGAGCAAGAGTTTTGCAGCCAGAGACACCCTGGGTGAAATCCAGCTTCAATAATTACCAATTTTCTGACCAAGTATTTTAACTTCTGGGGAGCTCAGTTTCTTTATCTGTAAAATGGGAATAACTACATGAGCAATTATTAAAATGGATGCAATAAAAAATAAAAGATGTTTGTAAGTAAACATTTACAAAGAGTTTTGTTTTTTATGATAAGTGGGTGTCTAAGTTATCTCCTATAATCCTGTCCAGTCTGCATCAGTTACTAGCTGTGGGACCTTGGGCAAGTCACGTAGCCTTTTCTAATGTTACCTCATTTACTAGATGGGGACAGTCTACCTGAAGGTGATTGCAGTGCTTACGTGACAAATTACATATGAAGAGACTATCACAGTGCATTGAACATGGTAGCCACTCAATAAGTGAAAAATAATTGTTCTCATTTAAATTTTATAGATGGAGAAACTGAGACACAGATAAGTTAAACAAGCTATCACGGTCAACAGTAATTGACAGAACTTTATTTTGGCTATGGGATTAAACAAACAAAGACCATAAATAAGTAAATTATATAGCATATTAGAAAGTGCAAAGTGCTTTGGAAAAGAGGAAACTATGGTGAGCACTGCAACAGGGAATTGGGAGTGTTGTATGGGTGGAGAGAAGTAATTCATTTTAAATTGGTTCCTCAGGGTAGGCTTCACTGAGGTGACATTTGGGCAAAATCTTCAAGGTGAAGGAGTGGGTGATGTGCATATCTGGTATAAGGCAATGCAAGACAGAGGGGAAAACCTTAGGCCTTACAGTTGTGGCCGTTTGGCCAGAAAAGAATTAGAAGGAGGTAGAGAAGCTGAAGAAAGCAGAGAGGTAATGATCTTACCCATTTATTAACAGAGGAGTACCTGATAGTCAGAACTTACATGACTTGTCAGCTACTATAGAGACACTTGGCTTTTAGTGAGTGAAATGGGGTGCCATGGCAGGATTTTAAACAGCAGAATTACATTATCTCACTTACATTTAAAAAGGAAGTTCCTTTCAAGTGTAAAAGCAGGATACAGATATTGGGAAGCATGCACAAACTGAAGGAACCGAGGAACCCCCTCCCAATCTCTTATTTGAAAAAGCTCCTATATGATTTCATTTGACTGCAGGTGGATCTAACATTATCTCAAAATAAAAAATTATGAACATTGGAAAACACAATAAACCAAAAATTGACACCCCCCCCCCCGACCCTTTCTAGGAGAGAACCTCACAATTTGCAGAAACTGCAGGGGTGCAATCACAATTTAACACGAGACAAAGGAAAAGACAAAGTCCAGAACTGTGCCCCCAAGACTGTAGCCGCTAACCACATGTGACTACTGAACACCTGAAATAGTGGAATTGAAAAGTGCTCTAAGTGTAAAATACACACCAGAGATTAAAGACTTGCTAAGAAAAAGATCCTAAAACATCTCAGTGATTTTGTATTCGTTACACATTGAATTGAGAATATTTTGAATAGATGGGGTTAAATAAAATATATATTTTGAAAAACAAAAAGCTTCCAGAAGATGAAATCAGGTAAACAAAAATATAAATGATGACAAAGTAATTGGATATAAGCCACAGGAAGAGGGTCAGGGGTGATGACAGATTTCAATTAAATATACAATTAAGTTGAAACAACAGTGAAAATGTGGTTTCAGACCAGAATACGTAAATGTTTTAAACCTTCCTAATAATAGCATATGAGAGAAGGGGACTGGAGAGACAGAGGGAATAAGAGAGAGAGAGTATGAGAGCACTAGTTTCTTCACAGCAGGAGTCAACAGATAGGTCTAAAACGGAAACATATTTTTTTAAAAAAAGAGTGTAACTTAAAATTTCTTGTTACCTCTTTTTCTTAATTCTAGAGATATTTCAGACACTAGTCTCTCCTTCTGGTGGAAAATAATTTGGCATTCATCAGTTCTTTCATGTTTACTTCAATATATTTTACTTATTGCTAAATCAAGTAAAACTAAATTTAAACCTTTTTTTATTATTATGCGTTAAGTTTTAGGGTACATGTGCACAACGTGCAGGTTTGTTACACATGTTTACATGTGCCATGTTGGTGTGCTGCACCCGTTAACTCGTCATTTACATTAGGTATATCTCCTAATGCTATCCCTCCCCGCTTCCCCCACCCCATGACAGGCCCCGGTGTGTGATGTTCCCCACCCTGTGTCCAAGTGTTCTCATTGTTCAATTTCCACCTATGAGTGAGAACATGAGGTGTTTGGTTAAACCATCTATTTTAAATTAGCCCTGTAGGACATTATAATAAGTGAAATAAGCCAGGCACAGAAAGACAAATATCACATGATTCCACTTTTATGTGGAATCTAGAAAAGTCAAACTCTTAGAAGCAGAGAGAATGGTGGTTACCAGAGGTTGGGGGCTGAGGCGATATGGTCAAAAGATACAAAATTTCAGTTAGACAGGAGGAATGTGTTCAGGGGATCTGTGGTATATTATGATGACTAGGGTTAGTGACGATATATTGTGTACCTGAGGATTTCTGGAATAGTGAATTGGGGATGATATGATAGTTATGTGGGGTGATGCATGTGTTAGTTTAATTTGGCCATTTCATGGTGTATGCATGTATCAAGACATCATGTTGCATACCATAAATATGTATCATGTAAAAAATAATAATAGGCCTAGCGCTGGTGGCTCATGCCTGTAATCGCACCATTTTAGGAGGCCGAGGCGGGCAGATCACGAGGTCAGGAGATCGAGACCATCCTGGCTAACACGGTGAAACCCCGTCTCTACTAAAAATACAAAAAATTAGCTGGGCATGCTGGCGAGCGCCTGTAGTCCCAGCTACTCGGGAGGCTGAGGCAGGAGAATGGCGTGAACCCAGGAGGCGGAGCTTGCTGTGAGCCGAGATTGCGCCACGGCACTCTAGCCTGGGCGACAGAGCGAGACTCCATCTCAAAACAATAAAAATTAAAAAATAAATAAATAAATAATGATAATAATAAATAAAATAGCCCTTATAATAGCATTACATTTGTATCTGTCTCTCAACTCATCTATCATGTTTCTATATATTCTTTATACAGGGATATATATATATATATATGTTCCTTAGAGAGATGTCAGAGTGACAGCCACCAAATATTCATGACAGTTGTTTTTGGGTAGTGGATTGTGAGTACTTTTCTACTTTTTACTTTATAAATTCCCAGATTGCTTGTTTTTGAGGGTAAGGATTATTTTATCACTTAAAACATTAATCACTTTTTAAAATGATAATTCTAGCTACCATGTTGAAAATGGACTCTAGTGGGGAAGCACTGATGCAGAGAAACCAGGTAGGAGGCGACTGCAGAGGAAATAGAAACTGGAAGACACACCTACATACACGTGTGATTGGTGTCCTTAGTGGGGTATGAACACTATTCAAATGGCACATCTATTAAAAATGGCAGAAAATTTAGAAGTAAAAAGTGTGGAGTATACTTTTAAAGTCCAAAATATTTTTAAAATAATTCAATGTCTGGGTTGGAAGATAAATGAGGAAATCTCTAGAAAGTTGAACATAAAGACAAAAATACAGAAAACAGAAAAGAGAAGAGAATGATATCAGACATACCTAGGAGGTCCAATATAAATAATAATTATGGAAAGACAATATAAAAATATAGAGGAGAGAAATTTTAACATATACATGTATAGCTACACACAAACAGACACTATATACATACTATGCACTATATATACATACAGTGTATATATACATATGTAAACTCTATATACACGTGTGTGTATTTGTACAGAAGTGTGTGGATACATGTATTTAAGAAATGAAGAACATTAGCTCTTAAATTGAGGAATCCCATGTTCTCATCCCCCCAAATTAAAAAATGCCCACATTAAGGCACTTCTGAAATTTCAGCATGCAGAGAAAAAGGAACATCTGTAAAATCTTCCAGAAAGAAAAGCAGCATTCCTCTGCTCAATCTATTTCCATCACCATAGACAATGATCAAGTATCTAGGTGACATCACCAGCACAGAAATTAGAAGACTGTGGATGAATTCCATCAAAATTTTGAGGGAAAATTATTTCCAGCAAAAAAATAAATAAATAACAGATAATTCATCATTATGTATTAGGGTATAATAAGGACGTGTTTAAACAAATAGTATCTCAAAAATGTATCTCTGAAAGTATGTGAGAAAATATTGGAAGACATGCTCCAACAATACAAAGGTATAAACCAGGAAAGAGAAGACTCAGAAGAGTCTTCTGAAAGAAACAGAAGATCCAACCCAGAAGAACAAACAAAGCAACTTTAAAATTATGGTGAAAATATTCCCATGAAAGAGCTGCAAATTCCTGCTAGGGAGTGATTGAATCCACAGTTGGGCAGGATGAAGGACTCTGGGGTGTGGGGGTGAAGGAGGATGTTTCTCAGCACATACATACATACTGTGATGATTGACTAAAATAAGAGAAATTCTATGGTTGGTATTGTTGGAAAATTGTAGAATGAAATAATGTTTGAAAATAAGGCAAATGAAAATAATGAAGCAATGATCAACTCCAGGAGGAAAAAAGTCAAAGCGAGTAAATGCAAACATAGTGCTATGGTTTGAATGTTGTGTTCCCTCAAATCCATGTTGAAACTTAATCCTCAATGCAACAGTATTAAGAAGCAAGTCCTATAGGAGGGGATTAAGCCATGAGGGCTGAGCCTCATGTGGATTAGTGCCTTATAAAATGGCTGGAGGAATCAGTTAGGGCTTTTTTTTCTTTCCTTTCCTTCTGCTGTGTGAGGACATAGTGTTTCTTCCCTCTGGAGGATGCATTGTAAAAGGCGCCATTTTGAAAACAGAGACCAGCAGCAGCAGATACCTAACCTGCCAGTGCCTAAGTCTTGAACTTCCCAGTCTCCAGAACCAAGGGAAATACATTTATGTTGTTTATCTGTTACCCAGTCTCAGGTATTTTGTTTTAGCATCACAAATGGGCAAAGACACATAGTAAACTACATGACTCAGTTATGAATACTATTTATATAGTAAAATAATATAAAATATCTCTGTCTCATAACACAGCTATATGTAATAATGAATATAAGGGAAATATATACATGTATTTTGTAGGGAGAGTGGGGAGGAAGATTTGGGAAGTGGTTTAGGAGAGTTAAAGTCTCAACTTTAAAAAATTTAGTAGCTTCTACTAAAAAAATGAAAAATTAATGACATGAATTATGAGCCTATTATTTTGAAATTAATGTAAATAACAAAAGAAAGTTGAAATACATATTTATGTGCATGTGCATGCATGTATATGTATATATGTGTATGTATGCATATGCATGTGAATATGTGTATGTATGTTAAGAAAGTGGTGTGTTTGGGGCTATTCTGGGGAGTAAGCACAGTGAGACATGCAAGACAAATCTTGATTTTTTAAAAAATGCAGATGGACCCAGGCAACAGCCACCAGGAGGTAAATGCCCTTGGTCTGGGTTGGGGAGTGATCAAGTGAAAGAACAGAACAAGAAGTACTACTAAGTTAATGTAGTCAGGACTTGGGAGCAGATAAGAAGGTGAAGAAATGGAATCACCTTACTATCTTCCCTTCACTCTGTCATCCTGCTTCTGTGACTTTGCTTACTGTGTACCTCCAATCTGTAATGCTCATGCTCATGCTCCATAAATCTACCCCTTCTGCGGTGCTAGTAGCAGACTGCCCCATGAAGCATTTTCCAATTCATTAAGGCCCCAAATGTTTCTTTCTCTGAACTTCTATAATTCACTTCCAGGGACATTCCTACTTCCATTTTATGGGTTTTGTCTTCTCAGATAGAATATGCTTTTATCAAATCAATCCTCTTACTGCACTTTATTTTTCTATATAGCTGTTGTTATTACCTGACAATATATCCAAGGCCAGAATAATGATTTTCACTCCAAAGTACCTTTGGATTAAGTGGAGCATTTAAATGCATGTAAAATATGTGTAAAACTACGAACTAAAGAAATTACAATAGGGTACTCAGGCAGAGGAGAGTAGGATAAGAGTGGTAAAAATAGCACTCACTATTCACTAATACTATTCACTAAGTTTGTATTTCTTATATACTTTAAAAGACATATTTTATTGTCATACTTTTAAAATGGGGAAAAGGTAACTTTGTCATGGAAAAAATGAAATATGCCATTAATGAAACTAAATGCATTTGAAGGAAATGAGAAATATTACGTTCAGTCAGGAAGACTAGAGGAAGTTTTAGGGAAGCTGTGGCTTTTGAAATGGTTCCTGATACGTGGAGTGAGTACATAAGAAGGAGAGGTTAAAGGAACTACTTAGGAAGCAGAGTAACAAAGGCTGAAAAAATAGATATGGAGCATTTAGAAGGAGTTTGAGATGAATTGAGGCCTGATGGCTACAGGAGATACAGGTGGTCTGCTAGTTAATAGAGAAACCTTCTTTAGCAGAGGTTGTAGTGTCTTATTTCTTGACTGTCTCTGAAGTGACTTTTCACCCTTTATACGAGGACTCATGCAGTCTTGGAAGTTGGTAGATACAGATTCTTTCCTTTGTTTAAGTGACAGTTTACAACAGAATCATGAAGATATCTATCATCTCTCTATGCCTGTTATCCACCCCACCTCTATCCTCCAAAATGACAAAAATAGCTTGCTCTGCTTTTTTGGCATTAATGCTGTGAAATAAAGAAATAAGAACCATTCACCAGACAGATAAAAGCCCATTTTCAGAAAAATTAAAGATTTTATGAAATCATTATGGGAGGATATGTCAAAATGCGTAATTCTCTTCTTAGTCTGAAATGAGTATTTGTTGTAGATAATGATGACCTGGCTGTTATATCTGCCACCTTGTGTTGCTAGGGGAGAAATAAGCAACAATCTTCTATATTATTATACTATTGTTTCAAAGCCCCTTCACCTTTCTTACACCATTGCTCTGAGATAAATAGAGCAGGGGTTGTGGCTCTCAAAATACAGATTATTCAGCCAAGACAGAGAGATTGAATGGATTGCCTAAGGTCAACGTAGTTGTAGTTGAACCTGGGCCCACATAGTGCTTAAGAATAAGATTTTGGAGAGAAATGGCTTAAGGCTAACCCTGCCTTTGCCAAGAGTTGTGTGAATGCGGTAGGTAATTTAACCTCCCTAAGCCTCCGTTTTCTTATCTTCAAATGTGAGGTTAATAAACCTAGCTTTTCATTGTGAAGACTGAATGACTTTTGACATTACGATTGTAACTATACATTTATTAAGGACACACTTTAGAGCAGTGTGTTAAACACTTTATTATTATCTGATTTAATTCTCATAACACTTTGTAGTGTGAAAACAGTGAGCTATAGGATGATTACATGAAAATGGGTTTGAGCTCTGGTTCTACTGCCTCTCGCTGTGTAAATTTAGGTAATTGCTTCATCTCTCTAAGCCTCAAATTCTTCACTTTCTAAATAAAAGAATCATACAATTCATCTTGGTTTTATGTGACCTACATTAGAAAATGAATGTAAAGCACTCAACTTATAGTATTACTCAAAATCTACTTACTGTAGCTTTATGACAACGATGACAATTCGGCCTGTAACCTAAGGACCACTTGAGCAGAGGAGATAAAAATAACAACAGTACTACTACTAATAATTTCAACAAAAAGTCAGTGCTATCTTAAGACTTCCTATAGAAAAATAAATCTATGGTTTTAGAGTCAGAAGTTATTTTTGGAGAACATTTGAGGGTATATCTTGAGAATATACACAAATGGGACTTCTGGGGTGATGTAATGATTTTATGTATGTATAAGATGCTTTGCTAACATAAGTGAGTTTATATATCAAAATTTCTCAAGCTGGACACTTATAATTTGTATGTATATTATATTTAAATAGAATGTCTTTTACTTACCATAAGTCCTATCTATTGAGATCCACATCTAGGCTCTCTATACAATTCCTCTGATCTATTCCATAAATTAAGTCAGCCAATATTCCTTGGGCACTTTTCTATGTACTTGAAATATATCAGCAAACAAAACATAATGTTTGCCCTCATTAAGCTCTCATTCCTTCTCTATTCCTACACAACCTATCCATTTGATTACATTGGTTTTATAGTATGTACTAAGATCCGTTGAAGCAGTTCCCCTTCCCTGCTGTTCTTTTACACAAATTTTTGGACTCCTCTTTGCCATCTTTTCTTTGTTTTAAACTTTAAAATTACATAATTTTATTCCATAATTTTTGTTGGGTTTCTAAGGTGAATTGCATAATTTTAAAAATACAAATTAATATATTAGTTAAAATAGTACTCGAACATAAATTTTAATTCTATTAATACAGTATACTTTACTTTTTTATGTATATACTGTGACTTTATTGTTAAAATTACATTTAATTATATATGATTTTTGTTCTTGATGTTAATAGAAATGCTCTCTTTTCGAAATGGTGTTCATTGCTAGTATAGAGAGGGGATATTGACCCTTGAGTATTTATCCTGTATCCAATCACCTTACCCAATTTTCTTATGATAATATGTGTTTGTTTTCCCCACTATAATCTCTTATTGTTAACAAGTTATCTTGACTTATTTTTTATATTGAATCTGCTGGAGCACGTAAAAAAATACTAATCATGACAATACTGTTTATTTTTGCCTAGTACACTACTTAAAGGGTTTTGTATTTTACCATTTAGAGTCACGTATGCTGTAAGGTTTTGAATACAGACTTTATAAAATCTAAGTTGTTTTATTTTATACTAATTTTATTTAGTAAGCTCTCTGATTTCTATCAAATGCTTTTTCAGCATATATTAATGTAAACCTATGATCTTTCCCTTTTATTTGTTGGCACAACAGATTAACCAGTAGTTTGAATCACCCATGAATATTTAAGGAAAAATCTGTTATTCTCTTTTTGGCTTCATACCTTCATTCTGTTTGTTAATATCTTATTTGGAGCTTATATATATATTTATGTGCATATAAATAGATATTAAATATATAATTTGGAGTTCATACATATAGCAACTCTATAACATTCTTATTAGCATTAGTCTATGCTTTGATTTTAAAGCCCTAGTGTCTTCATAAAATAAATTGAGTTGATGTTTTATTCCAGGGAGCATCATGTTGAAATTATTTATAAGTTAGATAGACTCAGTCTGTGAACTTATATGATTCTGGTGACTATTTTAATGATAGCTACTTAATCATACTTCCTGTCTTTTATTGGACTTGATTTATTCACATTTTCTATTCCTTTGTGATCAATCATAATCATTTACAGATCCCTAGGAAATCGTCCTTTTCCTCTAGGTTTTCAAAATTTTACTCTAAATTATCCTTTGATCAAATTTCTATTTGTGGTTATACCTCCTTAATATTCCTTAATTTTTAATATATTTTATCCTTCTGTTTTATTTTTAATTAAGCTAAAATGTTTTATGTATTCTACTTGCTTTTACAATGAACTGGTCTGCATGCCGTTTATATATATTTTTTTTATTATACTTTAGGTTTTAGGGTACATGTGCACAATGTGCAGGTTTGTTACATATGTATCCATGTGCCATGTTGATTTCCTGCACCCATTAACTCGTCATTTAGCGTTAGGTATATCTCCTAATGCTGTCCCTCCCCCCTCCCCCAACCCCACAACAGTCCCTGGAGTGTGATGTTCCCCTTCCTGTGTCCATGAGTTCCCATTGTTCAATTCCCACCTATGAGTGAGTACATGTGGTGTTTGGTTTTTTGTCCTTGCGATAGTTTACTGAGAATGATGTTTTCCAGTTTCATCCATGTCCCTACAAAGGACATGAACTCATCATTTTTTATGGCTGCATAGTATTCCATGGTGTATATGTGCCACATTTTCTTAATCCAGTCTATCGTTGTTGGACATTTGGGTTGGTTCCAAGTCTTTGCTATTGTGAATAGTGCCGCAATAAACATATGTGTGCATGTGTCTTTATAGCAGCATGATTTATAGTCCTTTGGGTATATACCCAGTAATGGGATGGCTGGGTCAAATGGTACTTCTAGTTCTAGATCCCTGAGGAATCGCCACACTGACTTCCACAATGGTTGAACTAGTTTACAGTCCCACCAACAGTGTAAAAGTGTTCCTATTTCTCCACATCCTCTCCAGAACCTGTTGTTTCCTGATTTTTTAATGATGGCCATTCTAACTGGTGTGAGATGGTATCTCACTGTGGTTTTGATTTGCATTTCTCTGATGGCCAGTGATGATGAGCATTTCTTCATGTGTTTTTTGGCTACATAAATGTCTTCTTTTGAGAAGTGTCTGTTCATGTCCTTTGCCCACTTTTTGATGGGGTTGTTTGTTTTTTTCTTGTCAATTTGTTTGAGTTCATTGTAGATTCTGGATATTAGCCCTTTGTCAGATGAGTAGGTTGCAAAAATTTTCTCCCATTCTGTAGGTTGCCTGTTCACTCTGATGGTAGTTTCTTTTGCTGTGCAGAAGCTCTTTAGTTTAATGAGATCCCATTTGTCAATTTTGGCTTTTGTTGCCATTGCTTTTGGTGTTTTAGACATGAAGTCCTTGCACATGCTTATGTCCTGAATGGTATTGCCTAGGTTTTCTTCTAGGGTTTTTATGGTTTTAGGTCTAACATGTAAGTCTTTAATCCATCTCGAATTAATTTTTGTATAAGGTGTAAGGAAGGAATCCAGTTTCAGCTTTCTACATATGGCTAGCCAGTTTTCCCAGCACCATTTATTAAATAGGGAATCCTTTCCCCATTTCTTGTTTTTGTCAGGTTTGTCAAAGATCAGATAGTTGTAGCTATGCGGCATCATTTCTGAGGGCTCTGTTCTGTTCCATTGATCTATGTCTCTGTTGTGGTACCAGTACCATGCTGTTTTGGTTACTGTAGCCTTGTAGTACAGTTTGAAGTCAGGTAGCGTGATGCCTCCAGCTTTGTTCTTTTGGCTTAGGATTGACTTGGCGATGCGGGCTCTTTTTTGGTTCCATATGAACTTTAAAGTAGTTTTTTCCAATTCTGTGAAGAAAGTCATTGGTAGCTTGATGGGGATGGCATTGAAACTATAAATTACCTTGGGCAGTATGGCCATTTTCAGGATATTGATTCTTCCAACCCATGAGCATGGAATGTTCTTCCATTTGTTTGTATCCTCTTTTATTTCATTGAGCAGTGGTTTGTAGTTCTCCTTGAAGAGGTCCTTCACATCCCTTGTAAGCTGGACTCCTAGGTATTTTATTCTCTTTGAAGCAATTGTGAATGGGAGTTCACTCATGATTTGGCTCTCTGTTTGTCTGTGATTGGTGTACAAGAATGCTTGTGATTTTTGTACATTGATTTTGTATCCTGAGACTTTGCTGAATTTGCTAATCAGCTTAAGGAGATTTTGGGCTGAGACAATGGGGTTTTCTAGATATACAATCATGTCATCTGCAAACAGGGACAATTTGACTTCCTCTTTTCCTTATTGAATACCCTTTATTTCCTTCTCCTGCCTGATTGCTCTGGCCAGAACTTCCAGCACTATGTTGAATAGGAGCGGTGAGAAAGGGCATCCCTGTCTTGTGCCAGTTTTCAGAGGGAATGCTTCCAGTTTTTGCCCATTCAGTATGATATTGTCTGTGGGTTTGTCGTAAATAGCTCTTATTATTTTGAGATATATCCTATCAATACCTAATTTATTGAGAGTTTTTAGCATGAAGGGTTGTTGAATTTTGTCAAAGGCATTTTCTGCATCTATTGAGATAATCATGTGGTTTTTGTCTTTGGTTCTGTTTATATGCTGGATTACATTTATTGATTTGCGTATGTTGAACCAGCCTTGCATCCCAGGGATGAAGCCCACTTGATCATGGTGGATAAGCTTTTTGATGTGCTGCTGGATTTGGTTTGCCAGTATTTTATTGAGGATATTTGCATCGATGTTCATCAAGGATATTGGTCTGAAATTCTCTTTTTTGGTTATGTCTCTGCCAGGCTTTGGTATCAGGACGATGCTGGCTTCATAAAATGTGTTAGGGAAGATTCCCTCCTTTTCTATCAATTGGAATAGTTTCGGAAGGAATGGTACCAGTTCCTCCTTGTACCTCTGGTAGAATTCGGCTGTGAATCCATCAGGTCCTGGACTCTTTTTGGTTGGTAAGCTATTGATTATTGCCATAATTTCAGAACCTGTTATTGGTCTATTCAGAGATTCAACTTCTTCCTGGTTTAGTCTTGGGAGGGTGTATTTGTCGAGGAATTTATCCATTTCTTCTAGATTTTCTAGTTTATTTGCATAGAGGTGTTTGTAGTATTCTCTGATGGTAGATTGTATTTCTGTGGGATTGGTGGTGATATCCCCTTTTTCATTTTTTATTGCCTCTAGTTGATCCTTCTCTCTTTTCTTCTTTATTAGTCTTGCTAGTGGTCTATCAATTTTGTTGATCTTTTCAAAAAACCAGCTCCTGGATTCATTAATTTTTTGAAGGGTTTTTTGTGTCTCTATTTCCTTCAGTTCTGCTCTGATTTTAGTTATTTCTAGCCTTCTGCTAGCTTTTGAATGTGTTTGCTCTTGCTTTTCTAGTTCTTTTAATTGTGATGTTAGGGTGTCAATTTTGGATCTTCCCTGCTTTCTCTTGTGGGCATTTAGTGCTATAAATTTCCCTCTACACACTCCTTTGAACGTGTCCCAGAGATTCTGGTATGTTGTGTCTTTGTTCTCGTTGGATTCAAAGAACATCTTTATTTCTGCCTTCATTTCATTATGTACCCAATAGTCATTCAGGAGCAGGTTGTTCAGTTTCCATGTAGTTGAGCGGTTTTGAGTGAGTTTCTTAATCCTGAGTTCTAGTTTGATGGCACTGTGGTCTGAGAGACAGTTTGTTATAATTTCTGTTCTTTTACATTTGCTGAGGAGAGCTTTACTTCCAACTATGTGGTCAATTTTGGAATAGATGTGGTGTGATGCTGAAAAAAATGTATATTCTGTTGATTTGGGGTGGAGAGTTCTGTAGATGTCTATTGGGTCCACTTTGTGTAGAGCTGAGTTCAATTCGTGGATATCCTTATTAACTTTCTGTCTCATTGATCTGTTTAATGTTGACAGTGGGGTGTTAAAATCTGCCATTATTATTGTGTGGGAGTTTAAGTCCCTTTGTAGGTCACTCAGGACTTGCTTTATGAATCTGGGTGCTCCTGTGTTGGGTGCATATATATTTAGGATAGTTAGCTCTTCTTGTTGAATTGATCCCTTTACCATTATGGAATGGCCTTCTTTGTCTCTTTTGATCTTTTTTGGTTTAAAGTCTATTTTATCAGAGACTAGGATTGCAACCCCTGTCTTTTTTTGTTTTCCATTTGCTTGATAGATCTTCCTCCATCCCTTTATTTTGAGTCTATGTGTGTCTCTGCACGTGAGATGGGTTTCCTGAATACAGCACACTGATAGGTCCTGACTCATTATCCAGTTTGCCAGTCTGTGTCTTTTAATTGGAGCATTTAGCCCATTTACATTTAACGTTAATATTGTTATGTGTGAATCTGATCCTGTCATTATGATGTTAGTTGGCTATTTTGCTTGTTAGTTGATGCAGTTTCTTCCTAGCCTCGATGGTCTTTACAATTTGGCATGTTTTTGCAGTGGCTGGTACCGGTTTTTCCTTTCCATGTTTAGTGCTTCCTTCAGGAGCTCTTTTAGGGCAGGCCTGGTGGTGACAAAATCACTCAGTGTTTGCTTGTCTGTAAAGTATTTTATTTCTCCTTCACTTATGTAGCTTAGTTTGGCTGGATATGAAATTCTGGATTGGAAATTCTTTTCTTTAAGAATGTTGAATATCAGCCCCCACTCTCTTCTGGCTTGTAGAGTTTCTGCCGAGAGATCAGCTGTTAGTCTGATGGGCTTCCCTTTGTGGGTAACCCGACCTTTCTCTCTGGCTGCCCTTAACATTTTTTCCTTCATTTCAACTTTGGTGAATCTGACAATTATGTGTCTTGGAGTTGCTCTTCTCGAGGAGTATCTTTGTGGCGTTCTCTGTATTTCTTGAATCTGAATGTTGGCCTGCCTTGCTAGATTGGGGAAGTTCTCCTGGATAATATCTTGCAGAGTGTTTTCCAACTTGGTTCCATTCTCCCCGTCATTTTCAGGTACACCAATCAGACGTAGGTTTGGTCTTTTCACATAGTCCCAAATTTCTTGGAGGCTTTGTTCATTTCTTTTTATTCTTTTTTCTCTAAACTTCCCTTCTCACTTCATTTCATTCATTTCATCTTCCATCAGCGATACCCTTTCTTCCAGTTGATCGCATCTGCTACTGAGGCTTCTGCAATCTTCGCGTAGTTCTCGAAACTTGGCTTTCAGCTCCATCAGCTCCTTTAAGCCCCTCTCTCCATTGGTTATCCTAATTATCCATTCTTCTAATTTTTTTTCAAAGTTTTTAACTTCTTTGCTATTGTTTTGAATTTCCTCCCGTAGCTCAGAGTAGTTTGATCGTCTGAAGCCTTCTTCTCTCACCTCGTCAAAGTCATCCTCCATCCAGCTTTGTTCCATTGCTGGTGAGGAACTGCGTTCCTTTGGAGGAGGAGAGGCACTCTGGTTTTTAGAGTTTCCAGTTTTTCTGCTCTGTTTTTTCCCCATCTTTGTGGTTTTATCTACTTTTGGTCTTTGATGATGGTGATGTACAGATGGGTTTTTGGTGTGGATGTCCTTTCTGTTTGTTAGTTTTCCTTCTACCAGACAGGACCCTCAGCTGCAGGTCTGTTGGAGTTTACTAGAGGTCCACTCCAGACCCTGTTTGGCTGGGTATCAGCAGCGGTGGCTGCAGAACAGTGGATTTTCGTGAGACCACAAATTCAGCTGTCTGATAGTTCCTCTGGAAGTTTTGTCTCAGAGGAGTACCCAGCCGAGTGAGGTGTCAGTCTGTCCCTACTTGGGGGGGTGCCTCCCAGTTAGGTTGCTCAGGGGTGAGGGACGCACTTTAGGAGGCAGTCTGTCTTTCTCAGATCTCCAGCTGCGTGCTGCGAGAACCACTACTCTCTTCAAAGCTCAAACAGAAATGCAGAAATCACTCATCTTCTGTGTCGCTCAGACTTGAGCTGGAGACCCGAGCTGTTCTTATTTGGCCATCTTGGCTCCACCCTGCCGTTTATATTTTTTTCTGCAACTTATTTGTTCTGTTTCATTAATTTCAGATTTTATCTTTATTAATTTCATGTAGAGTTTTTATAATTGTATTTTTTATGTTTTTTTCTTAATTCCTCTACATGAGCACTAACTCATAGTTTTTAACTATCTTTTTAAATTGTGAAAGCATTTGTGATAGGACTTCCTTGTGTTGCTTTCTAGATGGTTTGCAATTTAGTTCCTCTTTGATCCAAAGGCTACATAAATTTATTTAATTTTCAAGTTGTGTATATATTTTAGTCAAATTTCAAATAACTTATTTTTAATGAAATTGGATTATTGTAAGATAATGTGGTCCATCGAATATTTTAATTAAGAATTTGTTCTGGTTGGTACAGATGTGTGATAAAAATAAATTAAATAAATTTAAATAAAAAGAATTTGTCTCTTGCAAGTATATGACCAAATATTATAAATATTTCTTAGATATAACAAAAATGTATATCATTTCATAAAGTCTCCTTTATCTTTCTCTCTCAATCAGAAATATGGTAATTATTTTAATTTGTTCTTCTAATAAGTTCTTTTCAATTTTGTCTGCTAAAACTTTCCAATTATGAGAGATATCTAAGTATTTCATTGTAATATATATTATGTTCTCACATTTTTTATGGATTTTGCTTTCTGTGCTTAGTTGCTATATTGTTTGCTGCATAAAGGTTTATGGCTCTTACTGTTTAACTTAAATTTCTGTGCGACTAATGCTAATATTTTTATTATTGTGGTTTGTTGTTGGTACCTTTGTTGTTGTTTGTATTTGTATAATATCCCTTAGGCTATCCCACTACTTTTTAGCCATCCTTTATGGCTTTGTTTTAAATGCATTTTTTGTAAACAGCATATAACTATGTTTTGTTGTTTAACCTCATCTAACAATTACTGACTTACTCTTAGATATTTCAATTAACACATACTTAGAGTAATAACTAATATGCTTAATTTTATTTCTTCCATGTTACTATATACTTATGTTGTATTTTATTTTCCTCCTTTCACTCATATATGCTATTTGATTAAGCATCTATTAACATTTTTCTCACCATTGTAATATTGCAAGTTCCTTAGTAATTTTCTTTCTTTAGTGTTTACTTTTTCCTCAGATGAGTTTGCAAGAAATTGCAGATTCCTCTACAATTACTTAAAAATAACATACCTCTATAAGACATTATTGTTTTTCCATTTTAGCCCTTTCTCAGTAAAACAAAGCTTTGAGAACACTTCCTCTCTCCTCACTCCTCCTCTCTGACTTAACTCAGACAAAACCTTTGTAATTATTTTAATTTCTCCCTCTCTTCTTGACTGCCGTTTCCTAGGTATCACTAAGAACATTTAGAATTATTATAGGCTAATATGAGTATTTATTTTTAATATGGCCTTTCTAGTTAAAAGTATATTTATTTAGCATTTATATTACTTTCAAGTATTCCATGCATCACACATACACAAACATAAACAAAACACCCACATTTATCGTTTATTTTTATCTTCCTCTATCTTGTGGAATCTTTTCTGTCTCATTTTTATCCAAAGTGCTTTCGCATATACATTTTCATATATGTAAAAGTGTGTATATATATGTGTGTATGTGTGTATGCGTATCTATATATGTACATATAGACTTCATGTTATTAATTTGGGTTCTAATAGTGACCTCTTTAATTTTATTCCTTATTATTTCCTGATTTAGTTATAGTTTGAAAGTCATATATTCAGCTCCAGGAAGCATTTTGTACTGCTCTTGAGTTTTCTTACAAGTTATTATTACCACTGTTACTGTTTTTGTTAAGTCGTCAAATTGACCTGTTCTATATCTCTATTTTTCTGAATGCCTATTCTGTTTGAACATCTTTCTCTGTCTGTGTATTCCTCGAGATGTGTAGCTGTTTTCCTTTGTTAATTCACAGTCTCTCCTGCCCGTCTCCTGGATTACTCTAGGTAATTGCAGGTCCAAGAGTGATAGAAAAATAAATATTGTTTATTCCTTAGGTTCAGTGATTCAGGAGAAAATGAATTCCAGTTCTGAGCGTGAGCATCCTGGTTACTTCTTTGCTTTATCTCCCTCTGCCAGCAGCAGGAATGGGGTACACTTTAACCACTGTTCATTTTTTATTTCTTTTCCGGTATTCAGAAACATTAAGCATGTTCATATGAAACTGATGCTGAGCTTCCCCATTAAGATTCAAGAACTTGGAAAGTCAATTCTTCCCTGGATTTGCATCTTTAAGACAGACTCTATAGGACTGGTCCCCAGCCTCTTTCCTGGCACACAGCAGAGGTGCTTTTCATCCTGCTCTCCGCCCTGAAGCTTATGCCAGCCCAAAAGTTTATTCATACTCATCTTTCCACTTTCCCTGACACAAAAGGGCACAGAATGGACATCTAGATTAGAGTCGAGGGTAGAAGGGAATTGAGACAAAAGTTAGGTTACCATACTTTTATAACATATTTTACCCA
Source organism: Symphalangus syndactylus (assembly GCF_028878055.3). Lineage (NCBI taxonomy): Eukaryota > Metazoa > Chordata > Mammalia > Primates > Hylobatidae > Symphalangus > Symphalangus syndactylus. The sequence continues at coordinate 26,680,825 of NC_072425.2, forward strand.
AGGTTTCATTTCATTGAGAAGTTTCAGTGGCACCTTGAAGTGTAGCCTGAAGTGTCAACACCAATGCTCAGAAATCTCACAACAGCTCTCCCTTACCAAATCTCTCTCTCCTAGCCAAGGAAATACTTCTATAGGACAGGATAAATCTCTCATTCTGCCCTCTTCATGTTCTTTTCTTCTGCATAGTCCTATGTTACAGATCAATAGAATCATTCACTGTTTTTCAAGCATTCATCTCTTTGTCTTTTCCGTACTATTCCCTGCACCTTGTACCTCATTCATCAACACTTACAAAAATTTTGTATGTATGTGTATATATCTTTGTGTTTGTGTGTGTGTGTGTGTGTGTGTGTGTGTATACTCTCTTATTATACTTGGATATCCCCTGGAATGCAAACTCAAGTTTATATATGTATATATGAACTCTTTATTGTTTACCTGGAATTACACACACTCCTCTCAGTGATTCCTGCTAACCTCCTTTTCCTCAAACTTGAATAAATTTTGGCTATTTAAAAACTCATTGCATTTTAGTTTCTATATTGAATATGCATATGTGTATGGGTGTGTATTGTGTGTATGTGTGGCATGTGTTTACCTAATTGTTTACACTAGACTGTGACTCTCTTGAGAGTAAAGATAGTGTTTTATCCTATTTCTATCCCCAAAGCCTAACGCAGTTTGGCACATTGCTGGTATTCAAATATTCACTTAATTTGAATTGAATTAGATACAATGAACATATCTCTTAAGCAATAACTCTCAAACCCTAAAACAAACAGTGACTGCATGAGCATGGTATATTTGGTGAAGGTGATTTTGAACACGAATCTCATTGCATTATTATTTCTGGGCCGCCCTCCTTGCTAACCACTCCCCAGCCCCGACTCTCCAGCCCCAATAGTTTTCATTTTCTGCTGCCAAAATACCCAGGGAATGCAGGGGCAGATTCAGAAATGTTGTGAAATGCAGCCACGCAGTGTTTAACAAACAACATAACAAAGGCATCTGTCACAACGCATCACCTTCTGTTCCTGGGAGACTTCCGCCAGCACGGTGGCATGCTCACTGCCTTTTCTCTTCCTCTCTGCTCATTCTCTCTAATTACATGTGGCATTCTCTCTCCATCACACAATAAAAGAGGCCCTCATTTTGGCAGGAAAATAGAGAAGATTGGCTAGGGAATAAATCCTGCCACAAGCAACGTTTCCTTTTCAGACAGAGAATTTGGGCCAGGTCACCTATATGAATTGATTTACAGAGATTGAAAGGCCACTTCATGCCTAAATAAGCGCTCTGATTGACAGAAAACCAAAAATATCTCCATTTTCTCATTCTTGTCATTAAAGCCCCAAATCTTTAGAACTACATTCCATGCCCTCATCAATCTGATTCCTACCTACATTTCTTCCCAAACTTCCCTCTGCATTTTCTCAAAAACAGAGCTGGCTTCCAACTTATGCAATTTATAGCCTCTTTACACCCCAAGTTTATGCTGTATATCCCCTGGAATGCAAACTCATGTATAATAATAACATCAATAATAGCAGCTGCTTGCATTTCGTGATTATTGTGTGCCAGGAACCATGCCAAATGATTTTAGCATTTATTTTATGTAATGCTTACAACGGTCTCATGAAGGATATGGTATTATTTTATCCATCTGTTAGATAAGGAAACTAGAGCTTAAAAAGAGGTTATAAATAAAGTAAAAATAACATTGCACACCTAGGAAGTGAGTGGCAGAAGTAAGGTTTATAATCTTTGTTATAAATATCTGTCTATTTCTAAATGTATGGATTCCTGTCTCAACGCTGGAGAAGAGCTAATGTCAGATGCCACCTTTCCTACAAAAGCTGGCTCAGATCTCCATAGATGGAATCATTCCTCTCTTGTCTATGCCCAACATCATTTTTTTTTTTTTGTTCTTCTCTCATAATCAATACAGCTGCGTCCACTCTACCCAGCGAAGAAAGGTATCTCTCCTGGGACCACCTTGGCTCTCCTTCATGGGAGTGACATTGCAGCAAGCAGCTCGTTATTCTTCTGTTCCTGGAAGTATATGTTTCAATAATGATCTGCCTTGCGTTCAGGTAAGGGGAAGGCCAACTGAATCAACTTTTATATTCAAATTAACTTTTACACAGTTTCAAAATCTAACTGGTGTATAGATTCCATCTCTCCATACTTATTAAAATAAATATTATTTTCCTCCCATTTCCACTCAACCCATTGGCATTACAATTAGTGCTCTTGAAATAATGAACCCTTAATGATACTGACAACATTTGATTCTTCTTAGAATATTAGTTCGTTATTCAATCCATTTATTCATTCATCAAATATTTACTGAGCACCTATTATAGTCCATGCACTGCCCTAGGAATTAGAAACTCAGCAGTAAACAGTTTTGATATGGCTTCTGTTCAAAAGAGCTTACCGTCTAATCACATTAGCAGTCCAGTTGGCAGAAAGAAAATGCAACCGATTATTGAATAAGGCCGGACATTGTTAAAAGTAACAGTTCACATTCATTCAGCTTATTCTTTTTTTAACACTATGCTGTACAAAGATTAAGTTATCGTGTCTTTATGAGATTCATCCCACCATTTTCACCATTTTATAGATGACTTCTTGAAATAAATTGTATTATAATCCTTATGTTTAAAGATGAGTAAAATGAGGTTCTGAGAGGTTAGGAAACTTGGCCAAATTCACAGAGTTAGCAAATGAATGGTGGAGTTGGGATTTGAACTCATATTGGGCTGACCAGGTTCTGTGCTATTACCTGTCACATTTGAACTAAAGCAGCACAGACTACACTTTATAGCAGACTTCAGTTTTGTATAATTTTAGGGTTTCATGTCAAATGACATAAAGGACCTAGAGTTCTCTGTACACTATATTGACAAACCATCCACCCCTGCAGTGACTTTTTAATCTAAAGAGAAGATACTCAGCCTGCCTTCCATGCTGATACTAAAATATAGTGATAAATTAGGAAGAATTATTATCAACCTGGGAAGTGTTGCTCCTGGAATACATTCGGCAATGTTGGGAGGCATTTTTTATTGTCTCAACTGGGGCTAAAAGTGAGTGCTTCTCTCATCTGGAGACTGAAGACCAAGGATGCCACTGAATACCCTACGATGCACAGGACAGCCCCTCACAATAAAGAGTTAATATGTCAATGGTAGTGCCATTGAGAAATACTAGCATAAAGGAAAAGGAGTTGCTTATCTATAGAAAATACAGCATCACTGGACTCATGTATAGGCTCATCAACAAACACTAAAGTCTGAGATGCTAATCTTGATTTTCTGCTTAAATATGTTATCTTTTTAAGCTCTCTTAGCAAAAACACCCTACCTACTTACTACATGTGATATGTCACCAGGCCATGTCATGCAAAAAAAAAATCATACAACATTGGATTCTGCTGTAAGTGTAGAAATTAAGATCTGATGATATGGAGTCAAACAGACTCAAACTGAAATCCAGATTTCAACCCTTCTTTGCTCTGTGACCCTTATTTAGTTGTACAACTACTCTAGCCTTCATCAGACTCATCTGAAGATTGAGAAAATAATGTTTTGTCTCTCATAAGTTGTTATGGGATTGAAATAAGATAGTGCATGTGAGGCCTTTTGCAATATAAGTTTGGTACCTGGTCACTGCTCAATAAAAAACAGCTATTTTTAGTATTATAGGTAGAGACAAAGTGGGTCTAGAAGGCTAAAACTGCTTTCTCAAGATTGCACAGCTAATAACTTTCAAGATTCAACGTAAGAGTCTCAGACCCACTGAGTGGGTCTTTGGTGCATCTTCCCATGTTTATTCTCCGTGGCATATGCCAATTGCTCCTATATATTTTTATTCCACTTTTCCAAGGACCCCCATATTTGGCCCAAACCTCAGGGGACATAATTAGCCTGGTACTTTGACTGCACATCTATACAATTTTCATCTTTCCACCTTCCGTATGGCATCACAATTGGAAACATGGCTTTCATCTGTAAACCTGGCTTCATCGAGTTCTGAGCCAGTCTGACAGGGCAGATGGTATACTAGCTTCAGGCCCATCAGAGTATGTGACATGGAATGAATCTTGCTGCTTTAAATATCCACCTGGTATTTGCTTCTTAGGATACACTCCCCAAACCTGTGTGCAGAGTAATTTTTTCCTGATTTTCCCTGCTGTCTTGATTCCATTTGTATGCCTGGGATGCTGCCTCAGTCTCCCTGCCTGGCAATTCAATCAAATGGCAGACCTAAAGTCCTGCTCTCTGACTCAACCCATCAATTATGGTCCTGGAGCCCTGCTATGCTATCCATTGGTTGAAGATTAGGGACCATGCTTCCGACTTCCTTGACAACCTGTTGTAAACCATTGTATCTCTCTTAAAAATAGAATCTCTGCTGCCTGTCTCTCTATGAGCACCAGCTGCAGGGTCTCAATATGCTTCCTCATCCACTGAAATATCCTTATTATATTTGTCTACCATAATTGAAAATTTACAATATGCCAAGCACCAAAAGAGGCAGTTTACAAACATTAATTCTTTTAATCTGTACAGCAATTCTGAGTTACCCCATTAAACAGAAGAAGCAAACATGTACAGGCATTAAGTAACAAAGGTCAAATGTTTGGTAATAGGTAAAACTAGGACCTGACATAGTCCTGTCCACTTCCCAAATCCACGTTTATCACCTTAAAGTGAAGAGATGCGATCTCAAATCACATGACTTCTCTTTCCAGATTTATTGCAGAAAACTGCTTCAATAATCAGACCTATGCTCCAAACCCCTCTTCTGCCTGGTTCCTTCTGACTTCTCTTTTCTGCCAGACTATGTGGCAATAGTTTAAGCATCCTTTACTCCAGAGTCCATTAGATTACACAAGCTCTGACCTGGTTTGCACTGTCTGGATTCTTAGTACCAACACATTCCCTCTTTCTACACTAACTGAACAATCTGTCATCTATCTTTTCTGTGGATATAATCTGGATTTCTCAGACTTCTACTGGTTCATTACTACTCAGGACCTAAAGTTGGCAGGTTTTAGAATCATCATCATAATCACCATCAGCAACAGTGTCATCATTGTCATCATTGACACTAGCATCACTAAGATAATTATCATCATCATTATTATTTTTATCATACCATCATCCTTATACTTTTCCTCCTTATCATCATCTTTTGGCTTCTATGATGTACAAAGAATCCAAAAGCTAATGCTGACCCAGCCCATGAAGTTCATGAGGATGTATGGCATGAATATGTGCAAAGAAAACTAACAGTAAAAAATAGTGAAGATTAAGTCCACCTCTTTATATGTTACAGATGATTAGAAAACTATTAAAGTGTGGCTCTAGGAGGAAAATAATCAGGAACGACTGTGAGAAAGAATAAAAAAATAATAAACATGAGTGGAGTTTACCTAAGTATACAAGGATTGGAATGATTTAGGTAGAAGTATATAAAGAGGGTATAGCAGGAGACACAAATGGTGTGGACAAATATTAAACATAGAGGAATTCACGAGATTTTCAGTTTTCTATAAAGAGATTGGTTTGGCTCAAGCCAGAAACTGATCCCCTCACATAAATGATATCTATTTTGGAAGAACAATGACAAACAGTAGATGAAGTGTATAAAAAATAAAAGTAGAATGAGCATTTGGCTGTCTCTCTCTCTCTCCATATCTATATCTATATATAAATATATATATATATAGGAACAATAGCATCTGTAATCATATGAAAAACTGTTCAGTAATGAGCAAAAGCATCTTAAAACTCTTTGTTTAATACTCAGTCTTACCAAACATTTTAACATTCATTATTTCATCTGACACTTTGAGCAATCCTCCCATTGTTGATTTCCCTGTGAGCTAGGTATCATTTTCAAAATAAGAAAAGAGAAACACCAATAGACATTGAAAGTCTTACTTAGGGTCATCTAGCTAGAAAGTTAGGGAGCAGAACTTGAATCCATGTCTGATAGCTCCTGTTAGGTCGAGCCAAGAGACCAATATTATGTTTCAGGGCAAGGCGTGAAAAATGGAAAGTCAAAGTTGATTCTAAGCAAAGCAGACAATGGCCTTTTGTGATTGAAAAGCACGTGGACAGATGCATACAGCATGCTTAGGCTTTGAAGTACTGAAGTCACAAAGCCCTTGGCTTCCTGTTGGCTTAATAGTCCTATCCTCCCTCACCCATTTCAGCCAGATGATTATAATAACCTCTATCACCAGGGCTATAAAGAAAAACAACCTCGAAAAAAAATCTATATTACGGGTTGTTATTAGAAATAAAATACCTGCAGCTCTGTGCTTAGAAACAAATTATTGCCATCTTGGGAATATTTTGATTGCATCAAATTCTTTGGTTTCTACTCCATGATTATTTTCTCTCCCCCCCAGAAAAAGAAGGCAAAAAGAAAAAAAAGCCCAGATAACATATTTCAATAACAAAATAGCCATACTGATTCCCCATGGTGTTGGTAAACAGCTGAGAAGCTATCAGAAGGAAGGGGAAAAGTTCAGCAGGAACTAGTCTAAAAAATAGCAAGATGTAGTGTGATAAACACCAGCCTGCTACAGCCGCTACCTTGAGTGGCCATTTCCCCTCGGAGTGACACTTTTCAATTACGAGATGGTGGCTGAGAGCATTCTGGGCAGAACTGCAGTTGGCTGCTGTTCCCTTGCCCAGTTTTTCATACATGCCAGGAAAAAGAATCCTTGTTTCTACAGCCCCTCTTTTTCAAATAGTAACAGTAAAAGAGTGGGATGCGATAGATACATACATATGTAGTGTAATGGGAGACTACTGTATGCCAAGGTGGTGATCAGTGAAGCTTAGTAGGGGAAAGAGCCATACTCTCATTTGGGGAAGTTTACTAAGGTCAGTGTTAACCATAAAATAATATGAAAAGCATCCCAGGTCAGGCATGGTGGCTCACATCTGTAATCCCAACACTCAGCCCTTTGGGATCCCAAGGCAGGTGGATCACTTGAGATCAGGAGTTCGAAACCAGCCTGGTCAACATGGTGAAACCCTGTCTCTATTAAAAATACAAAAAGTAGCCAGGCTTGGTGGTGCATGCTTGTAGTCCCAGCTACTCAGGAGGCTGAGGCAGGAGAATCCCTTGAACCTGGGAGGAGGAGGTTGCAGTGAGCCAAGACCAGGCCACTGCACTCCAGCTTGGGCAATAGAGCAAGACTCGATCTCAAGAAAAAAAAAAAAAAAAGATATGGAAAGCATTCCAGGCAGAGAAAATTACATGCTCACTGTTGGAAAGCTTCAAAACCACCACATATTCATGAACTAATGAGCCATTTGGTGTGACTAGGCTATGGCATGCAAGTTAGGAAGTGAGGACAGAGTTGGGGGAGAAAAACAAAGGAGTAGATCATAATTCTTCTGTATATGGTGATCACTCTTCTGTAAGCTATGATGTCCATCTGCAAACAAACAACAACAATAACACAAGCAATTAATCCAGTGCTTAGAACAGTGATTTGTTTATAATAAGTGTACTATGAATGATTGTTAAATTTAATTTTACTAACTGTATAAATCTTATAATTATAAGGTCAGTCTCATACTAAAATATTGTTTTGAATATGGGCATTTAAGATACATTCCTTGACTTCAAAAGGCTTATAATCAGCTTGGAGAAAGAAAAGGGGAAAAAAGGGTACATCCACAGGCACACAATAGTAAGGAATTCAAATTAACATAAAACCACAAAAAATGATATAAGTAAAATATATGTGCTTTAGAATATTGGAGGACAAGGGGACCCTTAATGGGTTTACTCTGCATGGATGACATCTTGAAAAATATAAAGACCCATGGACCAAGAAGAATAAGTAGAAGGTAGAGGAAAGCCTAGAGGTATAAAAGACCGAATGAATGATGGCATGGAGGTGGAGATAAGGTTACTATGTGAAGGACAAATTGGTGAGATTAACCTTGTAAAATGGTGAAGTGATTCTTTGGATGGGAATAATTACATGAAGTAGAAAAGAATGTATTTGCTTTGGAAGAAAAAGCCTTAGATTCTAGCTTCTTACCTACCATATTTACTATGTTATCTTGGGAACAAATCACCTCACCTTTCTTGGAATACCTGTTGCTTTAGCTAAACAGCAAGTCTCCTGAAGGATTTGTTTCTTCTGCCATTCAAACTGTGTGTTTGCACAAAGACCTATTATTAGAAGGTTTTACTCCATCCTTTAACCACTGGTTACATTAATTGGTACAGGGATGGTCATCCAACCCAAACTTTGCTAAACAACAGAGCCCTTTCTAGGGCATTCATTTTCAAATTGTATCAAAATGAGAATTTTCCCTTTTCTTGTTCTGGGAATTATTAGATGGAATACTAGAGAGCTGTCAGCTCCTACAATTTTATTTTATTTTTTTACAATGTAGAGGTAGCTGTTCTGCAGTGAGAGACAGTAAAAACAATATACCAAAAAAAGCATAGACAAGAGATATAGAGGCCTATTGGGAGTAAGGTCCCTGAATTTTGTTGACACTTAGTTTTATCTACTTCTTCCTTGTGGTTTGCCTGTCCAGACTTCTGTTTGATTCTGTTATTTTTTCCAATGAATTGTCTACTTTGCCTAGGTCAGCATAAGTTGCGATTCTGTCCCTTGAAATCTAAAGAATCCCAGTGAAGACATTTCCAAAGTAATTTCCTCATGTCTAGGAATGAGTAGGCATGAGACACAATTAGTTATTATTATTATTGAAAGAGAAGAGTAGGTTGTTTGAATTTACCTGAATGTGATATTTCCAATTGCAGCCTTTGAGAAGATTGACTATATTAGAGGTGCTAGGGTGAGATTTACTGTACTTTTAGGTGCTATTTTGCTAGAAGATCCAAGAGCACATGCATTCTGCTTTGAACCAGTAATCTCTCTCTTAAAAAAATTCCATTCCAAAGATTGTGTGTGTGCGTGTGTCTGTGTGTGTGTAGAAAACGGGACACTGGGCAACAATGTAATTATTAGCTCATTAAAAATAGTCTTCAAAGAAGTACTCCTTTGTGAATTAAGCAATGTGATATCATTTAGCCTAAAGTTCAAAATTAAAATCTCTCCCTCTTTTCTCTAAACTAATTTTTCCACCACTGGCGATCACACAAAGAAAATAATATCTTGAAGTGTGCGAATAAAAGAAAACAGAGAACAGTAAATAAGCATTAAGTTACCAGGCTTTGCATTAGCTGGTCCAAGGGAGGCAAAAGCGAGAGAAGTCCCTTCATAAACCTATGGTGACCTAGCCCACTGGTAATCAAGGCTCCATCACTCGGGACCTAAAACTCTGCTCCAATCATGTTACTATGTTCTGCCATCAGGGAAGTGCAAGGACAGGCTCCTTGGTCCATATCACTGCAGTATTTTTCTGTCAATTTTCCTCACCTAGTGTCTATCCTTCTCCCTGCTGACCTTACAACTGTTTACTTTTGAGTCAGTGTCCTCATTTTACACAATAACAATGATAATCACTAGCCCTCCTAATCTCTTAGATAATTAAATGAGATAAATCATTTAGTACATTGTAGGTGCTAAATAAATATAAATGTTTCTTTCCCTAGATAGCATGATTCTAACAGATGCCTCAACAATTGCTAAAGAGATATCTTCCTTATTGGTTTTATTTCTCTTTAGGTCAACACAAAATAGAGCTGGATGCAAGACATTTAATTTTTCCCTCAACTATTCAAGTTGTCTAATACAACTGCAACTACACGCAGCAGATAACCCCATATCTTTGTCCAGTTTAGTGCACTGTGATGAGTCAGAGAAAATTACGTAACCAAGACACATAGTTCAGATTGTAATTATGATGATTATTAGCTATAATAATAGATCATAATAACATCTGCTAGCACCACCAGCAGAACTCTGCCTGGGCCTCATTAATCTGGGCCTCACTAATTTGCAATGTGTATTTATTTGACTTTAGCTAGATGAAAGTGCATCCCCATCCAATCTCTGAGTTTAATTTTTAATGCAATTCAAAAAATATTTAGGTACAAGCCTGGGTGTCAAGTACAGAGATAGGCTCTGATGTAATAATTAAAGAGTCTCTAGGCTGTAAAGTCAGGCTGATCTGGATTTAAATTCTCTGACTGCCATGTTCATATTTCTGTGAACTTGGCTGAATCTGTTTTTCTTCACTTGGAAAATGGATATAATAACAGCGAATTGTTATCATAAAATAATTCTTGTAAAGTCTGTAACACAGGCATGTAATAAGACTTTAACGTATTGTAACTATTACTTGTACTGTTCTTGTCCATAATGATGATGATAGACAAGTCAGGGATTATATACTTAACACAGACACATAAGGAAATAATTGTTGCATCATGGATTAAAATGCTGTAGTAGAAATATTTACATAGTGTTGTGAGATCATAAATTAGTTTCTAACTAATTCTATCTGAAGAAATCAGGAGAGGAGTTCCTATCTGACAAAGTCTTATAGAATGAGTATCATATCCCTGGTGTTCAAGAAAACAAGGAGATTCAAGGCACAGTAAAGAACATAAATTATTATGGAAAATATAACAATCTGGTATGATTAAATCATGGATTATCATAAAGAGAACATTATGAAGACAGGCAAAAGGAAAAACGTATTAGCACATTAACAATATAAACACTTTCCCCCCACCCAGGGTCAAACTATTTAAGATGGTTTTAGAAATTCTAATGAAGTGATTTTAAAGTCCTGTGAACTATGGTAATTATATTTCTTGTCTATTTATCAAAAATTATGTAACCATTTGTGCTTTTTTCTCCATATGAAATAAGACAAATATATTTATTTTAATAGACTCATCAATTTACATGTTTTATTTGTTTAGAGTAATTTTCTCTTAGTAGTATGAGTCAGTGAGGTTTAACTATTGAAATCATGATAGAAGGCAATTATGAGTCACTTTGAGTAAGCTATTTATCCACTCTCTAGATCAGTTTTCTCAGCTTTAAAATGCGGACCATGGCTTATATCTAATGTTCCCGAAAGTTGAACAGGAGCTGGTCTGGATTTCAGTGTTTAGTGACCATATACTTCTGTATGATCTCTTGCGAGCAGATTCTTCGTTAAAATCTCCCTTACATCCCTAGTGACTGACACATGGTGGTTCGTAAATGTCATTTGGAATGAATGGAAGTAGCTCTGTAGTAGACATAGTATATGGCACTATACGAATATAAGTTATTATTATGTTAAGAAACATCATCAAGGTGGCTTTCTTTCTAGAACATTAAAGAAAATAACAGTACAAATATCCATAAAGAAAAAGAATAAATTGGGAAGATTTCAGTGTTTTCCATCAGCATAAAGCTTATATGTTAGGTAGCAAATGGTCATTTCCTTCCATATTGTTTCTAAGAATGACTCAGTCTCCAAGGCACAAATGGTTCTGTGGCCATCTGCAGTTCCAGGGAAGATTGAAGAATTGTATCTTGACTGCTGCTGGTATGTATATGGTCAAAATCAACTATTAATGATCTCTGACTCCATGGAGAACAGCTGTTGTAAACAAAGGAACTTAGAGTCACAGCCAAGTCTCCTTTACTGTTATAGTAAAAGAAAACAACAAAAATGACAACAAAATTATTTCATACATTTTGGATGAGAGTAGGCTGGTTGGGAGCTACAAAGTGAGAGACACCTCTACTGTGTGCCTGCTGTGTTACAGGCACTAACACACCACCTTGCTAACATGATAAGGCTGACAGAAAGGCATCATTACACCCATTTGAAAGATGCGAAGAGTAAGGTGCAGAGAGATTAAGTAACTTCTTTTAAGTCTTATGAACAGCAATTGGCAGAGGTAATATTTAAATCACCATCTTCTTCCTCAAGTCCCTTGTTCTTTTCTCTTCAATAGTTCTTACAAAGCATCTTTCTCATAACTTAAGACTTAAGTAGGAAGAAATGCTCGATGAAATAAGTTTAGGAGGCTGAGTTACTTTAAGTTCAACAGGCTTAATTAAGGTTATCTGCACCGGGCACAGTGGCTCACACCTGTAATCTCAAGACTTTGGGAGACTGAGGTGGGCAGATCACCTTAGGTCAGGAGTTCGAGACCAACCTGGCCAACATGGTGAAACCCTGGCTCTACTAAAAAGACAAAAATGAGCCAGTAGTGATGGCGTGCTCCTGTAGTCCTAGCTACTCAGGAGGCTGAGGCATGAGAATCGCTTGAACCTGGGAGGTGGAGGTTACAGTGAGCCTAGATTGTACTACTGCACTCCAGTCTGGGCAACAGAGCGAAACTCCACCTCAAAAACAAAACAAAACAAAACAGAACACAAAAAAGAAAAAAGATGATCTGCAATGAGAGCTTCCAGGATGGAATACAGAATGTATAGCCCCCTAATGTCTTTTTCAACAGGGCCTTGTTTCTTTCACTTTTAAATCCTTACATAAATTTAAAGCTGCCTGTGTTTACCCATCTAAAAATATTTATCAAATAACTGTTATATAAAATTTGTGGGTAAAAAGATGGACAAATGTTGTTTTATAAGTAATTGAGTTAATCAGTCAATAAAAAGTTAAAAAAATCACAATTTACCAGATAATGTGTCAAGGTTGAGACTACGCCGATTATGCCCCCAAAGAGTATATCTGAGTAAGGAAAAGGAATGATTTCCAGATTTCTGACTTGAACACAGATGAGGGTGTCATTGACTGCAATGGGAAAGAAAGCTCAGGTAGTGGACGCAGAGGTTATGCTAGCCCTTGTTTGGAATATCTAAATCACCTGTATGTAAGTTGAGCAGTAGGCATTGAAGTCTTTCTCAAAGAAAGTGATAGTTAATATACACCAGAAGAATAGAAGGAGTTAGCCAGGTGATGTAATTTACACATGCGGAGAGAATGTCCCTGACAGATGTTAAGAGCCTCTATCTTGACCTCATGGCAGATAATATGGTTAACTTGGAAAATGTAAATAAAAAGGTGGGGGACCAAGGGGTTCAGGTAGGTGTTGGGGGGAATGGGTGGAAAAGATAATATGCAATGAGGTTTTTACCTTAGGCAGGAGCCAGATCAAAAGAAGCATTTTACATTTGATCTTAGCCAAAAAGCCAAGAAGCATTTTTTTAAAGCCTTTTAAAACATGCTACCAAATTTGAACATTTTCCTAATGCAATGGGAAGATAATAAAATTTATTTAGCAAAGGAACAGCAGAATTCATCTTAAACTTTTGGAAGAATCATTCTAGATGCTTTATGGAAAATGAATTGACGTGAGCACAAGAATTCTAAATGCATGTGTTCAAAATGTTTTCAAAATGCTGACCGCTTTTAGAGAGAAAAAAATTTAGGATGAAGCTTAGCCTAATGGAGTATTAACATAATTTTCATAAAAAGACAGTTCTGGTAGCAATGTTAAGGAAAAATACAGTGTAATCCACCAGTGCAAGGCAAAACACAAGTTAGAAATGCATGTTCTGTGACTGTTCTCTGACATTTTGCAGATTAGAATGGTCTGTTTAGATGAGCTTTATGGGATAATGGGATTGACTCTGGGACTGTACTATGACTCTCAGCTCTCAATGGCTTTAGTTACCCTTCTCCATTTTGAAGATAACCAAAATTGCTTCATCTTCTACCTCATGTTTTTGGCTAGAAAGACGGTGGTGTTTCTACTACGTACATCTCCCTCTGTGATTGTTTCAAGGTGATTTTTTAAAAAATTGTGAGATACTATAACAAATTCGCAATGTTTTTCTACATAAACTGCTGCTGAAATCCCTGTCAGATGGCTGATCCTGCCCTTCTTCCTCCAGTATGTCAAGACATGTTCTGGAATATAATTATTTTAGATGATGTTGTTTAATTTCAATTTCTGTATTGTCATGAAAATGTGAAATGTCCTATCCCATTCGTCATCCAAAGGTAATTAAATAAGGTTTCTTTTAACTAACTAATGAGCTTGCTTCCAATAATATCAGCCCTACTTTTTGTCTCCAATCAGCCCACAGAATATGGTGAAGATTTACTGGAACATAATGAAAACAGTAGCAACCCCTTTTCCCCAGAAAAGAGGAGTGAGGGTGGTGATGCGCCAGAGGCAAGAACTGTGAGTACATTTAATGGTGACATACCATTTTTAGATGCAATTATGCAACTTC